>NC_045957.1:93856106-95056106 GCF_010909765.2 Amblyraja radiata
GGATTTCCCCCTTATCCTTAAGCTGTGACCCCTTGTCCTGGACTTCCCCAACATCTCAGCAGCTGCAGGACTGCTTCGACAGGACCAACTGGGATGTGTTTGAACACCGGGACCTGGAGGTGTTCACAGACAGTGTACTGTGTTACATTAAAAACTGCATGGACACGGTCACAGTGGACAAACGCATCCGGGTCTACCCCAACCAGAAGCCCTGGATGACCCGGGAGGTCCAGCAGCTGTTAAAAGAGAGGAACACCGCTTTTAGGTCTGGCGATAGGGCTTTATACAGCACGGCCCGAGCTAACCTGAAGAGAGGCATCAGAGAGGCCAAATCAGACTACAGGAGGAAGATAGAGGACCACCTGGACAGCAACAACAGCAGGCAGGTGTGGCAGGGGATCCAGTATCTCACCAACTACAAGACCAACCTTGGAGCTGCTGAAGGTGACGCCTCGTTGGCAGAGGAGCTGAACCTCTTCTTTGCTCGCTTTGAAGTGGAGCCACCCGAGACAGCCACATCACACCACATGGTCCACAGCAGCCTAACCCTCAAGATAGAGGAGCATGAGGTGAGGCGCACGCAGCGGGCCATCAATCCAAGGAAGGCTACTGGACCCGACGGCGTCTCTGGACGCGTGCTGAAGGACTGCGCTGACCAGCTGGCTGGAGTCTGTACGAGGATTTTCAACCAGTCTCTGGCCCAGTCCACTGTTCCACCCTGTCTGAAGTCCGCAACCATAGTCCCCTTGCCTAAAAACCCCACATTTCCAGCCTCAACGACTACCGGCCAGTCGCACTCACACCAGTGGTGATGAAGTGTTTTGAAAAAGCTGGTCCGGGGTCACATCACATCACTCCTGCCCCGAAGCTTTGACCCCCACCAGTTTGCGTACAGAGCGAATAGATCTACAGAGGACGCTGTAGCCACAGCTCTCCATGCTGCACTGTCCCACCTGGAGCAGCGGGGGAGCTACGTGCGGATGCTCTTTGTGGACTACAGCTCTGCCTTTAATACCATCCTTCCCCACAAACTGGTGGACAAACTGGGGGACTTGGGACTTCCACACTCCACCTGCATGTGGATAAATAGCTTCCTGTCGGGTCGCAGCCAGAGAGTCAGAGTGGGCCATCACACATCCACGGCCCTCAGCCTCAGTACCGGCTCTCCACAGGGCTGCGTGCTGAGCCCCCTGCTCTACACCATCTACACACATGACTGCACCCCCGCCCACCACAGCAACACCATTGTCAAATTTGCGGATGACACTACGGTGGTGGGACTCATCTCTGGGGGGACGAGTACGCCTACCGGGATGAGGTGGAGCAGCTGACAGTGTGGTGTGGAGAAAATAACCTGCTCCTCAACACCTTAAAGACAAAGGAAATAATAATAGACTTCAGAAAGAATAAAATGGACATGGTACCATTAATTATCAGAGGGGACTGTGTGGAGAGGGTGGCGGATTTCCGCTTCCTGGGAATCCATATTGAGGAGGACCTGACGTGGAGCGTGAACACCTCTGCGCTGCTGAAAAAGGTCCAGCAGAGACTGCACTTCCTGAGGGTGCTCAGGAAGAATAACATCACTCAGAGACTGCTGCTGTCCTTTTATCGGTGCTCCATTGAGAGCATCCTAACATACTGTGTATGCGTATGGTACACCAGCTGCACAGCGGCTCAGAGGAAAGCGCTCCAGAGGGCCATTGACAACGCCCAGAGGATTGTCGGCTGCCCTCTCCTTACCTTGGAGGACTTACACAGTTCCCGCTGCATCAAAAAATCCCAGAGTATTATAAAGGACATTTCCCACCCCGGACACTCCCTGTTTGAACTGTTACCGTCAGGCAGACGGTACAGATCTACAAGGACAAGGACAAACAGACTTAAAAACAGTTTTTACCCCACTGCTATAAAGGCACTAAATGTAGCCGCCAAGGAACGCAGGGGCGATACATACTAAGAGACTGTGAAATCGACAGAAGGATGTAGGGCTGGGTGTTTATGCGTGCTATTTTTATGATATTTATTTTAGTTGTTTATCTTTTTTAAATATTTACCTTGTATGTATCGTTAGCTTTTAGAAATGTTTGAATGGTGCACTGACTGGCTGACATTTTACAATTTCGTTGTACATGGTTCATGTTACAATGACAATAAAGAAACTATTCTTATTCTATTCTATATTGACAGGTTCAGTGAATGAGCACAGATGTGGCAGATCCACTTTGGTGGTAAAAGTTGACAAGCAGTGTATTCTTTTTAAATGATGAGAGATTGAAATGTATTGGTGTTCAGAGGGACCTGAGCTTTCTTGTACAAAATCAACTGAATGGTAATGTACAGCAACAATATGAAAGACAGATGGTGCATTAGCTTTTATTGCAAGAGGATTTGAAATCAAGGCCGGTGATATGCTGCTCCAATTATATAGAACCCTGGTGAGATTGCACCTGGAATATTGTGTACAAATTTGATCTCCCTAACTGAGGAAGGATATATTTGCACTGGAGGAAATACAATGAAATTTCACCAGATTGATTCCAGGGATACAAAATTTGTTGTATCAGGTGAGCTCATCCGGTACTCATGAGATTCCAAAAAAGAGAGATGATCTAATTGAAATATACAAAATTATTAAGGAGCCTGACTGAATAAATGCAGTGGTACACAAAAATGCTGGAGAAACTCAGCAGGTGCAGCAGCATCTATGGAGCGAAGGAAATAGGCAACGTTTCGGGCCGAAACCCATCTTCAGACTGATGGGGGGTGGCGGGGAGAAGAAATGAAAAAGGAGGAGGAGGAGCCCGAGGGCTGAGGGATGGGAGGAGACAGCCCGAGGGCTGAGGAAGGGGAGGAGACAGCAAGGGCTAACAAAATTGGGAGAATTCAATGTTCATGCCCGCAGGATGCAGCCTCCCCAAGCGGAATATGAGGTGCTGTTCCTCCAATTTCCGGTGTTGCTCACTCTGGCCATGGAGGAGACCCAGGACAGAGAGGTCGGACGGAGAATGGGAGGGGGAGTTGAAGTGCTGAAATGCAGTTATGGTGTTTCCAATAAGTAGTCATAGTCTCAAAATAAGTGATCATCCATTCTAGATATAAGTGAGAAGAAATTTATTCTCTGAGTGTGGTAGGTATATGGAATGAGCTGCCAGGGAGGTAGTTGAGGCAGGTACTATGAGAGCATTTATAAGGTATTTGGACAGGTACATGGATAGGAAAGGTTTAGAGGGATATGGAGCAATGACGGGCAAGTTGAACTAGTGTTGATGTTGCATATTGGTTGGTATGGGCAAGTTGGGCCGACGGGTCTGTTTCCGTGCTGAATGACTATCAGCAAGTAGTGAATCTTTAGAAGTACCCAAAAGGGCTGTGGAGACTGGGTGGCTCAGTATATCTAAGAGAGAGATCAGTAAATTGCAGATATTAAGGGAGTCAAGGGGAAATGGTTACTGCAGGAAAATGGCGCTGAAGTAAATGATTAGCCATGATGTTCCTATATGGTGGAGCACCTTAAGTTCTACATCTTAAGTTCCCTGCACACCCCTTAACTTAAATTGCCTCAACAACACCACCCTTGAAGTTCAGTGTGCTTGACCTGTCAGCCAAGGAAAACATTCCAATATTTTCACAACAGAATAGTGACATCCAGTTCAAGTTTCCATCATCCAACAACTCACTTTACCTTGGAATCCATCAGATGCACCTTTCTGGCAAGCAAACCTCAAGGGTACAGAGACCAATCTGGACACTGAATGTTCGGTGTGGTTTTGCCAGTCATTTACAATGGCATAAAGATTTCATTCCATCGCTGCACAATAATTATTTCTGTTTCAAATGTGACAACATGAAAATCTTTCTGAATATCGATATTTAAAACGTTTTCAAGTGATCGTCCCAAGGTTAACTTAATATGTTCTCACATAATGTTCAATTTACACCTATCATTATCAGCAACAGCCGCTGAATGTTGACATCATATAATCCCTACCAGAAAAAGTGAGATTGTATTAATACTATTTTCCTTGTGTAAATGAAAGTAAAACGGAAAAGTGGACAATGAAAGACATTGCCACTCACCACTCGAGTACCTCAGCTACAATTGCATCACAGCTCAATTTTCTAGCTTTTAATTTACTCATGTGGAGTCATCAGTATTGTAATGAGGTGAGACAGGACAATAGAAATTGAGCCCTTACAGTGTGTAAATGCATGCGTTCCTGTTAGTCATTCCTTCACCATGCTCCCGAAACAATCAGTGTTAGGTTGACTACACTGCAGTGCAGAGACTCTTAGCTCCTCTACATGTACAGTTAGCAGCACAGCTGAAATACATTTATTAATACTTCAATTTGACTGAAATCAGTGGAGCTTTTAAAATATTAACTGGAGAAGATTACATAATAAGATAATCGTACTTTAAAGTGCAAAAAGCTTATGGAACTGCCCAAAATAGTCAAAGTGCTTAATATGTGTAAATGGTGCCTTTATAATTGATGTCTAGGGTAATGGAGAGTAGATATGGGAAATTGTTTAGTACAGGCGGCTGCGTACCATAAACATTGGTGACATAATTGCTGGGGACTACATTAAAAAGGGTTCAGAGAAGCAAAGGTATTACTAAAGGACTTTGGGGAGTAGGTTATGAAGACAGATTTATAAGGTTGATTTTTTTTTCAGGAAATTGAGAGAAACACTTAATTCAGCTGCAATAATAACTCAAATAACCAGATAACTGCAATATCTATTTAATTTAGACTATGAAAGCAAATCACTGAACGTGTTCAACATAGAACAGTACAGCACAGGAAGAGGACTGTCTGAAGGAGGGTCTCGACCCGAAACGTCACCCATTCCTTCTCTCCAGAGATGCTGCCTGTCCCACTGTCCAGTATTTTGTGTCTCTCTTTGGTTTTAAACCAGCATCTGCAGTTCCTTCGTACACAGGAGCAGGACCTTTGGCTCCCAATACCTGTGCCTTACATGATGCCAAGATCAAATCCTATCTGCCTGCACATAATCCATATCCTTCCATTCCTTGCATATCCATGTGCCTATTCAACTGTCTCTTAGATGCCACTATTGTACATGCCACCACCACCACCACCCTGACAGCGTATACCAGGCACTCACCATCTGCGTTAAATTAACAACATTAACCAAACTTTCCCCTACTGCCCAACCCCCATCGCCAGTGTTCCAGACTCAGCCACAGATTCCGAGAAAATCTTGCGTTTCACTGGGCCAGATGTCTTGCCGCCCTGCCAGCCAGTTGAATTGAAAAATTCTGCCAATGCAAAGACTGGGGGACTTCATTTGCCATCGAACATTGTGAAGCAAGGACCATGACAGTGAGTGGTGGTCAGTTCAGTGTGTGGGACTGACCTTGATAGCAAATGTGGCCAGTTTAGTGATGGGTGTGTAGGCCAATCTTGATAGTGAGTAGGATGATAGCGAATGGCATGTTAGCATTCATAGCAAAAGGATTTGAGTATAGGAGCAGGGAGGTTCTACTGCAGTTGTACAGGGTCTTGGTGAGACCACACCTGGAGTATTGCATACAATTTTGGTCTCCTAATCTGAAGAAAGACATTCTTGCCATAGAGGGAGTACAGAGAAGGTTCACCAGACTGATTCCTGGGATGTCTGGACTTTCATATGAAGAAAGACTGGATAGACTCGGCTTGTACTCGCTAGAATTTAGAAGATTGAAGGGGGATCTTATAGAAACTTACAAAATTCTTAAGGTGTTGGACAGGCTAGATGCAGGAAGATTGTTCCCGATGTTGGGGAAGTCCAGAACAAGGGGTCACAGTTTAAGGATAAGGGGGAAATCTTTTAGGACCGAGGTGAGGAAAACATTTTTCACACAGAGAATGGCGAATCTCTGGAATTCTCTGCCACAGAAGGTAGCTGAGGCCAGTTCATTGGCTATATTTAAGAGGGAGTCAGATGTGGCCCTTGTGGCTAAAGGGATCAGGGGGTATGGAGAGAAGGCAGGTACAGGATACTGAGTTGGATGATCAGCCATGATCATATTGAATGGCGGTGCAGGCTCGAAGGGCCGAATGGCCTACTCCTGCACCTATTTTCTATGTTTCTATGATTTCAGTGATCAGTGTGTGGGGCCGACCTTAACAGTGTAAAAAACACAATCAGCTGGAGTGATCTGAAACGGCACCTATCCATGTTCTCCAGAGATGCTACATGACCCACCGAGCCACTTCAGCACATTGTGTTTTTTCCTCAAATTTCCAGCATCTGCCGTTCCTTGTGTATACTTGACAACAAGTGTGGTCAGTTCACTAACTAGCCAGCAATTAGGCTTCTTCTGACTGATAATTAAGGCATGTCCTGTCAGTTAGTCATCAACAGGTATTCCAAGGGTCAGAAAATCAAAGCTAACTTTAAAAATCTCATCACAAGGTCAAAGAACATATGGGTTCAATGATGTTGAAATATTATACTAAATACCTCTCCATTTTACTTCGGAGTCACGTGAGTGACTACGTGAAGACCCCGCCAGCACGCATGCGCGTCATATCGTCTCTTGCATTGCGCAACGACAGGCTGGTGGTGCGCTGCTCCAACAGCTCAAACCTGAAGGTAAGTTTTTAACTTCTCTTTTTATTGCAGGAAGCTTTCAGAGCTCCTGCTGGAGGTCCAGGGTCGGAACCTCAGCTATGGGGACCGTGTAAAAGGCCGCGGGTAGAACCGTGCTTGGGGAAAACCTCAGCTACGGGGACCATGTGGAAGACACGGCTATGACCGCAGAAGAGCGGGTAGCCGGCGGCGAATTCAGGCTACGGCTGCCCGAGGAGGGTAAGAGCTAAATCAGGAGTCTGAAAGGCCTAGACTGAAGTTAGGCCAGGAGGGTCCCCTCCGACATGGGTTCGTCCTCGGATGTTTTACCCATCCTGATATGGCCATGGAGGAGCCAAATCAGCGCAGGTCTCCTCGAGAGCCCGCTGCAGCACCCTTTTCAGGGCTGCCTACAAAACTCCCTTCTGTGAAGGTAAGTGCGAGGGGTCAGTTAGCAACTGACTCTGAACTCGGAAGCATGTCCGGCGAACAGATGCCGGCTGGGAGATACCATGCACCTGGAAAGACATGGGGTCGACATATACCAGCAGACATACGCTCCAATCAAGAACGAAAATCGAACCCGCATCGGGGGCCATTTGGGCTTACCATAAAACCACCGATAACCTTGAAGGAAGGTGGCTCTGGTTCTTTCCGAAATATGGGGTTGTGGACCATTTACAAGAAGGTAATATTTACACTTTGTTTGTACGGATGAGATGAGTTTATACTGCACAGTACACAAGCGAGACAGTCTCGGAAATATGAGGCAGGTTCGCTATTATGGCAGATGTGGCCTGTTCATTATCAACAAGCTCAACTCGCATGTGCAGTATAGACGTTTCTGAAAAGGAAACTTCGTGACTATTTAATTTCCATGGGGTTAGTTTTCATTCACAGGGCACCGGAAATATCTGAAATTTAACTGGATGGGGCAATGATACAGTTAAAAACATTGCAAAATGGGCTAACTTCAGCTCCCGGGTTATTTACTAACTACTAAAACTAGTGCTTCGGCTGCTCAGAGCTACAAAACATTGTTAAGAACTATCTGGATGATATTTTAAACGCTGTATTTTGCTAATTTAGCTGTATCAGCCATAAAACTTATTTGAGAAATTGGGATTCTCATCCGTCCAGTTAAATTTAAGTTGATACCAACTGAAATGATTGATTATTGGGATTTACCTTTAACTCTATTAATCGACTGGGACTCCGCCCTGAGGCAAGGGATTGGAATTAATTGAAGCCTGTAACAAACCTTGTTATTATCAAACAGCCTTCTATTCATCAAGTGTAATTGACAATATATATTGGCTTTCAGCTGTGCTATTTGGGCCCGTGCACAATCAGTACTATACAGCATGCAAAAGAAGTAAGCCCTCAAGTACCATGTGGTCATTGTTACCAGCCCTATGCTATTCCCAGCTTAAACTACCATAATCACCATGGTGGACGGACAATATTCAGCATCTTTCCATTAACTTTTCATCAGTAAATCTTCAGTTAAATTACAAACTGATGCTATTGCTCAGGTTGTGAAATTGCTCATACCATCTCTAGTTACAGAGGTGGATGGGAGAGTTACTAATTCTTCAGTTATATGGTATCAACTACCTATAGACACTGGGTGCATTCTGTGGATTAAAGGTTTGTGCGAATATGCCTAATCTGCATGCTCTAGTCCAAGTTGATATACTTCGGTGATGGTAAATGTTAATCACATGGGTGCAAACAAGTCAAAGTATCCGGTGATAGTTTACCTAACCTCATTAGGGTACGCAATATGGGTGTTGGATCACAAAGTATTAAAATACATTGTGAACATTAAAGACCGAGATGCTTGCATCCAGGCTCAATCACCAGTTGCAAAAAAATATGTGGCATATCAGTAGTGATGGTTACATTCTCGCTACACTAGGGAGGAATGTCTTCCTCCATTTACCGCCTCATCAGACGAGTTTGCAAAATTCAGCAAGTTCCCGCCTCAGGCATTTTTCATAGAGCCTGCCGGGCTTAGACAGCCATGGTTCCCACTGATGTGGGGAATGATAGAACCTTATATGGTTATTTCTAGACACAAAAGTTGCTGGTTTAGCCGTGACGCGGGAAACCATCCTCAGCATGATATAATCAATTCATTGACTTACAGACCCTGAGAAGACCGTTCCTGCGGCTCGGGTTGTTAAACCAACCATGAACGTGCTCACTGCTGGTCGCAGGGATAGCACCAAAAAATACCAGTATTTCCTCATAAGGAGATGGGAGGTATTTGTTTTATGCTTATATGACATAATTCGGCATGGATGACTGACGTCTTGTAGTTCAGGCTCATATGAGGGCTTGACAATCATGTTTAAAGTGCCTTTTCATGATACTGTCTGGGAGGAGCAGAATCCACTCTGTCGGGTCTCACCCTCTGAGATCTAGATTATGAAGGATATCTGCAACTCGAAACCTCCCAGGCCTAGGGACGCAGAGATATGGGGTGTTAACATTGTGCTACGTCGCATCGCTGGTGGGCTCCAGCTACATCCCTGTCCTTGGTCTAACTCACTTACAAGTGGTTATGCTCGAAGCGCTGCATGCAGCACAACGGGTCCAGTCATTGCATAAACGGTGACTGGACAGAATGATTATATCTGCAGGCTGAATAACACTTATGTTTATGACTTAGTCAAGCAGAATAGGAAGGGGCACCAGGTCTCAAACTAGATGTTCACATATCCCATGAACCTTCGATTGTGTATGGTCACACATCTACACCAGTATGTTAAGGTCACTAAGAGCCTTAGAGATTCTGATCTAGCAATGTTGTTAGTTACATTTAGCCTCATAAGAAGATATCACTACAGACCATCTCCAGGTGGTTACAGGTCTGGCTTATACAGGAGTAAACACTGACATTTCATGTCTCACTCCAACAAGGCTGCAACAACCTCAGCAGCAGGGTTATGGAAGTTAGCGGGACCACATCCTAGCGATTGCAGGATGGTCAAACTAGCGATCTTTCTCACATTTAGTACTAACCCATTGCCAGATCGGGTGTAATTACCAACTCTATGTTAGGTTCTGTTCATAGTTCCTTCCGGTTGAGGGAGGTTACTATTATCATTATCATGTCTGAATACGTTAACACACTTCCTCCTTTGGTCAACTACGGCAGTGTGTGAGGCAGGAACTCGTTCCACGGCATGGAATCACAGATCGTTTAAAATCTTCACGTAGTCACTCATGTGACTCCGAAGTAAAATAGTAAGAAATGAGAACTTACTAATTTGAAGTTTGATCTTTATTTTATGAGGAGTTACGTCGAGGGATTACGTGCCCTCCACGTCCACCCTCCATCATAAAAGTCAACTGGTATTCTAGTTTCTCTTATCTTACTATGTTTATTTCATCTACTGTTTGTGATTTCACACCGCTGCTTTGAAGATTGACGCGCATGTGTGCTGGCGGGGTCTTCACGTAATCCCTCGACGTAACCCCTCATAAAATAAAGATCAAACTTCAAACTGGTAAGTTCTCATTTAATCTTACTATTCACATTGTCCTTTTTTTGAGATTCATTGGTTAGTTACATTATGCAATGTGTTTTATTCAACATGGTATCAGCAAATGAAGTTGTGCAGTTTCTGCTGCGAAACACTATTATCACATAAAATAAACCACATCATACACTTCAAAGCTTCAGCAACCCACAGCTTGATTTATCACCAAGAAATAATTATTTCTACTATAGCGCATTTAAACTTTAAATGCTTTAGATCATAGAATTACATTAATAAGTTAAGACCACAATGGGCTAAAGTGTATACTTTTTTAAATCACAAAGAAGCTCTGATTTGAAACTAATTGCTTCTTGCATTCTCCATTGAGAACAATAAGATATTGGCTTTGGCATTATAACTTGATAACTTCATTTTTATAGAAAATGTTAATATATAATCTATTCTGTGTGATGAGAACAGCAGTAGACAGTTGAAACATCGAATAGTGGAAGACCTGGATAGGGTGGGTGTGGAGTGGATGTTTCCACTGGTAGGGGAGCCATAGCCTCAGAATAATAAGATGTGCCTTTGGAAATGAGATGTAGAGAAATGTCTTTATGTTAGAGGGTAGTGAATCTGTATAATTCATTGCCACATAAGGCTGTGGAGGCCAAGTCAATGGATATTTTACAGTGGAGATTGATAAATTCTTGGCTAGTACGGGTGTCAGGGGTTAAGGAGAGAAGGCCGGAGAATGGGGTTGAAAGGGAAAGATAGATCAGCCATGATTGAATGGTGGAGTAGACTTGGTGGGCCAAATAGCCTAATTCTGTCCTTTAACTTATGAACTTATAATGGAAACTCCTGTTGTTGTTCTGGCCAGGTTGATGTCGTGATCGTACTTGGTGGCCTTGCTGGACGCTTTGACCAGATCATGGCCAGTGTGGAGACTCTCTTTCATGCTACAAAGATGACAAAGATGCCCGTTGTGATCATTCAAGAAACGTCCCTGGCATATTTACTTCAGTCTGTAAGTGTTCAACTTTACCTGTAAATTGTTCCTTTGAGCAAGTAGATTGGCAAAAGAACTTCTGTGAATTGCTTTTTGTCAGAAATGCTTGGATTTTTCATTGATGGTGGTTATTATAAGCAGCGGTGAATTATTCTTCGTGTCCTTGCTCTTCAATGGTGTAATCTGTCTATGATCAATGATTTTAAGAAAACCAAACCACTGAAAAAAGTATGATTCAAAAGCCTTTGCTGACCTGAATTTGGTGAGAACATTGAACACCTGAATGGCAGAGATAACTCGGAGAAAAGGGATAAGGTTGGATTTGAAGGTACAAAGAAGCTCTATCAGGAATTCCATATAATAGAAAAATGGACAAAACAGCAATTTGTACTGTGATTCTAGTGGAATTGCAACATTTTTACTAACTTGCAATGAGCTTGCCTCAACTGCGGTTACCATGACAAAAATTACATTGGACATATTTGAAATAAAGCTAATTGTTGAATGGGAGGGGGGAGAAGGGGGGAGAAGGGGGGAAGAAGGGAGAGGGGGGGGGGAGAGGAGGGGGAGAGGGGGGGGGGTGGAGAGGGGGGGGGGGAGAGAGAAAGGGGGGAGAGGGGGGAGGAGAAGGGGGGAGACACTTTAAAGAAGCCAGTCAACTTATAATAAAGTTTAGCGGGCATTTTATCTACCGGTCGGTTTTCCTTGGTCCTGAAAACTCCAATGAGCCAATTAAAATGCCCGGTCAGTGAAGGAAATTGCCTACGGCTGCCCTCGACTGCCTGTAACTAAATAGCGACCCCACTCCACCACACTACGAGTTAAAAAGAACCATGCCGACCAATTTTTATTCGCTGAACCATTTTCAACATGCTGAAAACTTTTCAGCGACCTAGCTGAGCCCACGAGTATTCGGGAACTTCCTTCGAGCATGAAGGAGAGTTCCAGTGACCTCGTAGGACCTCCTAGGACCACGTGTCAACCATGCTGCGAGTTTGAGTCGAGGGCAAACTCTTCTAAACTCACAGATTATGTCGCAGAAGTGGGACAGCCCCTTAACAATCAGAGAGGGGTGAATTTATAATGGGAAACAAATAAATGGCAGAACAAGTACGAGTACTTGTAAACGAGTACTTGTAAACGAGTACTTTGGTTCTGTCTTCACTAAGGAAGACACGAACAATTTCTCAAAAATACTAGAGGATCGAGGATCTAGCGGTAGGGAGGAACTGGAATCCACATTAGTCAGGAAACATAGAACATAGAAAAATGGGTGCAGGAGTAGGCCATTCGGCCCTTCGAGCCAGCACCGCCATTCAATATGATCATGGTTGTTCATCTATAATCAGTACCCCGTTCCTGCTACCCCGTTTCCTCACCTCCCTTGATTCCTTTAGCCCTAAGAGCTAATTCCAACTCTCTCTTGATTTAGTCTTAAGTAAACTGTTGGGACTGAAGGCAGATAAATCCCCAGGGCCTGATGGTCTGCATCTCAGAATACTCAAGGAGGTGGCCCTAGAAATTGTGGATGCATTGGTGACCATTTCGCAATGTTTTCTCGACTCTGGATCAGTTCCTGTGGACTGAAGGGTAACCGATGTAACCCCACTTTTTAAGAAAGGAGGGAGAGAGAAATCGGGGAATTATTGACCAGTTAGCCATACATTGGTAGTGGTGAAGCTGCTTGAGTCGATTATTAAAGATTTAATAGCAGCACATTGGGATCAGTCAAAGTCAGCATGGATTTATGAAGGGGAAATCATGCTTGATTAATTTTCTGGAATTTTCTGAACATGTAACAAGTAGAATGGATAAGGGAGAGCCAGTAGATGTGGTTTATCTGGACTTTCAAAAAGCTTTTGACCAGGTCTCACACAAGAGATTAGTGTGCAAAATTAGAGCACATGGTATTTGAGGTAGGGTATTGACATGGATAGAGAACTGGTTGGCAGAGTAGGAATTAACAGGTCCTTTTCAGAATGGCAGGAAATGGCTAGCGTGGTGCCACAAGGCTCGGTGCCAGGACCCCAGTTATTTACAATATATATTAACGATTTAGACGAGGGAATTAAATGTAACATCTCCAAGTTTGCAGATGACACAAAGCTTAGGTGGCAGTGTGGGCTGCGATGAGCATGCTATGAGGCTGCAGGGTGACTTGGATAGGCTGGGTGAGTGGGCAAATGCATGGCAGATGCAGTGTAATGTGGATAAACGTGAGGTTATCCAATTTGGTGGCAAGAACAGGAAGGCAGATTATTATCTTAATAATAGGAAGAACTAAATAGCGGAACAAGAAGAACAAGAACAGGAAGGCAGATATAAGGCAGATAAGGAGGTCCTACTGCAGTTGGACAGGGCCCTGGTGAGACCGCACCTGGACTATTGTGTGCAATTTTGGCCTCCTAATTCGAGAAAGGACATTATTGCAATTGAGGGATTGACGTGTAGGTTCAGCAGAGTAATTCCTGGGATGGTGGGACTGACATGATGAAAGAATGGGTCGACTGGGCTTGTATCCACTGGAATTTAGAAGGATGGGAGGGGATTTTATAGAATCATAAAATTCTTAAGGGATTGGACAGGCTAGATGCAGGAAAATTGTTCCCGATGTTGGGGGTGTCCAGAACCAGGCGTCACCGTTTAAGAATAAGGGGTAGGCCATTTAAGACTGAGATGAGGAAAAATATTTTCACCTAGAGAGTTGTGAATCTGTGGAATTCTCTGCCACAGAAGACAGTGGAGGCCAATTTGATGGATGTTATCAAGAGAGAGTTAAATTTGGCTCTTAGGGCTAAAGGAATCAACAAAATATGGGGACAAAGCAGGAACTGGGTACTGATTTTGGATGATCAGCCATGCTCATATTGAATGGCGGTGCTGGCTGGAAGGGCCGAATGATCTACTCCTGCACCTATTGTTCTATGTTTCTATCCTGAAGGGTGGGTTTTGGTGAGAAATGTAGGAAAGATTCTATTTGGAAATAAGCTAATTGCCAAATAGAAGTAGGAAAACTTAAATTGCTACCAGCATTGCCCTGCAGCGTAGTCCGAAGAAGGGCCCTGACCCGAAACATCGCCTGTCCATTCCCTCCACAGATGCTGTCTGACCTGCTGAGTTCCTCCATCACTGTGTTTTTCTCAAGATTCCAGCATCTGCAGGTCTTTTCGTCTCCTAGGAATAATAAGTTGTTCAGTTCCGTTACTTCTCTGCTACAACCATAGAAATACATAGAAATATTGATGAAATTCAAGATCTCTCATTCACTCTAATATTTCCACCTCAATTCTGATGAAAACTCTCTATGTTCAGTAAAACAGTCCCTTGTGGCTGGAAATGCACCAATTTGTGTTTTGCTCAAATTTTCAGTTTTTGCATTTACTGTTCTGTTTTCTGTATTACTGTGATTCTTTTAGTGTCAGAGCGATAAGCCAGCACATTTTAAAGGGAGAGCTTTCAATCCATAACTATTCTGTTGTCGCTGTATTGTGGGCTTCCAAAACTATGAAGGTGAAGTTAACTGTTAAATAGTCCAGTGCCTTGAAAGTTATGAATACTGCTTTTGTTTTCTGGTTTTTGACTGACCAAAAAAAACAGTTTTAGGTTAATGCCACTGAACTGGAAAATAGCGACTGTTATTTAAAAAAAGATGCAAAACAAAACTTGCTAGAGGAATTCAGTGGGTCAAGGAGCATCTAAGGAGGGAAATTGACAAATGACATTTTGGGTCAGAACCCTTCTTCAGGCTGATGAAAGGTCTTGACCCAAAACCTTGTTGATCAATTTCTCTCCACAAATGTAGTTTTGTTTTTTGCTTGGGATTGCAGAATCTGCAGTTTCTTGTCTCCTATTTCCTGCTCCACTGCAAAGTCCCCTACCCCAAGTATGCCTACTTTGGTAGAAGTTCTCCTCCTCTCTCTGATGGGAGTTCCAAGAGACTCTCTTTCAATGCTTCCCCTCTGCGATTCCGACAGTGCTGCTGCTCTTTGACCATGTACTGACCCAGAAGCATTTGAAGAAGGGTCAGGACCCGAAACGTCAACTGTCCATTTCCCTCCGCAGGTGCTGAATTCCGCCAGTTCACTATGTGCTAGAGATTCTACAATCTGCAGCCGTTTATATCTCTTACAATGTTTAATGATACGTCTATTTGCTGATAATTGCTTTGAAAATATTTAAAGATAGTATTACATCATGCCTTGACATGGTTAATAGTGGAAAGATCCACATGTGTTTAGAGTCAGAGCTTTGATGATGTAATGCCCCTGTCCCACTTAGGAAACCTGAACGGAAACCTCTGGAGACTTTGCGCCCCACCCAAGGTTTCCGTGCAGTTCCCGGAGGTTTTTGTCAGTCTCCCTACCTGCTTCCACTACCTGCAACCTCCGGCAACCACCTGCAACCTCCGGGAACCACACGGAAACCTTGGGTGGGGTTTCCGTTCAGGTTTCCTAAGTGGGACAGGGGCATAATAGTCATAGTGCTATACAGCACAGATAGAGCCCCTTTGGCCCAACTCATTCATGCCACCTAGTTGCGTGATTGAGCTAGTCCCGATTTGATTGATTGAAAGACACAGCATGGAAACAGGCCCTTTGACCCACCGAGTCCACTCTTAACAATTTATAACCCATTCATGCAAATTCAATGTTGTCCCACTTTCACATCAACTACCAACACACTAAGGACAATTTCACAGGCCAATTAGCCTCCAAACTAGCACATCTTTGGGATGGAGGAAACCCTCAAGGTCACAGGAAGAATGTGCAAACTCCAAACAGATAGCACCTGAGGTCAGGATTAAACCTGGGTCTCTGGCGCGATGAGGCAGCTGCTATATCAGCTGTGCTACTGTGCTGCCCTGCCCCATGTCTCTCAAACCTACTTCTATTCCTGCACCTACCTGTCCAAGTGTCCTTTAAATGTCATTATTATACCTGCCTCTCCTTGTTCTTCTGGCAGCTTTTTCCATATGTACCAAAATATTGTGACTATATGTCCTATATGATTTTATATGGATCGAGACTCCAAGGAAAAAAGGCACCAGTCAAGATCCCTTTTTCGTCTTTGATAGCTTTTTTCACTGTGAACTCTACCAACAATTTTAGTATCATATACCAACTTAATATCCATGCCACCCAAGGTCCACATCCATACCGTTAATATAAGTAACAAACAACATTGGACCCAGATCAATTCTGCTGGCGCACCACTTGTTACAGGTACTTCGGCTGAATAAACAATCCTCTACCACCACCCTCTGTATCCTACCTCCAATCCAATGTTGTACTCCATTGGCTTGCTCTCCCTGGATCCCTTGATTAAACCTTCCTGACCAGTCTACCATGCGGTACTTTGTCAAAAGCCTTGCGAAAATCCAACAATTCTCTGTCTCCTCTTCTGAAAATCCAGTCAGCTTTATATGGTACGATTTCCCATGCACAAAGCCATGCTAACAATGCCTAATTAGTTCTTGACCTTAATATATGTAGATCCTGTCTCTCAGAATCTCCTCCAATCAGTTTCCCACTACTGACGTTGGGGTCACCAGTCTGTCGTTCCTAAGCCTTTTCTTGCAGCCTTATAGAAGCGGCTGCAAGAAAAAGAAGGACTCATAAAGGTAGATAAATCTCAGGGACCTGATCGAGTGAAACCTAGAAGATTGTGGGAAGTTTGGGAAAGAACTATAGAACCCTGACAGAGATATTTGTGTCATCAATAGCCACAGGCGAGGTGCTGGAAGACTGGAGGGAGGATAATGTTGTGCAGTCAAGATATTCACTTTCATAATATTCAGAGCCAGAAACTGCTTGTGGCCCCAATGCTTGATGTCTATTATAAAAAATGCCAGAGCAAGTTTGCATTCAACACCACTATGGTGGGCCTAATCATGAACAATGATGAGATGGAGCCCAGGAAGGATATAGAGAACTTTGTCATATGCTGGCATGACAATTAATTCTCAAAGTCAGTAAGAAGAAAGAGCTAGTAATTGATTTCAGGATGCGTGGTGGAGTACATATCCCAATCGCCATCAATGGTGCCGAAGCAGAAATGGTTGAAAGCTTCAAGTTCCTTGGACTTAATACTACTAATGATCTGTTATGGACTAACTATATTTATGTGACAGCCAAGAGGACACAGTAACACCTCTATTTGCTGAGGAGACTGAGACAATGTGGCATCCAATGACTCATAAACTTCTACAGATGCACCACAGAAGCAGTTGTAGAAGTTGGGTTGCATCATAGCTTGATTGGGAATAGCTCTGCTCAAGAATGCAGGAAATTGGAGTGAGTTGTAGATGTCGCCTAATCTGTCACACAGACCAGACTTTGCACAATTGACTCCATCTATACCCCAATGTCTCAGAAAAACAGCCAACATTATCAAAAATGTAATCCACCTCGGCCATACCTTCTTCTCACTGCCCCCATCCAGCAGAAGGTATAGCAGCTTAAAAGCTTTGACTACCAGAATCAGGAACAACTTCTTCTGAACAGTCCTTCCATAAGCTAGGATACTAAAAGATTCACCTCCACACTATAACCATATAACCATATAACAATTTACAGCACGGAAACAGGCCATCTCGACCCTTCTAGTCCGTGCCGAACACGTATTCTCCCCTAGTCCCATATACCTGCGCTCAGACCATAACCCACCATTCCTTTCCCGTCCATATAACTATCTAATTTATTTTTAAATGATAAAAACGAACCTGCCTCCACCACCTTCCCTGGAAGCTCATTCCACACAGTCACCACTCTCTGAGTAAAGAAGTTCCCCCTCATGTTACTCCTAAACTTCTGTCCCTTAATTCTCAAGTCATGTCCCCTTGTTTGAATCTTCCCTACTCTCAGTGGGAAAAGCTTATCCACGTCAACTCTGTCTATCCCTCTCATCATTTTAAAGACCTCTATCAAGTCCCCCCTTAACCTTCTGCGCTCCAAAGAATAAAGCCCTAACTTGTTCAACCTTTCTCTGTAACTTAGTTGCTGAAACCCAGGCAACATTCTAGTAAATCTCCTCTGTACTCTCTCTATTTTGTTGACAACCTTCCTATAATTAGGCGACCAAAATTGTACCCCATACTCCAGAATTGGCCTCACCAATGCCTTGTACAATTTTAACATTACATCCCAACTTCTATACTCAATGCTCTGATTTATAAAGGCCAGCACACCAAAAGCTTTCTTTACCACCCTATCTACATGAGATTCCACTTTCAGGGAACTGTGCACAGTTATTCCCAGATCCCTCTGTTCACCTGCATTCTTCAATTCCCTACCATTTACCATGTACGTCCTATTTTGATTTGTCCTGCCAAGATGTAGCACCTCACACTTATCAGCATTAAACTCCATCTGCCATCTTTCAGCCCACTCTTCCAACTGGCATAAATCTCTCTGTAGACTTTGAAAATCGACTTCATTATCCACAACCCCACCTATCTTAGTATCATCTGCATACTTACTAATCCAATTTACCACACCATCATCCAGATCATTGATGTACATGACAAACAACAGTGGACCCAACACAGATCCCTGTGGCACCCCACTAGTCACTGGCCTCCAACCTGACAAACAACCATCCACCATTACTCTCTGGCATCTCCCATTCAGCCACTGTTGAATCCATCTTGCTACTCCACCATTAATACCCAACCATTGAACCTTCTTAACCAACCTTCCATGAGGAACCTTGTCAAAGGCCTTACTGAAGTCCATATATACAACATCCACTGCTTTACCCTCATCAATTTCCCAAGTAACCTCTTCAAAAAATTCAAGAAGATTAGTCAAACATGACCTTCCAGGCACAAATCCATGTTGACTGTTCCTAATCAGACCCTGTTTATCCAGATGCTTATATATATTATCTCTAAGTATCCTTTCCATTAATTTGCCCACCACTGACGTCAAACTAACAGGTCTATAATTGCTAGGTTTACTCTTAGACCGCTTTTTAAACAATGGAACAACATGCGCAGTACGCCAATCCTCCGGCACTATTCCCGTTTCTAATGACATTTGAAATATTTCTGTCATAGCCCCTGCTATTTCTACACTAACTTCCCTCAATGTCCTAGGGAATATCCTGTCCGGACCTGGAGACTTATCCACTTTTATATTTCTCAAAAGTGTCAGTACTTCCTCTTCTTTGAATCTCATAGTTTCCATAGCTACTCTACTTGTTTCCCTTACCTCACATAATTCAATATCCTTCTCCTTGGTGAATACCGAAGAAAATAAATTGTTCAATATCTCCCCCATCTCTTTTGGCTCTGCAGATAGCTGTACACTCTGACTCTCTAATGGACCAATTTTATTCCTCGTTATCCTTTTGCTATTAATATAGCTGTAGAAACCCTTTGGGTTTACTTTCACCTTACTTGCCAAAGCAACCTCATATCTTCTTTTAGCTTTTCTAATTTCTTTCTTAAGATTCTTTTTACATTCTTTATACTCCTCAAGCACCTCATTTACTCCATGCTGCCTATAATTATTGTAGACCTCTTTTTCCGAACCGTGTCCAAATTCCCAACCGAACAGGGACATAAAGATTCTGTACTCTTAAAATTTCACCTTTAAATGTACTCCATTTCTGTTCCACATCTTTCCCATAAAACAAGATGTCCCAATTTACTCCTTTTAAATCCTTTCGCATCTCCTCAAAGTTAGCCTTTCTCCAATCAAAAATCACAACCCTAGGTCCGGTTCTGACCCTCTCCATAATTATATTGAAACTAATGGTATTGTGATCACTGGTTCCGAACTGTTCCCCAACGCATACCTCTGCCACCTGACCAGTCTCATTTCCTAACAGGAGGTCCAGCACCGCTCCTTCTCTAGTAGGTACTTCTATGTATTGCTGCAAAAAACTATCCTGCACACATTTTACAAACTCCAACCCATCCAGCCCATTTACAGAATGTGTTTCCCAGTCTATGTGTGGAAAATGGAAAATGTGTGGAACTATTGTGGACATTGGACTTTGTCTATGAAACAGATGCACTAAAATGCTGATAACTATATTTTGTAATCTGCATCTCCCCCTTTGCTCTATTTATTGCACTTGTATTTGACTCAATTATATTTAAGTTTGATATATATGTCTGATCTTTTTGGATATGATGCAAAACAAAGCTTTTCCCTGTTCCTCGGTGCATATGACCATAATAAACCTAAACAGCTCAGATTATCTACAAAAGTGTTTTCAAACAAAGTATGTCACACAAGCACTAAGCTGCAATAAAATTATTTACAGTATGTGACAACTAATCCTTGAAAACCCTACATCCACATATGGAACATTGTTGTAAATTTTTGACATCAACCCCACCCGGTGGCGCCAGCAATGGTTGCCTCGCCCAAAGTCTGTCTATCCTTTCCTTCCCTGTGTCTGTTTTGTATGTGTCAAATGTTTGTTTATAGTATTCTTTAGCTTATTTTATGTGGGGTGTGGGAGTTGGGGAAAACTTTTTCTAATCTCTTACCTCGACGGAGATGCGATTTTTTCCGTATCGTATCTCCGTCCGAACTGAGGCCTAACATCGTGGAGTTGGCGGCCTTTGCTGGAGATCGACCGGGAGCCTGCGGGACTTACCATCACGGAGCTCGTGATCCCTGTCGGGGGTCGTCTTTGGGGCTCCAACCTTGGGAGCCTGTGCAACTTTAACATCGCGGAGCCCACAGTCTCTGGTTAGAGACCGACATCGGGGACTCCAAGCCGCAGGACTTCCGACCGCCCCGACGCGGGAGTTTCGATTGCCCCGATGTGGGAGTTTAGATCGCCACGAAGCGGGGACTTCGACTGCCGGCTGCGGGGGCTTCAATCCTGCCGACTGCGGGTGGTTGAACTGCCCACACCGTGGCAGAATAAAGAATAAGGAGATTGGGCTTTATTGCCTTCCATCACAGTGAGGGACGTGGGGAATCCGTTGTGGTAGATGTTTATGTTAACTTTTATGTAGTTGTGTGTCTTGTTGTTTTTTTTTGTATGGCTGTATGGTCATTCGAATTTCACTGTACCTTCATTGGTACATCTGACAATAAACTGACCTTGACACCTTGTTGTTGAATAAACATGAAATGGGAATTTTCAATTGTTTTTAAAATTTGTAATCACTTTGGTGTACAAAATTAATTCAATGCATATAAAACCTACCAGTTGTAGGTTAATTGGTCTAGTAAAATTGTAAATTGCCCCTAGTGTGTGTCGGGTACTGCTAGTATACAGGCATCGCTGGTAGGCGCAGATTCGGTGGGCTGAAGGGCCTGTTTCCATGTATCTCGAAACTGAATTAAAAACACAGATGCTGCCTGAGTGCTGACTCCTGTGTTTTCTATTTTTATTTCATAATTTGTTTTATCCATATTACTAAAAGTCTGATCTTGACCACTTCCTGGTGTTCCGTATATTGATTTTAGAAAAAACACTGCCACTTACGGCTGTGATTTTTGGACATCTTACTCAGAGTCCCCTTCCGCTGTGCAGGACAAGAGGATTTTTCCCATCGATGAAACATTATTAGTGTTTAAAAAATGTTGAGATTCTCTCCTGAAGGCCACGCCCCTTCCGGAGGGACAATAAACCCGGAAGTGTTGAGTGCCTCAGTCAGTCTCTGCTAGATGGGGGAGCGAGAGGGTCACATCTCTCAGTCTGAGCTGTGAATAACACTGAACACATGTCTACTAAACTGTGAGTGGTTTAACTGACCTGTCAGTGCCCTTAATGTGGTTTGAAAATATAGTTTGGAAATGCTAAAGCTGTGTTGCCTTTGGTTTGGAAATGCTAAAGCTGTATTGCCTTTGGTTTGGAAATGCTAAAGCTGTGTTGCCTTTGGTTTGGAAATGCTAAAGCTGTGTTGCCTTTGGTTTGGAAATGCTAAAGCTGTGTTGCCTAATTAAAGTTGCCTTGCCAAATTAAAGTTGCCTTGCCAAATTAAAGTTGCCTTGCTTAATTAAAGTTGCCTTGCCTAATTAAAGTTGCCTTGCCTTCTATATAATTAAAAGTCTAATCTTGACCACTTCCTGTTTGCGCTTTATATTGATTTTAGAAAAAACGCTACCACGTACAGCTGTGATTTTTGACCATCTTACTCAGAGTCCCCCTCCGCTCATCAGGTACCGGGGATTTTTCCCATCGGTGAAAAATAAAAGAGTTATTAGTGTTTAAAAAATGTTGAGATTCTCTCTCCTGTCAATCATGCCATGAATGCCACGCCCCTTCTGGGACTATAACACCCAGATGTGTGGCCGTGGCTCAGTCTCTGCAAGATGGAGGTGGGAGAGGGTACGACTCGCTGTCTTTAGTGGCTTTGCACCCTGCTTGAAATGGTATGAAACTGCACTTATATTATCTAATATTATATACAAGACTAAGTGGGACCCGTTGGGTCCCATGTTCACACGGGAGGGCGGGCCCCCCGACGCAATATTCCACCTCTCCACCAATTTCAATATTGGTGGCCAGTGGGGGGGGCTTTCTGGAGCACTGGTATGGGTTCTTGGGGTGGCAGCTCAGTCCCTCAAGCCTGATGTGCTGGCAACTCACTCACGGCTGGTGGGCTGGCAGTTGACTCATGGCTATTCCTTGAAATTCCATTTCAAGCGGGGTGCAAGGCCACCAAATTCAAATCCATTTTCCTACCATTTCAAGCAGGGTGCAAGGCCACCAAATTCAAGCAGTTTCTTACCACTTCGAACAGTGTGCAAGGTCACCAAACTCAAGTGCAGTTTCCTACCACTTCAAGCAGGGTGCAAGGCCACCGAATTCAAGTTCAATTTCCTACCACTTCAAGCAGGGTGCAAGGCCACCGAATTCAAGTGCAGTTTCCTACCACTTCAAGCAGGGTGCAATGCCACCAAATTCAAGTTCAATTTCCTACCACTTCAAGCAGGGTGCAAGGCCACCAAATTCAAGTGCAGTTTCATACCACTTCAAGCTGGATCCAAGGCCACCAAATTCAAGTGCAGTTTCATGCCACTTTCAGCAGGGTGCTGGGCCACCAAATTCAGTGCAGTTTCATACCAGTTCAAGCAGGGTGCAAGGCCACCAAATTCAATTGCAGTTTCATTCCACTTCAAGCAGGGTGCAAGGCCACCAAGTTCAAGTGCAGTTTCATTCAATTTCAAGCAGGGTGCAAGGCCACCAAATTCAAATGCAGCTTCATACCATTTCATGCAGGGTGAAACCATCATAAAACCACACAAAACACCAAATTCACAGTTCAGTAGACATTCAGTGTGTTCAGTTGATTCACAGCTCAGACAGAGTCGTGACCTCTCCCTCCCCCATCATACAGAGACTGAGCCATACCCACACTTCCGGGTTTTATAACCCCTCCCCTTCCCACCAGAAAAGGTGTGGCCTTCATGGCGTGATTGACAGGAGAGAGATTCTCAACATTTTTTAAACACTAATAACACTTTTATTTTTCATTGATGGGAAGAATCCTCTGCACCTGCTGAGCGGAGGGGGACTGAGTAAGATGGCCAAAAATCACAGCCATAAGTGGTAGCGTTTTATCTAAAATAAATATACAGTGCAAACAGGAAGTTACCCAAAGCACCCAAACCACCATTTGCAGTAGTGCCTTTTAACTTCAAGCCAAAGCACCCAAACCACCATTTGCAGTAGTGCCTTTTAACTTCAAGGCAAAGCACCCAAACCACCATTTGCAGTAGTGCCTTTTAACTTCAACCCAAAGCACCCAAACAACCATTTGCAGTAGTGCCTTTTTACTTCAAACCAACCATATTTTCATTTTCAAACCACATTAAGGGGACTCACAGTTGAGTAGACATGTGTTAAGTGTTATTCAGAGCTCAGAGAGACGTGACCCTCTGCTTCCTCCATCATGCAGAGACTGAGTGAGGCACACCACGTCCGGGTATTATAGTCCTTCCCCTCTCCCACCAGCAGGGGCAGTAGAAAGAATGGCAATTAAAAAAAACCCATTAATATCTCTCTGATTTTTCATCGATTGGAAAAATCCTCCATTCCCGGAAGGCGGAGGGGGGCTCTGAGCGAGGTGGTCAAAAATGAAGGTCGTAGGTGGCGGCGTTCTCTCGGAAATCACACCACAGCGAGCCAAAAGCGGTCAAGATCAGACTTTTAGTAATATAGATTATCTGAATTTGGCTTTTGTTAATAATTGTTTGTTGCTGCCAAAATTTGTGTTCCTAATGCTTGTGCCTCCTGCAGGGCTCAGTTATAAACTTTCTTTGCACCTTTTGCAGGTAATTATCAAATTAAATAAAAAAGATCCCATCAACATTACTCACGTTATGCTCGTATGTTTGTACAAGATCGCCATGATCTGTTAACATAATTTCTTACTTCCATAACCACCTGACCCTTCGAGGAACCAAAAATATTTCCACTTGATTCTCACCATTTACTTAATGGCTCTCTCTGCCTTCCAGCCATGACAAATGTGACATAAAGTACATTTTTAAAATCTTCATCGCAGTCTGGGTAAATTATGTGTCAACTTTGAAATGAATGTGAATTGAAGGGTCTTCTCTTTTAACTCAGTTTCTCTTGAAAATTGCCTTTGGGGCACTGTCAGTATTTCATTGAGACCTCTGCTAACTTATGTACAGCAGTTTGCCATAAAGTACTTAGAAATAATTTACAACTGGAAACTTAACTGAATATGAAATATGCTATTTATGTAAGTTATTGCAGGCTAAAGCACGTGCAAAATAGAATTCTAACTGCAATGTGAAAATATTAACATATATTAAGACAAATTTCCAGGGATCCTATACTATTGGAAGAGTGGAAAAAAATCAGATTGAGGTTTTAATGTGGCTTAATTAATTAAGGAGGCACACCCTCAACAATGCACTTTCCTGCTGAAGTAATTTTTTTTGTGAGCTGCAAAACAATTTCCTTTACTCTGATTACTCCCTGTCTGGTAACTCAGTCGGATGGTCATTCTTCAAGTCCTCTGAGAATATTGAACAATGGTAGATGGCCCATCTAAATCTGAATGTCTCCCACACCATTTTCCCATGAGAAGCACAGGATCCAAAGTGAGGAATGAGCATGCGGACTTTATTTATTCTCCTCCCAAAGCCTAGACAAAAAACTAGTTGTTGCATCTCAACATTTGCACTAGTTGAGATCTAATCGACCAGTTACAAGGTCTGAAGAAGGGTCTCAACCCGATACGTCACTCATTCCTTCTCTCCAGAGATGCTGCCTGTCCCACTGAGTTACTCCAGCATTTTGGGTCTATCTTCAGTTACGAGGAGAGTCTAGATAGGCTAAGGCTAATTCCATTGAGCATGGGAGGTGCAGTGATAACCTCCTAGAGGTATATAAGACCATGAGAGTCTTTTTCCCAGAAAATGGGAGTCTAAACCTAGAGGGCACAGATTCAGGATGAGAGGGGAGATATTTAAAATGGATATGTGCAGCAGGTTGTTCTCACATAGGTGATGAATATATGGAACAAACCGGCAGAGAATGCCACTGAGCTGACTACATTTAAAACACACTTGGACGGATCCATGAATCAGAAAGGTTTAGCGGGTTAAAGGCCATATATAGAGAAACAATTTGATCATCTAGGATGGGTTGGACCCAAGGCCCGTTTTGATGCAGTGCAACTCAATGACTTGACCCTGAGACTGTGAGTCTCACTAATTTTGGGCAAGATTATCTCTACCAGAAAGTTACCATCCTATCGCTGGTGAATAACGGAGGAAAGTACAATGAAAGGGAAATAATTTTCCTTTCAATGTGGGTCAGTAACACTTTTCAAACTATGGAAAAGTGAGTAACATGATTGTGCAACAGTTGGCGTTGCTGCCTCGCAACTCCAGGGACCCAAGTTTGATCCTGCTAAAGAAAAATAAGATAATGTGCTTTATGATTCTGGTCAGGATCCTTCTACATATTGTCTTTGAAGAAGGATCCCGACCCAAAACGTACAAATGTCACTTAGCCATGTTCTCCCGAGATGCTGCCTTCATGGCTGAGTTACAGCAGCACTTTGTGCCCTTTTGTGTAAACCAGCGTCTGCTGTTCCTTGTTTCTACTGCTTAATGACTCTGTTCATGCCGTCCTCCATACTCCATTATGAAATGTTTTGAGAGTGCGGTAACTCCAGCCTCCCAGACAGTCTTAATCCACTGCAGTTTGACCATGATCAACCACATTGATGCTATGGCCAAGAAAGCACACCCAAACCTCTACGTACTGGGGGGCTTTTACCAATTTCTACAGATGCATCATTGAAAGCATTCTATCCAGATATATTACAGGTTGGTATTGCTTTGCCCAGGCCTGCAAAAAATTGCAGAGCGTTTCGAATGCAGCTCAGTTCATCACCCAACCCAGCCTCTCCGCTCATTCCCACTTCCTCAATACTCCCATCAACTCCATCTCTACTTCAGGCCACCTTGAGATAACAGCCAACTTAATCAAGGACCACTCACATCCCAGTCATTCCAACGTTTCCCTCTCCTGTCATGCAGAACATACAAAAGCTTGAAAACACATACCACCAGCTTCATTTCCACTGTTATCAGACTCTTGAATGGACCTTCATAAGCTAAGGATGAATTCATTATCTTCCAATCTACCTTGTTGTGGCCCTTGCACTTTTTTTACATCTGGACTTTAGGTGTTGTGCTGTATTCTGCATTCTGCTTCTTTTTCCCTCTTGCACTATTTTGATGTACTTATTTATAACTGGCATAGTTTGATTGGACAGCACACAAAATAACGCTTTTCCCAGTACGTGACAATAATAAACCAATACCAATGTTTCGCGTGCTGCCTGTGTGGAGTTTGTACATTCTTCCTGTGATTGTGTGTATTTTCCTCAGATGCCCTGTTTCCTCTCACATCCAAAAGGTAATTGACTTCTATAAATCACCGCTTAGTGAAGGCAACTAAAAGAACCAAAATAAATTGATGGGTTTGATGTTTGATCTGTTGATGAACTTCAGGAGAATGGAGTGGTGGAATTGCTCTGCTGGGAGCTAACAGACCTGATGGGCTGAATGGCTTCCTTTTGTGCGTAATAATTAAGAAAAATAGTGTTTAGGTTTAAAATCTCCCCTTGCCTCCCCCCTCCCCCCTTTGTAATGTGCTGATTTATACTGGAGAACTATTCTCTGGATGTTGACAGCCCATAGACCTCATCCAAATGGTAAATTTTCATGTGTGATCTTTAATGCTTTCAGAAGATGACGATCATCTCAGGAACTGTAATTAAAAGCTACTCCTCATTTCATGACATTTCTTGGACAAGTCATGAGACAGTTGCCTGTAATTTTCATCCAAACCAGCAGCAGGACTAGTGATACCGGCTCATTAGGATGGGAACTTAAATCTGAAAGCCCAGTAATCATTTGCTTCATGCAAAATCGCAATATATGCACATTAAAAATTTAAGATAGATTGCTGAGCCAAAGCAGCAATCTTATTCCTAAAGTCGTGTTGGTTAGAAAGTTGCTTGTAAAAAATTCTGCTGTTCATTATATGCAAATCAGATTTCAGACCGCAATTCTTCATGGAGTAGGGTGGCATCTGATAGTGAGCGGAGAAACATGAATTTTTGATGGAAAAAGTATTTAAAAATAAGACACTCCAAGTGCATCTATTTTTCAAGGCTTAGTTCAATTTTCAGTTCAATCTTCTAATGTATGGAAATGCTTGCAGTCTGTGTAGACCACACTAAGTTGAATTGAATGGCAATGATGGGTAAATTATATTAACTGTTTAATAAGTTCAAGTAGGCTGGTGCTGTGAAGATAAGAAGCAGCAAAAGTTTGCCTCCAGCAAAAACTGCATTACTAACGATGTAAATACAGATCGTTCAATCATCCGGTGGCATTATTAAATGACATTATGATGAATTGTTCTGCATTTATGCATTTTTTGAAATACCTTGTAGCATTACCTTTTGGTTATAAATAACTCATTTTCCTTTGCTGAAAGGCGTATAATGTGCAAGAATGAAATGTAGTTATCGTGCAGAAGCCAAACCCTTCTATAAATTAGATATCACTGATCCGGTACTAACACACGTGATTAAACAATGGTGATTTGATTTTGGTAAACATATTATCGTTAATCGATATCATTGCCAGCCCCTTCAGTCATAGCCATGGACATATGTTTGCCCAAAGTGACAGAGCAAACAGCACAGTCTTGTATAAGCTCAGTAGCAATGATGCAAGAGTTATCGTGGCTAATACAGCATAACATGGAAATTATAATTTGTGGATGTTTCATATATATTTATTGTGTCCAACTCATGGATCTGCTTCATGTGTGAACTTATTGTCTGAAGAAGGGTCCCGACACGATACATCACCTGTCCATGTTTTCCAGAGAAACTGCCTGACCCGCTGAGTCACTCCAGCACCTTGTACTTTGTTTTCATCTGCAGTTCCTGTGTCCACGTGCAAATTCGCTTTATATGTGTGTGTATATGAAGAGAATAATGGAAGTACAGAAAGAAAGAAATGAAGAACTCCAGATGCTAGTTAATACATAAAATGACACAAAGTACTGGAGTAACTCAGTGGGTCAGACAGCTTCTCTAGAGAACATGGATAGATGAAGTTTTAGGTCGAGATCCTTCTTCGGACTGTTGCTTGTTTGCTATAGTTGGCTTCTGAAGGTGAAAAGTTACAGTTTGACGGACTGTTCCTCCATTTATGAACTACAAATCAGTTATTCTGAAGTAAGGCTGAATCAGAAACGATATTTTACTTGATGACATATTTTCTCTAAATTGCTTCAGCTATTTCAAAATGCTACATTTTAGGAACTGCAGCAATTCTTTGCACAGTTGCAAACAACTTGCATCCTTCAATGAATACTTTTCCATGGGTAATTCTGTACAATGCAACATCAACAGAAGCAAAGAACAACTTGCATTAAAATTTCTGATACTCTTTGCAATCTTCCGCATTCCAGAGAAAATAATCCAAGTCTGTCCAATCTCTCACAGTAGCTCATACCCCCTAATTTAGGAATCATTCTGATAAACCTTCTCTGCACCTTTTCCAAAATCTTCACATCCTTCCTGTAATGGGGCGACCAGAACTGCATGCAATACTCCAAATGCGACCTAACCAAAGTCTTATAATGCTGCATCATGAGTTTCTGACCCTTATACTCAATGCCTGATCTACGAAAGCAAGCATAGTATCGAGTTCTTAACCATTCTATCTACTTGTGTTGCCATTTCAGGGCGTTATGGATTTGGAGTCAGGGGATATGGGGAGAAGGCAGGAGCGGGGTACTGAGTGGGGATGATCAGCCACGATCACATTGAATGTCGGTGCTAGCTTGAAGGGCCGAATGGCCTACTCCTGCACCTATTATCTATTGACCTCAAGTTCTCTCTACATCCATGTTGATAAGCAAATCTTGACTCTCATGTGGTTAAAACTGAGTTATAGTAAGTTTCAAAAGATATTTTAAACAGTTTTCAAAGGCCCACAAAATGTGCACAGTGTTTTTCTCATATTATATGCACCTTTCAAAACAAAACAATTCCGTGGTTACATACAAAAAAATCTGTTTTAATGAGGTTACAGCTCATTATTCTAATCTCCAGAGAAAATTGGCCTATTATAATTAATCAGTCTTTCCATCCAAGACATGCATATCGTTACTTAGAAGAGGAGCTAAAAACTGAACAGTGTACTCTCCCTCTGGTTTCGTCAAAGCTTTAGTTAATTGCAGCAAAATGTCCTTAATTACAGCCTCTTTGCATCAAAGGCTAATATAATATTATCTACTTATTTTCAAGATCAACCCAGTATTTTGCATCTGATTCTTCTTCCAATATAGATGTGTATTTGTGAGGTTGATCTGGAGTGTGTGCCAGGTTTATGGCCAGAGACAGAGCCTGGAGTGTGGGTTGGATCTGTGGCTGGAACTAGGGTTGAAATTCGGATCATATAAATATACAGCATGGAAGCAGGCTTGTTTGCTCAACTTGTCCATACTGACCAAGGTCCCTTCCTGACCTGTTTTCCTGCATTTTGTCCATATCTCTCTAAATTATGTACCAGTAAATATTTTGTTGAAGGTTGTAATTATATCGGCCTACACCACTTCCCTTGGCAAATTCTTCCATTTACCCTCCATTCTCTGTGTGAAAAAACTATCCCCTCAGGTTCCTATTAAGCCTTTCTCTGTAGCTTAAATCCATGACCTGTAGTTTTCGAGCCCCCTACTCTGGGATAATGACAGTCCACTGTAACTATTTCCCTCAAGATTTTATCGTCTTCTATCAGGTCGCCTTTTGGCTTCTTATGCTCAAGGAAGGATTTGAGGCAGCAAGTGGTGCAGCGATAGTTGCTGCCTTACAGCACCAGAGACCTAGGTTTGATCCTGATTATGGGTGCTATCAGTATGGAGTTTGTACATTCTCCCTGTGACAGCGTGAGTTTTTTCCAGGTGCTCCGGTTTCCTCCCTCACACCAAAGACATGCAGGTTTGTAGGTTAATTGTCTTTGGTAAGTTGTTACATTGTCCCTAGTGTATGGGGTGATGACTGACGCTGCGGACTCGGTGGGCTGAAGGTCCTGTTTCCATGATGTATCTCTAAAGTCTAATATCTAAAATAAAATGGTTCCATTCTACCCAGTCTCTCCTTATAACAAGGCATCCAGTCCCAGTAACATCCTCTTGAATGATTTCTGCGCACTCACTGGCTTAATGACATCCTTCCTATAGTACGATGTCCAGAACTGAACATGATACTCCAAGTATGGTCTCATCAATGTCTTGTGTAGCTATAATATGACATTCCAACTGTTGGATTAATTACCTTGACTGATAAAGGTAAGCATGCTATATGCCTTCTTCACCACTTTGTCCACCTGTGTTACCACTTTCAGGGACCTATGCACTTGTTTCCCCAGGTCGCCCTGTCCTAAAACACTCCCCAGTGCCCTGTGATTCACTATGCATGTCCTGTCCTGGTATTCCTCTCAAAGTTCTTACTTTGCACTAATCTGAGTTAAATTACATCTCCCAATTCTTGGCCCACTTTTCCAGGTGATTGAGATCCCGTTGTAACCTTTGGTAATCTTCCTCACTGTCCACCACACAATCAATTTTGGTGTCACTTGCAAACTTACTAATTATGTCACCTTCATATTTATCTAAATCATTAACTTTTATGACAAACAGGGGACCCAGTGATGATTTCTGTAACATCACTCGTTACAGGCATCCAGTCTAAAATACAATCATAGAAACATAGAAACATAGAAAATAGGTGCAGGAGTAGGCCATTCGGCCCTTCGAGCCTGCACCGCCATTCAATATAATCATGGCTGATCATCCAACTCAGTATCCTGTACCTGCCTTCTCTCCATACCCCCTGATCCCTTTAGCCACAAGGGCCACATCTAACTCCCTCTTAAATATAGCCAATGAACTGGCCTCAACTACCTTCTGTGGCAGAGAATTCCAGAGATTCACCACTCTCTGTGTGAAAAATGTTTTCCTCATCTCGGTCCTAAAAGATTTCCCCCTTATCCTTAAACTGTGACCCCTTGTTCTGGACTTCCCCAACATCGGGAACAATCTTCCTGCATCTAGCCTGTCCAACCCCTTAAGAATTTTGTAAGTTTCTGTAAGATCCTCCCCTACAATCCTCTCTCTCCTTCCACCAAACTAATTTTGTTTCCAATTGGCTAGCTACGCTTGATATCCATGTGATCCAACCTTCCAGACCATCCAAGTTCCACGTGGAACATGTCAAAGTCCTTGCTAAAGATGATATTGACAATGTCTACCGCCCTCCCCTCATCAATCACCTTGGTCACTGCTTCAAAAAACTGAATCTTGTTCAGGAGGCACAGCCAATCATGACTATGCCTAATCAGGACTTGCCTTTCCAAATGCAGATAGATCCTGTCTCTGAGAATCTCCTCCAGTAACTTTCCCACCAATGATGTCTGGCTCACTGGCTTGCCTTGTCCTTGCAGCCCTTCATTAATAAAGGTACAACATTAGTCACACACTTATCTTCAAGTACATCACTTGTGGCTAAGAAAGAAACTGAAATCTCTGCCAGGCTATTATTCATATGTTTCAAACTGTTTTGACAAGCTGAACCATACCAACTGATTCTTATTCACATAAAAATTGTGTCGTGTCTCTGGAGGGATCATTGCCAGCGGCTTAAGTGGTATCTGCAATTTTTGTCATCTTCAGGAAGTTCATGCCACTATCCCTTGCGAATACCAGAGGATGCAGAAGACATCTGAAAACCAGCATTTCTTAGTCTCTCACCTTTTCAAAGTAACAGTTTTTTCATTTTTCTTGCTAAAATGGATAATCTTTGTTTCCTCACTTAGTACTCTATCTGCCATCTTCTTTTGCACACTCTAAGCAAATCCTTGCTATTTTGCATCCTCATACCTTAGTTTCCCTCTAGCTTTGCTTTGTTAGTAAATTTGGGTACATCACTTGGTCTCCTCATTGCGGTTGCAATAGATTACGAATAACTGAGGCCCGGGGGGTCATAAGGAATAGGAGTAGAATTACGCCATTCAACCTATCAAGTCTACCACCATTCAATCATGGCTATTCCATCCCCCCTGACCTCATTCTCCAGCCTTCTTCCCATAACCTCTGACACCCATACTAATCAAGAATCTATCTATCTCTGCCTTAAAAATATCCACTGACTAGGCCTCCACAGCCTTCTGTGGCAAATAATTCCATAGATTCAAGTTCAAGTAAGTTTATTGTCATGTGTCCCTGTATAGGACAATGAAATTCTTGCTTTGCTTAAGCATACAGAAAAATAGTAGGCATTTACTACAAAACAGATAAATGTGTCCATATACCATGATATAAATATATACACACATGAATAAATAAACTGGTAAAGTGCAAATAACAGAAAGTGGTTATTAATAATCAGAGTTTTGTCCGAGCCAGGTTTCACATTCACATTCACATAGAAACATAGAAAATCTGTGCAGGAGGAGGCCATTCATTGTGCCAGCACCGCCATTCATTGTGATCATGGCTGATTGTCCCCTATCAATAACCCGTGCCTGCCTTCTCCCCATATCCCTTGACTCCACTAGCCCCTAGAGCTCTATCTAACTCTCTCTTAAATCTATCCAGTGACGTGGCCTCCACTGCCGTCTGTGGCAGGGAATTCCATAAATTCACAACTCTCTGGGTGAAAAGGGATTTTCTCACAGCAGTCTTAAATGACCTCTCCTTTATTCTAAGACTGTCCCTGGTTCTGGACTCGCCCAACATTTGGAACATTTTTCCTGCATCTAGCTTGTCCAGTCCTTTTATAATTTTATATGTTTCTATAAGATCCCCCTCATCCTTCTAAACTCCAGTGAATACAAGCCGAGTCTTTAAAATCTTTCCTCATATGACAGTCCCGCCATCCTAGGGATCAATCTCGTGAACCTACGCTGCACTGCCTCAATCACAAGGATGTCCTTCCTCAAATTAGGAGACCAAAACTGTACACAATACTCCAGATGTAGTCTCACAATACTCCAGATGTGGTCATCGACAAGCAAGTCACTAGTTATACCCTGAAATCCTAAAAATAACCTGATTATTGATCCCTATTTTCTGTTCCCAGCTGATCATAATTATATCATAAATAAATGATGACCTGAGATCTAATCTTGTGCAACAACCTCACCTGCTTCTGTACAGCACCTTAGATTTCAAGTGAGAGGAGAAAGATTTAACAGGAACCTGAGGAGCAACTTTTTCACTCGCAGTGTGGTGGATGTTGGAACAAGCTGCCAGAGGAGGTAGTTGAGGGGGGTACTATAACACCATTTAAAATATATTTGGTGAGGTACATGGATAGGAATGGTTTAGAAGGATCTGAGTTAAACACGGGCATTTGGGGACTAGGCATCTTGGTCGATATTTACGGGTTGGGCCAAAGTATCTGTTTCTGTGCTGTATGACTCTTTGACCATCTGGAGATCTCGGATTCCACAGGCTGATTCTTTCTGGCCTGCCCAGTTTCACCTTGAAACAAACGTGAATTGAAAGACAAGTCATAAGAACAGTTAATTGTGGTCGTATATAATCAGGCCACTTTGTGCTCAATTTATTGTAGTGTCTTGAAAATTACAAGGCTTATTTAACTTTTACAACCTGTATTATAAAACACACAGTGTCATAAAATGATCATGTCACTAAAAGCAACTTTTTCCGCAATGCCACCTCATAAAATTTTGTTTTCGGCAGAAGAATTTAAAATTGTAGCTTTTTTTTTAAAAAGAGATAAAATTTACCCCTCAGGTCCCTACAAATTTACCCCTCAGGTCCCACTCCCTACAATTTAGGGACATTGATGATGCCGCATTCAGAGTATTGTGTTCAGTTTCAGGCACCGTGTTATAGGAACAATGTTTTCAAGCTGGGAAGGATATAGAGAAGATTTACAAGGATGTTGCCAGGCCTCTACAGCCTCAGCTATAGGGAGAGGTTGAGCAGGCTAGGACTCTATTCCTTGGAGTGCAGGAGGATGAGGGGTGATCTTATAGAGGTATACAAAATCATGAGAGGAATAGATTGGGTAGATGCACAGTGTCTCTTGCCCAGAGTAGGGGAATCTACAACCAGAGGGCATAGGTTTAAGGTGAAGGGGGAAGATTTAAGGGGAGCCTGAGGGGTAATTTCTGTTACACAGAGCGTGGTGGGTGTATGGAACGAGCTGCCAAAGGAGGTATTTGAGGCAGGTACTATCGTAACATTTAAGAAGCATTTACACAGGTACATGGATAGGAATAGGTTTGGAGGGATATGGCCCAACGCGCAGGGCAAGTGGGAATAGTGTAAATAGGAAATATTGGTCGGCGTGGGAAGTTGAGCTGAAGGGCCTGTTTCCACTCTGTATGACTCTATGACAAAATGTTGCCTATCCACGTTCTCCAGAGATACAGCCAGACCCACTGAGTTACTCTAGCACTATGTGCTTTTTGCTCAACATTTCAGCAACTGCAGTTCCTTGTGTTTACTTAAGTTGAATGTGGACAAATCAAGTTATTGTATTTTGAAAATAAAAGTAGAAATGCAGTAATTAATCAGCTGTTCAAAGCTGTATCCATGAAGAAACAGGTAATATTTCAGACCGATGACATTTCAATCAGAATCTTTTAGATTTCTGATGACAGGAACATAAACTCCGTTTTTCTCCACAGTTATTGCCTGGTTTTCTGAATATTTCTGGCATATTCTGCTTTTTATTCCAGATTTCTAACATCGTCAGTTTATTTTTTGCTAATGCAGAAGTTGATGGTGGAAGGATTATTTTTGGACTGGAGGCCCATGACTATTGGCATGCCTTGGGTCACTGCTGGCCCTTATGTTCATCGACTCATAAGCCATAGATGCAGAATTAGGCCATACGACCCATTAAGTCTACTCTGCCATTCAATCATGGCTGATTTATCTTTCCCTCTGAACCACATTCTCCTGCCATCTCACTGTAACTTCTGCCACCCTTACTAATCAATAACCTATCATTCTCTGCTTTAAAATTACCCATTGTCTTGGCCTCCATAGCTGGCTGTGGCAATGAATTCCAAAGATTCACCACACTCTGACTAACCAAATTCCCCCTCAACTCCTTTCTGAAGGTACGTCCATTTATTCTGATTGTTGGGCCCATTGTTGTTTGTCATCTACATCAATAATTTAGATGAGAATGTGCAAGGCATTGTTAGTAACTTTGCAGATAACATCAATATAGATTATATTGTGGACAGTGCAGAAGGGTATTAAGAAGTACAGCGGGGTCTAGATCAACTGAATAAAGAGGCAGTGGATTGGCAAATAGAATTTAATTCAGATAAGAGCAAGGTGTTGCATTTTGGGACATCAGCCTGGGTAGGGATTTCACAGTGAATGGTAGGGCCCTGAGGAGTGTTGTCAAAAGGAGAAACCTTGGAGTGCAAGTACATACGTATCTGAAAGTGGCCAGGTGGAAAGTCGCTGGCCTTCATCTGTAAAAACATTGAGTATAAAGGTTAGCACATCATGTTGGCTTTGTGCAAGATACTGGTGATGTTGTACTTGTAATATTATGTTCAGTTATGGTCACCCTGCTATTAAAAAGATGCCATTATGCTGGAAAGAATGCAGAAAAGAGGATATTGCCAAAATGAGAGTGTCTGATCTACAGGGAGAGGTTGGGCAGGCTACTACTTTATTCCTTAGTGCTTTGAAAACTGAACGAAGATCTTAGAGAGGTGTTGAAATCATGAAAAGCACAGATAGTATGTATGCACACAGCCTTTTTCCCTGGGGTGGGGAATCAAGAACTGGAGGGTATAGATTTAAAGTGAGAGAGAAAAGGTTTAACAGGGTCCTTAGGTTCAATTTTCTATTTTCAGAGGATTATGTGTATATGGAGCGAGCTGCCAGAGGAGGTAGTTGAGGCAGGTACTATATAACATTTAAAAGACATTTGGACAGGTACCTGGATAGGAGAGGTTTAGAGGGACATAGATGAAACGGGCAAATGGGACTAGCATGGATGGGCATCACGGATGGCATGGACAAGTTGGACCGAAGGCCTGCATGCTCTATGACTCAATGACTCTCGTGTCTCGTGTCTGATTACTCTAGGAAGGCTACATGAAAAAAAAAAAAATTCCAGGACTGTTTTTATTGCAAGACATGTCTCCTTGTCAATTTCTGAAGTAATTTTTAAGTGGTTCTCTAGTTCCTGATCAAAATTGCATTATAACCAATTTGGCTCCCTGTAGCACACTTTCCATAATTCACCAATCACCGATCTTATTTGTATGGAAACATGTATAATAGCAGCACTCCCTTTATGTCCCTTTTCTCTGCGTCTGACTACCCAACCTATTTCTTGCCTCCATTACAGGACTCTCTTAAAGTATGTGAGGTTCTATTTTACAGGACATTCCTTTGGAGACGTGTCTACTCTCGGTGAGAGCTCTGCAGCCAATGTGTTCGGTTTAAATCAAGACATTGGTCAACTTGAAAGATCAGGAGGGAAGGAAATTTTTTGTTGGCTGATCCAGAAATGTACATACATTGCTTTATTATTTCTGAAATGCAAATACTTGTGATTTAAACTTCTTAGACTGCTCTACCTTTCATCTGAATCCAGAGAACGCTACTTATTTTGCCATTTATTTTGGTGCTGCAGCAGGCCCGTGTTTTTCACGCAGGGAAACCTTGCTTTAATTAGTTTTATTAATGTGCATAATTTCTCATGAAATTGAGGGGAAATTACACAAGGAGAGTAAAGTGACTGGTAATAGCAGTAATTAGCGCAAATCAGTCAGGCACACAAAATGGCCATCTGCAGGATTTTGCAAATATACAAAGGAAACCATATGCAGCACAACTATGCACAGAACAGAACAGCAAGAAAATATAGAAACAGCTTCAAGAGAAAAGAGGCCATCTAAATAGAAGTTTAACTGTCAGGATGCTATCTATTAGCAGCAAAAATACAAGTTTATCACAAGAACTAGCGATAAACTGTGGGTATGTTTGACAGCAACTATCTATAATAGGCAATTGAGATCTTTTCTAAGTAGTGAAGTTGCTAAGATGATTCTGCTAAATCATCAATTTTAAAACCAGTAAATTTTAGATCTCTGATGTTTCCTGTCTATGAGAAAATCTGCAGTGGAGGCAAATATTGATGCAGTACATTGCCCTTAAATGAGTTATTGACAAAATGATCTGGAGCAGGCATATGGAAATAAACTACTAGCATTGTTCACTCATTTGGAATATTCAAGGACCTGCCATGTAGGAATAAGATTGTTTTAAAGGTAAATGGACATCATTTTTAAAAAAGAAAATTGCCAAGTTTGCAGAACGCTGTAGTGGAACCCACAAATTTAAGAATGGTTGCCATCTCTTGATAGGAAAACAATACTGTTGTGTCCCCGGGATGGCATTCATCAGTAGAGGTCAAATGGTGGTCCGTTTATTTGGCAAGGTACGCTTCATGCCATGCGTCTCATTTGAGCTGAATCTTTACGTTCCATTCTAACTATCACAAACTTTACAAGGTGAACAAACATTTTAAAGCTCCTGTGAAGCATTTAACTAAAGATGTGTGCCCACATGTCACATGGCATTAAATATGAGTTGCTTGGCAGGTTTTGTACCTGCCTATTAAGCTAGTTGGCAGTGCAGAGCAGATCCCTGCTGGGAGCTTATGCTAACCATTCATGTGTCCTGACTACAAACATTACTGGCAGTCAGCCATGAGCCCTTTGGGCTAACCTGATCCAGATGTTGAAGGGAGTATTCCACTGGGACTATAATAAACTTCAACAATAGAAATCTAAACAAAGCTAGATATTGAACTCAGTTGCACATTCTTCTTTGAATCTGAAGGTCTTGAGTTCAGGTTGAACTCTACAGTCTGGAGCTCAATCATCTAGGTAAATGTCGGTGAAGTCCTGAGAGAATGCACCTTTTGGAGATGCACCGTGCAAATGCAGCATTAGGTCAAGATCTCTTTTCTCTCAGAAAAGTGTAAAAATTCAGTTGCATTGTTTTGAAGACCCGCAGTGTTTTATTCTTGGAGACTGGCTAGATTTTATCTGAATAGCACATTGCTGCTTACTGGAGCAGCAATGTGCACAAATTGCTTGGCACACTTTCTGTAATATAACTGTGATCAGATATTGATAGGACTTCAAGTACTTCATTAGCTAGGAATCGATTTTCCATTCCCCAGAAGGAAGCATGAAAGGCACAATGTAAATCCAAGTCTTTTTATTTAAGAGTTTGGCTGTCTTTGGTGGGGTTTAAGACAAGAGGCAATTTAAGCAAAACATTATAACCTTCATCTAATTAAGTATGTAGATTTGCATTGTTAATTAATTTGTTAATTACTAAGAGCATCTGACCGGAACATTCCTCTACTACTTCATTAAGCAGAACAAAATGCTAATGCTTTTAATATAAAAAATAAATGCTGGCCATACTCAGCAGGCCAGTTATCATCTCAGTTAATGTTTCCGGTCAATAACCTTTTGCTGTTTTCCTTATCCTACCTGCCTTAAGTATACCAGCAATGCCTATATAGAATCATGGAAATGTTACAGCCCGGAAGAAGGTCATTCAGTCCATTCACTGCCGACATACAAGAGCAATCTTCAGTTCCACTCCAGAGCTCTTCCCCATAGCCCTGAAATATATTTTCCCTCAAGTATATATCTAATTATATTTTGAAAGCATTGACTGAATCTACTTCCACCACTGTTTAATAGGCAATTAATTTCAGATCATGACAGATAAAGAAAATGCTGCAGGTACTCAGCAGATTACTATTCTCTCTCTATGAATGCTGTCTGACTTGCTGGCTACATACAAACCTTCCTGTTTTAATTTCAGATTTCCAGCATCTGAAGATTTTGGTTTCAAGTTAATGTCTATTCAGTGTATGAAAATATATAGACAATAGACAATAGGTGCAGGAGTAGGCCATTTGGCCCTTCAAGCCAGCACCGCCATTCAATGTGATCATGGCTGATCATCAACAATCAGTTCCTGCCTTCTCCCCATATCCCCTGACTCCGCTATTTTTAAGAGCCCTATCTAGCTCTCTCTTGAAAGCATCCAGATAACCTGCCTTTATGTCTTTATATTAAACCTGACTTTTTTGCCAGTCATTCGAGTTCCTGAGCTATACACTGATGGGAACTGGTTTCCTCTCATTACTAAGCCATGATAATATTCGTCTCTATCAATTCATCTCTGAATACCTCTTTGCTCCAGGAACAGTCCCTGTTTCTCCAGTCTATCAACACAGTTGACATGCCTTAACCCAAGAACTCTCTTGAAAATATTTTCACTACCCCTGATGGGCTTTTGTATCCATTCAAGTCACTAGATCTGGATGAGACGAGACTGGACTAGAGAGAAAAGATTTTGCCTTCCATCACAGTGGGTCCACTGTGATGGATGTTTGTGTGAATTAAATTGTGTGTATGTCTAGGAAATTGTATTTGTTTGTATGGCTGTGGAAACAGAATTTTGTTTGAGCCTCACTGAGGCTCAAATGACAATAAATGGTATTGTATTGGTATTGTATTGTATGTAACAATCTGATTGTTGCTGAAACAGTGCGTTATGAGGTTATATTTTCACTACCTGTCGGTACTCATGGATCTTAGGATTCTATGCTCTTTTAATAGCTGTTCTTTCAAAGTGCACTGTCACTTTCAACGATTTGTGGAAATGTCCCTCCAAGTGCTCCTGTACCTGGCACTCTTTAGACAGTGAGTTGTGAATCATCCAGAGAGTTGTGAATTTGTGGAATCACCCAGAGAGTTGTCGAATTCTATGCCTCAGAAGGCAGTGGAGGCCGATTCACTGGATGGAGTTAGATAGAGCTCTTAGGGCCAGCAGAATCAAGGGATATGGGGAGAAGGCAGGAACGGGGTACTGATTGTGGATGATCTGCCATGATCACATTGAATGGCGGTGCTGGCTCGAAGGGCCTAATGGCCTACTCCTGCACCTATTTTCTAACTATCTATGACATTGGACATTTATATTCAGTCACGATGAAGTGCCCTGACTCAAAACGTCAACTGTCCATCTCTCTCCACAGATGCTGCCTGAATAGCTGAGTTCCTCCAGCATATTATTTGTTGCGAAGGTAGACATAAAATGCTGGAGTAAATCAGCGGGACAGGCAGCATCTCTGGAGAGAAGGAATGGGCGACGTTTTGGGTCGAGACCCTTCTTCAGACTACGTCAGGGGAATGGGGAGGACAAAGATAGAATGTAGTCGGAGACAGTAAGACTGGTGGGAGAACTGAGAAGGGGGAGGGGATGGAGAGAGAGGGAAAGCAAGGGCTATATGAAGTTAGAGAAGTCAATGTTCATACCGCTGGGATGCTAGCTACCCAAGTGAAATATGAGATGCTGTTCCTCCAATTTGCGCTGGGCCTCACTCTGACAATGGAGGAGGCCCAGGACAGAAAAGATAGATTTGGAATGGGAGGGGGAGTTGAAGTGCTTAGTAACCGGGAGATCAGGTAGGTTAAGGCAGATTGAGCGGTGGTGTTCAGTGAAACGATCACCGAGCCTGCACTTGGTTTCATCGATGTAGAGAAGTTGATACTTGGAACAGCGGATACAGTAGATGAGTATTTGTTGCTCCAGATTCCAGCAACCGCAGTCTCTTGCATCTCCATTTATAATCTTTCCTTATGCTCCACCATAAATCATCGCTGTGGACTTTTCTGCATTACATTTAATCCATTATATCTCTGATCATGTCCCTGTTTCCTTTTGAATTCCATTACTGTCTCGCTCACTATTTGATGGATTGGGACTAGAAGTGGAGTGGGGTGAATATAATGCTTCTGGGCCTCAAAAATGTCCCAGCCTCTACCCCCACACCACCCTAGGATTTTGTTGCAGTCCAAAGCAATACCTCAATTTTTGTTGAGCAGCATGAAATGATCATAAATGTTATTGTTTGTATATGCCATTGATGAAAAGTACAGTTGACAATTTGATTTTTATAAGGAGTTACCACCAAATTGACTCTTGCAGCTAAGTTGCATGAGTGACAACCAAATAAATATTATTATAAGTCAATAGGAAAAATGTTTGGACTAAAATGAACTGTCATAAAAGATCAGGATTATTTTAGCTACAGTAAAACGTATTCTCAGCACTGATTTATTACTGTGATATTTTAAAAAGGCAGAGTTCCTCACGATTATATTGGATAAACTGTATTTTTTTTCTGGCAGGGTTACCATAGATTGTGTGTCAACACAGGCCTAGAAGCGAAGTGGTGTGGCCTTATCCCAGTGGGAAATCGGTGCAATGTAACAACAACTGGACTCAAGTGGAATCTGAGTAAGTGTGAACACATGTCCAACATTTGCTGGGATTTGATTCTAGAAGTTGTTTTCATCCTGCTGTAGTACAACAAAAGTTTAATGCCTGTCTCATTCAAGAATGCTACATCTTGGGTAGTGATGAGTTGCCAAGATTTTTTTGCTGTGAATTCAGATTTTGATATTTAATGTGAATATTTCAGTATTCATCAAATTTTTATACTGATTTATAAAACTATGCTTGACTTATGAGTCCCACATTGTGAAGGCTTAACATATATTTTATATAGGTTATTGATTTTTTATTTGAAGTGTTGAAAATATATTTGCTGTGTTTAATATGGAAGTGCTTTAAAGTACTGAGCTAATGGAGGGGTTGTAAATGATAATTATTTTCGGAATGTAAGTAGGCACATTTATTGCAAGACAGGGTCTGTGTTTTGCATGGGAAATACAATCAAAACAGTGCATGCTGAGAAAAAAGGTATTAATCATTTATTAATAATTTATTTATCACATCATCACTCCCTTTATGTTTGAAAGAGCGGCCAACTTCACGAGAATAGCTAATTCTTTGAAAAGATCAACATTCCAAATAAGAGATTGATGGTGTTACGGAGCCAGGGATTATTGACTGGACACAAATATTAAATGGCAATCAAAAATGTAATTCCTTTTAATGGAGAACAATCTTGGAAGCTACAGTGCCCTCCATAATGTTTGGGACCGAGACCCATCATGTATTTATTTGCCTCTTTACTCCACAATTTGTGATTTGTAATAGAAAAAAATCACATGTGGTTAAAGTGCATATTGTCAGATTTTAATGAATGCCATTTTTATACATTTTGGTGTCACCATGTAGAAATTACAGCTGTGTTTACACATAGTCCCCCTATTTCTACATGGTGAAACCAAAATGTATAAAAATACCCTTTAATAAAATCTGACAATGTGCACTTTAACCACATGTGATTTTTTAAATTATAAATCTCAAATTGTGTACAGAGGCAAATATGTAAATGATGGGTCTTTGTCCCAAACATTATGGAGGGCACTGTATTAAAGGAACCGGGTTTAGGAGGTACACATTATGAAGTTCTCCTGAAAACAATCTTCAAAGAAAAATATATGCCAGTAATTAGATAATAATTGTTATTTTGGAATCAGTGGCCAAGTGGTGGTGCTTGCAGTTAAGTGTAATGTGAGCTACCCACTAAGATTCAACAGTGTAGTCTTTGTCCCAAACATTATGGAAGGCACTGTAATATGTACAGAAGCTAATTATTTTTTCATTAGCGTAAAAATAAATCAGCAAACCCACAAGAAAACTACTTCTGCATTGCGGAGAAACTGAATTGGAACCATAAACCACGCCACTGCCAATTCACCAGACCCATTCTAGTAGTTCATTAAAAGTGATAACAGTGAATCCAGCAGCACTGGTCCAGCAAGAGAACATTACCATGAGGTTTTCACTGTGTAAAGCAGGGTCTTTACAGCTTCAGCAAAGTTCATGTTGGGTGCATCACTAAAGAGCCCAGGAAATGTTGTCTAGGCATAAATAATAGTTTTCATCACTCGTGCCACAGTTCACAACAAAAATCTATTGTTGCAGTACCATGCCCTTCGACATTATGGACACACGTTGGCCCTGAACAACTTTATTTCTTACAATGGTTGCCTGCAGACTTGCCTGCAAGTAGCTGCTGTCTGCTCTCTTTTGCCGGGTCCTGTCTCAGTATATTGAAATCTGTTTTGGCCCCAGTTTACTGTTCCTCAGGTGGGGACATCGTGGCTGTGGTGCACACAGGTGGAGCGGTGGCTGTGGGAGGCAGCAGGTCAATGTTACCTTTGGCCGGTGCGGTTGCAGGGGCCATGAGTCACGGTGTGGGAATGGGAAAGCAAGGCAGCTGCTGGAGATGGGTGAGTTTTCAGATCGAGTGCAGCCCGCAGCAGCTGCACGGAATGCTGGCAGCCATGAAAGAACCAACAGCATCACGCTGGTCCAGGCCAACCCATAGATCATGGATTTCCCCACACTTATCTACTGCCACCTGAAAACCAGACCTAAAGTGGGAAAATAATGGGCCTGCCCCACTTTCGTGATTTTTTTCGGCGACTGTCGGTACCCGTCATAGTCGCAGCAGGTGGCCGAAATTTTTCAACATGTTGAAAATCCAGCGGCGACCAGAAAAAGGTACGACTCTTTGAGCGACTTCTCATGACCATGAAATCCAAAATGGCGTAGGTGGGACAGGCCCTTAACAAATACATATCTCCTAAGGCCAAGATCAGACTTAAAATTTTCAGTGATATCTGTACTATTACTAAAACTCTTGTCATGTCCTCTTCCGGTTTGCGTTGTTTTTAAATTTGCGCAAAAAATGATCCCCCATAGCACTATGATTTTTCGCCACCTTACTCACCATCAAGTCAAATAAGTTTTGTTCCGATTGGTGAAATAGTACACAAGTTATGAAGGTTTAAAAATCGTAAACACCGTTCCTTCCGGCACCCACTGTCAATAACGGCGGCGAGGAAAATAAAAAGCTGAAGCAGCAGAGTGTGTTGAGCAGCGTGCGGGCAGTGAGCAGCTTGCGGAGAGTGAGCAGCTTGCGGAGAGCTTGTGGACAGTGAGCAGCGTGCGGAGAGTGAGCAGCGTGAGGGCAGAGAGCAGCGTGTGGGCTGCTTCTGCGGCGACCAGCACGATGAGCCGGAAGCTGTTGGGTTGAACCGGAAGTCTCTGAGTGAAGCCGGAGTGGGACCGGGATCTGCTGCGTGAGACCGAAAGCTGAAGGTGTGGGGTGAGCAGAGTGCGAGCTGCATATGCTGCGACCACCCCCCTTCCCCCTCCCCCCACACCCCACCCCCCCTCCCAAACTCCCCATTCCCCCTTCCCCACACCCCCCCCTTCTCCCCCACACCCCCTTATCCACACACCCCTCCACCACCACCCCTCCCCCACACCCACACCCTCATGCACCCCCTCCCACACACCTTCTCCCCCTCCCAAACACCCCCACCACCACACTCCCCCACACACCCCCTCCCCCACGCACCCCCTCCCACACACCCCCTCCACCACGCACCATCTCCCCCAAACCCCCCCACACAAGAGTCGTCATGTTTCTGGCAGCAACAAAGTTGCGAAAATTCACAGAAAAGTATTATCTTCTGCCTGCCTCTGCATGTGGCCCGTCTTTCTTGGTGCATCCACCCCCCCACCCCCAAAATGTGTTTCCAACATTTTCTGTGTTTATCACAGTTCCAATATTTTATGATGCATGAGATTTCGAAATACTTTTTGATATTCATCTGACTGTTGATCTGTTTGAAAAAGAACCACAGTACCGCTCCTGTGTTTGAGACTGTGATGGAGTGAGAGCGAGAGCTGGTCTTGTCTCTAGTTGAATGATTTGGCAAGATCTCAGGCTGGTGGTGCTCTGCCTGCTGAATACCTTTTATGTGTAGATTTGTATTTGTAGCTTTTTATGGACCTTTAACCTAAAGTTGTTGCCATTGGCTATATTTTGTGATGGATTAGTGACTGACTTTCACATTGGCAATTCAATGAATTGCTCTTGCTTGCAGCTTTGTAGTTTGTACCATTAGGGAGAAGGAATGACTGATTGGATGGTTGAATTTCATGTACCTTCTTGGTCCCAAGCTGCCTGGCAGCTCAGAGGATGGAACAAAGTCGGAAATATTACATTTTCCCACATTGTTATCCTTGGCATAAATGCTTAATAAGAAATGAGCTGTAAATGAGAATGCAAGCCTATTTTGTGAAGTGAACCCATGACCCTTGGTCGAACATATTTGATTTAAAGTATTATAGAGCCTCTCTTGTTTTTAATTGATTTCAGAATATTAAATGTAATAGTCAGACTTTTAATTCTATTTGAAAATCTTACCTGTCACAGTAATCAAGCTGAAACAGGGATCCCTGAAATTTTCTGGAGTGCATTACATTTTTTAGTAGTACAGAATATCCCAAAACGATTTGACATTCACTCCCTGTTATAAGTGAGGCACCAAATGTACACACAGTAAGATCCCACATAAGGCATTGTGATAATGATCAGATAAAGTGTTTGGTGTGGGGGAGGGAGGAGCTGTTGGCAATGTGGCTGGGATGGCAGGGAGAGCACAACGCTTACTTTTTGAAAAAATGCTATGGGATGTAACAAATAATGACCTCGACAACAGTGCAACATTCCTTTGTTCCTGCTCTGTATTGTCAGCCTTGAATGGTCTTTACCCTTAGATTCAGAGGGAGAAAATGCCAATTAAGCCACAACTGAGAAAGCCACTTGGAAAAAAAAAGCTGCAGAATATTTAGCTGAAACATGGGAATAGTGATTACAAATACATCTCAGTATCTGTGGTGAAATTTCACTGACAGTATTTTGTTAATGATAAATTAAATACCTCTTTTTATTAGTTAAGCACTTTATTGACTGCAATAAAAAATATATAGAATTTGCTTTCATGTTCCCATTACACTGATATATTTTTCTCTATCGCATTAAGGTCAAAGTACAAAGGTTTAAACGAGATATGCACCATCAAGAGCACCTCTCTCCACTATAGATCCATGAATGTCTTAACGTGAGCATTAGTGCTTGAGGCTTTCAACATGTCTCGTCTATGTATAAGGGACTCGGAAATCTGTTTCTGGTAATTAATTGAATTATTTAGGTTTTAATAGACAAAGTGTGGAATGCACTACCATGGGTGAAGGTGGAACAACATACCGTGGTGCATTTAAGAGGCTTTGAGATGGGCACATGAATATGCATGGAATTGGGCGATATGGATCATGTGCAGGCAGAGGAGATTTAGTTTACTTTGGAATTATGTTCGCCACAGACATGATGGCTGAAGAACCTCTTCCTGTGCTGGACTATTCTATGTTTTTTATAAATTGATTTAGCTTCAGAGCACTTAAACTAACACCTCACACACAAAATACATTCTGTAACATTAAGACCATTCCCATTTTTATAAAAAATGCAAACTTGCTTTTTATTTGTTTTAACCATCACAGAGATTGCAGCTCCAGTGGTACCTTGAGAGGGAAGTGAGTGGTTAAGTGGCCTTCTATTATATCATTAAGTTCTACCCAACTGTAATTCAATTCATTACCAGAAACAGATTTCCGAGTCCCTTGTACAGAGAAGAGACGCATTGAAAGCCACAAGCACTAATGCTCACATTAAGATATTCATGGATCTATAGTGGAGAGAGGTGCTCTTGGTGGTGCTCCTGTACAGGAATCACAGAGAGTAAATTGCCCAAGCTCTAATTTTCTTTGCACTCTCATAATGGTGCCAGACTCCAAATTGTGCCATTAATATTTCAGGACTGTTCTGTCAACAGCAGCACTGTGCTTGTAAAACATTCAGCACCATTTTGCGCTTGTATAATGCTATGAAGGGGCTAGTAAGAGCAAACAGTAGAACCAACTCTCCTGAGCTGAGAGATTAAATATCAGGGGGAGTAAGTTTAAAGTAATTGGTAGAAGGATTAGAGAGGTAAATTACTCCCCCTAAATGAACATAGGGTTTAAGAAAAACTGTCCTAAAGGATAATTGAGGTAAGACTACTTGCATATTCTATGACCTGCATGGTTATGGATCAATTTATTTTTCATGGGGTTGCTCAGTGGTGCAGCGGTTGAGTTGCTGCCTTACAGCGCCAGAGACCATGGTATGATCCTGGGTGACTATGACTATGGTGCTCTCTGTATGAAATTTGTATGTCCTCTCTGACTGCATGGGTTTTCTCCGGGTGTTCCAGTTTATTCCCACAGTCCAAAGACGTGCAAGTCTGTTGAATAATTGGCTTCTGTAAATAATAATAATAATAATAATAATATCTTTTATTGTCATTGCACGTCAGTGCAACGAGATTTAGTGTGCAGCTCCACTGATGTACAAGAAAGGTAAATAAATACAATACATAAATAAGCAAGCTGAATTGATTGACGTGACCATCTGAGGGAGACTGTCCAAAGGGGATGGGTGGGGGGGCACTCATTAGGGCCGGTTCAAAGCCGCTATAGCTCTTGGGATAAAACTGTTTCTGAGTCTGGAGGTTCGGGCGTAGAAGGCCTTGTAACGTCTGCCAGAGGGAAGTAGTTGAAACAGACCGTGGCAGGGGTGTGATGAGTCCTTATGGATGCTGAGGGCCTTCCTGAGGCACCGCGTGTGGTAGATGCCCTCCAAGGCTGGTAGCTCTGTCCCGATGATCCGCTGCGCTCTGTTGACGACGCGCTGAAGAGCTCTCCTCTCTGCCTCCGTGCAGCTGAGATACCACACAGAGATGCCATACGTTAGTATGCTCTCTGTGGTGCAGCGGTAGAACGTTGTCAGCAGCTGTTGGGGCAGACCAGTCTTTTTTAATGTCCTCAGGAAGAACAGTCATTACTGTGCCTTCTTGACCAGCGCGGCGGTGTTTGTGGACCATGTGAGGTCTTCTGAAATGCGAGTGCCCAGAAACTTAAAGCTGGACACTCTCTCCACACTTTCCCCGTAAATGGAGATTGGGGCGTATTCTCCAGAATGGGACCTCCTGAAGTCAATAATCAGCTCCTTGGTCATGGAGGTGTTTAGTGCCAAGTTGTTATTGGCGCACCAGTCCGCCAGGTTCTGCACTTCCGCTCTGTAGTTTGTTTCATCACCGTTGGTGATCAGCCCAATCACTGTTGTGTTGTCTGCAAACTTCACGATGGTGTTGGTGTCGAATGCAGGGACACAGTCGTGAGTGAAGAGGGAGTAGAGCATGGGGCTTAGTACACAGCCCTGTGGTGTGCCAGTGCTCAGGGTGATGGTGGAGGACAGGTGCGGGCCCAGTCTCACTGCCTGCGGTCGCTCCGTGAGAAAGTTCAGGATCCAAGCGCATATCGGTGAGCTGAGGCCTAGCTGGTGGAGTTTGGTGGTGAGCTTGGTGGGGATGACCGTATTGAATGCAGAGCTATAGTCAATGAAGAGCATCCTCACATACGTGCCCTGTCTGTCCAGGTGAGTCAGGACAGTGTGAAGGGCCAGAGAGATGGCATCCTCTGTCGATCTATTTGCCCTGTATGCAAATTGATGGGAGTCCAGTGAGGCAGGGATGCTGGATTTAATTTGGAAGAGGACCAGCCTTTCGAAGCACTTCATAGGGATTGGAGTTAGGGCAACCGGCCGGTAGTCGTTGAGGTTGGTGATTTTGGACTTTTTCGGCACCGGCACTATGGTGGCTGTTTTCAGGCACTTGGGGACCGTTGCCAGAGATAGAGATAGATTGAAGATTCTCGTGAATACCTCCGCCAGCTGTCCAGCACAGTCCTTTAATACTCTTCCCTGGACTCCATCCGGGCCTGCAGCCTTGCGTGGATTGATCCTACGCAGAGCGCACTGTACCTCCTGAGTGCTCAGTGTTAAGGCCTGTCCCTCCGCCATGGCCGGGGTTATTCCACACCTGGTGGTGTTGCCAGTTTCGAACCGGGCAAAGAAGGTGTTTAGTTCGTTGGCCAGTGTGATATCACCGTGGGGGCAGGCGGGGCTGCTCTTGTAGTCAGTGATGTCCCTGACACCCTGCCACATGCTTCTGGTGTCCGCGGTATTGAAGTGGTCTTCTACCCTTTGCCTGTGGATGACTTTGGTCTTTTTTATGCCTCTGTTCAGGTTCGACCTGGCCGCACTGTAGGCAGAAGTGTCCCTGGATTTAAAGGCGTAGTTGCGTGCCCTTAGCAGATCCTGAACCTCCTTGTTCATCCACGGTTTCCGGTTTGGGAACATCTTTATTTGCTTGTCCACTGTGACAGTCTCCACACAGCAGTTGATGTAGGAGAGCACAGTGGATGTGTACTCCTCCAAGTCTATCTCTGTACCACTGGTAGCCTGTTGTGCAAAAAATTGTCCCTAGTCTGCAGGATAGAACTAGTGTATGGGTGATCACTAGTTTGTTTGGACCCGGTGGGTCAAAGGACGTGTTTCTGTGCTGTACCTCTAAACCAAACGTGAAAAAACCCCGAAACTGGCAGGGGCATAATGGAAGGTGGGATAGTTCATTTTTGACTAGCATGGGTATAATGGACGCGATGACCACCTCCTGTATCATATGTTTTTTTTATAATCCATCACCAGACCCCATGGCAAATCTTAGGTCTGGAACTTCCTTAATGCGGCTTTTTCACGGGGCGACTTGACGCAAGATGTAACCAGAGTGAAGTGGTCGTGGTCTAGCACGATATCACACGATATAACGGGGGGTAGATAAAGAGTTCCCACGGTACTCGGCATTTCTGTTATTTGTGCGAGTGACTTGTCCGTCTCCCGAGCTTTCCCATTAAATCTTGAATGAACATTGTGAAGTGTTGTTAAATCATCACGTGGCACAAATGATGTCACTTTTTTTTCACACACTATAAACATCCTCCCTTGGTTGAATTGGCTCATTTGGAGACATGTTTTACTGTGTATGTGGGAGACACAGATGGACTGAGCACAGTACCTCGGTCTTACTGTGTGTGGGAGAGGGGGAGAAAGAGACGTACACTCACAGAGGCAGAGTCTCTCAGCCTGTGTAAGAGGGAGGGAGGGAGAGAGAGAGAGAGGCACACACAAGGTGGATGTGAAATCTCACCTGCCTGTTTCAGTGACAGACACCCGCCGCCAGTAAATGAAGACTGCAAAACTGGGACCCTGGTTCTGGACTCCCCCAACATCGGGAACATTCTTCCTGCATCTAGCCTGTCCAATCCCGTAGATACTGATTAGACCGGTATCTATTTATTTACTTTATTAATGATTTCAATTAAATATTGGGAACATCAGGCCGCAAACATTATTTCTTGAGTGTTAGTGCTGGACTTTGACTCGACCTTCCTAGTTAGCCGGCGCCTGAGACTGAGCCAAGCAATGTCCAGACCTGACTTCAACACAAAGTGATGGAGGAACTCAAAGGGTCAGGCTCGTCCAACGCTCTGTGTTTTGATCGTGATTCCTGCATCTGCAGTTCCTCGTGTCTACAGACCAGAGTTGCCACTTGACTTCGAGATGACCATCACAGAGCATACGGAAGATAGACACGAAATGCTGGAGTAACACAGCGGGACGGGCAGCATCTCTGGAGAGAAGGAATGTGTGACGTTTCGGTTCGAGACCCTTCTTCAGAGTCTCGTCCCGAAACGTCACCCATTCCTTTTATCCAGATGCTGCCCGTCCAGTATTTTATGTCTGTCTCCAGTATTACTGTGTCTATCATCGGCGCAAACCAACATCTACAGTTCTTCCCGACACATTAGAGGATACCGTCTCGCCATCACTCGGATTACCCGCTTCATTTCCATAATGTTGCCACCTCTCTTTACTTTGCTTACTGAAGCCTGATCCTTGTCACACTCAGTGCTCTATCGCCCAGCCTCTCATCTTTCAATCGGGTTCGGCCAGGAAGGAACTGCAGATGCTGGATTAAAACGAAGATAGACACAACATGTAGCTCAGCGGGACAAGCAGCATATCAGAAGGGTCTCGACCTGAAATGTCACCCATTCCTTCTCCCCAGAGATGCTGCCTGCCGTCGAGTTACTCCAGCATTCTCTTTAAACCGGCATCTGCTGTTCCTTCCGACACATGCACAAGAAATAAGCAACTTTTCGGGCCGAAACGTTGCCTATTTCCTTCGTTCCATAGATGCTGCTGCACCCGCTGAGTTTCTCCAGCATTTGTGTGTGTGGGTGGGAGTTGGGGGGGGGGGGGGGGGGGATTCGAATCGGAACCCTTCTTCAGACATCCTAATCGGAATTGAGTCTGAAGATGTGTCTCGTCCCGAAACATCACCTATTTTTCTCCAGAGATGCTGCTTGACTCGCTGAGTTACTCCAGCTTTTTGTGTCTGTCTTCGATTTAAACCAGCATGTGCAGTTCACTCCTTACACGGGTCTCTGGAGAACATTGATTGGTAGCGTTCCGGACCCTGCTTCGGAAAGGCATCGATCGCTAGTCGGCGAGGACTCCGAGCTGTATCTCTCAAAGAAGTACATGTGAAAAATTTCTCACGGGCCCTAAAAATGCGGGACCTTTCAGTAAAGTCCCTTTTAAAGATTCTTGAATCTCATTAACATAACTCATGAATAAGTTGATGTCCATATGCGGATGCAAATCTTTATTTTTTAAATTCAATCCCACAGAAGACAATTTTTACTCACCTTCTGTCCCCTCTGTCCAGCTTCCGGGTTCACCGTTCGCAGGAGTTCCCACGGTAACCGCAAGAGTTATTACGGATATCGCACGGATATCGCACTGGCCACTATGTTCATACAATGTTGCAATGCTCAACCACAAGTGTACAAGTCACTCTTGGAGAAATTCAAACTTGCTTGAATTTTCTCCCGAGTCACCAAGTTACACGATTACCTGCCGTTAGCGCCACGGTGGTCCACGGTGGTCCACGAATGCCGTACTGTTATCGCACGAGGTTCCCACGATGTTAAACTCTGGTTAACTCTTGCGTCAAAGTCGCCCCGTGAAAAAGCCCGAATGCTGCATTTTCAGTTCACTGAATGGATGGGTTAATATGATTTCTGCGGTGAGTTCTCTCAGCAATTCTTCTCACCCTGCCATTCTGTTTCCTCTGTGCAGGCTGGGACAAAATGACCACCTATATGAGTTTCTACAAAATAGTATTTAGTTTGCTAATTTTGAGCTGTTCCTGCCTCAATAATAATACTGTTTTTATATTCAGTCACAGAGGTTGGTTAAACATTTTCGCTCAATGGCTCAGCTGAACTCAATAAATGTCAAAATGTCAAATGTAAGGCCATCCATTTTTTCATTACAAAATCTGAATAGTATCAATCTGTGCATCCTCCAGACTTCAGCATGAAAGATAAAGTAACTTAGAATTATATCACAAAAAACCGCATTGCTGCAAACCTTAATCTGCTTTATCCTTGACATGAAAAGTGGGCGCTGTATCACTGATATTGTGGCAAACTACAGAAATGATTTTAAGCACAATTTTTAAGTTATTAATTGAAACAGGATATAAAATATTTTAACTGGCTTTGTTAAAACACTGGATTAGTTTAAATTAACAACCCAAGTTCGACGAAGGATTTCCAATGTGGTTAATAGATCTATAAAAGCTCCAAACAATCTTAGCTGACCTTGAAATAGTATTAAATTGCATCTGTGTTAAATTCCGGCGACTTTTGTTGAAAGTTAATCAGAGTACAGTTTTAACCTGTTTATAAAGACCTTCCTTCCCCATTGGGACTTACTCGAACACTGTGCCTTTTATTGTGCAGTTATGCCAGCATGTGTGTCTTTTTTTGTATCCTGACCTGCTGAGTTACTCCAACACTGTGTCTTTTTTCGTAACTTACCCGCTGAGTTACTTCAGAACGTTGTTTTTTTTTGTATCCCGACTTGCTGAGTTATTCCAGCACTTTGTTTCTATTTTTCATAACTGACCCGCTGAGTAAATCCAGCATTTTTGTCTTTTTTTTGTATAGTTACTCCAGCACGTTGTATCTTTTTTGTAACCTGACCCACTGAATTACTCCAGCACTTTGTTCCTTTTTTTTGTAAACCGACATTTGCAGTTCATTGTATACGATACGATATAACTTATTTATCCCAGGAGGGAAATTGATCTGCCAACAGTCATAAAAACACAAAATACACGAAATAAAAGTGACCAGTGGAAAGGATTGGGGATGTGCAAAGATTGGAGGGGGGGAGGGGTGGGAGTCAGTCTCAGTTTACCCCATGACAGAAGGGGGAGGAGTCATCCATGTGACGTGCAGGTTTTACTTGTAAGATGAGCACAGGTACTTAACCAGGTTGTTGAGCTTCATTTTAATTCAGTTCACCATGAAAGTTTGCAATTATTCCATTCTCAGCCACATCATCCATTAGGTAATCCACATGACCAATTTAAAATGTTTTCACTAGTGGGCGACAGATGAGAGTCCATCACAACAAGATAGTCAAGAGTCAAGAGTGTTTTATTGTCATATGTCCCAGATAGAACAATGAAATTCTTACTTGCTGCAGCACAACCGAATATGTAACAATATAGTGACAGAGAATTTAAATATAGAATTCAAAAGAAAGTGATAATGTGCACCCTTGCAGCATAGAGAGCAATTGTGAACAGGACAGGGCAGCACAGTGGCGCAGCAGTAGAGCTGCTGCCTTCAGCGCCAAAGACCCGGGTTCGATCCTGACTATGGGTGCTGTGTGTATGAAATTTGTCCATTCTTCCTCTGACCGTGTGAGTTTTCTCAGGGTGCTCCGGTTCCCTCACACATTCTAAAGACGTATAGGTTTATAGTTAATTGGCTTCTGTAAATTGTAAATTGTCCTTAGTGTGTAGGATAGTGCTACTGTAGGGGGTGATTGCTGGGCAGTTTGGCCTCGGTGGGCCTAAGGGTCTGCTTCCATGTAGTATCTTTAAAGTCAAAACAGAAGCAGCAAAGGAGTGAATGATTGAGTACATGAAGGAAGCGACAATTGAGGTCTATGCTGATAATAGGAAGAGATTCAAATGGGGCAGAATAGTTTAGTTGGGTGATGTAGTTTGTTTTGTTTTGATATAAAATTATATTTATTTAAATTACTTGAAAACTATATATTTTTAATTGGAATGTTTGAATGAATCCCCTCGGGATTGGGGAATATCACTTGCAATTTTCATATTTTTTTAAAGGAATGTTAGATTAGATAGGGAATTTAAAAATTCTTTGCTATTAATTATCAAAAGATTGCATCCATTTGTTAATCATTTAAACAAACATAATGTAATGAAATAGATCCACAGAGAATTTGTTATAAGTATCTCGGCATCCAATTGTACAGTAGACTTTCCCTTTCAAGTGACCGGGGACTGTTACTCGCAGAAGGTTATTGACAAAAATATTACGTGGCAAACATATTTCTCGCATCAAAAGCAAGCAGTCCCTCGTGACGTTGTTTAAAACAAAAAACACAGCAAGAATTGTAATCTTTCGTAAACAATTATTAAGCTTATCTACAAGACAACTGAAAGAATGTAGTGGACTGAATGCATAATTATACATGCAAACAGAGGGTTGGACAATTTTACAGAGGGCAACGGGAATATGGAACGAACTGTCAGAGGAGGTAGTTGAGGCAGGTACTATAACAGCATTTTAAAAGACACTTGGATAGGTTCATGGATAGCAAAGGTTTCGAGGGATATGGGCCAAGTGTAGGCACCTGGAACGAGCTTAGATGTAGATAGACACAAAAGGCCTGGTCCCCCAATGCATCCCATTCCCCAATGCAATATTCCACCACTCACCTGTTCCCCCAAAGCAATGGCGGGAGCGTTCTGTAGCCAGGGGACTGGACGGCTTCAGGCGGGTGTGTCTCGCAGCCAGGGGAGGGGGACGGCTTCAGGCGGCGCCTGTCGGGGGCTGGTGGGGGGTGGTTGTGTGGGGGAGGGGGGTGTATGGGGGAGGGGGGGTGTGGGGGAGGGGGGTGTGGGGGAGGGGGGGTGTGTGGGGGAGGGAGTGGGTGTGGGGGAGGGGGGTTGTGGGGGGGGGTATGTGGGAGGGGGAGGGGTGTGGGTGGTAGGGGGCGTGTGGGGGATGGGGGGGGGGTGTATGTGGGAGGGGGAGGGGGAGGGGTGTGGGTGGTAGTGGGCGTGTGGGGGAGGGGGGGGTGTGGGAGGGGGGCGTGTAGGCTCACCCGTTCCCGGCTGCGGACTCACTCATCAGCTCCCGTCCCCAGCGTCTGTCGCGCTCACAGCCCCCGCCCACGAACACAGCCAGCCTCCGCCCGCGAACCCAACCAGCCCCCGCCCGGCGAATAACAGACCAAAAACGTTTGTAATATTTCACCGATTGGAACAAAACTTGGTGCGCTTGGAGCAGAGGAGAACGGTGAGTAAGGTGGCAAAAATATCCTAGCGACATAGTGTACCGTTTTTGCGCAAATTTAAAAACAACGCAAACCGGAAGAGAACAAGATGAAAGATTTAGTAAAAGTATAGATATAAATGTTTAGGAAGGAACTTCTCTGCCACAGAAGGTAGTTGAGGCCAGTTCATTGGCTCTATTTAAGAGGGAGTTAGATGTGGCCCTTGTGGCTAAAGGGGTCAGGGGGTATGGCAGAAGGCAGGTACGGGATACTGAGTTGGATGATCAGCCATGATCATATTGAATGGCGGTGCAGGCACGAAGGGCCGAATGGCCTACTCCTGCACCCATTTTCTATGTTTCTATGTTTCTATGTAACTGCAGATGCTGGAAAATCCCAGGTACACAAAAATGCTTCCTGTACCCACGCACACAGAAATTGGTGAATTAATTTTAAAAATTGCATTTTTACAAATTATTCTCACTTTGGGGGGGGGTGGGAAGAAGAAAGGAAGAGGTGAAGACAGTGGGCTGTGGGAGAGCTGGGAAGGGGAGGGGAAAGAGAGAGAAAGCAGGAACTACCTGAAATTGGAGGTCAATGTTCATACTGCTGGGGTGTAAACTACCCAAGCGAGATATGAGGTGCTGGTCCTCCAATTTATGGTGGGCCTCACTCTGGCCATGGAGGAGGCCCTGGACAGAAAGGTGGGATTCGGAATGGGAGGGGGAGTTGAAGTGCTGAGCCACCGGGTGATCAGGTTGGTTATTGCGAACCGAGCGGAGGCGTTGGGCGAAGCGATAGCCAAGCCTACGCTTGGTCTCACCGATGGTGCTCGTCTGGTGCTCGTCTGCGTGGTCATGGTCCAAGGATAAATAGGAGGAAGTATCTGAGAGTTGGCCCGTGGCCTCAGACTTGTAGAGATCAGCGCGCCAGACTACCATGGCACCTCCCTTGTCGGCAGGTTTGATCACCCAGTCTGGGTTGTTGCAGAGTGAATGGAGGGCTGTATGTTCAAGGGGGGAGAGGAGAGGTTAGAGTGAGAAAGGGGAATGGAGAAGTTGAGGCAGTTGATGTTCCGCCAGCAGTTTAAAATAGAAAGATCTAAAGCAGGTAGATGGCAATGAGGGGGAGTCCAAGAGGAGGGGGTCCGTTGGAGATGGGAGAAGGGGGAGTGAGGACTCCTTCCCATGGAAAAATGCTTTGATGCGGAGGCGATGGAAGAAGAGCGTGGCAGACGCGGAACTCATTGAGGTGGGGACGGAGGGGAACAAAGGTGAGGCCTCTGCTGAGGACAGACCGTTCGGTATCTGAGAGGGGGAGGTCAGGGGGTATGGTGAACACATGGCAAGGATGGAGGTTGGGACCAGAGGAAGGCAGTTGAGTGGACGGAGGCCGAGGCGATGTCTGATAGGGGGGTGGTGGGTGGTCAGGGAGGATGGAGGTATGAGGACTATGGTGTGGGTGGGGAGGAGCTTGGGTCACATAGTTTAAGGGGGAAGGGGAAGGCCCAGTGGAACAACCACTGAGGTTCCCTGTGTTAGGGGGTGAGCACTTGGACCCAGCACAGTTAGACCCCGTGATGTCAGAGTCTGCAGCGTGGAGACTTCAGGTCCGGTGCTGAGCCTTGGACTCAGGTAAGGCAACGGCTGCGGCCTGCTGGAGGGTGGTGGATTGGCGAGGGTCGGTAGAGGCGATGGTGGAGGCCCACGGGGAGTGGAAGCGAAGCATAAGAGGTCCCGGTCAGCGGATGGCCGGTGTGACGGCGAGGTTCGGCGGTCCCAGTGTGGCAGCGAGGTGAGGTGAGGTGGTCCCGGTTAGGTAGCGAAGTGAGGTGAGGTGGTCCCCGTGAGGTGGAGAGGAGTGAGGCGGTCACGGTGAGGCGGAGAGGACCTCCAGTGCTGTCAGTGTGGAGTTCTCCCTGTGACCTCGTAGGTTTTTTCCAGGTGCAGTAGTTTTCACTCACATCACAAAAACATGCCGATTGTCATGTTATTCTGTAATTGTGATTTGGTCCTTATGGTAGAATATCAGTGAAGAGGATGATGTGGGTGGAGGTAACAGGAATGTGGGGTGAACAAAACAGGATTAGTGTCAGTGCGTGCTTGATTATCAGATTCAGATTCAACTTTAATTGTCATTGTCAGTGTACAGTACAGAGACAACGAAATGCAGTAAATCAATGTGGACTCAGTAATCTGAAGGGCATGCTTCTTTGCTTTACGATCTAATTCTAATGAGAAATGTACCTTCCTCAAATAAATATTTTAGAAAATAATGGATTTTAAAATAACATTACATTTTAAGAAATTTTACAATATTTCAGCTTTCGTCAATATTTCAATCTTGCGTATCTTCTGACCTTCAATTTGTGCTCCTTTTGAAAATATTGATTAAAAGTTTGTATATTTTTGTTCTTGATTGGCTATGTCAGATCTCTTCAATGGGGTTGGCTGGTCAGTGAGTAACTTCACAGCCTTGAGTATTAGAAAGGCGCTATATAAATCCCATCCATTATTTATTATTATTATATGCCCCAAAATGGAACAATTAAATTCTTACTTGCAGCAGCACAACAGATAATTAAACATAGTACTCTTTAAACACCATAATAAACAAGAAAAAAAGTTTGGCTTGTATATATAAAAAACTAAACAAACCAACAACAATAGTAAACAAACAATAACAATCTTGGGCAGCTTACAACCTAGCGGTATGAATATTGATTTCTCTAACTTCAAGTTATCTTGCTTTCCCTCTCACTCTGTCCCTCCCCCACCTTAGTTCTCCGACTAATTTCACTGTCCTCCTGATTAATGTTACTGATTGTACGCCTCGTTGTCACCTTCCCCTCAGCCAACAATGAACCATTCTTTTTTTTCTTTGATCACCATCTGCTTTGATCTGTCTTTTTCACGTTACCTGTCCATATCTCTCGTATCCCTCTCTATCCTGACTGTCAGTCTGAAGAAGGGTCTCGACCCGAAACATTTTGTGTCTATCCTTGTTCCTTGTTACACATAACAATCTGGCACCAGGAATCCCATTGTCCTGAAGCTTCACAGCAATTGAATGTCGAAGAGATGATCCACATTGCAGAAATCTCCAAGTCTTTGTGAACAGTTACCTTTGATGTCTACAAAATCCAGGCTGATGTCTTGTCAGCCTTTTATGAGGGGGTGGCAAAATTGAAGAGTGTGTCTTTCGAAAGCAATGGATGGCTGATAATAGTGCAGAAAAATGTTGTGAGCCCATTGTAAATAAGTAAATTGAAAATGTGCATTGCATGGAAAATCAGAGCTGCTCCTGCATGTTTGACATATGTGAGCAGCAGTCCTTCTCAACCCTTTATTTACAGCAGATTTTGCCGTTGTTATTTTCACTGCATGCTGGCCCATTACTTGAATCTTGTAAAACAATAAAAGGAACAAACACCTGCTTGTGAGCCCAAGACAGATGTAGTTAGCTGAGTTCAGTAGCACTACATGGACTGGATGCAAATACACTGTGTACAGTCGAGCTGGGTATGTGTTGAATGCAAATGCAATAAATTTCTAACTTTTAACTTCAAATCTTTGTGGTTTAATGATGCAATATGAACAAAGTTTTCAAAAATGTTTAAAGCAAACCCATCTGATCCGTTCGGTAGCACACTAGGATTCTAGAGAACTGGTAAAGTTGCTGACTCACAGCATCAGAGACCTAGGTTAAATCCTGACCTTGGCTGCGGTCCGTGTGGAGTTGGCACGTTTTTCTGTCAGACCGCCTGCGTTTCTTCTGGGTGCTCCGGTTTACTCCCACATCCCAAAGCTGTGTGGGTTTCTAGGTTAATTACCCTCTGCACATTGCTCCTAGAGGGTAGGGAGTGGATGAGAAAGCGGGATAACAGAGAACTAGTGTGAACAAGTGATCGATGATCAGCATAGTCTTGGTGGGCCTAAGGACCTGTTTCCGCACTGTTTCTCTAAAAAAAACTGTGAATAGGCCCTGAAGTTAGTGAGAAAGGAAATCCCATCATGGGGGCACTAGTATTGAAATGCAATGAGATGAGGAAATTATTTAGACTGTACAGAATGAAGATGGCAGCGTTTTCTTACAAATGAAAATGAGAAACTCTAAATTAAGGAAATCTTTGGATAGATTGATTTGAAAGATGCATTTTGATGAGTCATATGCCCTTTTCTGTTGCAATCAATACTCTAGTAATCAATCTTTTGAGTGTTAAGCATAGTATACCTACTGTAAAGATAGTAGGTCAAATTTTGTGATGAGACTAATTACATTCATTACCAAAATGTAAATGAGATGACACGCTCCAATGATTATGCTGCATAGCTAAATAAGTAAATCAGGAAAGTTTCGGGATACTTTGCTTCACGATAAGTTACAATTTACCATTATAACGCAAAAAAAGAAGCTTGAAATTGTTGTAATTAAAGAACAAATTGAACTAAATTTAGAAGAAAAATGTTAGATTTCACCATTCTAGTGTGAAAATCATTTTTGGTAATGTATTACTGACACTGTAAACTTAAGCATGGAGCCTCAATTATCACGCTTCTAATTAACAGATGGCTTTAAAATTAAAATGCTTTTTTGTACTTTGCTTTGCTTTTTTAAATGTTCTCTCTTTCTGTTAACTCATTCTGGCATTCTTTTTTTTTATTTTGCCTGTGGAACCAAGTTTTTAGTGAGTTAAGTATTCAGACTGTGTAGAAAGGCAATGCAGATGCTGCTATCCAGTCTTAGAATAAGGGGGAGGTCATTTAGGACTGAGGTGAGAAAACACTTTTTCACCCAGAGAGTTGTGAATTTATGGAATTCCCTGCCACAGAGGGCAGTGGAGGCCATGTCACTAGATGGATTTAAGAGAGAGTTAGATAGAGCTCTAGGGGCTAGTGGAGTCAAGGGATATGGTGAGAAGGCAGGAACGGGGTACAGATTGGGGACGACCTGCCATGATCACAATGAATGAGGGTGCTGGCTCGAAGGGCCAAATGGCCTCCTCCTGCACCTATTTTCTATGTTTCTATGAAGACAGACACAAAGTGCTGGAGTAACTCGGCGGGTCAGGCTGCATCTCTGGAGAAGACTCCGTCTGTAGAGAGGTCCCGACCCGAAACGTCACCCATCCTTTTTCTCCAGAGATGCTGCCTGACCAGCTGAGTCACTCCAACAGTTTGTGTCTATCTTCAGTATTCAAACAGTTACTTCCTGGTGCAGTCATTAAGCTGCTCATCACCAATTGTTCAATATGATTATTACCTCTGCTCACCCAGGTTCCAAATGTTTGATGGTGGGACAAACCCTGTCCAATGGTTTTTTGACAGGAATCTCCAATTCATAAGAAATATTTGGGCAAGTGGAAATGTAATAAACAATTCGACTGCTGACTATTTTGAGGAAAATAATGCTCCTAATTTGAGGAAGGACATTCGTGCTATTGAGGGAATGCAGCGTAGGTTCACGAGGTTAATTCCCGGGATGGCGGGACTATCATATGATGAACGGATGGAGCGACTGGGCTTGTATTTACTGGAATTTAGAAGGATGAGAGGGTGTCTTATTGAAACGTATAAAATTATTAAGAAATTGCACACGTTAGATGCTGGAAACATGTTCCCAATGTTGGGGGAGTCCAGAACCAGGGGCCAGAGTTTAAGAATAAGGGGTAGGTCATTTAGAACTGAGATGAGGAAAAACTTTTTCACACAGAGAGTTGTGAATTTGTGGAATTCTCTGCCTCAGAAGGCAGTGGAGGCCGAATCACTGGATGCATTCAAAAGAGAGTTAGATAGAGCTCTTAGGGCTATCGGAATCAAGGGGTATGGGGAGAAGGCAGGAACAGGATACTGATTGTGCATGATCAGCCATGATCACATTGAATGGTGGTGCTGGCTCGGAGGTCCGAATGGCCTGCACCAATTGTCTATGAATCTATGTATGAAATCTGACCCACCATTTCCTGCAGGAAATATAAAATTAAAAAAAAAATATTCTTCACTTGACCACTTGAAAAGATGACTTCTCTTTCATTATTTCAGTGTTGTCATGCTCTTGGCTTGAATTCAGGCTTCACATTGCGCTGATATTTGTTATCCCTCAGATTATCCTGGACCATTCCCTAGCTGCGGGAGCAGGTTGACAGCTCTTTCACGACATCTTTCAACTGCTGTCCTGTCTTTGTCACTTCCTTGGAGCTGCTGGGTCTTGCCACAATCATTGACTGCTGATAGATAGTAGACAATCCCACCACAAGCTGTGTGGTGATGCATAGTTTCTGTCAGCAGCTGAAACGATGACAAAAAGAAAAATCCACGCTGGTGTGTCAGATTTTAATCTAAAATGTGCTCATTGGCCCCTTATTGTTATATGGCATTTTCTTCACATTCTTTGTGGCCCTCTTTCTCCTTGAATCCCATTTCTTTAGCAACATTATTTATATAGTTCCGCGATTGAGGATACGTAGTTTTTGTTTTCAGCTTGCCAAATAGCATCCAGCAACTGGGTTTATATTTTATTATATGAAAGAAATATTTTATACAACTTTTAGTATTGTGTACATTGTAAGAATCAGGCTCTGGTAGAGGAAAATTATTTAAGAGAACCTTTGGTTATCACATAGTCATCAGTTATAGTCACAAAGAGGGAAAACGCATAATTCCAGATTCAGGGACAGATTTTTCCCAACTATTTATTATCAGGCAACTGAACCATTGTATCACCAACTGGTGAGCAGTCCCACCTACCTCCTTCGAGGCTCTCGCATTATCTTTAATTCGACTCTACTGGACTTTATCTTGTGCTAAATGTTATTCCCTTTAACCTGTATCTGTACACCGTGGACGTCTCGATTATAATCATGTACAGTCTTTCAGCTGACTGTATGGCATACCACAAAAAGCTTTTAACTGTACCTTGGTACAGATGACAATAAACTAAACTAAACACAAATATAAGTGAAAGAAGCTAATTGCTCCCTCTGGTTTATCCTTCCATGGAAACATTTCAGTATTAATTTCTGTGTGTGTGTGTGAAGATATGACACATTTTATTACCTATCTCTTCATATTGTAGTTCGACGAATAATGTTGAGGATGCAGATTAGGAAAAAGGGAAGTGCAACGAGACCTGGGTGTCCTTGTGCACCAGTCACTGCAAGTAATCATGCAGGTACAGCAGGCAGTGAAGAAAGCTATTGGCAGGTACACAAAATTGCTGGGGAAACTCAGCGGGTGCAGCAGCATCTATGGAGCGAAGGAAATAGGCGACGTTTCGGGCCGAAACCCTTCTTCAGACTATTGGCATGTTGGCCTTTATAACGAAAGGATTTGAGTATAGGAGTAAAGAGGTCCTTCTGCAGTTATAGAGGGCCCTGGTGAGACCACATCTGGACTATTGTGTGCAGTTTTGGTCTCCTAATTTGAGGAAGGACATCCTTGCTATTGAGGCAGTGCAGCGTAGGTTCATGAGGTTAATTCCCGGGATGGCGGGATTGTCATATGAGGAAAGATTGGAAAGACTGGGCTTGTATTCATTGGAATTTAGAAGGATGGGAGGGGATCTTATAGAAACATATAAAATTGTAAAAGGACTGGACAAGCTAGATGCAGGAAAAATGTTCCCGATGTTGGGGGAGTCCAGAACCAGGGGCCACAGTCTAAGAATAAAGGGTAGTCCATTTAAAACTGAGATGAGAAAAAACATTTTCACCCAGAGAGTTGTGAATTTGTGGAATTCTATGCCACAGTAGGCAGTAGAGGCCAATTCACTGGATGAATTTAAAAGAGAGTTAGATTAGAGATCTAGGGGCTAACAAAATCAAGGGATACGGGGAAAAGGCAGGCACGGGTTACTGATTGTGGATGATCAGCCATGATCACAATGAATGGTGGTGCTGGCTCGAAGGGCCAAATGGCCTCCTCCTGCACCTATTTTCTCTGTTTCTATGTTAATCTTTCTTATTGCATTTGGTACATTAAAAGGCTCTTTGAAGTCTGCACTTGTTTCTCTTGTGAAGACTGCAGAGGACAATCTGTTCCAAACATCCGTCAACGTCCTGCTGTGATTCAGCCAGCAATGACTTCAACCTGCAGCATCCATCCTGCAAATTGGGCTTCCACAATGTAATTGGTGTTGAAATGTATTGGACCAGAGATGAACTTGGAAGTAGTTCATAGCTTTCACACCAAGCCAGCCCGTGAGGCTGGAAATCGGGGACAGCTCAGCCCCAGGGAGATGTTTTAAACTTATTTTGAGCTATTCTTCTGCAGCCAGGAAGAGCAACAGTGTTTCAGGGTCCATACTCCCCACAATCATGACGCCTTCTGTCCTCAAGCGATACACGTTTGGAGGTGTTTCTTTCAGTCTCAGATACATTTCTAGTGACATTGCGTTCCCACCAATTAGTATCTCTTCCATATTAGGCATAAACTCACTAATGAGAACTGAGAGTTCAATTCTTTGAGCTGTCATGCAGGGGATCACTATGCTTTGGTCCTTACTAATATATCTGCCTGCCCAGATACTTTTTTGAACCAGTTTTGACAAATTGATCCAAGGTATGTTGAGACTTTCCATCCACTGTACAGGTTAAGTTCTGGATACTTCTTGCAACGGTGTAACTACTTAAGACAGTCTCGGGATGTTCAAAATGCAGTATTTTTTAACTTCATGGTTGCGCCAATTTTCAGCCGACATTGAAAGGAAAATATATTAACAGTCCCTTGAAAGTGGTTGCACACAGGACCTCGTGTAAGCCAATTTACTTTCACGTTCTAACATGCAAAACGTAGGAGAACATGCTGTTTACTGTCATGTGCAGTGTTAAAAGCTATAATCATTTTGTCTTCCAGGGAATTTTTTTTACAAGAAGCCATTAATAATACATCTCAAACCAATGGTGATTCCATTGTAAATCCTGTTCTAATGGAGACTTGTGAAATCATTTTCAGCTTGCTCACGTGTGTTCACATGCTTAGAATAGAAGGGGAATAAGAAAGAAATAACAGGGATGCATAATAACTACAGAAAGTAAATGTACTGTATACTCAATAATGCTGAAGTAATTTTCCAAAGTATTGAAGTTCTTATAGGCAAGGGAATATCATAAAACTAAAACTTGGGACATATTTTAAGAGCTGTTAACTTAATTTATTTGAATGTGTTAAACGTTCGTATAATATAAAACACAATTTCTGCTTTGAAAATGACATGAGATAATACATTGAATTATTATTTGTGTCATACAATAAGTGGATGTGAATACAGAATCAGGTAGCAATGATTTTGATCCCTTGTTAGAAAGTGTTCTAATTTTATAGCTTTAATAATAAAATTCGTGATTGGAAAGGAGTGTAACAAATTTATTTTAATAACTTGGGGACAAATTTCAATCAGCGCCAGTTCTTTGTCATATTGTGCAATTAAATTATTTGCTGCAGGAATCACACAGAGTAAATTGTATATATTAATAGATTATTGAACAATACAGCACAGGAACATGTCCAATGGCCTACAATGTCTGGGCCAATCATGATGCCAAGCCCAACTCTAATCTGCCTGCACATAATACATATCCCTCTATTCTCTGCATATCCATATGCCTATCCAAAGTCTTGAATGCCATTATTTTATGCCTCCACCACCACCCCCAGCAGCTCATTTGAGGCACTCACTATGTAGAAAAACCTGCCCTGCACATCTTTAAACAGTGTCTCTCACTTTAAACATATGCCCTCTAGTATTTTAATCCTGGGAAAAAAATTCTGACTGTCTACTCTATCTATGCCTCTCATAATTGTCTGGTGCTAGGTTTGTAGTGCGATCTGAAATAGTGTGCAAAAACACTAATGTGGAATAACCAAAAGAGTTAGAGTTTAACGAAAGAGAAAGGGCAAGAAATTTGAACGAGCTGAAAGTTCAGGCGTCTGAGAGCCATGGGGAAGAAGCTGTTCTGAAATTTGGATGACTGGGCTGGCTGGCAAGTTCCTGTATCTTCTTCCAGAGGGTACAAAATAGAAAAGGGAATGTCAAGAATAGCAGGCATCCTTGATGATACCAGCCTTCCTGTTGCAACCCACTATGAAGATGGACTGTATGGACTGTATGGAGTGAAGTGACAAGACTATGATGGACTGGAGAGTTCACCAGTCTCTGCAGGTTCAGGCGATCAAGAGCAAAACAGTTGCCATACTAGAGGCTGCAGTGAGAATGGACCTACAGAGTTAGACCTACAGAGTTACTGCTTACGCAACATAGTGCACGATTTTTTTCTCGAGTAAAGACTGAACTTTCATTTAACATTGTCTTTAAATTTACTGCTTTAATTCAACACTGAAGCTACTTTACAGCCCTATTTAATATCGTTTTTAAGCAATTCCTTACAAAATTGTTTTTAAAAATGTGGTGTTTGGCTTCTGGGAATTCCACATTATGATCAACCACCAGATAAATTGTGCAATTCTGCAAAATATTTCAGGTTTGTAGCTTTCTTCCTAATCCCATCATTATAATTCATATCTTACACACCATCCCAGGACTTTCTGATGCTGATAAGAATTATTAGACAAGAGATGAATAACTCTTTATTCTTGATAACTTTCTAATTTAATGTTCCTATCACTTATCTCACTATTTATAATCCCTCTTATAATAGTTCACTTGCAGAAATGCACTCTTCTGTTAAAATAAGGTATTCAACATATTCGGTGTGACTTTATTTTACATCTTATTTCCTGAATTACAAAACTCAGCGATACATTTCGTTTTTCATAGTGATCTCAGATTCAGATTTACATTTATTGTCACATGCACCAATTAAGGTACAGTGATATTTGAGTTACCATGCAGCCATAAAATTAAAAGAACACAACACAATTAAGAAGAACGATAGAACTTAGCATAAACATCCACCACAGTGATCCCTGTGATGGAAGGCAATAGAATAGAATAGAATAGAATCTTTAATTGCCACGCAACCAGGGTTGGTGGTATTTGGGTTCGGTACATGATGGTACACTGCTTTTGTTACATACCACTAATAACACAGATCACCGTAATAAAGTGCATCCATACACATCACAAATCACAACAATAAAGTTCAGTCAGTCTTAACTACTCATTACACTTTCATCACATTGAGATTCTTACCAATCACTAATTACAATGTGTTCTTGTTCCTATTCTTATGAACAAAATATATATTTAATAATGGATGGATGGGATTTTTATATAGCGCCTTTCTAATACATCGCATTATTCATTCACTCCTCAGTCACACTCGGTGGTGGTAAGCTACTTCTGTAGCCACAGCTGCCCTGGGGCAGACTGACGGAAGCGTGGCTGCCAATCTGCGCCTACGGCCCCTCCGACCACCACCAGTCACATTTCCCTCATTAAATTGGTGGGTCAAAAGCAGAAGGAGGCGTTAACATCTCGGATGAGATGGCCGAGCACATACAGGTGATCATGAAGAAGGCACGCTTTACTTTCTTAAAAGTTTAAAGGGATTCGGCATATCACAGAATACTCTAATAAACTTTTGCAGATGCTCTATAGAAAGGATGCTGACTGGTTGTATCATAGCCCAGTAAGGCAATTCCAATGCACAGAGGCTACAGAGAGTGGTGGAATTAAAGATGGTCTTGCTCACAATACTTAAGCCCTGGAGACTCCTGGTAAAAGTCCATAAGTCATAGGAGCAGAATTAAGTCATTCGGCCCATCGATTCTTTTCCACCATTTAATCATGGCTGATCTATCTTTCCCTCTCGACCCCATTCTCCTGCCTTCTCCTCATAACCCTTGACACCCATACTAATCAAGAACCTGTCAATCTGTGCCTTAAAAATACACAAAGACTTTGCCTCCACAACGGTTGTGGTAATGAATTCCACAGATTTACCACCGTCTGGCGAAAAACAATCCTCATCTCCTTTCTAAAGGTATGTCCTTTTAATCTGAGACTTTGCCCTCTGGTCCAAGACTCTTCCACTAGTGGAAACATCCTCTCCACTTCTACTCTATCCAGGCCTTTCGTTATTCATCATGCTTTTGAATTGCAAGAATAAGCTCTTTGTGGAAAAAAAACAAGTATGCACCAGTTTACACATATTAACTAAGTTTCAGAATAAATCAGCTTTTTTCAAGACTATTTTATGGTGGAATGCTGGAATGAATGTTCTTCTTGGGGAGTAGACAACAGAGTGATCAAAAATGAGAAGGGAGTCAAATAAACAATGCTGTCAAACAGCTGGAAGGTTTGATTGTATCCAAGTAAAAAATAAATGTACATCATAAAAATAGATGAAAGTTGAAGTGGCAGTATATCATCTCATGGTAGTGAGAGATGTGGTTTAATCCCAAACTGGATGCTGCACAAGGAAAGTGGCATCAATGAACTAGCTTTTTAGAATTTTGCATTAAGAATGGTTAATTGTGAAAATAAGCTATAAGCAACTTCAAAGACATAAATTGGATTGGCAGACTGAGATGATATGAATTTCATGTTGAGAAATATGAATAATACATCTAGAAGGAACAATGAAAGGATGCGTTCCCTAAATGATTACATTTTTGGAGTAGAGACGTGGTGAAACATTAAAATTTATATACAGAGGCTGGTAGGTGATAGGATAATGAATCTAGATACGTGGGAAATGGAAAAGGTGAACAAAGAGAGAGAGTACCTATGTGGACCAGGAGACTATCTTTAGATGGGAGGAAACTCCCTGATCACCTCATCCCTAGGCACTATCCACTTGGGTTTCTTCTTCTTTGGCCGATACTTCCTATTTCCTTCCCCATCTAGTTCCATTTACCCATCATCCCTCCCTTATCTGTATCGTGTATCACCTTTAGGCATGTTTCTACCCGTACCCCTCCTCAACTGGCTCCTCTGTCCAATTTTCTTCCTAATCTGTGTCCAACCAGCTTCAATTTCAAAGCTTTCCCCCTCCTTCACCCCTCATGCCCATCTCACGTGGTCCCACCTATTGTTTACCAGCCCTTGCCTCACTTCTTCCTCTCACCTCTTTAACTTGGTTTTCTTACCTCGATACTCTAGGATCGCAACCTAAAATGTCTACTATCGCTTGGCCTCCAGGGAAGCTGCTTGACCTGTGGACTTCTTCCATCGGTTTGTTTTTATACCAAACCATGTAAGGTTGTTTTCACTTAGGGATAGAATGGTCTGCAAATTGCTGATGGAAGTCAAAATACGAAAAGAATCTGATGAAGTTAACAGGGAGAAACATTTTTTTGCTGTCTGAACTCAATCTCTGGAAGATATAAATGGAAGATCATCGCCATGACAGAAGAGATTAGAATTCTTTCTTTACTTTCTTCATGAGGAATTGTGGTGAAATAACTGGATAAGTGTCTGAATTGACAGCAAACAATATTGTGTGTGACAGTGGATATACATCTCACATAATAGTACTCCTTCAAGTTTACCAACTGGGACATTCTCAAACTCAGTTTGAAAAGCTAGACCAAAGTTTCTTAATCTCCCAGTTCTATGTATGGATGAATTTATTCATACTTTGAGAGAAGATCAAAGTTTGAGAATTGAGTGCCAGCATAAAATCTTTATAGTTAATAGACTGGAGTCAATTTTACATTGGTAAGAAGAATCAAATACACAGGACAAGATGTTAAGAAGTCCCTTGTGCCAATAGGTGGGGAGCATTTCACGACATTCGTTGATTGTTGAGAGTGGTAGACGCTCAACATCGGTGGGGGGCGGGGGGGATACGTATATCTTGGCCTGGGTAACCTTCAGGACAGTTGGGCACAGGACACATCATCAGTAGTGTACCCTTGCATCACTGGGTGTTTCGGCCTTTTAACACTATACACCCTCCACAAGGGCGGCCCGCTGCAGGATGATCAGCCCTCAGCGCGTGTCCCATGTCAAACCGTCCCAAAGATTCACCCTGACGTACTTGGGGCCCAGCATGGGTCTTTCCGCTTGAGCCAAATCCACCGGCTGCTTCTTTCAGCCGCCTCTGAGAGTGATCTTATGGTCTTCCGCAGAGCCTGACCGTGGATTCCAAGCTCCTTCAGTAGTCTGATGGTAGATGACGCAACAAATCCTCTGCATCCCACTTCAACTGGATAGACTTTGGTGTTCCAGCCATGCTGCGTTGCCTCTGCTGCAAGCTCTGCGTAGCGCAGCTTCTTACGCTCATAGGCCTCCTCAACAGAGTTCTCCCATGGAACTGTGAGCTCTATGATGTAAGCAGTCTTCTGTGAAGGGGACCAGAATACCAAGTCTGGCCTGAGGTTGGTGGAAGCAATTTCAGGTGGAAAAATTAGTTGTCGGCCGATGTCCGCCAGCATCCTCCAGTCACGGGCCCTGCATAGGTTTCCTTCTTCTGATCTGGTGGAAGGATGTTTAGATGTTTTCTGTCCTTCTCGGACAAAGGTTGTTGCCCTTGGGGGGGGGGGGGGGGGGGGTTGCTTGCTCTCGGAGGCAAGGAGTTGGTCGCACACCGCCTGTTCTCAAGGGCTGATGCCAGGCTTTTTAGTACCTGATTATGCCGCCACGTGTATCTCCCTTGCGTGAGGCTGGTCTTGCAGCCTACCATGATGTGTTTGAGGGTCGCTGGAGTTGGGCAGAGGGCACAGGTTGGATCCTTGCCGTACCACTGATGGAGGTTCTTTGGTGATGGAAGCACGTCATAAGTCGCTCTGATGATGAAGCTGATCTTGCTTGCTTCCATTTCCCATAGTTCTTTCCAGCTGATCTTCCTCCGCTCCACACATTCCCACTGCATCCATTGCCCCTGTTTGGCAAGAGAGACCGCCTTTGCACTTCTTGCGGCCTCCTCCTGTCGCCGCACCTCCTCGACCAACAATGTCCTCCGCTCTGATGTTGTGTCCTTTCGCCAAATTGGTTTACTTGTCGTAAGGCCAAAGCCTCCTCTTCCCTGCTGGACTTGCCCCACGATGTCTTTGTGCCTCAGGGCTGATGAAGCTTGCTGTACTGCATCAGATGGTGTCCACTTCCGGCCAGTCACTAGGCGCGGCGCAACAGCACTGATGGTCTTGTCTCTAGAGTCCCTCAGTGTCATCTGGAGTCTTACTTTAGAACACTTGTATTCCTCTGTTAGACTAGTGAGAGGTAGTTCCAGGACCCCTTTGCCATATAGGCCGATGTTAGTTAGACATCGTGGGACCCCGAGCCATTTCTTCGCGCATGAAGTTATGGTTCGCTCCATCTTCTCCACAGTTGTTATTGGGGCTTCATAAACGGTCAGTGGCCACATTGTCCGAGGAAGGAGTCCAAACTGTAGGCACCAGAGCTTCAGTTTCCCAGGCAGTAGGGTCTGATTGATGTTTTCCAGGCCGTTGACAATTTCTTGCCTTAGTTGTTGCACCTGCTCTTTGTCCTTGAGACTTGCGTTGTACCATCTGCCCAGGCTTTTAACTGGCTGCTCAGACGCTGTTGGTATTGGGTCGTCACCGATGCAGAACCTTGTGTCTCTAAGCACCCCCTTGACTATGGTGATGCTTCGAGATTTACTTGGTTTGATTTACATTCGGGCCCACTTGATGTTCTCCTGCAGCTTTCCAAGTAGCCGCTTGGTGCATGCTGCAGTAGTGGTTAGTGTTGTCATGTCGTCCATGTATGCCCTGATGGGTGGCAGACGGAGCCCAGCCCTGGTTCGTTCACCGCCCACTACCCATTTTGAGGCCCTGATGATGACTTCCATGGCCATTGTAAAGGCCAAGGGTGAGACTGTGCAGCCTGCCATGATGCCTACTTCCAAGCGCTGCCATGTTGTACTGAAGTCAGCTGTTGTGAAGCACAGCTGCAGGTCTTGGAAATAGCTCTTGACCAGTGTGGTGATGAGCTCTGGTACATGGAAAAAGGCAAAAGATTCCCAAAGGAGTTCATGGGGAACTGAAACAAATGCATTGGCCAGATCGAGGAAAATCACATGTAGGTCTCTCTTCTCCTTCTTAGCTGCTTGGATCTGGTGCCAGATCATGCTTGTATGCTCCAAGCAGCCCGAAAATCCTGGAATTCCTGCTTTCTGTACAGATGTATCAATGTACTTGTTTGTTACCAGATAGGTGGACAGCCTTTGTGATACAATGCTGAAAAAGATTTTTCCCTCGACGTTGAGGGATTGCTGATGTCTGACGCATCCTTTTCTTTAGGTATTAGCACGTCGCCGGCCCTTCGCCATGCCTTAGGTATTGTTTGCTTCTTCCACACCACCCTCATGAGCTTCCATAGATGAGCTACACATCCGGTGCGTTCTTGTAGAGCTTGTATGGTACTCCGTTTGGCCCCGGAGCTGATGCTGCTCTTGCTCGCCGGACAGTGTTCTCTACCTCTTTCCATCTCGGAGGGCTGGTGTCCAGGTTGAATTCAGGTGGTTGAATAGGCAGGATGTCATGTGGGATGACTAACTGCTCATGCCTTTTCGTGTCTTGGTGGGCCTTTTCCAGGTGTTCCTCCAATCCCGTTTTGATGTTTTCAAAGGTCCACTTTTTTCCTTTGCGAAGAGGTCTTTGATGAAAGGGTCTTTGTAGAACCGTGTTCTTGTGTGTTCTTTCTTCTTGCGAAGTTTCCTCAAGTTCTCTGCTTTTCGCAAGGTTGCCAATCGGCTCTTGATGTCCTCTTGGAGTAGCATGAGACCTTCTCTCTCTGCGTCAGTTGCTTTTTTCCATTGCTTTTTCAACTGTCTCCTCTCTCTGATTAGCCTCACGATCTCCTGCTGCCTCCTGGACTTGATTGGTGTTGGTAATTTCTTTCCACCTCTCCCTTTACTCACCCCAAACCGTTCTTCTCCATAGCTGTAGATTGTGTTGCCCATCCTTTCAAGCTTTTCCACTGCTGTGCCCGCTTGTTGCTCCAAGATATGTATAAGGTCACTGATGACCGTCTCCCACTCTTTCTTTTCAACAGCTTTGGGCCATTTCACTCCAGGTTTGTGCCCTTTGATCTTTCCCTCCAATGGAGGCCTTTGTAGTTGTTGCGTGGGCTCCTCCACCGACTTTTCTGTGCTTGTATCACCCTCTTCAGTGACATGGGTGCTGATGCTCTGCGAACTTTGGTTTGAGTCCCGTCGCTGTGCTTCACTCGACTGATTTGACTGGTTGCTTCGTAAGAAGTACTGGTCAATGCGAGGCCCATGTCTCTGCTCTCTCAAGCACTTTTTCTTCCCTTGGTGGATCTTCAAGCCCTTCACTGATGTTATTTTCTCCCAACCACAAATGCACACCTGAAGTTTGTGTCCCGCAGCTGTTGTGGATGTCTCATGTGCCATGCTCTCCTTGTCCGTAGTCGTTTCCGTTCCTGGGTCTGTAACCGTGTTATCAATCGGTGAGCCATCTTGCGCCCCCGCTCTCGCAGGCTCTAGGGGTATTTTCTTTAGTTTACTTTTAGTAGCATTTAGCGGGTGTCTCCAACTAACTGAAACAGCGTTGGGGACTGCTATCATGGGTAGCTAGCCCATGACGGCCCCAGTGGGGTCTGTTCCCTCCTGTCAGCTGTCTCTCCAAGCTGTCACGTGGACTTTCCCATGTTGTCAGCTGTCCTTTCACAGCAGTCACTGGACGAGTCCAGATTATCAGAATCAAATACACAGGACAAGATATAAATTGACATCCATTTAGCCATAAATGGAAAGCAATCTCAGTGAATTGTATGTGTATTGATACCATAGCATCATTCTTCTTCTTCTTCTTATCGAGTCCACACACAAGATTAGAAGTTGTTCAGCCAGAGCTGAACACACTTCTCGGCATCTGCACAATGGTGTCTGTCTTGCGCTTCTTGTGATAGCATCATTAAAATGCTTTATTAAACATGGGATTACTATATATCAAAGAAGGCAATGAACAATTTATATTGCATTTTTCACAGATTAGGAATAGTAATACTTTATTGTCACAGTGAGATTCTTTGCTTGCATACACAATGTATACAAATAGCGGCCACCTACGGCGCTGGCAAAGTTACAAAGCATGCCGGCTCCTCCTTTTGTTCCCCCACACCGGATTCCCATTGTCCTTTCCCCCTCCCCATTGTCCACTGTTCTCCCCCCTCCAGCGCCAGGTCCTCCATTGTTCTTTCCCTCCTCCCTCACGGTACCTCAACCGTGAGGATTAGCCACAATTACAAATGAATCTTTGATGCTCAAAGCATAATTGTGTTTGTGAGAAATATTCTGAATTGCACTTTACAGTGCCACCATGTGGAAGCATTTGTAGACAACTTTGTAAACAATGGATGTTCTTGGACTAACACACATTTGGAGACACAACAATGTATTTTAAAATTCATTGATGGGGTTTGACCATTGCAATTGCTCTGGAGAAAACCTCAGTTTTCTGGATCTACTACAAATGCACCGACTCCCACAGTTACCTGGATTACATTTCTTCCCACCCCTCCTCTCGCAAAGATGCTATGCACTTTCAATTCCTCCGTCACCACTGCATCTGCTGTCAAGATCATGTTTTCCATACAAGGACATTTGCGATGTCCTCATTATTTAGTTGATGTGGTTCCCCCCCTTCTGTCATAGATGCTTCCCCACTCGTTTCTCCTCTGCGTCCCAATTGCTCCCCCTCCCCCCAGATGTGACAAGGACAGAGTTCCCCTGGTCTTCAACTATCACCCCACCGTCCTCTGTATCCAACACATTTCCGACATCTACAAAGTGATTTCACCACCGGTCACATCTTCCCATCTCCACCCCATTTTGCCTTCCGCTGAGACCGTTCCCTCTGCAACTCTTTGGTTCACCATTTCCCTTCCCACCCAAACCACCCGCTCCCCAGGTACTTTCCCCTGCAACCGCAGGAGATGAAACACCTGTCCTTATATACTCCTTCCTCTATTCCGTTCCGGGACCTGGACAGTCTCTCCAGGTGAGACAGAGGTTCACATGTACCTCCTTCAACCAAATCTATTGAATCCAGAGTGTTCCTGATGTGGCCTCCTGTACATTGGTATGACCAAGCATAGACTCAGCGACTGTTTCGCAGAATACATATGCTCGATCCACCAAGGCCTACTGGATCTCCTGGTTGCTAACCATTTTAACTCCCCTTTCCCATTCCCTTACTGATCTTTCCATGCTGGGCCTCCTCCATTGGCATAGTGAGGCCACACACAAATTGGAGGAACAACACCTCATATTTTTCTTGGGAAGCTTACAACCCACTAGTATAAATGTTGAATTCTCTAATTTTAGCTAACTTCTAAAAACACTTCCCTCCCCCTTCTACTCGCCCTCTCTGTGTAAATCGGGTAAATATCTGGTCTCTTACCCATGGTACAAATATGTAAAGCTAGGGCATTGGTTTAAGGTATGTGAGAAGAGGTATGAAGGAGATCTGTGGCATACATTTTTCACATAAAGAGTAGTTGGTATCTGGAATGAGCTACCAGAGGAGGTAATGGAAGCAAGATCAGCAACAACACATAAGAGGAATCGGGATAGGCACTTGAATAATCAAGGATTATTGAATGAATGCAGGCATCTGGGATTTTAAGGCATAACATGGACATGGTGGGCCAAATGCCCTGTTTCTAAATTGTACAGCTGTATAGAAATCTCTTCTGAATCTTCTAAACTCTCATGAACACATAACTAGACTGGACAATCGTTCCTCATGCAGCAAAGCTGCCACTTCTTTAACTCCTCTAATTAATTGCTCCACTACCTAAATGGTAAGTACATCTTTGTAAGGAGATCAGAACTTCACAATATTGTAGGTGCTGGTTCGCCAAAACACAATTCAACACAAATAAAACTCTTTATACCTATACTCAAGTATTCATGAAAACCACGCATGAGGGAAAGGTTACGCTTCCCATGGATATAAAAAAAGTTAGTTACCACCGATGCCTTCTTCTTTGTCCCCCATACACTCATATTAAAAAGCCTTATGATGTTCTAAAAGCATTAACACCATTAATAACTGCAAATAATTCTGATTGATCAGCTGAAAATGTTTTTCCTTCCATAAGGCGATGTTGACTCAGCTCAATCTAATTTTTTTTTCAAGATGCTCTGTTTTAGCATCTCATGTTGCTACTTAAATGAGAAAGACAAGTGCACCCATTATCTTCCAATGTCAGGCATTTATCTTTTGCTTTAAATTGAAGTTCTCAGTGGTTTGCATGGCTTTAGACTTTACAGTATTTATGTTTTTCCCTGGCTTATAGAAACAAATGATATTTGTAGGCCTGTTGAATATAAATCACCTATGATTCCACAATCTCCCTTTATGTAAAATCTCTAATATCCCAAGATGGTAATCAGAAGTCTCCAACACATATAAAAAGGGCACCAACAACTCAAAGAGGTAGGATTTTAAGAAATTTGTGAGGAAAATAAGTTGTGAGAGAGATTTGAGGAAGCCATCTGAACTTAGCAACTTATATACATATCAGATCTCCCTCAACCTTCGACACTCCAGAGAAAATAATCCAAGTTCATCCAACCTCTCCTTGTAGCAAATACCATCTAATCCTGGCAGCATTCTAGTAAACCTGTTCTACACCATCTCCAAAGCCTCTCCATCCTTCAAGTAATGACTCGATCAGAACAGCCCATTATTATCCAAATGTGACGTAACATGACTTCCTGTCTCTTAGAAACATAGAAACATGGAAAATAGGTGCAGGAGTAGGCCATTCGGCCCTTTGAGCTAGCACCACCATTCAATATAATCATTGGTGATCATCTAAAATCAGTACCCCATTCCTGCTTTCTCCCCATATCCCTTGATTCCGTTATATATAACTCTCTTGAATACATCAGATAGTGGGCAACACAGGGGCCCCAATGTTCACGTTCTCATTGCCTCATCCATTGAAGACAAACATGTAATTTGTCTTCTTTACCGCTCTATCTACTTGTCACTTTCAGGGAGCTGTGGAGCAGGACCACAAGATCTCTCTGTACATCAATACTGTTAAGGCTCTTGTCATTAACTATATATATTCCCGTTATATTAAAGACCTCACACTTGTTTGGATTAAACTCCATCTGCTATTTCTCCACCCATATCTGTAACTGATCTAAAATTTACTTTATCCTTTGACAGTCGACTTACTGTCTACAACTCCACCAGTTGGTTTCATCTGTAAACTTACTAACCAATCCATCCACATTTACGTTCAAGTCGTCCACATGTATCACAAACAACAGAGGTCCTAGCAAGGATCTCTGTGGAACATCATTGACCACAGACCTCCAGTCAGTATAACACCTTTCCACTATTACTCTCTGTAAATATAGAGGAAGAAGATTGAACTTTTTTGCCTTCGATCACAGTGAGGAATGTGGGGAATCTGCTGTGGTGGATGTTTATGTTAACTTTTATGTAGTTGTGTGTCTTGTTGATTTTTTTTCCGTATGGCTGTATGGTAATTCTCATATCATTGTACCTTAGTACATGTGACAATAAAAGACATTTGAAACCTTTGAAACCGTAAATGGTAAAATCAGAGGGCATATGTTTAAAGTAAGGGGTAGGATGCTTACATGTGTCCCAGGGAAGAATGTTGGCAGAGAGTGGCTGGAATCAGAAACTCACTGCATGAGGGAGAGCTGAAGGGGGAGACTCACATAATTTAAGAAGTATCTGGATGAACACTTTAATCACCAAGGCATAGAAGGCTAAAGGTCAAGTTCTAGAAAATAGGATTTACTGTATATAGTCGGATACCTGATGGTTGACATGGTGGGCTGAAGGGCCTGTTTCTGCGCTATTTGATGCCTTTTCTAAGACAAAATGTGCAGAATACTATGTTTAAGTGTTAAATTAATTTCTAGCAATACCTGATAAAAAAAAATGTTTGATTGCGTGGGACCTACACCATTTCTCGGAGTCAGATGAGTAACCACATGAAATCACCAACTTTCTGTGACCACATTGCTCCTGAGGTCTCCACCTGGAATCAGTCATGGGTTTAAAAGCTTCCACCTGAATATTGCTTTCTAAAGCGTGACTTTAATTATCAGCAGGAGTCATCACACTGACAGCTTTCTACTTTATATTCTGTCTTGCAATTAGTACTCGTGAGCAGAATGAAAACATCACACAACAACATTCCTGGGGTAAACTTTGTAACTTTCCATTCCTGGCACAGAGTTTGAGCATCTATTATGAATGCAAGATCTTGCAGGCCACTTTTTCGCCTGTTGGTTGCCTTTGGAAACACTGTGCTGGGAATGTTGAATTTAGATCTTGTTTTCTCAGTGCCATGAAGACCGTGTCTTTTTTATTCTGCATTTATCTCAGGATGCCAAGTTTTATTGAACTGAAAATCAAATTCCTGAGGTTTACCCATAGCTTCCAATTGTATATTTAGATAGATTATCATAAGCTAATTAAAATAGTGTCATTGAAACTGCTGCTTGTGCCGAACCTGTCAAGTCAGAAGTTAAATTGAACACAGCACAATAAATTCTATTACAGCTCACATGCTGGATAATGTGAATCAAAACATATACAAACCTCTTGAAAAATCATTTCAAATGACCAGCTATCATTCCAGCCTCCCTTAATATCTTTATTCATTGTTGAGATGAATACTTTGGGTTACCTACCGCAAGAATAAGCAGTGGTGAAATGAGTCCTAAGCTTGTATAATTTTATCAGATACCATAAGAAGTAATTTCAACAAAGAAATTACACTTCCAAGAATGCAGAGGAGATCATATTGTGAACACTGAACACAATACATTAGGTCAGAAGGAGTGCGAATGAATTGTTGCTACACTTGGGAAACCTGTTTGGGTTCCTGGATGGTGGAAAACGAGAGGTAGAAAAACATTGGCGAGACCAAATGTAGACTGGGCATATGTTTCACTGAACTCCTTTGCTGCAGGCCTACCTGATCAGGCCTACCTGATCTGCCGGTTGCCAAACAATTTAATTCCCCTTCCCATTTCAACATTGATCTTTCTGTCCTGGGCCTCCTCCATTGGCAGAGTGAGGCCGAATGCAAATTGGAACAACAGCACCTCATATTTCGCTTGGGCAGCTTACACCCCAGTGATATGAATATTGATTTCTCTAACTTTAAGTAATCCTTGCATCCCCTCTCTCTGTCTCTCCCCCACCCAGGTTGTTGTACTACTTTAAAAGTCATCTTGTTGAGTCTCATTGTCTGTAACTCGTTTTCATCTGGCCTACAGCTAACAATGGTGTTTCCTTTACCATCATAACCTTTTTGCATTTCTTTCATTCATTTGTTCTATATCTCTCTATAATCAACGTCTTCCCTTTTACCAAAGATAGACACAAAAAACTGGAATAACTCGGTGGTCAGACAGCATCTCTGGAGAAAAGGAATTGGTGACGTTTCAGTTCGAGACCCTTCTTCAGACCCTTTCCCCTGACTCTTAGTCTGAAGAAGGGTCTCGAACTGAAACGTCACCAATTCCTTTTCTCCAGAGATGCTGTCTGACCACCGAGTTATTCCAGTCTTTTGTGTCTATATTCGGTAAAAGTACATTGTCCTATAGTTGTATCGAAAAATGACATAAGATGGGGAGTGATCGGTAGTGATAGAAGAGTGGACCAGACTGTTGCAAAGGAAGCAATCCCTTTGGAAAACTGAGAGGGGAATAGAAGGTAATATGTATCTGGATATGTATCTGGAGTTGGAATTGCTGACATTGTGAAGCATGATCTGGTGAATATGGAGGCTTGTGGGGTGGAAGGGAAGGTGAACTCTGTTCTTGCTCTGTCCGAGAGGAGAAAGGGTGAGAGCAGAGGGATGAAAAATAGATGAGATGAGGTCAATGGCGCTGTGGATACTACAGTTAGGGTCATAGAGTCTTACAGCGTGGAAACAGGCCCTTCGGCCCAACCTGCCCGCACCGGCCAACATGTTCCAGCTACAATAGTCTTACCTGCCTGATTTATATTGGTTCTTCATTGGCTTCACAAAAGTGGCATCTTATTCCAAACCTCTCTGGCCTAGAAACATGGATGCCTGGCACTTCGCCTCTGTGTGCTTGACTTCATTTCTGCATCAGGTTTTCTTGTGATAATGTCACCTACAATATTGCAGAGTGACCATACTTGTGTGCTTCTGAGACAAATCACCCATGCTTCCTTTCAGAATAACCCCTTACCTTCTTCTCTTGCTTTTGTTAAGTAGCAAAGAGTGGTGGGTATACGGAACGAGCTGTCAGAGGAGATAGTTGAGGCAAGTTAGTTAACAAAGATCCCAGCTATCAATTTGGCAATTCCAGCAAGCTCATGGGCAAAATTCTTTAAATCTAAATGTGCAGAAGTCACAAGCTTCTCCACTTATGAGTCATCGTACAAATGTCCAATTCTAAATAATCTGCCCCAACGGTAATCTCAAGCGCCAATAGAAAAGTAGAATATTGATTTCTGTCGCTTGAGGTTGATAAATCATAATTTCTATCTCACTGAAGGGCTACTTGATGTACAATATCTGAAATTAAAGATTGCATCAGTATGGAGAAATTCTGGGCGCATTAGACCAAAATCTGAACCAGGATATTATCGCATATAGATTAAATACCTTGACGAAATATTAAACACCTTTTACTTTGCTTTCAATCAGCTTCATTACAAAGGATGTATAAAATTAAAATATTCCAAAGACAAAGATGTTCAATGATTTTCATATTGGTTTAGTTTAGTTTAGTTTAGTTTAGTTTGGTTTAGAGATACAGCACTGAAACAGGCCCTATGGCCCTCCGAGTCCATGCCGACCAGTGATCCCCGCACATTAACCCTCTCCTACACACACGAGGGACAATTTTACACATACACCAAGCCAATTAACCCACATACCTCTACGTCTTTGGAGCGTGGGAGAAAACCGAAGATCTCGGAGAAAACCCACTCGGTCACAGGGAGAACGTACAAATTACGTCGGGATCGAACCCAGGTCTCCGGCCCAGCAACTCTACCGCTGCGCCACCGTTACTGAATTTAATCCATGATTGGTATCCATATAAAATTATATTCTTGCCAGTAATTTAGGACCCTGAATGAAAATTCAAACAATAGCATCATTCCTAGTTAATGCAGTGTTTTTGTGTACCATACTTGAGAACACACTTGGGCAAATACATGGAAGGTCAGAAAACTGGAAGCTTCACAAGGACATCTAACTAACTGTCTATTACTGTATTATACAATTGTTTAGCCTATCATATTTAGAAACATAGAAAATAGATGCAGGAGTAGGCCATTCGGCCCTTCGAGCCACCACCGCCATTCATTGTGATCATAGAAACATAGAAATTAGGTGCAGGAGTAGGTCATTCGGCCCTTCGATATGATCATGGCTGATCATCCAACTCAGTATCCCATCCCTGCCTTCTCTCCATACCCCCTGATCCCTTTAGCCACAAGGGCCACATCTAACTCCCTCTTAAATATAGACAATGAACTGGCCTCAACTACCTTCTGTGGCAGAGAATTCCACAGATCCACCACTCTCATGGATGATCATCCACTATCAATAACCCGTGCCTGCCTTCTCTACATATCCCTTGAATAAATGTAATAAGCAAACCTTTTTCATTATTGTTTGAACTACAATGCAAAGGTTAAGTTATTTTAGATAATTCATCAACATGTTAAAGGCAGATTTTAGATTTTTGTAAAGTTGTGTAAGTTACTATGCTATAACAATAAATACAAATCACCTGTATCTATCTTTAGACTTTAGACATACAGAGTGAAAGCAGGCCCTTCTGCCCATCCCATCACAGGGTACAGACTATCGATTGACGTTTACTACAAACTTACTGGCTCCCACAGTTATCTTGACGACACTTCCTCGCACCCTGCCTCTTGCAAAACTCTAATTTCCCCCGTCCCTGCCGCATCTGCTCCCAAGATGCTTCTGAGATCATTTATTTATTTAGCAGGGTTTTCCCCCTTTGTCTTAGATGGATCCCTCACCCATGTCCCCTCGGTGTCCCGTGGTTCTGCTCTCGCTCCCCCTACCCCCAGATGGAACATGGATAGAGTTGCCCTGGTCCTTACCATTTGTTTCTGTTCCACATCTGTGGAAAGAGATACAGTTAATATTTCTGGTCAAAGACCCTACAAAGACGGTGGTCACGAAGGCGCAACTGTAGAGTTGCTGCCTTACTGCGAATGCAGCGCCGGAAACCCGGGTTCGATCCTGACTACGGGTGCTGTCTGTACGGAGTTTGTACGTTCTCCCCGTGATCTGCATGGGTTTTCTCCGAGATCTTCGGTTTCCTCCCACACTCCAAAGACGTACAGGTTTGTATGTTAATTGGCTTGGTAAATGTAAAAATTGTCCCTTGTGGGTGTAGGATAGTGTTAATGTGCGGGGATTGTTGAGCGGTGTGGATCCGGTGGGCCTGTATCTCTAAACTAAACTAAACTAAACTGAATCAGTTTATATATTTGAGATTTAAATAAAAATTTGGAATCTATTGTCCCTTTAATCATTTAAGAAATCCTAGCTTTCCTTTACTAAGAATAATATTCCAGGTATTTTGAATTCTTTAAAAGGAACAAAGAAGTTACATATATTTATTTAATTCATTTTAACTTCAGTAAAGAAAGCTGGTGTTTCCAATTATATATTGCTTTATTGCTCCCAGAAAATCTTAAAGAAAGAATAATTGATATTGGAGTCGTTTTGAGGTGCTCTATCTATTTCTATGTTGGCATAGGAATTAAATGGATGTTAGTTTTACACAGCAGTGCATTGAAAATATCAATTTTTAAGATTGAGTAGATTGTGAGCTCTGAGCAAATTCATTGAATTTTTGAAAAATAATAAAATAAATGATTGTATCCTAAGAATGTATTGACAGTCCTGAAGTGAAGAGCTATTTAAAACATGACACTGTTCATTTGCACATGTCCAATACTAATTACTTTTTCTGCTCTTGTTGCGTTGGTTTCGTTTTTTAGTTTAGAGATACAACGCGGAAATGAAAATGGCCCTTCGGCCCACCGAGTCTGCACTGACCAGCAATCCCCACACATTAATACTACCCTACGCACACTAAGGACAATTTTTTACATTTACACCAAACCTATTAACCTACAAACCTGTACGTCTTTGGAGTGTGGGAGGAAACCGAAGATCTCGGAAAAAACCCACGCAGGTCACCGGGAGAACGTACAAATTCCACACAGATAGCACCCGTAGTCAGGATAGAACCTAGGTCTCTCGTGCTGTAAGGCATTAGTTCCACCGCTACGTTACTCTGCCGCCCTGCATCCAATGATCTGCAGCCATTCCGTGGGGCATGATTGCCAGCCCTGTGACAAGGAGTTGAGATAGTGGAATGGGCTGCACCTGAGCTGGGCTCATATTATCTTACTACATAGAAGTAGGCCATTTGGTCTCTGCTACCACTCAGAGTAACTTCTTCTATCCCATTTCCCCACTCACTTCCCGCTAACCAATTCTTCCACGCATGTCCCTTAACACTTGGAGTGATTTACACCAACTATTTACTGTAACACCTGTCCCCTTCCAACTATATACCAATACCACACTTTTGTCTCCTTTTCATATCCAGCTTTTGTCTGCCCATCAAACTTCCCTCACCTGTATCTACCTATCATTTTCCAACTTTGACCGAACCCCACCTCTTTTCCAGATTTCTCCCTCCTACTACAATCAGCCTGAAGAAAGGTCCTGACCTGAAACGTGGCCTACCCATTTCCTCCATGAATGCTGCCTGAACTGCTGAGTTACTCCAGCACTTTGTAACTTGGGAAGAAAGCCAGAGCATCCAAGGGTGGGCAACCTCTGCAGTCACAAGAAGAAATTGTAAATTAAGCACAAACAGCACCGAAGGTTAGGACAGAATCGGTATTGCTGAAGTTGTGAAACATTTGTCTACCTGCAGTCCCCGTGACACCCACTGGGAGATGAGTGCTGTAGAGGGGATAATTAGAGTCATAAATAAGGTTTTAAATTAATAAACTGACGAGAAGGGAACTATTAGAAATTGCAGAAAAGTATCACGAAAGGTTTCAGGACGCATTAAAGAAAGGAAGAGAAAATGGGAAATGATTGGATACAGTGATGTAACATGGCAGTAGCACTAATAAAAGCCCTAATAAATATAATGGAACAAATTAAGAATTTAGGCTGTATCAGCAGAGCATGATATTCAAATGTGTGAATGAAAAATAACTTGCAGAGAATCCAGTTATTTTAGGAAGCATAAAGGAAGCATAGAGGAAGCATAGAGGCAGCATAGAGGAAGCATAGAGGAAGCATAGAGGCAGCATAGAGGCAGCATAGAGGCAGCATAGAGGCAGCGTGGAGGCAGCCTGGAGGCAGCGTGGAGGCAGCGTGGAGACAGCATAGAGGCAGCATAGAGGAAGCATAGAGGCAGCATAGAGACAGCATAGAGGCAACATAGAGGAAGCATAGAGGCAGCATAGAGGCAGCATGGAGGCAGCATAGAGGCAGCATAGAGGCAGCATAGAGGCAACATAGAGGCAGCATAGAGACATGCCTTACATGGGTAACAGGATTGTTAATAAAATATTGTAGAGGTGAATATTTACACATTTTGACTAATGTCATTGACTCTTTGGAGTATATGTCAGATTTACAAATCAATTTTTAGCTAAAAATCAATAGTGTGTCCATTAGGAACATTGCCTCTGCCCGTAGGATACAATGTATCAAAATTAGTTTTTCTATTAAACAAAATGTAACCACAAAATGTTTGAGGAACAACTGTTGCAATGAAGGAGGGTGGATGGAATGGTTGTTACGGGCTAAAGCTCGTAGAATAAAAATGATGTAACTAGTAATAAACTGTACATAAAATCCACATGAATTGCTTTAAAACACATACAATAATATACGATATATATCCAAAAATTAAGCAGATTTGCAGGATAAATAATAAAGATTAAATATTAATTATAATAATTATGGAGGATTTCACCAACTTGGCACAAATGTATGGTCAAAAATAAATAAAAAGATGGGATCGTTTTGAGAATAAATTAGCAAGAAATTAAAAAAGAAAAGAAAAGCTTCAATAACTATATAAAAAGGGAAGTGGTGCCTAATTTGAATGTTCCTCTGGCTTTACTTTGATTTTTAATTTATTTGGGAAATGTATGCTTCAATATGTCAATTTTACAATGCTGATGGGATATTAATGTTTGCAACAATTGACAAAGCTGAAAGGGGCAATGTTCAGATTTCAACAAAGTTCCTCTTTGGGCTGCATTATGTTTGCTAGCATTATTTGAATCCGAGTGAGATTCAAGGTGGGAACATATTCACATGTTCACATAATAGGGATTAGGACGAGTCTTGATCGCTTGGCTGGATAGGATGTCGTTAAGGAAAAAAACATGTGCAACTTCTTGTTTCTATGTAGCTGTGGATAGTCAGTGCAAAATATTTATCAGAGGAGGGAACCTGGGAATTACTGAATACTGAAGTGGAACTCTGTAGCAATGGCTGGCAATGGTATTGTAGTAGATGTTATAAATGTCGATTTCGAAAGGTTTGTAAAAGTGATAAAGTCTGCAGTCCTGCCATTAATTATAGTTTGAATTTTGGAACAGCGCTATTGGCCAGGACTTACCTGCATTTATTTCAACGGCTAATTTCTGACCTGTATAAAGGCAGGTGCCAGGAAGCCATAAGTTAGTTTGTGTATGAGAGGGGTTCACCGACAGGCTGAGTCACGATCTGCGCCGCGGACGGAGGCAGAGAGAGAGAGAGAGAGAGAGAGACATGTGCTGCTGTAAAACGGACCCCGCGCATACCAAGACAATATTGTTTTTGTTCTCTCTTGCCAATAAAACTGATGTGTAATTAAATAGACGAGTGAGCCTTTTTCTGTTCTACTAGTCTGATCCTTGAACCTGTTCCTTTGTAACATTTGGGGTAGTCAGCAGGATCTGATGAACAGAATAGAAAATGTTTGGTAAAAAGAAATAGCAGGCCAAGCACCCCCGCAACGACCTGCTGCCCTCAGTGCAGGGGGGGGGGGGGGGGGGGGGGGAAGCAGGTCGTGCTGCAGGCGAGACCAAGAATTTCGAGTCTTCAAGCAACTCAAATGCTTTTAACAGGTCACTAGGGAGAAGTTTATTGTTGTAAATTTCACCAGAATGGATCAACACTGGCATCTGCAGGATTTGATCGACTCATATAATTTTGGAATATATATGGCGACTGCGATAATTATGCTACATTGGAAGTTCGCAGTGGAGCAGTGATGGAATTGCATTATAACACAGAGGGCAGCAGGCTTTTTCCAACATCAACAGACAAAACTGTAGCAGTGTGGGACAGTGAAACTGGTGAGAGAATCAAGAGACTTAAAGGCCACACATCCTTTAAAGGAAACACAATTCATGTTAACCATCCTGACGGGGACCACAGTTAGTCTGTGCAGGAAGCAACGACGAAACAGTGAAGCTATGGGACATTCGGAGAAGGCTGCAATCCATACGTTTGAAAACACGTACCAAGTACTGGCAGCAACGTTTGATGACACAAGCGATCAGATTATCTTTGGTGGTATTGATGACGCCATTAAGGTTTCAGACCTCCGACAAAACAAGTTTAATTGTACCATGAATGGTCATACAGACTCGGCGACTGGTTTGTGCCTGAGTTGGGTAAAAGAGAACATCACCAACCTCGCTGACCACATCCAGGAAGCCGTAAAGAAGATTCAAAGGGTCGGACAACCGTACCACGACTATAATCCCTCGGGGTAAAATGTTATACGAGAATTTTGCCTGAAGAGTCTGTGACCCATAGTGCTGTGGCCATAGCGCTATGTTTAAAGCCCATAACACTGTCGGGAAGTGCTATATTTAAAGCCCATGGCACTGTGGCTGGTAGCACTATGTTTAAAGCCCATAGCGCTGCAGCCGACAGCTCTTTGTTTAAATTCACACACGCTAAGCTGACAGCGCTCTGTTTAAATCTTCACCCGCCAAACAGGCAGTGTTGTGTGTATTGATTTACGCGCCACTCTGCGGCTGATAGCGCTTTGATTACAAAGTGGGGGGGGGGGAGGGTTGGCTCGAATGCAGTCCGCTGCCATTGGTTATAGTTTGAATTTGGGAACAGCGCTATTGGCCAGGACTTACCTGCGATTATTTCAACAGCTGATTTCTTACCTGCATAATGGCAGGCGCCAGTAAGACATAAGTTGGTTCATGTATGAGAGGGGTTCACTGATGGGCTGAGTTATGATCAGCACCACGGAGAGAGAAAGAGAGAGAGTTGTGCTGCTGTAAAACTGACCCAGCGCATACCAAGGCAAATATTATTTTTGTTCTCTCTCTTGCCAATAAATCTGATGTGTTCATGTATGAGAGGGGTTCACCGATGGGCTGTCACAATCAGCGCTGCAGACGGAGGCAGAGAGAGAGAGAGAGAGAGCGAGAGGTGTTCTGTTGTAAAATGGACCCAGCGCATCCCAAGACAAGTATTGTTTTTGTTCTCTCTTGCCAATAAAACTGATTTGTTACTAAACGGGCAAGTGAGCCTTTTTCTGTTCTACTAATCAGATCCTTGAACCTGTTCTTTTCTAACAGCAAGTAGGGCCAAAACCAAGTGTTGTGTGACTTTATGACGATATGACTCTATTAAGCTCAACACAAAGTTTAAGACATAAAGAATTGAAGGCAAATGCCTGAAAGGGTTGTACTGTATTTAAAAGTAGGGGGAAAAAAGGAGTGATTAATGTAGAAGAGACAAGTCAAGAGTCGGGAATTTATTGTCATGTGTCCCAGATAGGACAATGAAATTCTTGCATTGCTGCAGCACAACAGAATATTGTAGTCATAAATACAGATCAGATCAGTGTGTCCATATACCATAGAATATATATATATACACACATCAATAAACAGATAAAGTGCAATAGGCTGTTATAGTTCAGTGTTTGTTTGAAGTTGTGTTTAATAGTCTGATGGCTTTGGGGACGAATGGTGCAGCATGGGCCAGGTCTTTAAGCTCACCAAGTGTGTGGATCTATCAATGAACTGCCAGGAAAATCTTCCCCACAGCCCAACAATTTTACCTTCCTTCATAAAATTAGTATGGAATCTGTTCCCTTCAAACTTTAGGGCAAAACACTTCAAGTCTAACCTACATTACATAAAACGATTTTCCTCGTGCTGTCTTGATTGTTTTGGCAATGAGTTGTGCCGTCTTGATAATTAACTCAGGTTTCACTCTACTCTGTGCAACCTTTCCTGATTTATATTGAAAATATTTTATTAGCAACTCCAGTTTATCCTTCATCTAAAAAAATCATTCCTGTAAATATCTATTTCATACTCTCTAAGGCAATAGCAATAATCAATCTCAGAATAAATGATATCTGTATGATTTCTGAAAGGCTTTTGCCTCTTTTCTCTCCTTGGTCCTTTCTATCCAGGAGTCACATGGCAGTGTTATTTTCTACTCACCTGAAAGTGCTGCAGGGCAGATTGTGCGCACAGACTTCCCAAAGTTTGCAGCCGCAGCCGTGTTTTATACAAGATCATGAAAACATACGAAATAGAAGCAGTGATAGGGGCGGTTCCCTCCTTGCACCTGCTCAGGTATTCAATGAAATATGGCTGATCTTTTAGCTCGCATCACTATCCTGGACTTTTTAAAAGCAGGGAGATGTTCCCCAATATCCAAGTCTATTGATCGCTATCTGAATATCTCAAAAACTGTGTCTTCAGAATTCTCTTCTATAATGGAATCCAAATACTCCCCCCACCCCCCCTTACCCCCCTTAGCGAAGACATTTCTTTGCATTGCTGCCCTGATAGTCCTGTCCTACACCCTATTTTGAGGTTGCTCTGCTTCTACCCTGCCAAGTCCTGTACGAATTCCCTGTGTTTCAATGAGATCACTTCACAACGGACCTTGATCTACTTAATCATTCCTCATTGGACAAACCCACTATCCCGTGAATAAATATGATGACACACAATACAGTTCCTGCACAAACGTATCAAAAATATATTCTTCCTTTGCTATGGAAACCTGACCAGTGTACAATATTCAGAATATGGTTTCACTAGGGTTCTAGTGAAGCAAAATATCTCGGCTCTCGAACTCAAATCTTCTTACAATCGCACCTAAACTGCCGTTTAGCTTGCTGTGTGTCATATTAACCTTCAGTGATTCACATAGAGAAACCCAGGTCCATCTGGATGTCAAAACCTTTAAAACGCTCATCACTGAAATCCTTAATCGCCCCTTCTGTCTTCAAAAATGTGTACATAAATGTCTATATTCATTTACCTCGCTCGTATAACATGGAAATAGGCGTTCGGTCCAACTTGTTCATGGCAGCCAACATTCCCATCTAAGCTAGACTGATTTGCCTTTTAAATGTTGTTATTGTACCTGCCTCAACTGCATCCTCTGTAGATTATTCCATATACACACCACCCTCAGTGTGAAAAAGTTGCCCTTCATGTATCAGACCTTTCCACTTTCACCTTAAACATATGTACTCTAATTCTTGATTCTTCTATCCCAGGCTTATACCCCTCATGATTTTATACGTTTCTATAAGATCACCCCTCAGCTTCCTGCTCTCCTACCCAACCTCTCATTGTAACTCAGGCCCTTGAGTGCTAGCAATATGATTGTAAATCTTCCCTGCACTCTTTCCAAATTAATGGTACCTTTTTAGTGTACCAAATGCAATACCTCAAGTGCAGCCTCACTATTGTTTTGTGCTACACTTATTAAAAATGTAACCATTCAGCTGCATTGTCTTTCTATGCTAATGACCCATGTATGTCACCTTGCATTTATCTGCGTTACACTTCATCTACCACATGCCCACCCTTCCTATAAACTGTATGTGTCTTCACTGAGTAATTGTATGACATCGGCAAATTTTGTCGTTGTGTCTTGTATGGAGCTCATTGTAGAAAGGTGCCATTCAAGCTGTAGACGGTGAGAAAGGGGTGTTCCACAATGATTAGTGTTGATTGGTATTCATATTTATATTGAGACTTCAGCATCAGAAATGAATAGGTCATTATCTGAGCTACAGCGAACTCCGAGGAAGAATGTGGTTATCAAAGCTTTCAAAGGTCTTTTATTGTCACATGAACTAAGGTACAGTGATATGCGAATTACCATACAGCCATACGGGGAAAAAAAGCAACAAGACACACAACTATATAAAAGTTAACATAAACATCCACCACAGCAGATTCCCCACGTTCCTCACTGTGATGGAAGGCAAATAACTCCAATCTTCTTCCTCATTATTCTCCCGAGGTCGGAGCAGTCGAACCATCCATCGGGGCGATAAAAGCTCCCGCAGCCGGTGGTCGAAGCTCCCACGTCAGGGTGGTCCAAGCCTCTGTGGCTTGGAGTTCCCGAAGTCGATCCCCGGCAAAAGGATTGCGGGCTCCGTGGTGTATAAGTCCCGTGGGCTCTCTGCGGTGGAGCTCTCAAAAGTCGGTCTCCAGCAAAGGCCGCCAACTCCTCGATGTTAGGACGTTAGGAGATACGATACGGGAAAAAATCGCATCTCCGTCGAGGTAAGAGATTAGAAAAAGTTTCCCCCACCCCCCCCCCCCCAAACCACCCACATAAAACAAGCTAAAGAAAACAGAAATGCCAAAGAATTCTAGGATGTTTCCAAGGAAGGCTGTAATGCTGAGGCTTTATAAGGCACTGATCAGATCACATTTGGAGTATTGTGAGCAGTTCTGTGCCCCATAGCTGACAAGGAATGTGCTGGCTTTGGAGATGGTCCAGCAGAGATTTACGAGAATGATCCCAGGAATGATTGGGTTAATGTACGAGGACCATTTGAATGCTATGGGCGTGTACTCATTGGAATTTAGAAGGATGTGGGGGGGAGGATCTCATTGAAACTTACTGAATAATGAAACACTTAGATAGAGTGGATGTGGAGAGGATGTTTCCAGTAGTGGGGGAGTCTAGAACCAGAAGGCACAGCCTCAGAAAACACCTTTAAACTGAAGATGAGGAGGAACTTCTTCAGCCAGAGGGTGGTGAATCTGTAGAATTCATTGCCATAGGTAGCCGGGGAAGCCAAATCATTGGATATATTTAGTGAGGATTTGTAGTTTTTGATTAGCCAGGGAGTCATAGATTACAGAGGGATGGCATGAGAACAGGGCTGAGAAGGAAAAATAGTTCAGCCATGATGGAATAGCAGACTCGATGGGCCATACGACCTAATTCTGCTCCTATACCTTATGATCTTATGAATTTTATGATCTTATGAATTTGGTCAGTCAAACAGCATCTGCGGAAAGAGAAAACAGTTAATGTTTTGGGTCAATGTCCCTTCCTCAGAGCATCATCTAGACCCTTCCTTACTCAGCTGGCATTTGTTGAAAGGTTTGGGCCTTTTTAACAACAAGAGCAGCGTTTCATAATTACCATTATTATTTTTTTTTATTTAATTTTTTTTTAAATTTTGAATTTGAAAATCACTGACTGCCAAGGTGGTATTTAAGCTAATTTGCCAGGTCAAAAATCCAGGTGTCTGATATCAGTTCAGTGGCTACCAAATACATACCAAAAATATATACCAAAATAATACCTCAGAAACCAATGAGGCATAACAAAGATTTAACAAAGATGGAAGTGATAAACTTTGGTAAAAAAAACCTCAAACTTGAGTAACAGAGCAAAGAGATCCACAAATACAAATGGACAAATATTAAAAGCATGGTTAGCAAAACAATGGCACTGAGATTTGATTTCAAGGTGTAAAGATTAAAATAAGAGAAACACAAGGACCTGCTGAGTTACTCCAGCACTCTGTGTTGAAAATAAGTGACATTATATTTAACATAGTGGACCCTAATTAGGCGTATATTAAATCCTATCCACTATTCTGCTCTCCACACCACAAAAGGACAAATAAAAATACTGGCAAACGTGCAAATGAAAGTTCCACAAGAATTGTATCAAAATTGAGTTTGGAGGTTGAACAGATCGCAACTTTTTACTTCAGAAAATTCTTCAGGATGAACGTGAAAAAAAGTTAGACAGTAGTGAAATTTTCTCTATTTGTAAGTCTATCCAAAACTAGAGTCATACATACAAAATTGTCACTGACAATTCAAAAAAGTAAAAATAGATAATGTTATTTATTCAAAAGTATGGGAATCTATACCACAGGAAGTGGTTGAGACAAATAACCTTGATCTTAACCCCGCCCACTCCACCAACACCATCGTCAAGTTTGCGGACGACACGACTGTGGTTGGACGTATCTCAGGAGGAGATGAGACAGCCTACAGGGAGGAAGTCCAAAGACTGGCAGCGTGGTGTTCAGACAACAACCTCATCCTAAACACCACAAAAATAAAGGAAATTATCATAGACTTCCGTAAGAACAGTGCAGCCCCCAAACCCCTATTCATTAATGGGGACTGTGTGGAAAGGGTCTCAGACTTCAGATTCCAGGGCACACAAATTACGGAGGATCTCTCCTGGACTACAAACACCACCACAGCAGTCAAGAAGGCCCAGCAGCGAATCTACTTTCTGAGGATCCTCAAGAAAAACAACCTGGAGGAGAAGCTGCTGGTGTCCTTCTACCGCTGCTCCATCGAGAGTGTGCTGGCGTACTGTATAACCACATGGTATGCCAGCTGCTCTGCAGCGGACAGGAGAGCCCTTCAAAGGGTCATCAACACCGCACAAAAAATCACTGGCTGCCCACTGCCCTCCCTGAAGGACATCTTCAGCTCTCGCTGCCTTGGCAGGGCAGCCAACATCCTGAAGGACCCTTCCCACCCTGGACACAACCTGTTCCACCTGCTGCCCTCTGGCAGACGGTACAGGTCTTTCAAAACTCGCACAAACAGACTCAGAGACAGTTTCTACCCCATAGCCATACGTGAACTTAACAATGCAAAATAAGAAATAACACTCGTATTCAACTGAATGGTTCTACCTCAGCTGCTATTGTTATTTATCTGTAATTTTTTTTAATATGTATATATTTTTACCTTTTCTTATATATTTAAAATTGTTCTTGTGAATCGCACCGTGGGATTGACTTTTAAATTTTGTTGTACCATGTGCAATGACAATAAAGACACTTATTCATTCATTCATGTTTCCAAAATTAGACACATACCTGTACTTGTTGGAAAAGGGAATAGGATGATAAATTGAAAGGCTCATGTGTGCGGGGTGTAGTGAAAAGCTTTTGTTGCATGCTAAGCAGACAGCAGAGACAATACATGATTGTGAGTTTATTTCTCAATAGAACCACAGCATGGGTGTTACAGTTCTGAAAGTGGTGAAACGGAATAATTAAGGAATTGGTTTGAAATGTATTTGAATGTTCTATGCTGTTACTGTTTTATTCTGCAAATGCCTTGCTAAGCAATATGCGTTTGCTTTTGATGTTTCACAAAGCGAGCTGCAGTTTTTGAATGCAGATGTCAATGTGTTTAGTTCTTACTTTATATCAGGCAACCTAATTTATCACGTCATAACTAATTTATGATAGGGGCCTGCAGGTCTGATGCAAACATAATCATAAGAAATTTGAAACAGCATTACAACTCAAGATTTGTGCCTTTGGGGAAAAGGGTAATTGTTTTCTACAGAAAATACAAGTCTTTGAATATACTGCCCTCTACAACCAGTTATGTGGCCTTGATCATAGAACAGAACTATAATTACGAAATAAAGGGGATCTGATGAGGTATGTTATAAACTACAAAACAAAGTGATAAATCTTATCAAATCAGACATCCACCTTTATCAATCGAAGGAAGGTATACTATTGGTCTTAAAGTTGGAATATGGCTAATTTTATTTAAAGTATGTATTGCACATATATTTACTAAATGGATCTTAACCAATGCTATAATGTTCAGATTGAGTCATGTGGACAGCTGTAGGCAGTGAAGAAAACGAATGGTATGTTAGCATTCATAGCAAAAGGATTTGAGTATAGGAGCAGGGAGGTTCTACTGCAGTTGTACAGGGTCTTGGTGAGACCACACCTGGAGTATTGCGTACAGTTTTGGTCTCCTAATCTGAGGAAGGACATTCTTGCCTTAGAGGGAGTACAGAGAAGGTTCACCAGACTGATTCCTGGGATGTCAGGACTTTCATATGAAGAAAGACTGGATAGACTCGGCTTGTACTCGCTAGAATTTAGAAGATTGAGGGGGGATCTTATAGAAACTTACAAAATTCTTAAGGGGTTGGACAGGCTAGATGCAGGAAGATTGTTCCCGATGTTGGGGAAGTCCAGAACAAGGGGTCACAGTTTAAGGATAAAGGGGAAATCTTTTAGGACCGAGATGAGAAAAACATTTTTCACACAGAGAGTGGTGAATCTCTGGAATTCTCTGCCACAGAAGGTAGTTGAGGCCAGTTCATTAGCTATATTTAAGATAGAGTTAGATGTGGCCCTTGTGGCTAAAGGGATCAGGGGGTATGGAGAGAAGGCAGGTACAGGATACTGAGTTGGATGATCAGCCATGATCATATTGAAGGGCCTATTGGCCTACTCCTGCACCTATTTTCTATGTTTCTATGTAAGGATGCAGGCTCTTGGAGACAGTCGTGAATGGCGTGAATCACAGTGTGATTCAGTCGTGAATCACAGTGAATGGAGAGACAGTCGTGAATCACAGGGAATGGTGGTGCTGGCTCGAAGGGCCGAAGGGCCTTCTCCTGCACCTATTGTCTATTGTCTATTGTCCATTGGCATCTTATTTTAGTTTAGTTTAGAGAGTTTATCAGAAGGCTTGGACAAGTATATGGATAGGAAACATTTGGAGGGATATGGGCCAGGCACAGGCAAGTGTGAGTAGCTCAGTTAGGCAAGTTGGTCTGCAAGGATGAGTTGGGTTGAAGGGCCTGTTCCCTTGTTATATCGCTGTATGGCTCATCTTGTATTACTTTCCTGCTTGTCCTCTCCCTTTTATATGCATACTTCAACTTATCCATCTCGACTGCATCTGATTTTGAATGCCTACTTAAGCTGGTCCCTTCTTCTTGCACAAGAATTTTCAGACTTTAGAGTATTTCCTCTTCCCTTCCCTTTTGCCTATTTTGATGGAACTCCAACCCAAAACCTCCACTTCACATCTCAATTTTCATGGCCCTATAAAAATAATTAGCATGTATTTATTTTTTTCTAAAACTTTAAAAATGTGATATTTTAAGATAATTTTAAACCAAACTCGTCTTTTAAAATTTTAATCAATGTAAATGAATAGTGAGGGATATAATGGGACGAGTAAGAGAAAAGGAGAGGTGCAGTATGTATGATGGAGTAATAACCTCCAGAGAGAATGGATAAGTGGCAACCGAGCCACTGCGAACAATGAAGGAAAGATGAGAGAAATGTAGAAGCTCGGGGCATGTACTGAAAGTAGCAAAATCAAAGAGAGTACAAATGACACACAGTTTTCATCAGAGTCTTTTGAATTCCATATGCTTCGCCCCTGCAACTTTTTTTTTGTTTCCAGCAAATTCATGTTAACAGCTGCTTCTCAGCTTGGTCAGCTTGCTGACAGAGTTTGAAACTGGGATTTGATTTAAATTATTGGGTTGTAGAGCTGATGGTGAGGCTGTTAAATCACGAGAGGCTCTCCCCCCCCCCCACCCCCGCAAACCCCACCCCCCCCCCCCACTAGTAGGTGGGTTGAACGATACTGAATATTTGTTCATCTGTCTCTCCAGTGCCTCCATGTAGGATAGTGTAAATGGCCTGTCCCACGAGCATGCGACTCCATGCGGCCAGCGCGACCTAAAGGGCCTGTCAAACGAGCATGCTTGAGCCGTACGGCCTCGCCCACTTCGATCGCCGGAACCGTATGGAGTTGTACGGAGCTGGTCCCGACATCGCGCGGGGCTCCGAAAAACTGACCGTGTTCAAAAATTCCGCGCGGCAACGGCCTGCCGGCCCACAGCCGCCTCGACGCCGTACGTCATGCGCGAACTTCCCGCGGACTTCGCTCGAACTTCATGGCACTCACTCGAGTTCCGCGCGGCCCCCACTTCAGGTTTGGTCGCGCTTGCCGCATGCAGTCGCATGCCCGTTGGCCAGGCCCTTTAGGTCGCGCTTGCCGCATGGAGTCGCATGCTCGTGGGACAGGCCATTTAGTGTGCAGGGATCGCTGGTCGGCACAAACACGGTAAGTCAAAGGGGATGTTTCCGCGCTGTATATAAACTAAACTAAACTAAACGCAGTGTAAGGCAACATCTCTGGAGAACATGGATATGTGACGTTTTGGAACAGGACACTTCTTCAGGGTCCCCTCCCCCTCCCACTTCTTACCCCACTCCCCCCTCTCCCGTGTGCCCCATCTGGAACAGTGCCTAATTTTTCCTTCCCCCCCCCACCTTCCACCAGTATTCCTTCCTCTCGATTCACAATTCACAACTCTTCATTTATTATGACTCACACCCTCGATTACTTTTCATTGATGACCTTTATCCAACCATCTGCCTATCAAATTCCCCCTCACCTGTACCCACCTATTGCTTGCCAGTCTTTGTCCTGCACTTCCTGCCTTTCAGCTCTCTTCCCCACCTCCAAAGGTTTCAGAAGCAAAACGTCACCTATCCATTTTCTCCAGAGTTGCTGCCTGACCTGCTAGGTACTCCAACACTTTGCGTCTGACAGTTTGTAGATGGTTCTATTACCTCAGCACCATTTTTCCTTATCTGTTTACATCTGTTTACATCCCTAATGATAGCTAGAAAAAGCTATCGGGTTCTCTTGTATATTTGTAACAACTGAGCCGCCATATCCCACAGATTCAATACCCCGGGCTATAGAAATTTATTCTCAAAGTCAGACCTCTTATTTTGAACGAACTTTGAAAATCTGGCTCCAGTTATATTGAGACCTGGTTAGACTGGATTAGGAATGATGTCCACAGATCAGTTCTCCTTAACTAAGTAAGAATATATTGTGACAGAAGGGGCACAACAAAGGTTCGCCAGGTTGATTCTAGGTGTGGTGAGTTTGTTGAATGAGTAAAGTTTAATAGAAAGATTAAACGAGAACTTACCGTTTGAAGTTTGATCTTTATTTTATGAGAAGTTGGAGTGAGAGACTATGTGAAGAACCTGCCAGCACGCATGCGCATCAATCTTCAGAGCAACTGTATGAAACCACAGACCACTTGAACCAAATTTAAGCTATAGAAAAATTCAACCCCAAATGATATTTATGAGATTCAGGGTTGGGAGTGGATGTTCATCTGACCATCCTGCTGTTGCAAGAATGTGATCAAGAGGAACCTCCATTCTATTGACTGCCGACGTGGCTGCAGCCCTAGTAGAGTGAGACTTGAAAATATCTGTATTCACTCCCGCTTTCTACAGCATACACTTTATCCATCTTAAAATAATCTGCCCCGGCACTCCATTGTGTAGCTTTTTATATCTTATGAAGAAGGCTTTTTACCCATAGCGAAGGTTCTTAGTAACCTCAATGTACTTATTCATGTAACTAACAACACACAATCTCTGATCCAGTGGGTATGCTGTAGAACCACCTTGTACCCAACCGCACCTGGCCTGCTCTGCTTTATGAGATCATCCACATAAAATACTACCTTCTTGTCAGTTACAACAGTTATCCAGGCGGAGTTTGTGTAAAGACTAAGATCTTTGTGCTGAGGTATGTACCATAAGCATCACTAATTTATGAGTGAGCTGCCCTAACGTTAGCGATGCAGTTGGAGCCAGTTTGCGTGGAAAATTTAAAACTGATTTCACATTCCACACTTCTTTGTAGGGCTCATATTAAAGACACCTTTCATAAACTTTGACAGCAATGGGTGAGTGCCAATCATTTGTTGTCCTACCCCCAAGCACTAGATAAGGTACTGCGAGCAGTGTTAATTGCGCTATTTGTTAGACGCTTCTCAAAAAACAAAACTGAAAGAAATTCCAAAACAACTGCTACTTCCGCTTTAAAGTAGTTCACATGTGCATCGTCACAAAACTTACTCCGTTGTTTTATGTAGGTTGTACACTGCCTTCTTGTGCCATCTCGCCAAGCTGCAGTGATCACGCCAACTGTCCTGCTGGGTACTCTTATATGCTCGAAGGGTCTCCTTAAATCCTGCAAATTAATAAATCAATACGATCATGTATTGTTCATGAGGTGCCCGAGTGACAACAAAGGCTGAACTAACAATTGTTTGTGTCTGTGGGTAATCAAAGGAGCTTCTTTCAGCAGTCCTTTTAACAATGGAAACCATGGCTGAGTAGGACAATTTGGTACTACCTGTACTATAATTCCTGATGCCTTGTCTTGAATTATCTTTTGCAAGCATCTTCTGATAAGGCAGAATGGGGGGAAAGCATAATATGATAATCCACCCCAGACCAAAGAAAACACATCTACTGCTTCTGCCCCTGGTCTGATTGCCAGGCTACATAAATTGGTACTTGGTTATTAAGTCTTGAAGCAAACAGGTGTTCAATGTCGAGATATTATGTTCTTGAATACTGACTGATTTAACATCCATTCTGTTCGTTCGTTGAATTTTCTTGACCTGGTGTCTGCTTCGATGTTGTATCTACCTGGCAGGTGAGCAGCTGGCACTCATATTCTCCTATCTATACACCACGCCTAAATGGACTTTGCTAGTGCATCACATGATTGAGACCTACAGCCACCCATATGGTGTACATACGTTACTGCTGTTGTGTTGTCTAATTGTAGCCTGACATGCATATCATGGCCATTCCCACAATACGTTCTCAATGCATGGAATGCTGCTAGCATTTCCAAATAGTTGATGCCATACTTTTGGCCATGTTGCAACTCGTCCTCATTCTACCGACCACCACAACTGGAGTTGGTGTCAGTTGCATCCCAACCCTCACTAGCATCACTTTGTACAATGTTATTGTGGGTTTACTTGGTACAATGGAACCTGAACACTCGTGTGTGTGTGCTCAATTCACCACTGTAACTCAGATATAGACTCTGTCGTCAACCTCATACATCTATCAAAATGCCCCTTATTCAATCTTAGGGCCAGAATCTTTTCATGATCCAGACTTCTATAATGCATGGCCCCATATAGTGTGGCTGGGAAGGCAGCTACCATCTTGCCTATCACCCTTGCAAGCTGCAGTATAGTAGGCTTCTCATTTTTAAGTAAACCTGTGCATGCCACTACAATATTATCTGTGGGTAGTCACAGACATATCTGCAGAGTTTATGACAAAACCCAGAAATGCAATAGTTTTTGTCGGCTCTAGCATGGACTTTCTTGGATGAATAACAAACCCTAGATCTTCTAGGGTAGACAAAAATGCTGGAGAAACACGAGATCTTCTCCCTCCTTCGACTCCCCTTCCCAGCTCTCCCACAAGCCTACTGTATCCACCTCTTCCTTTCTTTCCACTCCCCCCCCCCGCCCGACAGTCTGAAGATGGGTCTCGACTGGAAATGTCGTCTATTTCTTCACTCCATAGATGGAGCAAGCAAGGACTATCTGAAATTGGAGGTCAATGTTCATACCGCTAGGATGTAAACTACCCAAGTGAAATATGAGGTGCTGTTCCTCCAATTTGCGCTGGGCCTCACTCTGACAATGGAGGCGGCCCAGGACAGAAAGGTCGGATTCAGAATGAGAGGGGGAGTTGAAGTGCTGAGCTACTGGGAGATCAGGTTGGTTATTGCGAACTGAGCGGGGGTGTTGGGTGAAGCGATCGCCAAGCCTACGCTTGGTCTCACCGATGTAGAGAAGTTGACACCTGGAACAGCAGATGCAGTAGAGAAGTTTGGAGGAGGTGCAGGTGAACCAGAAAAAGCAGCATACCGGAGGACTGGGAGAAATTCAGAGACCAGCAGAGGAGGACAAAGGGCTTAATTAGGAAAGGAAAAATAGATTATGAAAGAAAACTGGCAGGGAACATAAAAACTGACTGCAAAAGTTTTTATAGATATGTGAAAAGAAAGAGATTAGTTAAAACAAATGTAGGTCCCTTGCAGTCAGAAACGGGTGAGTTGATCATGGGGAACAAGGATATGGCGGACCAATTGAATAACTACTTTGGTTCCGTCTTCACTAAGGAAGACATAAATAATCTGCCGGAAATAGCAGGGGACCGCGGGTCAAAGGAGTTGGAGGAATTGAGTGAAATCCAGGTTAGCCGGGAAGTGGTGTTGGGTAAATTAAATGGATTAAAGGCCGATAAATCCCCAGGGCCAGATAGGCTGCATCCCAGAGTACTTAAGGAAGTAGCTCCAGAAATAGTGGATGCATTAGTAATAATCTTTCAAAACTCTTTAGATTCTGGAGTAGTTCCTGAGGATTGGCGGGTAGCAAACGTAACCCCACTTTTTAAGAAGGGAGGGAGAGAGAAAACGGGGAATTACAGACCAGTTAGTCTAACATCGGTAGTGGGGAAACTGCTAGAGTCAGTTATTAAAGATGGGATAGCAGCACATTTGGAAAGTGGTGAAATCATTGGACAAAGTCAGCATGGATTTACAAAAGGTAAATCATGTCTGACGAATCTCACAGAATTTTTCGAGGATGTAACTAGTAGCATGGATAGGGGAGAACCAGTGGATGTGGTGTATCTGGACTTCCAGAAGGCTTTCGACAAGGTCCCACATAAGAGATTAGTTTACAAACTTAAAGCACACGGCATTGGGGGTTCAGTATTGATGTGGATAGAGAACTGGCTGGCAAACAGGAAGCAAAGAGTAGGAGTAAACGGGTCCTTTTCACAATGGCAGGCAGTGACTAGTGGGGTACCGCAAGGCTCAGTGCTGGGACCCCAGCTATTTACAATATATATTAATGATCTGGATGAGGGAATTGAAGGCAATATCTCCAAGTTTGCGGATGACACTAAGCTGGGGGGCAGTGTTAGCTGTGAGGAGGATGCTAGGAGACTGCAAGGTGACTTGGATAGGCTGGGTGAGTGGGCAAATGTTTGGCAGATGCAGTATAATGTGGATAAATGTGAGGTTATCCATTTTGGTGGCAAAAACAGGAAAGCAGACTATTATCTAAATGGTGGCCGACTAGGAAAAGGGGAGATGCAGCGAGACCTGGGTGTCATGGTACACCAGTCATTGAAAGTGGGCATGCAGGTGCAGCAGGCAGTGAAGAAAGCGAATGGTATGTTAGCTTTCATAGCAAAAGGATTTGAGTATAGGAGCAGGGAGGTTCTACTGCAGTTGTACAGGGTCTTGGTGAGACCACACCTGGAGTATTGCGTACAGTTTTGGTCTCCAAATCTGAGGAAGGACATTATTGCCATAGAGGGAGTGCAGAGAAGGTTCACCAGACTGATTCCTGGGATGTCAGGACTGTCTTATGAAGAAAGACTGGGTAGACTTGGTTTATACTCTCTAGAATTTAGGAGATTGAGAGGGGACCTTATAGAAACTTACAAAATTCTTAAGGGGTTGGACAGGCTAGATGCAGGAAGATTGCTCCCGATGTTGGGGAAGTCCAGGACAAGGGGTCACAGCTTAAGGATAAGGGGGAAATCCTTTAAAACCGAGATGAGAAGAACTTTTTTCACACAGAGAGTGGTGAATCTCTGGAACTCCCTGCCACAGAGGGTAGTCGAGGCCAGTTCATTGGCTATATTTAAGAGGGAGTTAGATGTGGCCCTTGTGGCTAAGGGGATCAGAGGGTATGGAGAGAAGGCAGGTACGGGATACTGAGTTGGATGATCAGCCATGATCATATTGAATGGCGGTGCAGGCTCGAAGGGCCGAATGGCCTACTCCTGCACCTAATTTCTATGTTTCTATGTTTCTAACCTCTGCCTCACCTGGAAAGATTGCTTGGGCCCTTGGATGGAGTCGAGGGGGGAGGTTAAGTGACAAGCATTTCCTGCGGTTGCAAGGGAAAGTACCCGGGGAGGGGGTGGTTTGGGTGGGAAGGGACAAATTGACCAGGGAGTTACAAAGGGAACGGTCTCTGCGGAAAGCAGAAAGGGGAGGAGATAGGAAGATTTGGCCAGTGGTGGGATCCCGTTGGAGGTGGCGAAAATGTCGGAGGATTATTTGTTTGAAGAAGGGTCTCGACCCGAAACGTCACCTATTCCTTCTCTCCATAAATGCTGCCTCACTTGCTGAGTTTCTCCAGCATTTTTGTGTACTTTCGATTTTTCCAGCATCTGCAGTTCCTTCTTAAACACTAGATCTTCTAGGAGTGTCTTGGTTGCTGAAACAGCTAACTGTGACACATTTTTTCTTTCCTACAATGTGCGTGTCATCTATAAAACCCACGACAATATGCCCTTCAGATCTAAGTTGGGCAAAGACTTGCTTTAGAATCTTTGTAAACCCAGAGGCTGTACTCAACCCATTAGGTAGAGCCTTAAATTGCCACAACTGGCCTTACGAGATAAACTTCAGATATTTCCTGTGACTCTCGTGTATTGGTACTGCATAGTATGCATCTTTGAGATTGATTGAGGCCATAAAGCAATCCTCTGTAATCAGCTGTTTTGCTGAATGAAAATTATCCATCTTAAAATGGTTATATTCCAAGCACGTGTTCAGACTAGCCAAATCAAGAATGATTCGGTATTCTCCATTTTTCTTCAACCTTGTGAAGGTATTAGAAATGTATTCATCTTGTTCATGGACAGACTGCTCAATCACACCCTTTTTGTGTAATATCTCTATCTCAACTTGGATAGCTATAGTTTCCTCTTTAGACCGTATGTACGGGAATCTTGGCTTCTCTTGCGTGGAGGAAACTGGTCAACCAGAAACTCAATCTTATATACATTTATGGCTTGTAAAATGAAAGGGTCAGAGGTTATCTGTCTCCACCTGCTTTTGAACAGTCTCAATCTACCTCCGACTTGAATATCCTCAGCACATCTCATGCCACTGTAAGAATCATATTCACCTACCTTAACGGCCTTAGGTGGTTGATCCATAGAGTCTGCTGACTCTAGATTTTTTTCTGTCCTATCCCTTTGGTTCTGGAATCGTAGCCTGCTGGGGGTCGAGACTGAGTATGTAGAGCACGCTGCCTCCATGGTGAGTGCTGGGAACCTGCGCATAAAGAAGGCCTCTGTCTTAGTTTTGTGGGCCTGGTGCTTGGTAGCGGTTTCTGCCTCTAGCTTGGTCGGGATGATATGCATGCTGGTAGTCACGAGTCTTACCCACAGAGGGTGTCTTTACCACACCCACAACAGCCTTGTATTCCTCCTGCAAGTCTTTTACTTGCTTGCTTAAACCTGCTCCCAAAAGTTACTTCGTAGACTGCACATTACTTGTTTTGCACAAATGAGCATATTTTGGGTGTATCTCAGACCTTATACAATCCTTGCGGACGCAATTGAGCTCAAACTGTGCATTACACAGAAGTGCCAAGGCATCTTGCTGCAATTCAGACAGGTGAGTTCCATCCACCAACCTTGCAAATGCCGTAATCCCTCGTGAGAAATCTCTGAACTCACTGGAGTTTTAAGTCTTTTGACTTTGTTTTGCCATTCAGATTGTCCCAAATGGTGGCATTAACATTCGGAACATCAAGTGTCTGGCAGTTATCAGGACTACAAGCATACTTTTCAGCAATGTCCTGTATGTTATTCTCATTCAACAGGTGGGAAGTCAAGTAAACAATGCTACTCGTCAGTTCTTCCTCTAACGGTTCTCCTATCCCCAAGGAGATGGCAAATTTTGTCATGATTGCCTGCAGCTCCCTTTTGGTCGTGAGTTGAAGCATATCATCTGCATGTTAAGGGAATTCTAGTTCACAGTCGACTTCCCAACAGTCAATGTCTACCGCATAATAATCCTCAAATCTCCCCGCCTTTGAGCAAGAGATATCATAATCCAGCCCTTGACCAGGTACTGCCACCGCAGACATCTGACTGGAACTACCTGTATTGGTCACATGTGTGCGGTGCACATTTCCTTCGACCAGCCACTCAATCAGGTTTTGTAGTTTTGAGAGCCGACAGGTGACATCCCCAATGGATGTTGAGGCAGTACCTTCCTGCCGAGTATTGTCCTTTTGGACTTTCTTTTGCTGTTTTGGCCTTGGTCTTCCCCGAACTCGGGTCGACAAGCTGCTCCCTTTTGGAGCTTTTGCGGAGGTTGCTCTGCAGGCCTTGCCTGCCAGCGTCTCCGAGCTCGAAACGGACGGCCACCGACCTCTCCCATTGCCGTCATTTGCCGCTGAATTTTCAGCTGCCCGTTTCCCCTTGGTTTCAGGCTTCTCCATTCTTGGGACCGAAACCAGCATCGAAAGCAACAGTTCCTGTGAAACTTACCATTCGACTTTAACGATGTATTACAGGGAAATCCCCAACGTCCATTTCCCCATCCGAGTCTCGCACCATTCGTTGACGTATTGATGCGCATGTGTGCTTGCGGATTCTTCACGTAGCCTTGCGACGAGACTTCGAGATAAAATCGAAATTGGTAAATTCTCACTTGAGATTGGAAGAATGTGAGGTGATAGATTGAGCACCTCAGTCCCCTAATCTACTCTCTTCATACCCACGATTGTGTAGCCAGGCACAGTTCCATCACCATCATTAAATCAACAGTGATACCACCATTGTTCAACAGATAACAGGTAATAATCAGTCAGAGCATAGGTGGGAGATTAAAAATCTGTTTGTATGATGCTAGAACAACAATCAATAGACAACAGACAATAGGTGCATTCTGAGTCAGCACAGCCATTCAATGTGATCATGGCTGATCATCCCCAATCAGTACCCCATTCCTGCCTTCTCCCCATATCCCCTGACTCCACTATCTATAAGAGCCCTATCTAGCTCTCTCTTGAAAGTATCCAGAGAATCTGCCTCCACCGCCCACTGAGGCAGAGAATTCCACAGACTCACCACTCTCTGTGAGAAAAAGTGTTTCCTCGTCTCTGTTCTAAATGGTTTACCCCTTATTCTTAAACTGTGGCCCCTGGTTCTGGACTCCCCCAACATCGGGAACATGTTTCCTTCCTCTAGCATGTCCAAACCCTTAATAATTTTATATGTTTCAATAAGATATCCTCTCATCCTTCTAAACTCCAGAGTATACAAGCCCAGCCGCTCCATTCTCTCAGCATATGACAGTCCCGCCATCCCGGGAATCAACCTTGTAAACCTACGCTGCACTCCCTCTATAGCAAGAATGTCCTTCCTCAAATTAGGGGACCACAACTGCACACAATACTCCAGGTGTGGTCTCACTAGGGCTCTGTACAACTGCAGAAGGACCTCTTTGCTCTTATATTCGATTCCTCTTGTTATAAAAGCCAACATGCCATTTGCTTTCTTCACTGCCTGCTGTACTTGCATGCTTACTTTCATAGACTGATGAACAAGGACTCCAAGATCCCGTTGTACTTCCCCTTTTCCCAACTTGACAACATTTAGATAGTAGTTTGCCTTCCTGTTTTTTCCATCAAAGTGGATAACCTCACATTTATCCGCATTAAACTGCATCCTCCTCACTCACCCAATTGTGCTCTCAACTTTAGCAAAAACAAGGAGCAGATTGTTGACTTCAGGAGGGGAAGGGATACACAAATCTGTCTTCATCGACAGGACAGCACTATGGAGTCATCAACTTCAAGTTCCTGGGCATGCGTATCTCTGAAGTTTGTCCTGGGCACAACCCATTGATGCAATCACAATGAAAGCTCATCAATGCCACTACTTCCGAAGATGATTGAGCAGATTCAGTATATCTATGAATACTCTATCGAACTTCGACAGGTGTACGGTGGAGAGCATACTGACTGGTTGCATCATGGCCTGGTTCGGTAACATGGTTGCCAAGGAACAAAGGAGGCCCCAGAGGGTGGTACACCATGCCCAGCCCATCATAGGTACTGACCTCCCCACAATCAAAGGGATCTATAGGTAGCATTGCAGTACAAAGGCAGCCAGTACCATCAAAGACTCGCACCATCCCAGCCACGGTGTCATTTTGCTACTACCATCAAAAAGTATGTTCCAAGCCTGGGAAAGAAGAAAGAGGGTCAGAACAGAAATGGGCAATGACAGAGTTCAGTCATTCAAATGCCTTGGAACAAAAAGAGCAGAAATTAGTGGACATTCCCCTGTCTATCATGGATACTGACCTCTCCACCATTAAAGAGATCTACAGCAAGCACTGCCTCAAAAAGGCATCAAATATCTAGAAAATGCTAGAAAACTCAGCAGGTCAGGCAGTATCAATCAATCAATCAGATTTATTCATCACATACACAATAAAGTGCAGTGAAATGAACTTGCCAGCAGCAGTACAATAAAAAAGAACACATAATACACAATAAACATTGAACACAAACATCCACCACAGCATTCTTCACTGGTGGAAGGCACAAAGTACAGTCAGTCCTTCTCCATTGTTCCCCCATGGTCGGGACCATAAACCTCCGCAGTCGCCGCTGCGGGCGTCCAGATGTACAGGCCCTCTCGTCTGGAAGGTAAGTCCCAGAATTAGTGCTTCCATACCGGAGACCGCGGCTTCAGGATGTTGTAGGCCGCACGTCGGCAGTCGGAACTCTTCTCCAGGGATCCCCAGCGAGGGATCCCGCTCCGGATGGTAAGTCTACGCCGCCTGCGGACCCAGTGGTCTGGAACTGCGATCCTTCATGAGAACATTGAAATTATTTAACATTTAATATATTTCCAGATTATCAAAAACAACACAGCTCCCATTGACAGCAACAAGGGTTAAGTGCAACCAATGATTTTCATTAGTCCATTGTATCAGTTTTACTAGCACCTCAAAGGCAAAGCTCTTAAAAGATAAGATTCACAAATCAGCTTTGGCTAGCTCAAATGATAAATGCACACCATTAACATTTAGGTCTGAAAACCATCATTAAGAGCAATTAGTAAAGTCTTTATTAAAACTGTTGGTTAATTCTCAGAAGATGCTACGTTGGGATTTGGATTATACAACACTTCACTGGTTTTCTCTGCTGTAATATTTTTGTCAATGCCTAAATTTACATGCTATAGGTATTTGCTAAAGAAGGATCTGAAGCACGATTTAAGGTTTAATTATTTTTAAAGAATCAACTTTATGACTTTGCTTGGGAATTTTTTTTCTGGTTCCAGGTCTAGATCATATATGTGCATGGTACATAGTTCCTTGAAAATGGCGTCACAGTTGGATAGGGTGGTGAAGAAGTTTTTAGGCGTGTTGACCTCCATGTGCTGGGGATTTGAGCATTGAAGTCGGAATGTTGTGTTACAGTTGTAGAAGACATTGTTGAGACTGCACTTGAGGTGTCATGTTCAATTTTGATTATCCGGCTCTTTAGGGAGTATGTCATTAAGTTAAAAAGAGTGCTGAGAAGACATTAGCATATTGGCAGTACTTGGATTTGAGCTGTAGTGACAGGTTGAACAAGCTAGGAGCGCAGGAGACTGGGGGTGAAGTTATAGAGCATAAATGAATCAGGTTAAAGGCCCTGTTTCTGTGCTTAATGTGTCTATGATTCCAATGATATTGCCCTATACAGGGGTTAATCCAACTAATTTATATTGATTTGGTATTTATCCCTTTTTTAAACAATGTTACCAGTTCTCCAATCTTCTAGCATTACTCCTATAGCCAGGAAAGATTAAAAATGAGGGCGCGAGTTTTCTGACATTCTCCTTTGCTTCTTTTAGCAGTCTGCGTCAGGTAATTTATGCACTTCAAAAGATTATAAGCCTTCAAAGATAATAATTCCTCTCTTCCTATGTTTATCTCATCAAAGATCTCGTACCTTTCCTCACTTCCTGCAATATTACCATTATCTCCCTCTTTGGACAGGCCAAACATTTATGAAGAACTTTAATAAATGTTCTACATTTGCACATAGGCTGCCTTTATGGTTCCTAACAGGAAATGGCATTTCTTCAACTATCTTCATAAAGTCATACAGCATGTAAACTGGCCCTTCAGCCCACATGTCCATGCCGACCATGATGCTCTTTGTAAGCCCATCCACTGTATGGTTAAGGTGATCATCTGGTGTGGATCAACAATGTGTGGAATTGGAGTTGAAGATGTGAGTGAACATCCTTAGTAAGATACTAGACTAAGTGGGACCCGTTGGGTCCCATGTTCACACTGAAGAGCTGGTCCCCCAACGCAATATTCCACCTCTCCACCAATTCCAATATTGGCCAGTGGGGGGGGGGGGGGGGCTTTTTGGAGCACTAGTATGGGTGTTGTGGACTGAAGGGACTGGTTTCCAGAGGGATAGTATGGACATTGTGGGCCGAATGGATTCTTGGGCTGGCAGCTCAGTTACTCAGGCCTGGTGGCCTGGCAGTTCAGTCACTTAGGCCTGGTGGGCTGGCAGCTCAGTCACTCATGGCTGGTGGGCTGGCAGCTCACTCACTCAGGGCTGGTGGGCTGGCAGTTCAGTCACTCAGGGCTGGTGGGCTGGCAGTTCACTCACTCACGGCTGGTGGGCTGGCAGTTGACTGACTCACGGCTGTTGGGCTGGCAGTTGACTCACGGTTGGTGGGCTGGCAGTTCACTCACGGCTATTCCTATAAATTCCATTTCAAGCAGAGTACTGGCCACCACATTCAATTTCATACCATTTCAAGCAGAGTGCAGGCCACCAAATTCAAATGCAATTTCATAACATTTCAAGCTGAGTGGAGGCCACCAAATTTAAATGCAATTTCATACCATTTCAAGCAGAGTGCATGCCACCAAATTCAAATGCAGTGTCATACCATTTGGGCTTTATTCTCCTGGCCCCCCCGGAAGGGGCGTTACCTTCATCATGGTGATTGACAGGCGAGAGGACCAATCAGCTATCTCAAGATTTTTTAAACACTCATAACTTTTTTTATTTTTCATCCATCAGAAAAATCCTCAGGGCTGCCTCAGCGGAGGAGGACTGTGAATAAGATGGCCAAAAATCATACCTATATAACGTAGCATTTTTTTCTAAAATCTATACACAGCACAGTCAGGAAGTGATCAAGATGAGACTTTTAGTTACATAGATTTAATCTTGTCCGCCTCTGCTCCCACGATGTGTTGGTACTGTGCACAGTATTTCACGGATAGCCCTGCTGCCCGACAGCTTGCATCATGGTGTCCTCAGGGAAGAATGTGTTTTCTTCACTTCAATGTTCCAGTGAGGTATAAAGGACAGTCTTCCATCATCTCATTTCACAATCCTTAAAAACTCGGACGGTGTTACTAATCCAACTATATTTTAGTGAAGAATGCTGAAATATGGGAAAATACATATATAATGAGGAAACACAGAGTTGACGTGGAAAAGCTTTTCCCACTGAGAGTAGGGAAGATTCAAACAAGGGGACATGACTTGAGAATTAAGGGACTGAAGTTTAGGGGTAACATGAGGGGGAACTTCTTTACTCAGAGAGTGGTAGCTGTGTGGAATGAGCTTCCAGTGAAGGTGGTGGAGGCAGGTTCGTTTTTATCATTTAAAAATAAATTGGATAGTTATATGGATGGGAAAGGAATGGAGGGTTACGGTCTGAGCGCAGGTATATGGGACTAGGGGAGATTATGTGTTCGGCACGGACTAGAGGGGTCGAGATGGCCTGTTTCCGTGCTGTAATTGTTATATGGTTATATGGAAACCTGAAAATCTTTGAATATAGAGCATAAGATGGGTCCTGTGGCCCACCGTGTCCACACCGACCTTTTTGTCCACCTACACTAATTCCATTTGCCCACATTAGGACCATATCCTTCCATGCCTTGCTTATCTAAGTGTCTATCTAAGTACCTCTTCAATGTAATCATTGTATCTGATTCTAACACCTCTTCTGGCAATGGATTCCAAATATCAACCACTCTCTGGGTAAAATAAAAAACTACCTTTCCTTCTTCTGACATTAAACCTAAACGAAACAAAAGAATGGATCGACTGAGATATTCACTGGAATTTACAAGGATGAGGGGGAATCTTACAGAAACATAAAATTCTTAAGGGATAGGACAGGTTAGATGCATGAGAAATGTTTCTGATGTTGGGGGAGTCCAGAATCAGGGGTCACAGTTTAAGAATAAGGGGTAGGCCATTTTGGACCTTTTTACCCAGAGTTCTGAATCTGTTGAATTCTCTGCCACAGACGGCAGTGGAGGCCATTTCACTGGATGTATTCAAGAGAGAGTTAGCTCTCAGGTCTAACAGAATCAAGTGATATAGGCAGGAAAGGGGTACTGATTTTGGATGATCAGCCACGATCATATTGGATGGCGGTGCTGGCTTGGTGTCAAATGGCCTACCCCTCACCTACTTTCTATGTTTCTATGTTTTAAACCCCCTTTTTTGACAGCTCTACCAGGGGAGGGGAAGCATTTGACTATCTACAATATATACAAATTGCACAAACTAAAATGATTGTGTTACATCTCTGTTGTTTGGAACGTTTGGTCACAGACCTGTAATTTAAAGAAAAGCAGAGTACAACAAAACTACTTTACAAAACAATCAATACCAGACACCTAAGGCCTTAAAGAGAAGTTATATCAAATCACGAAGTCTGCACTATAATCAATACAGTACACAAAAGTATTAGCAAGAAACATTTTGCAAATGGAGAATGGCAAAATTATGCAAATTTTATTTGTCATGCCAACAAGAAGCAATTTCTGAAAATAATTTTTACGGGCAAAGTCACTCCTGCTTCAAACCCACGCATTTTAAGAGGCATGGTAGGTATGTCCTGGATACATGTGGAATGGAACAACTAAATCAAACAGTTTTTAATGTTTTACTTCAAAAGAGAAGGCACTGAGATTTGTGTAGAAAGCAATAGGAGAGCATGTAGTACAAGATGAGCAAATTAACTGTATTTTAATAATGCATCCTGTGACTTACAAGATGTTACTTTAATGCATTCATGTACAGTGAACTATAGCGTTTCATAATTTGATGTGCTATTATCGTGTGCAAGTAGAATTATAGAATTACAGATCACACGTATATGGCACTGTCAGTCTAATTATGTGCTTTCACAAGGTCTTGGTGACATGGTTTTCACATTGCAAAATCTTGGTAACCTATGCAATAAAAATTTTTACTTCATGATTTTAAAGCAGTAATCTTGTTTATAAAAATAAATTAAGAACTGTTTTGAAATGCCAATTGTGTTTTTTTTTCATGTTATCAGTGTTTCATGGCCAATATCGCAGCCTATGTTTATTTTCTAAAAACTATCAGCATAGGGTGGTACATTAGATTTGCTGTCCTACAGCGCCAGAGACCCGGGTTCAATCCTGACCATGGGTGCTTGTCTGCCCGGAGTTTGTACGTTCTCCCTGTGACCTGCGTGGGCTTCCTCCGAGTCTTCGGCTTCCTTCCACACTCCAAAGACATACAGGTTTGAGGGTTAATTGACTTGGTATAATTGTATTTTGTCCCTAGTGTGTGTAGGATGGTGTTAGCATGTGGGGGTTGCTGGTCAGTGTGGACTTGGTGGGTTGAAGGGCCTGTTTCCACACTGTATGTCTAAACTAAACTAAACTGAACTAAACTAAACTGAACTAAACTAAACTACCATGTATTTTTGAGATTGAAAGCCTTTTATAGTCTTTAGGAAGTGCCAGTAATGGTCCAGTAAAGCCAGATGTCCTCGGGGTAGATATATGATAGAAACTGGGGTTGATGCCATCTCCAAACCGATCCAGTCATCCTGCTGTAGAATACATTTCCATCCTTGGATACTGGAAGATGGCTTCTGCTTTTGGAATGGGGAATCTGTGGAATTCATTGCCACAAATGACGTTGGAGGCCAAGACATTGGCTATTTTTAAAGTAGAGATTGATTAGGTTCTTGATTAGTAAGGGCATCGGAGGTTACTGGGAGAAGTCAGGAGAATGGGGTTGGGAGAGAAAAATAGATCAGCCATGGTTGAATGGCAGAGTAGGTTCGATGGGCCGAATGGCCTGATTGCACTCCTGCGTCTTATGGTCTTCAAACTTATAATTCATTTTAGTCTTCCCATTTTATCACCAGTTTTGTGCCTCATTAATTGTGGGGGCTCACAGATGATGAATGTCTGCACCTTCATGAACTGAAGAAATTGAAGCAGGGCAAAACTGAGTTGAGGGCTAGGATTATTGTACTAATTATACAAACTCTGCACCATGATTTATTTATCTACTTACTCAAAACTAATTTGATAAAATATTTAAGGACATCTATAAAGTTTGAAGATCACAGTTTCTGAGCTTCCAAGTCTCGCCCCCTGTCTAACTAATATTATGATTGTAATTGTTTAGTTTAGAGATACAGCACGAAAACAGACCCTTCGGCCAACCGGGTCCGTGACGACCAGCGATTCCCGCATATTAACACTATCCTATACCCACTAGGGACATTTTTTACATTTTCCAAGCCAATTAACCTACAAATCTGTATGTCTTTGGAGTGTTGGAGGAAACCGAAGATCTCAGAGAAAACCCACGCAGGTCGCGGGGAGAATGATCAAACTACGTACAGATAACACCCGTAGTCAGGATCGAACCCGGGTCTCTGCCACTGCTTTTGCAGTAAGGCAGCAACTCCACCGCTGTGCAAACATGCCACCCTAATTGGGTTAACTCTTGTCAGCCTGTCAATTATATTGTGCTATAGTGCAATCTTTGATAGTGCAACATATATAAACTTTTGAATTTGGTAAGAATAAATCTGGAGTAAGCTCATTGATCAACTATTTACTATTAACAATAATTAAGCAATAATATAATTTAACAGAAGCAATATGACTTAGTTTATATTTTCTGCTGTGATTTGTGTGATCTTTCATTAAATTATTATTGAATTTCCAATCTTGTTGATTGTTGGCAAACATAATTAACTGGAAAATAAATGTTTAATTGCACGGTAATTGGTCAATATCCAATGTTCTTCCAGTGCAGTCCATCTTGATTTAGCACTATAAATTGCAAAAATCTGGCTGGTTAAAGAGAACTTTATACTAACCATATTGGAGCTTACCCAGGAACATTTTTACTTCAACATGAAAATATAATTTTGACAGCAAAAGTTAAAAGATATGCATTTGAGTGTAATATTTTATTTTAAAATTGTGGATATGCACAAATGTGCTTCACTGATATCAATCAATCATGATCAAAGACATTTGCAGGAGTGGGTGGTTAATCTAATGCAATATTCATGTGGTGATTCCAGTTATAGATGGTAGATGAGTATTTTGAATGATTATTTGTGGCATTGGAGCAAATTGAAAATTATAGCTAAATACTAAACAATGAGATGAGCATGTACTTTAAAGCCCTGCTTCATCTGCTTTGTTAGTTGTAATGCAACACCAATGACATTCATTAATATAGGACTAAAAGCCTCTTTGGACATCAGACAGAGGATTCTGAGATAAATGTAATATGGAGAAGGGTATCTTAACGAAGGCTGAGGAGGTTGGGAAGGAAATTCAAGGTTCAAGACCTTGGCAGTTGTTGAAACAACTATCAAATAAGAGATACATAATTCTGCAGATACTGGAACTCTGAAATTAATTAAAAACAAAACAAAAATAGAGGAAATATTTACCAGGTCAGGCGGTGTAGATGGGCAAAGAAATGGAACTGATGTTTCAGCTAAATGACTTTTCATCAGAGCTGGAAAAAGTTAGAAAAAAAGGACGTTTCAAGTCACAGAGAAAGGGAGAAGAACAGAGAGAAGATGGAAGTTCTAGGATTGTATGGAGACTAGGGGAAATTGAAAGGCATAAACAGTTGTTTAAGAAGGAACTGCAGATGCTGGAAAATCGAAGGTAGACAAAAGTGCTGGAGAAACTCAGCAGGTGCGGCAGCATCTATGGAGCGAAGGAAATAGGCAAGGTTTCAGGTCGAAACCCTTCTTCAGGTTGAAGTGGGGGGGGGGGGGGGGGGGGGGGAAGAAGAAAGGAAGAGGAGGAGCCAGAGGGCTGAGGGAGAGCTGAGAAGGGGAGGAAACAATAAGGGTTACCGGAAATTGGAGAAGTCAGTGTTCATGCCGCTGGGGTATAAACTGGCCAAACGAAATATGAAGTGCTGACTCCTCCAATTACCGGTGGTCCTCACTCTGGCCATGGAGGAGGAGGCCCAGGGCAGAAAATGCAGATTGGGAATGGGATGGGGTGTTGAAGTGCTGAGCCACCGGTAGATCAGGTAGGTTATTGCGGACCGAGCGGAGGTGTTCGGCAAAACGATCGGCAAGCCTACACTTGGTCTCACCGATGTAGATCAGCTGATATCTAGAGCAGCGGATGCAATAGATGAGGTTGGAGGAGGTGCAGGTGAACCTCTGTCGCATCTGGAACGACTGCTTGGGTACTTGAATGGAATCGAGGGGGGAGGTAAAGCGACAAGTGTAGCATTTCTTGCGGCTGCAAGGGAACGTCCCCGGGGAGGGGGTGGTATGGGTGGGAAGGGAAGAATTGACCAGGGAGTTACGGAGGGAGCGGTCTTTGTGGAAAACAGACAGGGGGGAGATGGGAAGATGTGGCGAGTGGTGGGGTCACGTTGGAGGTGGCAAAAATGACGGAGGATCATTTGTTGTATGTGACGGCTAGTGGGGTGGAAGGTGAGGACTAGGGGGACTCTGCCCTTGTTACGAGTGGGGGGATGGGGAGAGAGAGCAGTGTTACGGGGCATTGAAGAAACCGTGGTGAGAGCCTCATCCATAGTAGGGGAGGGGAACCCCCGTTCCCTGAAGAATGAGGACATTTCCAATGCCCTGGTGTGGAACACCTCATCCAGGGAGCAGATGTGGCATAGACGGAGGAGTTGGGGGTAGGGGATGGAGTCCTTACAGGAAGCAGGGTGGGAAGAAGTGTAGTCCAGATAGCCATGGGAGTCAGTGGGTTTATAGTGGATGTCGGTCAGAAGTCTATCACCTGAGATGGAGATAGTGAGGTCAAGAAATGGTAGGGAAGTGTCGGAAATGGTCCAGGTGTATTTGAGTGCCGGATAGAAGTTGGTGGTGAAATGGATGAAGTCAGTGAGTTGTGTGTGGGTGCAGGAGGTAGCACCAATGCAGTCGTTGATGTAGTGGAGGTAGAGGTCGGGGATGGGGCCCTGGTTCGTCTCGAACAGGATTGTTCGATGTACCCTACAAAGAGGCAGGCATAGCTAGGGCCCATGCGCGTGCCCATAGCTACGCCTTGCATTTGGAGGAAATGGGAGGAGTCAAACAAAAAGTTATTAAAGGTAAGGACCAGCTCTGCTAGGCGGTGGAGAGTATCTGTAGACGGGGATTGGTTGGTTCTCCGGTTGAGGAAGAAACGGAGGGCTTTGGGACCCTCCTGGTGGGGGATGGAGGTGTAGAGTGACTGGACGTCCATGGTGAAGATGAGGGGATGGGGGCCTAGAGAACGGAATGCCCGGAGACGACGAAGAGTGTCTGAGGTGTCTTGGACATAGGTATGGAGGGTTGTTCCCTGTTGTGTACTGAGGGCGGTAAACGTCTGTTTGGACAATATCTAAATGACAGAGGCAAATTAAATCTTAAATTATAGTTGGAGCAGGAAAAATGAATGCAAGACATACTAAAGTTTTTTTTGCCTTTTACATCTTCTCCTAATGTATTATATTATTTATTCCAAGTTAAATTTAAAAGTCAAATATACTTGCTAATTAGTAAGTGTAAAGACTATGTAAAACTCTTCGCACAATCCATGTACTTCAGTAGCATAATTCAACTGGCCCAATGCTTCACACTCAAGTGATCCAGGTTTAATCCTATCCTCCAGTGTAGTGTGTTGGAATATTGCACATTCTCATTTTAACTGCATGCATCTTTCATTTCTTTGCAGAATTTCCTTGCAAATTCATGCAGGTCGGTAGGCTAATTGGCCACTGCAAATTGCCCTTAGTGTACAAATGAGGGGTAGAATCTGGAGGGAGTTGATGGAAATGTAAGGAGAATAAAATGAAATTAATATAAATGGCTGTTCGCTGTTCGGCGACGACTGAGTGGGCTGAAGGGCAGGTTTCCGTATGTATTCCGTTACATTGACCAAAAATGCTCTTGTTAAAGTTTTACTCTTCCCAACTCTTCACTGTTAATCATTGACTGCAGAGTGCCAGACTGATTTGAAAATTGCCATTCATCCAATCATTATGTCGCAATCTAATTAAATGCAATTTGAATCTAGACCTAATTAAAACCTGCTTGTATCTTTGATGCGTGTCGTTTTCTATTATGGGTTTAAATGTGATAGACAATAGACAAAAGGTGCAGGAGTAGGCTATTTGGCCCTTCGAGCCAGCACCGCCATTCAATGTGATCATGGCTGATAATCCCCAGTCAGTATTTAAGATGGAACTGCAGATGCTGGAAAATCGAAGGTACACAAAAATGCTGGAGATGCTGCTGCACCCGCTGAGTTTCTCCACCATTTTTGTGTACCATCCCCAATCAGTACCCAATTCCTGCCTTCTCCCCATATCCCCTGACTCCGCTATTTTTAAGAGCCCTATCTAGCTCTCTCTTGAAAGCATCCAGAGAACCTGCCTCCACCGCCCTCTGAGGCAGAGGGCGGTGGAGGCAGCGCCTCCAAATGTCAAATTTTACTTCGGAATCACTTGAGTGACTACGTGAAGACCCCGCCAGCACGCATGCGCGACATATCGTCTCACACATTGCACCAGCAATGGGCGGGGGAAGAGCGCTCCCGCGGCAAAATTGAAAAAAAACAGACCTACAGGTAAGAAATTTTATTCTAAGGTCGTATTTCTTCGGGTCGCGTCTGAACGGCTGCAGGGGACTGTGAAAGTTCTGCAGCCCGACAGCCGGGGGCGACCAGCAGCACCTGGACCAGCAAGAGTCGGTCCGGCCGATAGACTCGGACGAGTCCGGCCAGGAGGACGCGCTGCCCAATGGCAGTGGAAGTGACCATCTGGAGCGGTTGCTGAGGTCCAGTTACCGACGTTAACTCTGCTAAGCCGAGTCCAGCGCCGTGAGCTGTACATCTCGAATCAGCGCAGCCGGCTGGAGGCAAAGCCCAGCAGGAGTCGGTCCGGCCGATATACTCAGATGAGTCCGGTCGGGAGGGACGCGCTGCCCGAGTGCAGCAGAGGTGCCGCCTCTCCCGCATAAGCGGTTGATGGAGCAAATGCTCCAACGTGACTTGCTCCGGGAGATGGAGCAAGCTCACTATGGGAGTCTTCGCACTCCCATAACAGCACCTTATCAAGGGCTGTCCAATGCATCTCCCTCGACAGAGGGGAGCATTGCGGGCCAGGGCTGGGCTGGTCCTGAAGAAGGGGACGTGGCTGAACAAATCGGCAGTGTGCTGGGGGTGCAGGATCCTAAGGAGTTACTGGGAGTGGTCACCAAATTTGCGGATCACCGGAATCAGGAGTACCATTGCAGACCAAGCTGGCGGCCAGCATCGACTACCTGTACTTCCATCCTCTGCAGGAACAGGTAGTTAACGAAACTACGGAGAAGTATATGCCTCCTGTGAACTTTACTTCGTTAAAAGTGCCTGCAGTAAGCAATGCGATCTGGGGGTACAGTGGGACTGGCATAAGAATCCAGGAGGTCAAACTACAGAAGATTCTAAAACTTCTGACAGCGGGCATATCATTGTTTGCTCGTTCAATCGATGGTACAGATGACGGACACTCAGCAGGGCACTGGCATTGCTCCGCAATACCCAGTATGAAATCAATTGCTTGCGAGTGTGCAGTAAACCTGCACTAAACCCCAAATTTGCAGGGTTGTGCGAAACAGCTGCAACACAACCGCAGATACTGCTGTTTGGGGGGAAACTTGTCTAAACAAGTAAAAGAGCTCGACGAAGAGTTTAAAGTCGTCGGGCTCATAAGGGCGTCATCAGCAATGGGCAGACCACACACTGAGGTGTGACAGCAGCACCCCTATGCATCCACCTGAAGGCATCAACACCAGGACGCTGGTGAAAGCATGAGGGCCACGCAGCAACCACAAAGGTCCTTTTTAGGCCAAGGCCCAGAGCGACCCTCATTGAAAACGTGCCAACCCCGCACTCCGGTGCCTCGTCCGCAGACAAGGCAGAAGCTGAAGAAGGGGACATACCACCGGCAACCAAGGAGGTAGGTGGATCTGGTTCCTTCCAGAACACAAAAGGTGTAGGACCTGTACTAACAGGAGGAACGTTACACTTGTTTTGGGAGGCATGGAGGTTTATTACCACTGTGGAAACATTGTTACTGCCAAACAATTAGTTCAAGAACGATACTTCATGGCATACAATGATCTAAAATTTGCATACTATTCAGTACCCATACATAGGGATCATTGTCGATACCTAAAATTTAACTGGATGGGGCAACTATGGCAGTATATAGCGTTGCCTAATGGGTTAAACTTCAGCCCCAAGACTGTTCACCAAGATATTAAAACTGGCCTTGGCAATACTTAGGAAACAAAATATATTGTCATGGCATATCTTGATGATATATCAATTGTGGGGAAAACCCTGGTACTAGCTAAATCAACAGTTTTAGCTACCAAGCATTGGTTTGAAACTCTGGGGTCCATCATCCATCCAGATAAATCTAAGTTGACGCCATCCACAACTATGGACTATCTGGGATTCACAGTTAACATTATCCACATGTCTGTAACATTGCCAAAGAGTAAAGCAGCAGACTTGGTGGAAGCCTGCAACAAAATTAATTATTACAAAATAAACCATCTATTCGACAGGTGGCAAGAGTAATTGGGAAACTAGTAGCAGCATTTCCAGCTACTCAGTTTGGGCCTTTGCATTATCAAAGCTCAAAAAGGGCAAAGGTGCAAGCGCTAAAACACCTTGCAGGTCACTTTGATCGACCTATGCAGTTACCAGCCAAAGCAATTTTGGAGTTACAATGGTGGAAGGGAAATATGTGGCATAGTTCCAGCCCCATCATTATTAGTAACCCATCATTCACATTATAAACGGAGATCAGCGGTCATGGCTGGGGAGCTACTAACACTATATCCAGAACTGGTGGTAGATGGAACATTAGGAATCATCATTACTAAAACACTGGGTATAAATTATTTAGAGATGTTGGGTGCGTTTCATGGGCTAAAAGCCTACTGTTCATAATGCACCATCTGCATGTCTGCCTACAAATTGATAATACCACAGTGGTGGCATATATTAATCATATGGGTGGCATAAAATCGATATGTGTCAATCTGGCCAATACAATCTGGCAATGGTGTGTTAACATACATATTTGGCTATCAGCAACTTACCTACCAGGTAAGGTCAATACAGTGGCAGACACCAGGTCATGAAAATTTAATGACAGCACCGAATGGATGTTGGACCACAAAAATATTTGCTGATATTACTATACGATATGGTACACCAGATATCGATCTATTTGCATCTAGACTCAATCACCAGTTACCAACATATGTCGCTTGGGAACCAGACCTGGGGCAGCAGCAATGGACGCTTCTCGCTGAATTGGGGAAAATTGTTTACTATGTTTTTTCCCCCTCCTGCCTCATCAGTCGGGTCCTACGCAAAATACATATGGACTCAGCATCAGGTGGCTTGGAAGTACCTGATTGGCCTACACAGCCATGGGTCCCTGTGGTCCTTGACATAGTCTCTAAACCATATGTCCATCATGGTAGATCTGGACTGACGGACAGGACCATGAACATGATCACAGTGGCCTATCGAGAGTCAACAAAAAGCAGTACCTCTCCAGCATAAGAATATGGGAGTCGTATTGCTCAAGGACTGGTGTTGCGTTTAATACAGCTACAATCACCAACGTCCTGGAATTCCTGTCCAACCTTCATATTGATGAAGGACTGAGCTGCAGCGCTATAATTGCGCTAGGAGTGCCCTGTCAGCTTACTGGTGGCAGGCACCATGCCAACTCTCCATGGGATCTCACCAAACTTGTGAGGGTTATTTACAACACTAAACCTCCTAAAGCGAGGTACTCCCAGATCTGGGACGTCAGTGTTGTACTAACATTGCTAAGGGGTTGGTCACCAGCAATGTCCCTGTCCCTGTCCCTGGAAAAGCTCACATTAAAAACAGTATGCTGATGGCACTGGTCTCAGCTCAAAGGGTCCTGTCTCTACATAAATTGAGACTGGACAATATGATGGTATCTACAGAAAATATAAACTTTCGCATCTTGGAGCTGTTTAAACAAAATAGACCAGGAACATCAGGATAAATTTTGGAATTCCAGGCATACCCATCTGACACCCGACTGTGTGTAATGACACACCTTCTACTATACCTTAACACTACTAAAACTTTAAGAGGTAGTGAATTGGCACTATGGGTCAGCTATAAACAGCCTAATGGCTGGGTATCAGCACAGACCATCTCTAGATGGCTCAGACTGGTTTTGGGAGCTGCTGGAGTGGATACTGACATTTTTAAATCTCATTCCACAAGGGCAGCAGCAACATCGGCAGCTAGAGACATGGAAGTGCCTATGGACCATATCCTGGCAACAGCAGGATGGTCTAGAGAGAAGACCTTCCAATTATTTTATAATAAGCCAATAACCAAACCTGCGGTGTTGCAGAATCAATTTTGAATTCTGTAATATATTTAGCCCAAGGGAGCATTATTTTTGTTAAAATAAATTGTTATTGTTTGAATTTGATTCATGTCTGAATACGATAACATACTTCCTCCCTTGGATGATTTCAGCAGCGAGTGAAGCATGGATTTGTTAAACGGCATGAAATCACCGATCTTTAAAATCTTCACGTAGTCACTCACGTGACTCCGAAGTAAAATAGTAAGATTAAACGAGAACTTACCAGTTTGAAGTTTGATCTTTATTTTATGAGGAGTTACGTCGAGGGATTACGTGCCCTCCACGCCCACCCTCTATCATAAAGGTCAACTGGTATCCTAGTTCTTCTTATCTTACTATGTTTATTTCACTTACTATTACTGTGATTTCACCGCTGCTTTGAAGAATGTCGCGCATGCGTGCTGGCGGGGTCTTCACGTAATCCCTCGACGTAACTCCTCATAAAATAAAGATCAAACTTCAAACTGGTAAGTTCTCGTTTAATCTTACTATTATATCCATTGGAAAAAGGAAAATGAATGTCTAAAAGTACCGACTTAAAAGGCAAATGTTGGGTGTCTTGAGATTGATTATTTAGAGGTATTGTTTAAAACCTAGAAAAGTGCCAAATGTCTTGGTTATCATTTATTATGGAATAATAATGGCTGACAATGAAAAGCAAAGCAGTAATTCATTCAGGCAGTTTTGAAAACATTAACTGAGCCTTGGTGATTTATGAACACTGCAAGTACTCTTTGATTGATTTACTGCTTAATATGTATTCCTGGCTACTGTGTTCTGATGATCTTTCAATTCTACATTTCTTTTAAGAGTGATCTTGACCCACCCTCTTCTCTGTGCTTTTTTTCTCTCCTGAATGTGACTTCTACTTTCTGGGATACAGTTCAGCAACAGCACTTGGATATTTGTTCCAAGTAGATGGATATTCCTACATGAGCCCAAGCAACATGTACCAGAACATTTGATCAGTTTTATTTGCATCAACACTCTCAATCATGTTGTGCACCACACCAAACATATTAAATGGGATGGTCTTGGACATCTGTAGCTCAAAACTGGAAAACCATGGAGCAGCTGCTGTGGAAGAAATGCACACTGCCACATTCTGCGTCCTCGTAGCTTGATGGATTCCTTACTCTTATCACTACTGTCAAGCCAGGAGATCAACTCTGGTTCAGTGAGGAAATGCAGAGGAGGAGCGCCAGGTCTATCGAAAAATGACGAGGAGCCAGCCTCATAACACAGTAGCACAGGACTGCAGCAAAAACAACCCGCAACAGACAGAGCTAAGTGATCCCACCACACACAATGAATCATATCAAGGTTCCCCAAGTGGTCTTGTATGATGGTGGATATTTAAACAGCTAATAGTGATGGGGACAGGGTTGACAGCTCCAAGAATGGTAGGACATGTGCTAAGTGAGTACTTAGTGATGTGGTGAGCGCTAAGAAAAGGCTTAAGCATTTGCAACCATGTTTTGCCAGAAGTGCCAGATAGATGATCATCTTGATGTTCCACCCTTAGAGAGGCCAGTTTCCAGTCAATTCCATTCACTCAGGAACTGGCGTCAAAGCAAGATAATAAAAACATAGTAACAGAGACAAGACAACATTTGACATGTAATACTGAAGACTGTCACTCCAGAACCTGTCCAGGTAAAGTAGACATCCTAAATAATTACAGGCCCATTGCTTTAGCCAGCATACTGTCAAAAGTCCTGGAAAGAATTCTGCTGGATAGATTAAATGAATTTGTTGAAGGGACTGCAGGGACCGAATTTGTGAGTTTAGGAGAGTTTAGGAGAGTTTTAAAAAGTGTCATGGTCTTGTTGTATCGCCAAAGTAGAACACCTCCTACGACCACCTTCGACTATGCAGAGAACCTCCTACGAATATGTAGAAGACCTCCTTCAACAATGTAGAAGTCCTCCTTTAATCTCCTTCGACCTCCTTTGACTATGTTGAAGACTAGCTTCGATTAGCTTCGGGAAAATTGGACACCGAATAGTGGAGAGTGAAAACGACCAACTTCCACTACCTTTGACTATACTAACACTATCTATGACTACTTTCGACTACCTTGGATTACCTTCGACTACCTTCGATTACCTTTGATTGCCTTCGATTACCTATGAATAACATGCCGACCTACTACGACCTACTTCGACTATACGAGTAAAAAAAATATTGATTTTTTCCATGCCGACCAATTTTCACTCGCGGACAATTTCCAGCATGCTAAAAAATACTCCTCGACAAAACTGTGGCCTCGAGTATGCGGGAACTTCTCTCGAGCATGAAGGAGTTACTTAGGACCTCCTAGGACCACGTGTCGGCCAGGCTGCGAGTTTGAGTCGAGTGCAAACTCTTCTAAACTCACAAATTAGGTCCCCGCAGTGGGACAACTCCACAGATAACCAGTTTGGTTTTATAGCTAAACATGGCACTGACTTGTGTATATATGCCTTAAAGGAAATTGTAAACAAATATAGAGGTAAAAACTGATCAATTCTTCTATGCTTTATTATGAGTATAGAAGTTGGGATGTAATGTTAAAATTGTACAAGGCATTGGTGAGGCCAATTCTGGAGTATGGTGTACAATTTTGGTCGCCTAATTATAGGAAGGATGTCAACAAAATAGAGAGTACAGAGGAGATTTACTAGAATGTTGCCTGGGTTTCAGCAACTAAGTTACAGAGAAAGGTTGAACAAGTTAGGGCTTTATTCTTTGGAGCGCAGAAGGTTAAGGGGGGACTTGATAGAGGTCTTTAAAATGATGAGAGGGATAGACAGAGTTGACGTGGATAAGCTTTTCCCACTGAGAGTAGGGAAGATTCAAACAAGGGGACATGACTTGAGAAGTAAGGGACAGAAGTCTAGGGGTAACATGAGGGGGAACCTCTTTACTCAGAGAGTGGTGGCTGTGTGGAATGAGCTTCCAGGGAAGGTGGTGGAGGCAGGTTCGTTTTTATCATTTAAAAATAAATTGGATAGTTATATGGACGGGAAAGGAATGGAGGATTATGGTCTGAGCGCAGGTATATGGGACTAGGGGAGAATACGTGTTCGGCACGGACTAGAAGGGTCGAGATGGCCTGTTTGCGTGCTGTAATTGTTATATGGTTATATGGTTATTATTGATGCTTCTAAAGTCTTTGATCGTGTTAATCATAGAAGGTTGTTTGTTAAATTGAGTCACAGAGGGATGCCTAAATACATTGTGAGAATTCTGGCTCACTGGTATGCCCACCAGACTATGCAAGTAAAATGGGGCAATAGGATCTCAGCCCCATTTGGGGTTAGCAATGGTGTTAGACAAGGGAGGATTTTGTCCCCTGTTCGTTTTAATCTCTATATTGATGATCTGTCCAAACAATTGAAAACCTGTAATACAGGCCTGCATGTGCATGATTGGTAATACTCCAGTGAACCATATTATGTATGCAGATGATCTTGTGGTCTTTAGTCCATCTAGCGCTGGTCTCCAGCATCTCCTTACTATATGTTCTGTGTATGGCGTGGAACATGATATAATGCTGGTAAGAGTGCTGTTATGATCTGTAGAACCAAAGAGGATAAATGTCTAAAATTTCCTGATTTTAAATTGTCGGATAATAATCTTAGTGTCCGTTGAGTGAATCAAACATACTCACTGATCTGGTACAACAGTATTTATTGAGTAACTAGACTAAGTGGGACCCGTTGGGTCCCAGTCACACAGGAGGCCTGGTCCCCCAACGCAACCCATTCCCCGATGCAATATTCCACCACTTACCTGTTCCCCCAACGCAACAGCGGGAGCATTTTCTAGCCGGGGGACGGGGCGGCTTCAGGCGGGGAGCGTCCTGCAGTCGGGAGGGGTGTGTGTGTTGGGGAAGGGGGGTGTGGGGGAGGGGGTGTTGGGGGGAGGGGGGCGTGTGAGGGAGGGTGTGTGTGTGTGGGGGGTGTGTGTGGAGGGGAGGGGGTGTTGCGGGGAGGGGGTGTGTGAGGGAGGGTGTGTGTGTGTGTGGGGGGTTGTGGGGGATGGGGTGTGGGGGAGGGGAGGGGAGGTGTGGGGGTGGGGGGTGTGCGGGGGATTGGGGAAGGGGGGTGTAGGGGGATGGAGTGGAAGGGGGTGTGGGCTCACCAGATTCCAGGACCCGGCAGCGCGGGTCTGTCAGGACATCAGGCGTTGGGCAGGAGACCCCAATATTGGGTCACGGGCGATGTTTTTTAAGTTGAGCAGGTCCAGGTAGACATCGGATTAGCAAGGTGTGAGCGCTCCATCCCGGACAGCCCGTTCTGTAAGTCCGTTTGATTGTGGGGATTCTGGACTGCTGGTGACATGGCGAAAATTCCATCATTGAGCAGTTTTTAAAACACTGGCTGGTGAACTGACTGCCGTTATCTGACAAAAGGCGTGCAGGGGATGTGTACAGCGAAATGGTGCAACATTTTGGACGACTGCATTGGATGTGATGCTTTGGAGCAGGTCAATTTCGAACCAGCCCGAATACGAGTCAGCTAGAACCAGATACTGTTTGCCACGCCACTCGAATATGTCAGGAGCAAGCGTACACCAAGGCAGAGGAGGAACAGGGTACGAGAGCGGGGGCTGCTTCTGTTGGTGTGGCATCAGGCTGTTGCAGACGGTGCAGGCTTGAACTTTCTCGCGCACAAATTCGGTAATTCCTGGCCAGAAAAAACATGCTCATTGCTCGGAGTGAGGTTGCTTCCACGCCGGGGTGACCCCTGTGGAGGGCATCAAAGTATTTGTCCCGTAGAGCAGCTGGGATGACTGCTTTGTGACCCTTGATTATGACACCGTCCTGCCGCACCAGTTCGTCATGGACCAGGTAGTATGGGTGAATAGGAAGTGGAGCGAGATATTGTTTATCCGGCCAGCCACGTCGGATGACTGAAGACAGCAGCCGTAAAGTTGTATCCGCAGCCGTGTGCTCTGCCAGGTTGCTTAGGCATTCAGTAGGTACGTACGACACCATGATTACTGTGGACTGGTCGTTTTCAGACAGCTGTTGTTCACAGGTTGTTCATGGGGCTCTTGATAGCGTGTCAGCCAGATGCATGTCCTTGCCCCTTTTGTAGACTATATCGAAACTCTGTAGCTGCATCATCATCCGTTGCAGGTGAGCAGGAGCAGCATGAATGGGTTTGTTCAGAATAGTGATCTGTTTCAGAATCTGTTTCAACAATCACAGACTTCCCAAAATTAAAGTCCTTGAATTTTGTGCAGGCACAAACCACGGCTAGTAATTCCATTTCGATCTGGGCGCATCGCTGTTTCAGTCTCAGACAGGGAGGCATAAGCAATAGGTCTGCAGACTCCTTCGGTGGAAGTCTGTCGGCAAGCAGCTCCCGAGTCCAAATTGGGAGGCATCACACGTGAGTGTCACTGGTAGGTTTAAATCAAAATAAGCGAGGGTAAGGGCACTGTAAGGAAAATTGTAATTTAAGGATTTCAAAAGCCTTCTGATGTTGTGGGCACCAAGACCCTGCAGTGTCCTTGTAAGTCAATTGTCGTAGGGGAGCAGATATTTCGCTGAGGTTGGGAATGAATTTCCCCAAGTAGTTGACCATTCCCAGGATTCTCTGTAAACTCGTAACGTCAGTGGGAACTGGCATCTCGTTGATGGCAGTGGTCTTGGAAGGGTCAGGTCTTAGGCCATCACTGGTAAATATGTGTCCGACATAATGGACCTCCTTGACGTAAAATCTGCACTTCAGAGGGTTGAGCTTGAGATGGATGCCTTTTACACGGTCCAGTATTTTTTTTAAGTTGGCATCATGTCCAGCCATGTCACGTCCAGCAACGAGAATATTGTCGACAATGATGGCACGGGGATATCCCGTAAATAATTGTTTCATTGCACACTGGAATACTTCGCTGGCAGAGTTGATGCCGAAGGGCAACCGCAGAAATTTGTAACGGCCAAAGGGGGTGCCGAACGTGGTGAGATTTTATGAGTTGGGGTCCAGCGGGATCTGCCACAACAAACTTTTGGCATCTAGAATGGAAAACACGGAGGCACTGCCTAGCTGGGCAGCAACTTCCTCAACCTTGCGCATTGGATAGTGCGGGCATTTGATCGCTGTGTTCAGATCTCTGGGGTTGATACAAATTCGGATTTCTGCTTTGTTTTTCTTTGTCGCAAACACCATGGTGGAAACCCAGTCAGATGGGTCGGTAACCGTGGCAATGACACCCAGGGAGACCATCCGCTGGAGCTCATTGTATACTCTATCACACATAGCATGTGGAATGCGGTGTGTGCTCGAACCACAGGTAAGTCATTTGGACCAGTGGCGATGTTGTATTTGATGGGTAGCTTCCCAAGCTTTTCGTCAAAAAGTTCCTTGTACTGGGAAAGTATCTGCTGGCTGGAGCCCTTGGCAGGAGATATTTGATGGACAGCAGGCCCAAAAGTTATCAATCCTAGGTCCTGGCACGCGTTAATGCCAAGCAGAGTTGCAACTTTCCCACATACAATAAAAAAGTTCATCTTGTGAGCTTGTGATGCAAGGTGGCAGTTCAGATCAGCTTCTCCAATTCTCCCCCCCCCCCCCCCCCCTCCCCCCCCCCCCCCCCCTCACCACCACCACATAAGTTGCCGGAAGAAGTGGTAGAGGCAGGTACACTTGGACAGGTGCATGGATAGGAAAGGTTTAGAGGGATATGATCCAGGCACAGGCAACTGGAAATAGTTCAGTTAGGCAACGTGGATGGCATGGACGAGTTTGGCTGAAGGGTTTGTATGTCCCTATGACTCTTTATAATATTCATGTCACAAAAACAATAGGCCAGGACCACCTCCAACAATTGTCACATCTTATGTGGATATTGCACACATTTTATAGCAGGGATTTAACATGGAACAGGTACACGGTTACAAGGCAGATTGGGTTAGACAGACATAAAACACACAGCAATTGTTCCTTTTTCATAAAGTTGGTGTTCAATTTCTATTCAATATTGTGTCATCTTTGAGGTAATCAGAATATTAGGCTGAAGTCACCAGAAATCTCAATTCTTCCCACCTATGCTGGCTAAAGTAAATCAATCGCCTCTGTACCGTACTCTTTCATTGGCTGATGGTGGTCAGCAGATTCATATGTTCTGCAGCTGGTAAGATGATCAATTGCTATAGAATTGGCCTGATTACCTACAGACTAATTTTACCTTGAGCACTAGTACCGCACTGTTTAGCTGACTTAGCACTTTCATTGCATGGGGATCTCCTTGTTGCAGGTGATGTTTAAATAATACATGCATATATTACTTATGTGAATTGTCTTAGACGGCAGTGCCAGATTGAAGACAAACATGAGACCCTTACATGTTTACCCTTAATCGTAGTCTTTAAAACAATCTACACAACAGTACTGACAGCCGAGACCTAAACCAGCACCACTAATGTCACAACGGGTGTAATGTCACAAAGAAGCAGGGAGAAGAGATTATTGGCTGAAACCCATGGGAAAGGTGAGTCAGAGGGAAAAAACAGTTTGAAAAGAGCGGCAAAAAGCCAGTCTTAGCATAGTCCTTACGTGGAGCTCGGAGAAGCAGCAATCAAACAGAAGCAGGGAGAAGAGATTGTTGGCTGAAACCCGTGGTAAAGAAGGTGAGTCAGAGGGGAAAAACACAGTTTTAAACAGAGGAATTTGATTTGTAAATTGGCAAATTAGGCACTTTATCAGCCAATATAAGCAAGGCTGCTCTAGGGGAGTGACCTTGAGAGGGAAGTGCCTTGAGAGGGAAATGTGCGTTATTGGCTCGAGAGTCTTCGGCGAGGAGGCTGAGGAGAGGAGACGATCCAAAAGGCTGGAGAGGACAGGATGTGGTGAACACATAGAAACATAGAAACATAGAAAATAGGTGCAGGAGTAGGCCATTCGGCCCTTCGGGCCTGCACCGCCATTCAATATGATCATGGCTGATCATCCAACTCAGTATCCTGTACTTGCCTTCTCTCCATACCCCCCGATCCCTTTAGCCACAAGGGCCACATCTAACTCCCTCTTAAATATAGCCAATGAACTGGCCTCAACTACCTTCTGTGGCAGAGAATTCCAGAGATTCACCACTCTCTGTGCGAAAAATGTTTTCCTCATCTCAGTCCTAAAAGATTTCCCCCTTATCCTTAAACTGTGACCCCTTGTTCTGGACTTCCCCAACATCGGGAACACTCTTCCTGCAACCCCTTAAGAATTTTGTAAGTTTCTATAAGATCCCCCCTCAATCTTCTAAATTCTAGCGAGTACAAGCCGGGTCTATCCAGTCTTTCTTCATATGAAAGTCCTGACAAAGGGTGGTAACCGTGGAGTACTGTAGAACCAGGTGGCTGTGGCCAATGAAAACAGGTACGCCCTCTTGGGAACTGTCGGTTCCAGTCTGAGAGACGGACACATTGGTGGCTCCAATCCTAGAGATGGGACTCGACTGGCGAGACCGACGTCGGGCAGAGCCCTAGTGGTGGGTGACTCCATTGTCCGAGGAGTGGACAGGAGATTCTGTGGCGGCAGACGAGATGCGAGGATGGTCTGTTGCCTCCCTGGTGCCAGGGTTCAGGATGTCACGACCCGAATTCAGAACATCCTCGAGAGAGAGAAGGTGAACAGCCGGCAGTAGTTGTGCACGTAGGCAGAAACGACATTTGGAAGAAGAGGAAGGAGGTTCTGCAACGTGAGTTCAGAGAGTTGTGAAGAAGGCTAAAATGCCGGACTTCTAGGGTGGTTATCTCTGGATTGCTTCCAGTACCACGTGCTATTAAGGACAGGAACAGGGAGATAGGGGATCTGAATGTGTGGCTGAGGGGCTGGAGCAGGGAGCAAGGATTTAGATTTATAGGCCACTGGGATCTCTTCTGGGGTAGGAGTGACCTGTACAAAAGGGACGGGGTTACACCTTAACTGGAGGGCGACCGACATTCTGGCAGGCAGGTTTGCTAGGGCTACACGTGTGGGTTTAAACTAAGTAGTGGGGAGGGGGGGAGGGGGGGGGGGGGGGGAGGGATTGACAAATTGCGAGTATAAAGATAGAGTTGAAGGGGAAGTTAGTACAGGAAAACTTACAAAAGACTCCCAAATTAATGGGAAGGAAAGTTTGAGAAGGGATAAGAGAGTAAAGTCAGGGCCAATTGCAAGCGGTGCGAGAGGGGAGGTGAATACCGAGGTCAAAATGTTGTATATGAATGCGAGAAGTATAAGAAATAAAGTGGACGAGCTTGAGGCTCAGTTAGAAATTGGCAAGTATGATGTTGTGGGAATTACAGAGTCATGGCTGCAAGAGGGCCAGGGCTGGGAACTGAATATTCAAGGGTATACCTCCTATCGAAAAGACAGAGGAATGAAATTCAGTCCCTTGCAAGGGGTGACATTGAAACAGGAGATGTGGAGTCAGTATGGATAAAACTAAGGAATTGTAAGGGTAAAAAGACCTTAATTGCACTTATCTACAGGCCCCCAAACAGTAGCCTGGATATAGGGTGCAAGTTGAATCAGGAGTTAGTAAAAGTAATGCTATGGTTGTTATGGGAGATTTCAACATGCAGGTAGACTGGGAAAATCAGGTTGGTACTGGATCCCAAGAAAGGGAGTTTGTAGAGTGCTGCCATGATGTATTCTTAGAGCAGCTTGTACTGGAGCCTACCAGGGAGAAGGCAATTCTGGATTTAGTGTTATGTAATGAACCGGATTTGATAAAGGAACTTGAGGTTAATGAGCCATTAGCAGGCAGTGACCATAACATGGTCAGGTTTAATCTACAATTGGAGAGGGAGAAGGGTAGATCGGAGGTGTCAGTGTTACAGTTGAATAAAGGGGACTATGGAACCATGAGGGAGGAGCTGGCCAAAGTTGACTGGAAATATACCCTAGCAGGGATGACAGTGGAACAAGAATAGCAGGTATTCCTGGAAATAATACAGGTGCAGGAACAGTTCATTCCAAAGAGGAAGAAAGATTCCAAGGGGAGGGGGTGTTCGTGGCTGACAAGGGACTTCAGGGACAGTATAAAAATAAAAGAGAAGTACAACATAGCAAAGATGAGTAGGAAGCAAGAGGATTGGGTAATGTTTAAAGAGCAACAGAAGATAACTAAAAAGGCAATACGGGGAAAAAAGATGAGGTGCGAAGGTAAGCTAGCCAAGAATATAAAGCAGGATAGTAAAAGCTTCTTTAGGTATGTGGAGAAAAAAAATTAGTTAAGACCAAAGTTGGACCCTTGAAGACAGATAGTGGTGGATTTATTATGGGGAACAAGGAAATGGCAGATTAATTGATCCATCTTCACTAAGGAGGACACAAACAATCTTCCTTATATTCTAGGGGTCAGAGGATCTAGGGTGATGGAGGAACTGAATGAAATCCACATTAGGCAGAAAATGGTGTTGGGTAGACTGATGGGACTGAATGCTGATAAATCCCCAGGGCCTGATGGTATACATCCCAAGGTACTTAAGGAAGTGGCTCTAGAAATCGTGGACGCATTGGTGATCATTTTCCAATGTTCTATAGACTCAGGATCAGTTCCTGTGGATTGGAGGGTAGCTAATGTTATCCCACTTTTTAAGAAAGGCGGGAGAGAGAAAACAGGGAATTATAGACCAGTTAGCCTGACATCGGTGGAGGGGAAGATGCTGGAGTCAACTATAAAAGATGAAATAGTGGCACATTTGGATAGTAGTAACAGGATCAGTCTGAGTCAGCATGGATTTACGAAGGGGAAATCATGCTTGACTAATTTAATGGAATTTTTTGAGGATGTAACTAGGAAAATGCAAAAGGTAGAGCCAGTGGATGTGGTGTGCCTGGACTTTCAGAAAGCATTTGATAAGGTCCCACAAAGGAGATCAGTGGGCAAAATTAGGGCACATGGTATTGGGGGTAGAATGCTGACATGGATAGAAAATTGGTTGGCAGACAGGAAACAAAGAGTAGGGATTAACAGGCATGTTAATAGCAGGCAGTGACTAGTGGGGTACCGCAAGGCTCGGTGCTGGGACAGCAACTATTTACAATATACATCAATGATTTAGATGAAGGAATTCAAAGTAACATTAGCAAATTTGCAGATGACACAAAGCTGGGTGGCAGTGTGAACTGTGAGGAGGATGCTATGAGTTTTCAGGGTGACTTGGACAGGTTGGGTGAGTGGGCAGATGCATGGCAGATGCAGTTTAATGTGGATAAATGTGAGATTATCCACTTTGGTAGCAAAAACAGGAAGGCAGGTTATTATCTAAATGGTATCAAGTTGGGAAAAGGGGAAGTACAACGGGATCTGGGGGTCCTTGTTCATCAGTTAATGAAAGTAAGCATGCAGGTACAGCTGGCAGTGAAGAAAGCGAATGGCCTTCATACCAAGAGGTGTTGAGTATAGGAGCAAAGAGGTCCTTCTGCAGTTGTATAGGGTACTAGTGAGACCACACCTGGAGTATAGTGTGCAGTTTTAGTCCCCTAATTTGAGGAAGGACATTCTTGCTATTGAGGGAGTGCAGCGTAGGTTTAGGATGGTGGGACTGTCATATGCTGAGAGAATAGAGCGGCCGGGCTTGTATACTCTGGAGTTTAGAAGGATGAGAGGGGATCTTATTGAAACATATAAGATTAAGGGTTTGGACACGCTAGAGGCAGAAAACATGTTCCTGATGTTGGTGGAGTTCAGAACCAGTTTAAGAATAAGGGGTAAGCCCTTTAGAACGGAGACGAGGAAACACTTTTTCTCACAGAGAGTTGTGAGTCTGGAATTCTCTGCCTCAGAGGGCGGTGGAGGCCGGTTCTCTAGATATTTTCAAGAGAGAGCTAGATAGGGCTCTTAAAGATAGTCAGGGGATATGGGGAGAAGGCAGGAACGGGGTACTGATTGGGGATGATCAGCCATGATCACATTGAATGGGGGTGCTGGCTCGAAGGGCCGAATGGCCTACTCCTGCACCTATTGTCTATTGTCATAACAACCTTCTCAGCTGATCAACCGATTCGCTGCAGCCTTCGGATATCGTGCTTGGTGGCTGAGCCAAACCAGACCATGATGGAGAAGGTGAGGACAGACTCTACGATGGCCGTATAGAATTGGACCATTATTGCCTGTGGCAGATTGTGCTTCCTCAGATGCCACAGGAAGTACATCCTCTGTTGGGCCTTTTTGAATGTGGAGTCTCTGGTGGTCTCCCATTTAAGGCCCTTGGAGATGATGGTTCCAAGGAACTTAAAAAACTCCACAGATGTGACTGTGGTGTTGTTGATGGTGAATGGGGGGAGGGGAAGGGGAGCTCTCCTAAAGTCTACTATCAATTCCACTCAGACACGGAAATCGCTATCAAAACATGGGGGGGGGGGAGTGGGGACACAATTTCTTGGCTGCTGCACGCGCATGAGCACACACTCGAGGCTTCGGCCGTGGGCCCTGTGGTTGGTAACATTGGAGGCTGATCTGGTTGGTGACCGACTCCAGCAACAGCAGCTTCGTTCCCCCCGAATCGTGGGGCTTGAATCGGCCCGTTCACGGGGCCTTTCATTGGCCAGCATCGGGAGCCTCGATCGACTCGATGCAGCAGTTTGATTTGATGCCGCGCTGGGCGATGAAAGGCCTCGCGAACGGGCCAATTTAGCCCTTAGTAAGCGTCCGATAACGTCCGGATTACAAAACATGGGGGGGATTGTCCCCACCTCTCAAAGCATTGGGGGACGTGTGTGTGTGTGTCCCCCCCACGATTTCCGCCCTTGATTCCACTGTTTTAAAAAGCATTGAGCTCGAGGTATTTACTAAGGCACCAGGACGTCAGCTGTGTAACTTCCTCCCCATCCTGGATCATTCCAATCATGTGCAAGCAGAGGATATTAGTTAAACTTGGCATCATGGTTGGCACCGACATTGTGGGCCGAAAGACCTGTTAATGTGCTGCACTGTTCTATGTACCATCATCTGATAAGTCAAAGGCTCAGCTATTGGGAATTCTCATTTGTCAGATCATGGATTGTCGGAATTTCACAGTATATAAATGAAAAACATAAAAGTTATCCTTTGTGTACTAGCCAATATGTCCTTTTGATGAAAATATCTTGTCATTATTACTTTCGGAGCTTTTCATGTGCAAAACTTGCCACGTTGATTACAATGTGACAGGGCCAAATGAAATGAATTTTGTGCTTGTATTATATTTTTGCCTTCTTCAGAATGATAACAATGTAAACATTCTAACAAAATTGATTGTCTCTGAAGAAAGAATTACTTTTGTTTTCCTATATAGACGGTTGAATTCTTAACAGTAAGTAGATTAATCTACTCACCTCAGTATTGAAAATATTAAGTGCTACTTGCTTTCTTTGGATTTGAAAATCGAAGCTCACTTCAATTTCTGCAATGAATTAAAGAGTCTTTCAGATATGTACATAAAGAGCTCTTGATCTTCTGCACGCAGATCCGAAACCTGAATCTTTTCCAGGAAATTAAAATTGAAAGAGATATATAAAGAACACGGATTCAATATGCCTGCTTTACCACTAAATAAAGCTAGCTACCAGCAAGAAAAGCTCCATGCCTTTGTGTAATATAGCTGTTTTCATAACTGGTAATACAGCACAGAAATCCTTAATTAATTAATGAGAAAGCACAGAATATGCTCTTTGGATAATGACCTTTCTGTTTCATAAATTAATTAACTATATTTTGAAGCCACTATGGCATTTACTGCTGATCTCAACTGAGGTTGTCCACGAAGATCTAATGATTATCACTATGAAACTCTGATCTTGGATGTGTTTTTATTTATTCATTTGTTCGTGTGTGATCACATCTTCTCGAAAAAACGACACGGTAACGGTAACATTTTTACATATTTCGAAAGAGATTTACCCCTTGGAGTCCAAAATTGCCTTATCTGAAAAATTCATGCATTATTTCTCTAGTTATTAATCAAAATGTTAAAAAATCTGAAATAACTTAGAAAATAAAGCTGGCTGGCTTTGGCTGATGACGTGACGACATCACAATGGGTTAGATGTTAGAAACATAATGTTAGAATCAATTTCTCTTTGTCCAAACTGGAAACTTCCTTTGTAGCCAACAGTTTCAAACAATATCAGTGATTAAAAGCAAGATTCAGACTTAACAACATCAGGACACAGTCTGAGGGTTACTGAGTGACAGATGATGTTACTGTCACGATCACTATCAACTGTAATTGGTCCCAACATGAAGTCTTGCCGTGGGGCACATCCTTACTGGAATTTGCAAATGTTGTGCTGAAGAATTACTTCTCTGATCCTGTCTATTCCACTTGAAATTGATTTAAAGTGTTGTCTACAGTTCTGTCTGGTACACTTTCAGATGGTTGTAATTGTGCTGGGGAGAATGTAGAGGAGATTCACCAGGATGTTGCCGAGATTGGAAGACTTCAGTTATGGGGAGAAGTTATTTCCCCTGAAATGAATACGTCTGAGAAGTAACCCAATAGAGATATTCAAAATTATGAGAAGCATAGATGGGGTAGATGATCAGAATTTTTCTCCCCTTGTAGTGGTATCAAAAGCAAAGAGTTGATATGTTGAGAGTGAGGGATTTTAAATGGGATCTGAAGGGAAACCTTTCTTTACACAGGAGGCAGAGGAATCTGGTGCAATTGCCATGTTTAAAAGTTATTTAGACTGGCTTGTGAACATAATGATACAGACCTTATGTGGACAAGGGAGTGTAAATGGGCGTAAGGCTGTGGGCATTCCCCCCCTCTTCAAAGGGCCATTTTCTGTGATTCTATGACTAATATGATTCTATCCAATGCCAGGTCAGTCTTCGCATAGATTTGGGATCTCCACTGATTTCAGTGGAGATCCAGGGACTGTGGATTGACCATAAAAAGGTTCAGATACATTTTTTTTTAGCTTAGTTTTATGTTTTTAATTATAATTGTGCTTTAAATGAGAGAGTTGCACAACATTGAAGCTGACACTTTGGCCTGCTGAGTCAACACTGACCACGAAACACTCTCATCCGAAAACTAGGCCCATTTTTATTCTTTCCTTATTCTCATCAACTCCGGCTAGATCATGCCACTCATCTATAGACTAAAGGCAATGTACATTAGCCAATTCATCTACGTGTTTGGAATGTGGGAGAAGCCCATGCAGTCACTGGAAGTACATGCAAACACCACACAGATAGCACCTGTGGTCAAGAATGAACCCAGGTTGCTGGAGCTGTGCCATTGTGCTGCCCTTTTAATTTAAAAAAATGTCATTTACTTGCATTAGATTTTAAATATTGTATCTTATACTCACCAGGTACCAATTCAGCTTGCAATTCTGTTTACATTGATTCTCCCTCGCTCTTATGGATCACTTTCTCTAACTGCCCACGTCTTTTTCGCGAGCCATGCCTCATCCTTTGATTCTTTTACTGCATGTGGCGTTAGAATTTATTGAAGCCTTGCAGCCTGTCACTGTTAATTGCAGCCTCCCTGACATTTTTAAGTATTATTCAACAGTACAGCTAGATGGAGGAGAGCAAGACTGGGGATGCAATAATTCTGCTCCTTCTTGCTCAGTCCTCCATTCCAGGTCTGCAATTCCAATTTTAGTTTAGAGATACAACGTGAAAACAGGCCCTTCGACCCACTGAGTACGAGCCGGTCAGAAATCAATCATACACTAGTTCTATCCTACGCACTAGGGACAATTTATAGAAGCCAATTAACCTACAAATCTACATATCTTTGGAAAGTGGGAGGAAACTGGAGCACCTGGAGAAAACCCATGCAGTCACAGGGAGAATGTACAAAATCTGGACAGAATGCACCCATAGTCAGGTTCAAATCCACGTTTCGGGCACTGTAAAGCGCCAACTTTATCACTGTGCCTCAATGCCACAGTGAATTTTATTTTAATTTAATTGAGAAATAAGGTGTACATGTAAGACTGCAACAACCAGGTTCAGGAATAGCTACTTCCCCACAGCCATCAGGCTATTAAACCTGGCTCGGACAAAACTCTGATTATTAATAACCCATTATCTGCTATTTGCACTTTATCAGTTTATTTATTCATGTGTGTATATATTTATATTATGGAATATGGACACACTTATCTGTTTTGTAGTAAATGCCTACTATGTTCTGTGTGCTGAAGCAAAGCAATAATTTAATTGTCCTATACAGGGAAACATGACAATAAACTCACTTGAACTTGAACTTGAACTTGAAGGGAGCTCCAATTATTTTCTGCCTACTAAAATAATTTTGAAAACTGAAACAGGTTAAAAGAATGATTAAATATAATTTCACTCTTGAAGCAAACACTAATGGGCCTGTCCCACTTAGGCGATTTTTCAACAGTCACCTGAAAAACCGGCAACTGGAATAGCGACTATCAGAGTGGAACACGAACACACTCACACACACACACACACACACACACACACACACACCTTCCTTCACCATCCCGTTATGCAGGCGGGAGACAGGGCAAGCAGGGGGAGCGTTGTCTAAAAAATTTACACGGTGCAAAGCCAAGGTGAAACAGACACACACCGGATGAACAGGAAGATTGGTGCTGTAACAAGACAGCTAAAGCACAGTGTACAAAAGAGGGGGGGAAAGAAGGGGGGAGAAGGAGTGGAGACAATTTTTAAGAAGCCAGAGATACACAGCTGTGAAGCTTGGTGGACATTTAACCAAGGTTGGTTATCCTTGGTTCTGAAAACTACTGCTTACCTTTTTTTTCCAAATGTGCCAATGAAATTCACTGGTCAGCACCGGCTACAACCTACGAGAACCTCCGAGAACCTTCGACCTCCTAGCAACCCATTAGGACCTCCTGGCGACCCACTTACGGCTCGAGAATTCTCGCTAACTCTAGTTGCCGCTAATTTTTCAACATGTTGAAAAATTCACGACGACCATAATGAGGCCGCGACTAGTTCCCAGAATGCCGGAACTCCTCATGACCATGAAGGCGACTCCCTGGCAACCACCCGCGAACATGTGGCGACCATGTGGCGACTGCATAGTCTCCTGCAGTCGCCTAAAAAGTCGCATGTGGGACAGGCCCATAAAGCAAATAGAACAACACAGAACTTCCTTTGAAGACCCAGCACAACACAGCACAGGAACAGACCTTTTAGCCCACTTTGTCTGCTTCACCTTGATGCCAGTTTAACTAATCTCACCTGTCTGCATTACTCTGTTACTTGTCTGTTCATATGTAGTCTAAATGCCTCTTAACCATTGCTATTATATCTGCTTCTACCTCCTCCCCTGGTAGCACATTCTAGGCACCTACCAGCCTTTGTGTAAAACAAAAAAAACTTGTCTCACAAATCAAGATCCTACTATAATTCCTGATAGCCATTTTCACTCTCCATGATCATCTATATTAATGTCATCTGCAAACCTAATTACATCTTGTACATTTTCATTCAATTAATCAATATGGATGACAAACAGCAGTGGGCCTAGGACAGATTCCTGAGACACATGACTAGGCACAGGCCTCCCATCCAAAAAAAACTTCCACCACCCGCTCGGAAAGCGCCTGGACCTGATGGTATACCCGGTCGTGTTCTCCAAACCTGTGCAGACCAACTGGCTGGAGTTTTTACGGACATTTTCAACCTCTCACATCTGAGGTTCCCACCTGCTTTAAAAGGGCACAGAATAATACCGGTGCCCAAGAAGAGCAAGGTGACGTGACTCAATGACTATCGACCAGTGGCACTAACATCTGTGGCGATGAAGTGCTTTGAGAGGTTGATTATAGCGCATAACAACTCCTACCTCGACAAGAACCTGGACCCACTGCAGTTCGCTTACCGCCACAACAGATGTGATCTCACTGGCTCTCCACTCCACTCTGGACCACTTGGACAACAAAAACTCATATGTCAGGCTGTTATTCATTGACTACAGCTCAGCGTTTAATACGATCATCCCCTCCAAGCTGATTACCAAGCTCTCAGATCTGGGTCACTGTGCATCCTTCTGCAATTGGATCCTCAACTTCCTCATTCACAGACCACAGTCTGTCCGAATTGGTGGAAATGCGTCATCCTCTATAACAATCAGCACGGGAGCACCTCAAGGCTGCGTGCTCAGCCCCATGCTGTACTCACTCTATACTCATGATTGCGTAGCTGGACATGGTGCGAACTCCATCATCAAGTTCGCCGACGACACCACTGTTGTGGGACGAATCACTGATGGGGACGAGTCAGAGTATAGAAGTAAGATCGACCGATTGACCAAATGGTGCCAACACAACAACCTGGCTCTCAACACCAGCAAAACCAAGGAATTGTTTGTGGACTTTGGATGGGGTAGAATAGGGACCCACAATCCCGTTTATATAAACGGGACGATTGTGGAAAGGGTCAAGAACTTCAAATTCCTGGGCGTGCATATTTCCGAGGATCTTTCCTGGTCCCAGCACACTAATGCAATTATTAAGAAAGCACATCAGCGCCTCTACTTCCTGAGAAGATTACGGAGAGTTGGTCTGTCAAAGAGGACTCTCGATCTTCTACATGTGCACAGTAGAGAGCATGCTGACTGGTTGCATCGTGGCTTGGTTCGGCAACTCGAGCGTCCAGGAGCGGAAAAGAATGCAGAAACTTGTGACCACTGCCCAGTCCATCATCGGCTCAGACCTCCCCACCATCGAAGGGATCTATCGCAGTCGCTGCCTCAAAAAGGTTGCCAGAATCATCAAGGACCCACACCATCCTGGCCACACACTCATCTCTCCGCTGCCATCAGGTAGAAGGTACAGGAGCCTGAAATCTGGTACATCCAGGTTCAGGAACAGCTGCTTCCCCACAGCCATCAGGTTATTAAACTCGCCTTCAAACAAACTCTGAACTATAACAGCCTATTGCACTTTATCTGTTTATTTGTGTGTATATATATATATGGTCTTTGCTATATAGACACACTGAACTGTTCTGTATTTATGCTTATTATATTCTGTTGTGCTGCAGCAAGCAAGAATTTCATTGTTCTATTTGGGACACATGACAATAAACTCTCTTGACTTGACTTACTTTCTACCATTGAGCCAATTCTGTATCCAATTAGCTAGCTCGCCTTGGATCCAATGTGATCTAACCTTCCAGAGCAGCCTACAACGTGGAATCTTATCAAAGGCGTTGTTGAAGTCCATATAGACCATGTCCATGGCCCTGCCTTCAGCAACCCACTTAGTTCCTTCTTCAAAAATCTCAATCAAATTCATGAGTCACGTATCTCAGCCAGGGCTCCCGCAATTTCTTCTTAATTTAGTTTATTGTCACATATACCGGGGTACAGTGAGAAACATTTTTGCTGCGTGCTATCCGATCAGCAGAAAGACTATACATTATTAAAATCAAGCTGCCCACAGTGTACAGAATTAGGATCAAGGGAATAATATTTAGTGCAAGATAAATTCCAGAAAAGTCTGATTAAAGATAGTCTGAGGGTCTCCAATGGGTAGCTCAGATTTATTGTCCCATTGTGTCCTTGGATATACTTGTGCAGGTCCTGGGGGTTTATCTCCATATAGTATATAGTATATCTTTATTGTCATTTTCCTGAGTACTCACATACGCAGAGGAAACAAAAAAACGTTGCTCAACCAGTGTCCATTCAATGTGCAGTAAAAATTAAATAGAAATAAAAATACATATATCATGAACAAATTAAACACTCTACTCTCTACTAAACATCAACAGGCGTTCCGATCGGCACGGCACGACAGTGGCTCTGCTGCAGTGTGTCCAGGTTGGTGGTTGGTGCGCGATACTTTGGCAGGGGGCAAAGTCCGTTTATCAGTCTTATAGCCTGCGGGAAGAAGCTGAGGAGCATCCTGCTGGTTTTGCAGCTAATGCTCCTGTACCTCTTCCCAGATGGCAGGATGGAGAATATGTGATGCGATGGGTGGTAGGGGTCTTTGATGATGGAGATGGCTCTGCTGATACATCTCTTCCTGTATATGTCCAGCAGGAAAGGGAGTGGAGCACCAATAATCCTGCTGGCGGTCTTCACAATCCTGTCTAGTTGGTGTCGTACGCCTTGCAGCTCCCGAACCAGGAAGTGATGCCGTAGGTTAATGTGCTCTCGATTGTCCCCCTATAAAAAGTTCGTAGGTGTGTAGTGGGGAGACCTGCTTTAGGAGATATGTTTTAGGACATCAAGAACCTCCATGACATATGGATATACAGGGAATGGAGGGATATTAGTTACACTTGATGTCACGTTCAGCACAGATATTGTGGGCCGAAGTGCCTGTTCCAGCTCTCCTGCTCAATGTTCTATGACTGTACTACCCTCAAAATATTGCGATTGATTTTCCTAATTTCTCTTGTCAACATGTATTTCTCCAAGATAAAACCATAGGAGAAATAGCCATCTCCTGATGGTCATCAATCTACTTTCTGCCTGCACCACATCACTAAACCTCTTATCCATGAAGCTCTCAATATTCCAGATGATCCTCAGCATATCCAGCAACATTTTTTTCATGCATCAGGCAGGAGCTGCAGCAGGATGAACTTCCCACACTTATAATTTGTGAGACACTAGAATTTTCCCTGATCTCCAACGTCATACAGGAGAAGCATGCCTCAGCCCAAACTACCATTTTCACTGCACTAAGATTAAAGAGGAACTGGTGGGGGAAAAAAGGCCTTGTCTTATCTTAACTTTTACCTCCACTGGGTCTCCTGAACTCAGCCTCTCGAGACAAATTTCAGAACTTGCTCTCAAACACAGCAGTGTCACCTCAAGCAGAATGTTCATGGTCATTGCAGAATGGCCATTCAATAGTGCCTGACTTCCTGTTATACACCACTAAACAAATACTTTGGTTCTATAAGTATAAGAAGTAAAGTAGATGAGCTTGAGGCTGAGTTAGAGGTTGGTAGATATGACATTGTGGGGATTACCGTGACGTGGCTGCAGGAGGATCGGGCCTGGGAACTTAATATTCAGGGTTATACATCCTATAGAAAGGACAGACAGGTGGGCAGAGGAGGGGGGTAGCTCTGCTGGTGAGGGATGGATTTCAGTCCCTTGCAAGGGAAGACATAGGGACTGATGAGGTGGAGTCACTGTGGATTGAGTTGATGAATTGCAAAGGCAAGAAGACACTAATTGGTGTTATCTACAGACCTCCAAATAGTAGCCCGGATGTAGGGTGTAAGTTGCAGCAGGAGTTAAAACTGGCATGTAACAAAGGTAATGCCATTGTGGTGATGGGGGATTTCAATATGCAGGTAGACTGGGAAAATCAGGTTGGTTCAGGACCCCAAGAAAGAGAGTTTGTAGAGTGCCTCCGAGATGGATTCGTAGAGCAGCTTGTAATGGAGCCGACCAGAGAAAAGGCAATTCTGGATTTAGTGTTGTCCAATGAACCAGATTTGATTAGAGAACTCAAGGTAAAGGAACCGCTTGGAGGTAGTGATCATAATATGTTTAGTTTTAATCTGCAATTTGAGAAGGAGAAGGTTAAATCAGAAGTGTCAGTGATGCAGTTGAAGAAAAGGGACTATGAAGGCATGAGAGGGGAGCTGGCCAAGGTAGACTGGAAAGGGATCCTAGCAGGAATGATGGTGGAACAGCAATGGTAGGAATTTCTGGGCATAATCCGGAAGACGCAGGATCATTTCATTCCAAAAAGGAAGAAAGATTCTAAGGGGAGGAGGAGGCAACCGTGGCTGACAAGAGAAGTTAGGGATAGAATAAAACTAAAAGAAAAGATGTATAACAAGTATAAAGAGTAACCGGAAGCCAGAGGATTGGGAAACTTTCATAGGACAACAGAAGGAAACAAAACAGGCAATATGGGCTGAAAATATGAAGTACGAGGGGAAGCTGGCCAGGAATATAAAGAAGGACAGTAAAAACTTCTTTAGATATGTTAAGGGAAAAAGAATAGCTAAGTCGAATGTGGGTCCCTTGAAGGCAGACACGGGAGAAATTATTATGGGGAACAAGGAAATAGCAGAAGAGTTGAATAGGTACTTCGGATCTGTCATCACTAAACACAAACAATCTCCCTGAAGTACTGGAAGACAGAGGATCTAAGGGGGTAGAGGAACTGAAAGAAATGTTCATTAGGTGAGAAATAGTATTGGGTAGGCTAATGGGACTGAAGGATGATAAATCCCCTGGGCCTGATGGTCTGCATCCCAGAGTCCTCAGGGAGGTGGTTCTAAAAATAGTGGACGCTTTGGTGATCATTTTCCAATGTTCAATAGATTCAGGATCAGTTCCTGTGGATTGGAGGATAGCTAATGTTATCCCACTTTTTAAGAAAGGAGCGAGAGAGAAAACAGTTAGCCTGACTTCGGTGGTGGGAAAGATGCTCGAGTCAATTATTAAAGAGGTAATAATGGGGCATTTGGATAGCAGTAAAAGGATTAGTCCAAGTCGGCATGGATTTATGAAAGGAAAATCATGCTTGACTAATCTTCTTGAATTTTTTGAGGATGTGACAAGTAAAATGGATGAAGGGGTGCCAGTGGATGTAGTGTATCTAGACTTTCAGAAAACCTTTGATAAGGTCCCGCACGGGAGACTGGTGACTAAAATTAGAGCACATGGTATTGGAGGGGTAGGGTGTTGAAGTGGATAGAAAATTGGCAGCAGGAAGCAAAGAGTAGGAGTGAACGGGTCCTTTTCAGAATGGCAGGCAGTGGCGAGTGGAGTGCCGCAAGGCTCGGTGTTGGGGCCGCAACTGTTTACCATATATATTAATGATTTGGAAGAGGGAATTAGGAGCAACACTAGCAAGTTTGCAGATGACACAAAACAGGGTGGCAGTGTGAACTGTGAAGAGGATGTTAGGAGGTTGCAGGGTGACCTGGACAGGTTGAGTGAGTGGGCAGATGCATGGCAGATGCAGAATAATATAGATAAATGTGAGGTTATCCACTTTGGTGGCAAAAACAAGGGGGCAGATTATTATCTCAATGCGGTTATGTTAGTTAAGGGGGAGGTACAGCGAGACCTGGGTGTCTTTGTACACCGGTCACTGAAAGTTGGCGTGCAGGTACAGCAGGCAGTGAAGAAAGCTAATGGAATGTTGGCCTTCATAACAAGAGGATTTCAGTATAGGAGTAGAGAGGTTCTTCTGCAGTTGTATAGGGCTCTGGTAAGACCACATCTAGAGTATTGTGTACAGTTTTGGTCTCCTAATTTGAGGAAGGACATCCTTGTGATTGAGGCAATGCAGCGTAGGTTCACAAGATTGATCCCTGGGATGGGGGGCTGTCATATGAGGAAAGATTGAAAAGACTAGGCTTGTATTCACTGGAGCTTAGAAGGATGATGGGGAATCTTATAGAAACATATAAAATTATAAAAGGACTGGACATGCTAGATGCAGGAAAAATGTTCCCAATGTTGGGCGAGTCCAGAACCAGGGGCCACAGTCTTAGAATAAAGGGGAGGTAATTTAAGACTGAGATGAGAAAAAACTTTTTCACCCAGAGAGTTGTGAATTTATGGAATTCCCTGCCACAGAGGGCAGTGGAGGCCACGTCACTGGATGGATTTAAGAGAGAGTTAGATAGAGCTCTAGGGGCTAATGGGGTCAAGGGATATGGGGAGAAGGCAGGCACAGGTTATTGATAGGGGACGATCAGCCATGATCACAAAAAAAATGGCGGTGCTGGCTCGAAGGGCTGAATGACCTCCTCCTGCAACTATTTTCAAGGTTTCTATGTTTCTATCTTCATGGACAATGAACAAATGACGTTGGAAATGTGAGGGGAGCAAGATGCTAATGAAAAGGAGCAAGTGAACAAACTATTTATTGATTAATTTTTGTGCAAGGATAGTCCAGTGGTAAGAAAACTAGTATCAGTACGACATCATCTGAAGGGCATACTTCCTAAAATAGAAATAGTGTTTGAAATCTTGCCAAGTTGAATAGGATGTGGATGAATACCTGCAGGTGGGAGGATGACAAGTGTAACTCCACTATTTTAAAAAGGTAGGAGATAACAGAGAATGACAGACCAGAGCTGTGGTAGGGGAACATCCAAGTAGCCACAAGGCACCTGCTGCTTCATAGTGCCAGAGAATTGGTTTTGATCTTGACCACGGATGCTGACGATGTAGAGTTTCACATTCTTTCCTGTGACCATGTCGGTTTCCTCTGGGTGCTCCGGTTTCCTCACACATTCCAAAGACATTTAGGTTTGTAGGATAATTGGCCCTAGTGCATAGGGAGAGAATGAGAAATGGGATAACATGGAACTAATGTGAATGAATGAACAATGATCAGTGTGGACTCGGTGAGCATGCTGTTTCCATGCTGTATCTCGGAACTGATCTTGTTATCACATTGTTAAAAATATGATAAGGTAATTTTTTTAATATTACTGATTAGACAAAGTCTGGATTTATGAAAGGGAAATTATTTTTGGGATCTCTACTGGATATTTTTAAGGATGTAACTGGTATAATGGATGGGAGAATCACTGAATATGTTGTACATGGATTTTCCAAAGTCTATTGATAAATCCCAAAGAAGAAGTAAAAGGCCTGTCCCACTTACGTGTCCTTGGCACGCTAATTACGCGACCTCATGGTCGCATTGAGGCACGACGGTCCCGCGAAAGTCGCGCGCGACTTCATTCAACCGCACAGCCGTCTGGAGCCCGTGACGTAATTTGAAGATGGACACAATATGCAGGAGTAACTCAGCGGGATCGGCAGCATATCTGGATAATGTCGTGGATAACTGGGAAGGGGAAGGGAAGGAGGGAGAAAGCAAGGACTACCTGAAATTGGAGAAGTCAATGTTCATACCGCTGGGGTGTAAACTACCCAAGCGAAATATGAGGTGCTGCTATATATCTGTTAAAATATCACATTGACTGATGGAATGATAAATGCATGAAATAAAAAGTATTTGTTCTCAAATATTGGTGACACAAAACAATACTCCAAACAGTTTAATATAAAATAATATCCAGCAAAGAAAAATTGGGAAGAAATAAAAGAGAGCAGGATAAAAGAAAAATTGTAAAGTTAAGGGCCTGTCCCACTTAGGAGACCTAAACAGCAACCTCTGGTGACCTTGCCCACCCCCAAAAAAAAAATCAAGGTCAAGGTGACCTGCAACCTCCTACCACCTCCCACACATATGTTGAAAACTTTCCTCGACTATGAAGAAAACCGGCTACAACTAGACCTGCGACTAAAAAATTATCGACTTTTAAAATGGCAATCTATTTTTAGTCGAGGCCGGTTTTAATCATGATGAAAAAATAGCAGCAACCTAGATGAAGTCTCAACCACGCGGAAAACACTTTCGACCATTAGGGAGAGTGACCAAAACCTCCTGTGACCTCATGGACACCTTGGGTAGCGGGCAAGGTCACCAGAGGTTGCTGTTTAGGTATCCTAAGTGGGACAGGCACTTTAATTTATTTATCAGAATTTATGAGACATCACACTTGCAGGATTCAATCTTCATTGCCTGAGTGGTTATTGAGCAGCTTTAAGAATTATCAGGCTGTTTACAAATTTCCATTCAACTGAATGCACTGGACGATAAATGCCAGCATTTCCACTGATTATCACATCCCAGGACAGAATAGGTTTTAGCTAATCTATCAGTCAAAACTATGCACAGTATCATCATGGCTGATCATAGCCATGTAATCCTAATCCTTGTGCTTGTTACATCTGAGTTTGATGACAAAAATGCTCTCTTGACCAACTTGCCATCTTCTACCTTCCATAGCCTGAACACGTCCAAAACACTGTTGTTGGCATCCTCAAATTCACAACATGTCCTGGTCACCTTTCAACCCATTGGCACTTGGTGAAGCAGGCAGTGAATTGTTGTCCTTGCATTCTGATTGCCTCTTTGCTGCCCGTCTCTGAAGCTTCCTCTACACTTGCAACTCGTTTAGTATCAGCGCTCCGCCTGCATCTTATGTTGGCAGGGCCCTCTATGTATTAAAGTCCCCTCCTGAGTCCACTCCAACACTTCCCCTACCCTCACCCTTTGAGATACTTCTTTGACCACAGAATTCAGTCAACCGATCTGAAAATCAATCATGATATTACTGTATATGCTTCTGTGAAGCACCTCGGTTTCATTTTGTTCAAGATACTATACAAATGCAATTTCTTGTAATCGTGATCACTTGCAATCTGCTCCCGAAGCAAAGATCAAATTGACCCGTGCAGCTGCAATACGGCTTGCTTTGCAGCAAGCGTGATTTAAATTGACCTATAGGGAGAAAAATAGACATTGAAATTTAAGATCCGTAGGCCTTTCCGTTATAGAGATGTGATGAAAATATATATTCATCACAGGGATGTCAACTCGGGAGGTCAGTTTGCCTGGGATGGATAGAAATTCTCAAATTTCTCTTGATTACCTTGGGGACTCGGACCACTTCAACAAAAGCCAGCTTCAGGAAATTAAATAGTAGATGAAGTCAGTGATGGAACCGTTTACATCTTCTGTGAACAAGTATTCTTCGTGAGGTGACTGGCCTTTCCTTATTCACTATTTCCTATTCACTATTTTTCCACAGTGGCTTCAATTATTAACCACAAAGAAATTATTTGGAAATTAAAAGGACAAGCAGAAGTTACAAGAATGGATAGAAATAGTGGTCGGTTGAAACTTTCTTGTGATTCAGGCATTTGGAAAAGAGTTTTGTAGAAGCAGGATATTAAAGTAAAATTTAGAGGATTCTGTAAACGTGGGCAGGTTATTACTGATTCATTATAATGTGGTACATATGTTATTGATCTAGCAACAAAGAGGTCAGTGCTGGCATCTTTTCTTTGTCATGTATTTATGGTATGCAGGTGAACGGCAGCAGTTTTGTTCAGCACCACTGGACACAAGCAGCACTTTTCACTTGGCCTATTAACATAGAAACATAGAAATTAGGTGCAGGAGTAGGCCATTCGGCCCTTCGAGCCTGCACCGCCATTCAATATGATCATGGCTGATCATCCAACTCAGTATCCCGTACCTGCCTTCTCTCCATACCCTCTGATCCCCTTAGCCACAAGGGCCACATCTAACTCCCTCTTAAATATAGCCAATGAACTGGCCTCGACTACCCTCTGTGGCAGAGAGTTCCAGAGATTCACCACTCTCTGTGTGAAAAAAGTTCTTCTCATCTCGGTTTTAAAGGATTTCCCCCTTATCCTTAAGCTGTGACCCCTTGTCCTGGACTTCCCCAACATCGGGAGCAATCTTCCTGCATCTAGCCTGTCCAACCCCTTAAGAATTTTATAAGTTTCTATAAGATCCCCTCTCAATCTCCTAAATTCTGGAGAGTATAAACCAAGTCTATCCAGTCTTTCTTCATAAGACAGTCCTGACATCCCAGGAATCAGTCTGGTGAACCTTCTCTGCACTCCCTCTAGGGCAATAATGTCCTTCCTCAGATTTGGAGACCAAAACTGTACGCAATACTCCAGGTGTGGTCTCACCAAGACCCTGTACAACTGCAGTAGAACCTCCCTGCTCCTATACTCAAATCCTTTTGCTATGAAAGCTAACATACCATTCGCTTTCTTCACTGCCTGCTGCACCTGCATGCCTACTTTCAATGACTGGTGTACCATGACACCCAGGTCTCGCTGCATCTCCCCTTTGGGCGTTGGAGGCAGGTTCTCTGGATGCTTTCAAGAGGGAGCTAGATAGGGCTCTTGAAAATAACGGAGTCAGGGATATGGGGAGAAGGCAGGAACTGGGTACTGATTGGGGATGAACAGCCATGATCACAATGAATGGCGATGCCACTCACAGAGAGCATCCAGATCCTTCTGTATGAACAAGCTGTCTTCTGGTGTTTTAATCTCTATAAATTATGGCATCATCTGTGAAGAGTCAAACTCCAGACAAAACTGCATTTGGAATGTCATTGAAACATAGAAACATAGAAAATAGGTGCAGGAGTAGGCCATTCGGCCCTTCAAGCCTGCACCGCCATTCAATATGATCATGGCTGATCATCCAACTCAGTATCCTGTACCTGCCTTCTCTCCATACCCCCTGATCCCTTTAGCCACAAGGGCCACATCTAACTCCCTCTTAAATATAGCCAATGAACTGGCCTCAACTACCTTCTGCGGGAGAGAATTCCACAGATTCACCACTCTCTGTGTGAAAAAAGTTTTCCTCATCTCGGTCCTAAAAGATTTCCCCTTTATCCTTAAACTGTGACCCCTTGTTCTGGACTTCCCCAACATCGGGAACAATCTTCCTGCATCTAGCCTGTCCAACCCCTTAAGAATTTTGTACGTTTCTATAAGATCCCCCCTCAATCTTCTAAATTCTAGCGAGTACAAACCGAGTCTATCCAGTCTTTCTTCATATGAAAGTCCTGACATCCCAGGAATCAGTCTGGTGAACCTTCTCTGTACTCCCTCTATGGCAAGAATGTCTTTCCTCAGATTAGGAGACCAAAACTGTACGCAATACTCCAGGTGTGGTCTCACCAAGACCCTGTACAACTGCAGTAGAACCTCCCTGCTCCTATACTCAAATCCTTTTGCTATGAATGCTAACATACCATTCGCCTTCTTCACTGCCTGCTGCACCTGCATGCCTACTTTTAATGACTGGTGTACCAGGTCTCGTTGCATCTCCCCCTTTCCTAATCGGCCACCATTCAGATAATAATCTACTTTCCTGTTTTTGCCACCAAAGTGGATAACCTCACGTTTATCTACATTATACTGCATCTGCCATGCATTTGCCCACTCACCCAGCCTATCCAAGTCACCTTGCAGCCTCCTAGCATCCTCCTCACAGCTAACACTGCCCCCCAGCTTTGTGTCATCCACAAACTTGGAGATGTTGCATTCAATTCCATCATCCAGATCATTAATATATATTGTAAATAGCTGGGGTCCCAGAACTGAGCCTTGCGGTACCCCACTAGTCACTGCCTGCCATTGTGAAAAGGACCCGTTACTCCTACTCTTTGCTTCCTGTTTGCCAGCCAGTTCTCTATCCACATCAATACTGAACCCCCAATGCCGTGTGCTTTAAGTTTGTATACTAATCTCTTATGTGGGACCTTGTTCTCCCCTATCCACGCTACTAGTTACACCCTCGAAAAATTCTATAAGATTCGTCAGACATGATTTACCTTTTGTAAATCCATGCTGATTTTGTCCAATGATTTCACCACTTTCCAAATGTGCTGCTATCCCATCTTTAATAACTGATTCTAGTAGTTTCCCCACTACCGATGTTAGACTAACTGGTCTGTAATTCCCCGTTTTCTCTCTCCCTCCCTTCTTAAAAAGTGGGGTTACGTTTGCTACCCGCCAATCCTCAGGAACTACTCCAGAATCTAAAGAGTTTTGAAAGATTATTACTAATGCATCCACTATTTCTGGAGCTACTTCCTTAAGTACTCTGGGATGCAGCCTATCTGGCCCTGGGGATTTATCGGCCTTTAATCCATTCAATTTACCCAACACCACTTCCCGGCTAACCTGGATTTCACTCAATTCCTCCAACTCCTTTGACCCGCGGTCCCCTGCTATTTCCGGCAGATTATTTATGTCTTCCTTAGTGAAGACGGAACCAAAGTAGTTATTCAATTGGTCCGCCATATCCTTGTTCCCCATGATCAACTCACCTGTTTCTGACTGCAAGGGACCTACATTTGTTTTAACTAATCTCTTTCTTTTCGCATATCTATAAAAACTTTTGCAGTCAGTTTTTATGTTCCCTGCCAGTTTTCTTTCATAATCTATTTTTCCTTTCCTAATTAAGCCCTTTGTCCTCCTCTGCTGGTCTCTGAATTTCTCCCAGTCCTCCGGTATGCTGCTTTTTCTGGCTAATTTGTACGCATCATCCTTCGCTTTGATACATCATCTGGATGATGGTGTGGTAAATAGGATTAGTAAGTATGCAGATGATACTAAGATAGGTGGGATTGTGGATAATGAAGTAGATTTTCAAAGTCTACAGAGAGATTTATGCCAGTTGGAAGAGTGGGCTGAAAGATGGCAGATGGAGTTTAATGCTGATAAGTGTGAGGTGCTACATCTTGGCAGGACAAATCAAAATAGGACGTATATGGTAAATGGTAGGGAATTGAAGAATGCAGGTGAACAGAGGGATCTGGGAATAACTGTGCACAGTTCCCTGAAGGTGGAATCTCATGTAGATAGGGTGGTAAAGAAAGCTTTTGGTGTGCTGGCCTTTATAAATCAGAGCATTGAGTATAGAAGTTGGGATGTAATGTTAAAATTGTACAAGGCATTAGTGAGGCCAATTCTGGAGTATGGTGTACAATTTTGGTCGCCTAATTATAGGAAGGATGTCAACAAAATAGAGAGAGTACAGAGGAGATTTACTAGAATGTTGCCTGGGTTTCAGCAACTAAGTTACAGAGAAAGGTTGAACAAGTTAGGGCTTTATTCTTTGGAGCGCAGAAGGTTAAGGGGGGACGATAGAGGTCTTTAAAGTGATGAGAGGGATAGACAGAGTTGACGTGGACAAGCTTTTCCCACTGAGAGTAGGGAAGATTCAAACAAGGGGACATGACTTGAGAATTAAGGGACAGAAGTTTAGGGGTAACATGAGGGGGAACTTCTTGACTCAGAGAGTGGTGGCTGTGTGGAATGAGCTTCCAGTGAAGGTGGTGGAGGCAGGTTCGTTTTTATCATTTAAAAATAAATTGGATAGTTATATGGACGGGAAAGGAATGGAGGGTTATGGTCTGAGTGCAGGTAGATGGGACTAGGGGAGAATACGTGTTCGGCACGGACTAGAAGGGTCGAGATGGCCTGTTTCCGTGCTGTAATTGTTATATGGTTAACATATGATGAGCTTTTGAAGGCACTGGGCTTATATTCGCTGGAGTTTAGAAGAATGAGGGTGGACCTCATTGAAACGTACAGAATAGTGAAAGGCTTGGATAGAGTGAATGTGCAAAGGATGTATCCACTAGTGGGAGAGTCTAGGACTAGAGGTCATAGCCTCAGAATTAAAGGACTTTCTTTTCAGAAAGAGATGAGGAGGAATTTCTTTAGTGGTGAATCTGTGGAATTCTTTGCCACAGAAGGCTGTGGAGGCAAAGTCAGTGGATATATTTAAGGCAGAGATAGAAGATTCTTGATTAGTGCGGGTGTCAGAGTTTATGGGGAGATGGCAGGAGAATGGGGTTTGGAGGGAGAGACAGATCAGCCATGATTGGATGTCAGAGTAGACTTGATGGACCGGAAGACCCAATCCTACTCCTATCTCTTATGCTATTATGACCTCTACCCTACCAGGCCAGTGTTGGACCCTCATCTCATCCCTAGGAATTTTACAGGCTTATGTACCAAGCATGAACATGTATATATGAATATACCAGAAATTGAGAAATATGAACCATGTATAGGCAGATGAGATTGGTTTATCATGGCATTGTGTTCGGTCCAGATGTTGTGGGCAAAAGAGCCTGTTCTTTTGCTCTGCTATTTTATATTCTACATATGCCCAAGTAGGTAGAACAAAGGGGAAGGTACAATGTGCAGAATGTAGTTCTCAGCATTGTAGCACAACAGTTCCATAGACAAAGTCCATTGTAAACAATGGGGTAAAGGTGTATCAGATATTCCCCTAGCTTATGGAAGGACTGTTCAGTAGCCTGAAAAAGAGAGGAAGAAGCTGACCTTGAGTCTGGTGGTGTGCACTTTTGAACTTCTGTAAGATGGGAGCAGCTGGAAGAAGGAAAGATCAAGGCAAATCTTTGATTACATTGGCAGCTTTCCAAGGCAGCATGAAATATAGATGGAGTTAGTGGTAGGAAGTCTGGTTTGTGTGATGGACTGGGCTACCTCAACAACTCTCCAATTTGTTGTAATCTTGGGAAGGGCTGTGCCCAAACTCATGATTCTATGACTAAATTTGGCTCCATCGGCAAGTTTGCAGATGACACCTCTGTAGTGGATTGCATCATGAACAATGATCAGACAGAGTACAGGAAGGAGATTCAGAACTTAGTAACATGCTGTCAGGGCAATAATCTTTCCCTCAATGTCAGCAAGGCTTGTTGTCAACACCAGGAAGTGCGGTGGAGTAAATGCCCCAATCAGCATCATAGGTGCTGAAGTGGAAATGATTCAAGTTCCTTGGCGTTAAGATTACCAATGATCTGCCGTGGACCAACCATATTGATGCGACATTCAAGAAGGCACACTGATGTCTCTACTTCCTGAACAGACTAAAGAAATTCAGCATGTCTCCAGCGACTCCAACAAACTGTGAGAGCTGTGATGCAACTTGACATATGTTTTCTATTTTGCATCTGTAAACATTCGTAAGAGTCTCTGAGACATGATTAATTTCTTCAGTCTCTGCATCCTTGTGGGGCACTGGTGCTGGGAAGTATCGTGGAGGAGGTGTTGTTACCTACCTTCATTGATTGTGGTCTGTGGGTCAAAGTTAAGGATCCAGTGGCAGAGGGGGAATTGCAGGAGTTTGGGTGGGATGATGGTTTTGAAGGTGAAGTCTTCTTCCCAATTTTGTGGTAGGCTAATCAGTTTGCCTGAGTAGTAAACATCCAGGTACTTGACATCAACAACCAAACTGATGTGCAATTTCCTCATTATTGGGTGCAATGTACTGTAAATCATTTTCTGATCTAGAAGACCTACACATACAACCCAATTGCGACATTCCTGCTATCATGTTCGTCCTCGTGTTTGGTGCACACCGGGGATCAGTGTTAGAACAATTTAAATATATAGAATGCTGAAGCTTGTGCAAAGTGTTTGGAAACAAGATGAATCATTTGCTGTGCAGACTTGTCATGTTTCCTCTTCTGCGATGGTTCTGAACACTGAAGTGAAATACTGCATATTCTGGAAGTAAGACACAAAATGCTGCAAACCATCAATAGGTCAAAAGAACCTGTAGTTGAATGACTTTCATTCAAATAATGATTTTCTCTCATGTCTGATCTGAGTATTTGATCATGAATAACGTACTACCTGCAGCAGGCCCTTTGAGTCAGCAGAACGATAGCATCAAGGTTGCATTTGCAACACTTCCAAATGCTCTGGCAGACCAAGTGAATCGGGTGGAAGGATGAAAACATTCGAGGAATGTGATCAAAGCCTGCTTAGAGTGGGAAAAAATGCAATGTCCCCACTGACTCCCGAAATCTCTGGACCACGACTATTGAAAGTGGAGAAAGAGCATTCGGGATGGCATTGAGAGTCTTGAGACCATGCTGAAAGCGAACAAAGAAGCCATTTGTAAATGGTGGGAGGAGTGCCCCATCTCACCCACTACCCAGGCACCCACTCTATTAACCACCTCCTCCTAAACATGTGGAGGAATCTGCAATTCCCACAGTATCCTCCTTAATCATCTCTGAGCCAGTGAGAAAGCAAATCACCCTCAATCTTGAGGGAGAGCCAAAGAAAAATATTCCTATCCAATCAGGATTTGCCCACCGGATTGGAGTTCTGGTTTAAAATATTCATTTGAACCTGCTGGGGGATAACTGTCTTAATATTATTCCATTATCTTGTGATCTTAAATTTATTGTGGGTTCATGGTATTTATATTGACTATCGGGCTTGTTTCTTTTGTTATCAATGTGCCACGGCAGACACCAATAGACTTTTGTTATTGATTATGTTGTGTGTGTTAACAAATTAGTACGTGACTTTTTTTAGACATAATATTCCGTGTTTTTATTTGCAGAGAGCAACACGACACAGTTTTTCAGGTCTGTTGCCTCACTGACAGGTTCAGATGAAATCTCAGCTTATAGTCTCTTTAGGCCATTATCACATAAAAATGATTACTTCAATATGCAGACACAAAATTATCACATTAATTTTAAATGAAACAAAAATCTATCCTGTTATTAGAAAGGATTGGAAAAGCAATGTGGTCATGAGCGAAATTGAGTTTTAAGTTGAGTTTAGTGTATTGTCATGTGTAATGAGGTACATTGAAAAGCTTGTTTGTGCTAAGCAGTTAGCGGAAAGACAATACATGATTACAATCAAGACATCCACAGTGTACAGATACATGATGCAGGGAATAACATTTAGTTCAAGGTAAAGTCCGATCAAAATGGGATCTAAAATACATAGAGATGCAAGGAACTGTGGAGACTGGTTTACAAGAAAAGACACACAGTGCTGGAGTAAGTCAGCGGGTCAGGCAGTATATCTGGAGAAGATGGATGGGTGACATTTCGGGACCCGCCTTCAGACCTGGAAATGTGCAGGATCTGGAAATGTGCTGCAACTGATTATCTCTGGACTCCTCAGTGTGAGCATCTCATCCCCCTACAAAGGTGATTCTGAAGATTTCTGCTATTTTTCGGGCAGCTTTCAATTCTCCCCTGTCTCTGAGCTTTGCTTTAATTCTTCCTCGCATCTCAGTGAAGCGCTTAAGATATTTTGGTACAATAAAAGGCGCTATACAAATTCTTGGTGTCGCGGTGGTGGTGTCAGTACAAATGGAGATGATCACTTTTCTCAACTTCACTCCCCTTAATGCAGACACTGGGTGTCTGAAATGGAAAGTATTTAATTCTCCAGTAGCAATATCCATCACCGTGCAATGCATAAAATTCACTGAATGAAAGATAAAGAGAAGCTTGTGAATACGTCTGAGAAGAATAACTGGGAACTGAGTATTTTTGATCACATCCCACTCATGTTCTGTCTGTGAGTGTGGTGCAGTGAAATATGCAGAGCTGTGACAAACTAGATTTCTGTCACATTTTTCTAATTTATTTTATCTCGTGTTCGTGGCCAAACACAACATATAAAGCAACAATATAAATCCCCATCCAGAAAACAAATAACAACACAAGTGGGAAAAAAACAACCCAATGCAATCTGCCAGCATTTTTATGCAAATTCCAAATATCCTTGGGTGCAGCAGATATTGTACTTTGTAATCTTAACAGAACAACCGCTATTCCTGGTCATATTCTTATAGATCGAAAGATCAAGCCCAAGAAGGATCCTGACCTGAAAATGTCACCTATTCATGTTCTTCAGAGATGCTGCCTGACATTCGGGGACAGTTGGAAGCAATAAGTATTGAGAAGGGTTTTTCCCAGCTAACTCGGGCATTGTTTAGGTATCTATCTGTCGATGGCTTCCTTAGCAGATGTGACTGAGACTTGCTCTGCCCTGCCTGCTTGGCCCAATTATATTGAAAGGAGTAGCAAGGAACTGCAGATGCTGGTTTAAACCAAATATAAACACAAAATGCGGGAGTAACTCAGCGGGTCTGAAGAAGGGTCCCGACCCGATGTGTCACCCATTGCTTCTCTTCAGAGATGCTGCCTGTCCTGCTCAGTTGCTCCAGCATTTTGGGATTATATTGAATGAGGATTTTGTCAACAAGTTCAGAGCTCCGGATTTAAGTTGCATGAGTTCAGGACAATAAAAATTACAATTTTTTTGTAGTTTAAAAATAATTCATTGTGGGGAGAGAAAATTGCAGCAGTTTGTTCTTTTGAAGAGATTTCTACCTTGTTCCTGGGTAAAGTTATGTTCAAAATGTCACCAAACCTATCTGTGGCAGTCGAGAAAACATCTTTTGTAGCTGTCGACATTTGATGATCTTATGAAATGATTCGACTTCAATTCAATGTAATGGATACATGGCCCGGCTGTCAGCTACATCAGTAATTGAAGTACATCCAATTTTACATTCTGGTAATAGAATTGGAAGTGGATGCAATTGCTTAAGAGTACCTCTGAAGTTCAAAAATGAACTTGAAGTAGCAGAGACACTTCGGCAATCAGATTTCCCTCAGCACAGAATTGGAGCAGATTGCAGAAATAACAACGCAGGTGACACAGACCGAGAAGATGCATGGAAAGGTGAAAACATTGGAATGAATAAGATCGAGAGAATATGGGTTTCTTGCTCAGAAAATTCATGTGAATAGATTTTCACAACAGCTGTCACGATGGGTGCTTGAGAATCCGAATAAAAAATATTGAAGCCTGATTCTTCACCCTGTGAATTAGAACATAGAACATAAAACAGTACAGTACAGCATAGCGCAGGAACAGACCCTTCGGCCCACAATGTCTGTGCCGAACATTATGCCAATACCAATTCTTATTCACTGACAGAAAACAGTCTTTCTCAGATGATTGTAATAGAACCATTTGGTATATGAAAATAACTCCTTGTACCATTGTGGTGTGTATTTATTTGGCTACATAGTTGGTCTCAGGCTATGTGCATGTCAATACTAGATAACAGATGGTGCGGTTCTACTAACGGTAGTTCAAACCAAAGTGCTTGCCCTTCTTCTTACACTGAACAGTAATATTTATGGTGTCACCTCCTCTGTGAAGATACTCAACCAGTTTCCTAATGAAAAAGTAGCCATGGGGACATCCATCTTGTTCAATCGCTGAGCCAAGAAAAAAAAACCTAACTAGGATGATTTATCCAGTGAGTCCATCGTCTAGTACTGATCAACAGTGAGCATTTAAATTGAGTTACTGCCATTGCCATCAGCATCCAGCGTTAGGTTGAATACGAATCTCTATTCAACACTTCGAGAGCTAGCTGAAAACTATGCTCCTTTGCTACTTGTATAAATCCAGTCATTTGTTGGGGGAAAAAGTCTCATTTTATTAAGATTCGATTGTATAATTATTGACATTTACTTCAATCATATATTTTAGAGGGATGCTCCCTGTTATTTTGTCAGCCACGCATGTATCATTTTGTGTTCTTCATAAAATATGTGGTTTGATTGATATTTTTTATTGTTTTGAAGAGAAGCAAATTACAGCCCTGCAGATACATTGCACCTCACCTAAAGTAATATTGCTAGAGGGGTGGGGAAACTGTAGGAAATGGTAAGGGTGGAACATGCTTTCAAGAGGTAGAAAATTATTCGTAAGGGATTCACAAATACTGATGAAAGTTTAACTTTGAAATAATTGTCATGAAATTCCTATAATCAAGAAACAATTTGCTGCCTGTTCATGCAGAGGTCTGTTGCATGACTAGGCTGCCAGCATGAATTTCACTTGAGTGCAAGTGATTGACTGCATGTGCTGGTTTATATTTTTTTAAAGGCAGCATCTGTGGAGGACATGGACAGGCGCATTTTGGGTCGGAACCCTTTCTCAGACAGATTGTAAGGAAGGGGGGGAGTTGATAAACTGAACCTGGAAATGATTGACAGGTTCTTGATTAATAAAGATGCCGAGGATTATGGGGAGAAGGCAGGAGAATGGGGTTGGTAGGGAAAGATAGATCAGCCATGATTAAATGGTGGAATAGACTCAATGGGCTGAAAGACCTAATTCTGCTCCTATGACTTATGAACATTATGTTACACGGTACATTGAATTCTTAATGGTAGACATCCTCGATTAGCGATACAGACTCCATTTAAAACATTTGGATAAAGTTCCAGTGTTTTTTGAGCAAGAGTGCAGAATGTCCAGAGGATAGGTTTATTAAGTTCATAAAATACATTTTTGAATGTCGATCCATTTTTTTGAAAATCATTTTTTTATATTTTGAAATCACTGTTACATCAAAGTACATTTAGAAATCATAATCTTGACGTAATAATGAATATTTAGATACCAGGAATTGGAATACTCCAGCAAAACAGGAACTTTTAAGGAATTATCTTTTACTGAATTATACTCATTCAAATTGTTTGGCAGCTAATATATATAACTTGAAAACCAGATGTTCCTGCCCACTGATAGTTTTATACAATGATAGTTTTATTTGTTTTTATTTTAAAAAGTCATCATTTTCTACTTCATGGACAATCCCCAATGTAGCACAAATGTTATCATATGTGTACCGAACAGTCTCTCTCATAGCCATACAGCATGGAAACAGCCTGTTCAACTCAACTTGCCCACGCTGACCAACATGCTCCATCCACACTAGTCCCACTTACCCACGCTTGAACTATAACCCATCATTGCCCCCTCATCTTAAACCTACAGTGCCCTGCATAATGTTTGGGACAAAGACCCATCACTTATTTATTTGCCTCTGTATTCCACAATTTGAGATTTGAAATAGAAAAAAAATCACACGTGGTTAAAGTCAACATTGCCAGATTTTAATAAAGGATATTTTTATACATTTTGGTTTCACCATGTAGAAATGACAGCAGTATTTATACATTGTCCCCCCACAAGCAATTAAAGTAGTCATGTTTAGTATTTTGTTGCACATCCTTTGCATGCAATGACTGCTTGAAGTCTGCGATTCATGGACATCACCAGTTGCTGGGTATCTTCTCTGGTGATGCTCTGCCAGGCCTGTATTGCAGCCATCTTTAGCTTATGCTTGTTTTGGGGGCAAGTTGCTTTGGGGAAAACATGCTTCAGTTTTCTCTTCAGCATATAAAAGGCATGCTCAATTTGGTTCAGATAGGGTGATTGACTTGGTCACTCAAGAATTGACAATTTTTTAGCTTTGAAAAACTCCTTTGTTGCTTTAGCCAATGAGATTTGAGGCATTTGTTTGAACTATGCAATGTGTCTGTACATTTCAGAATTCATTATGCTACTTCCATCAGCAGTTGTATCATCAATGAAGATAAGTGAGCCAGTACCTTCAGCAGCCATACATGCCCAGGCCATAACACCCCCACCACCGTGTTTCACAGATGAGGTGGTATGCTTTGGATCTTGGGCAGTCCCTTCTCTCCTCCATACTTTGATCTTGCCATCCCTGATATGTTAATCTTCATCTCATCTGTCCACAAGACCTTTTTCCAGAACTGTGGTTGCTCTTTTAAGTACTTCCTGGAAAACTGAAACCTGGCCATCCTATTTTTGCGGCTAACCAGTGGTTTGCATCTTGCAGTGTAGCCTCTGGATTTCTGTTCATGAAGTCTTCTGCGGACAGTGGTCATTGACAAATCGACACTTAAATTTAAATTTCTTTATTTATATAGCACATTTTTAGTCAACTTGCATTGACCCCAAAGTGCTTCACATAATTACATCCACACACACAGGCAAAGGTGGGTGAAGTGTCTTGCCCAAGGACACACACAGGCAAAGGTGGGTGAAGTGTCTTGCCCAAGGACACAACGACAGTATGCACTCCAAGCGGGATTCGAACCAGCTACCTTCCGGTTGCCAGCCGAACACTTAGCCCATTGTGCTATCTGTCGTCCTTGACTACTGAAGAGTGTTTCTGATCTGTCAGATAGGTGTATGGGGATTTTTCTTTATTATAGAGAGAATTCTTCTGTCATTCAAGTGTAAAAATTAACTTAAAAAGATAGACAAAGTACAAATTCTTAAGACCATACAAAGCTTTAATTTAACGTCTGACGGGTGTGGACCTAGAGACCCAGAGGCAACAGTTTTACGTCTGAATCTCCAGCATCACACACAAAGAAATACCAGAAAACCCGAGCTTATATATGTACAGACATAAAACCAATTGCATGATGTATGTACAAGAAACCAGCAGCCACCTCCAAATATGGAGTTGTTTTTCAGTCTTTGCCAAAAGCCAGTCATCCCAATGGCATCCTCTGGTCCCTTCTTATCTGATTAACCTCTTCAACTTACATTAAAAAAACATTGTAAGAGAGCTGTGAACTATTCAACTTAAGTAAAAAAACCTTGGTCATGATGGGAGTTGTCCAAATCCCATCATGCATTACAATTGGCTTTTTACAAAAGGAAAGCTTAAATATGACAACAATCAATTAATAACTAACTCTTTCATCAGCTGTAGAGGTCTTCCTTGGCCTGCCAGTCCCTTTGCAATTAGTAAGCTTGCAGGTGCTCTCTTTCTTCTTAATGATGTTCCAAACAGTTGATTTTGGTAAGCCTAAGGTTTGGCTGATGTCTCTAACAGTTTTATTCTTATTTCTCAGTCTCATAATGGCTTCTTTGACTTTCATTGGCACAACCTTGGTCCTCATGTTGATAAACAGCAATAAAAGTTTCCAAAGGTGATGAAAATGCTGGAGGAAAGACTAGGTGCTGAGAGTTCTCTTATACCTGCATTAAGGACGCATTTAAACACACCTGAGAAATTACAAACACCTGTGCAGCCATGTGTCCCAAACATTATGGTGCCCTGAAATGGGTGTGTGTGTGGGGGGGGGGTGATGTATAAACACAACAGTAATTTCTACATGGTGAAACCAAAATGTGTAAAAATACCCTTTCATAAAATCTGACATTGTGCACTTTAACCACATGTAATTTTTTTCTATTACAAATCTCAAACTGTGGAGATAGAGGCAAATAAATAAATGATGGGTCTTGCTCCCAAACATTATGGAGGGCACTGTATGCCCTCTGGTTCTCGATTCTCAGACTTGCACACCAAGGTCTCTCTATTCCATTGCTTATTTATTGGAAATAGGATGTCTGTCTATTGTATTGCATTTCCAAATCATCTGGTATCTGGAAGTTTTAAATAATTTTCACGAAAATATAATTGCTTCGTAAAATCAGCGAGAGAACTAAAAAAAAGCCAAATAGTAGAAATGTCTTGGTATTAGACAATAGACAATAGGTGCAGGAGTAGGCCTTTCGGCCCTTCACCCAGCACCGCCATTCAACGTGATCATGGCTGATCATCCACAATCAGTACCCCGTTCCTGCCTTCTCCCCATATCTGCTGACTCCGCTATCTTTAAGAGCTCTCCCTTGAAAGTATCCAGAGAACAGGCCTCCACCGCCCTCTGAGGCAGAGAATTCCACAGATTCACCACTCTCTGTGAGAAAAAGTGTTTCCTCGTCTCTATTTCTAAATGGCTTACTCCTTATTCTTAAACTGTGGCCCCTGGTTCTGGACTCTCCCAACATCGGAAACATGTTTCCTGCCTCTAGCGTGTCTAAACCCTTAATAATCTTATATGTTTCAATAAGATATCCTCTCATCCTTCTAAATTCCAGAGTATACAAGCCCAGCCGCACCATTCTCTCAGCATATGACAGTCCCGCCATCCCGGGAATTAATCTTGTGAACCTACGCTGCACTCCTGCAATAGCAAGAATGTCCTTCCTCAAACTCGGAGTTTACCTTCTGTTGCTCTTTAAACGTTACCCAATCCTCTGGCTTCCCACTCATCTTTGTTATGTTGTACTTCTCTTTTATTTTTATACTGTCCCTGACTTCCCTTGCCAGCCACGGCCGCCCCTTACTCCCTTCGGAATCTTTCTTCCTCTTTGGAATTATATTTTGGAAATATTGCAGAAAATAGCCCGAATCGTTTTCGACTTGTATTGAATATCATGTTTTCTTTCCTTAAGAAATAGTTTTATTTTCAAATATTTGCATTGCTTTCACTTCAGACAAAATTGTGTAAATCAGCATTTCACGCAGTTATATCATACATTAATGCTGGCAGTCGCCGCATGAATAATATTTGCCATGTTAAAAACAAATAACCATCATTTAGAATAATTCCATATTTATTTATCACACGATCGCTCTATAAATTGCTGTTTGTAATCCAACAACATTTCCCGCATCAACAACTTATAGGCAGCGCTGACAATAGATGGAAAACACTTTGCAATCAATTTGAAGCTCAAAATTAAACTTCTGCCTGTAAGTAGAAGGTATTGGATTTGATTTACCAATAATTACATTGTAATGGATTATTCATGCACATAGTGCTGTCCAAATGAAAATGAAATTAAACCCTTGTTAATTGATTGTTTGTGGCAGGAAAAATAACCATGATTGCCAAATGAACTATTGTTTAATGTTCAAATTACTTTAAACGCAAGTTTTTAAGATTTATCCAGTGAATCACATTTAAATAAGCTATACTCTCCATGAACTACAAGTCATTTTTGTTAATTATTTCAGTTTGATTTGCCTCTGAATTCATTTGAATGCAGTTGGCGTGCCAATATCTATAGATCTGAAACATATCCTAATTTTAATGATGAGGATTTGTGCTGTAGAGCCAGTTATGGCTCCAGCTAACTTGTTTCAGCACACCTACCAAACAAGCTTCCATCTGACCATGAGACTGCTTTGCGGTTGCTTTGCCTTTCACAACAGTCAAATCCAACCCAGCCGTTTCCTACACTGTCAATAATGAACACAACATGTACTTTAGACAAGCCTTCCCAAATGGTTCCAGGGTGCACTATCAAACAAAACCAACTTGTTCAGTCAGCAGCTACCTGCTCGGAGGGTGAGCAACTTTGCTACCATTCTTGATTTGTATTCTGCCGGAGCAACTTGGCTTCAGACCTCATTACAGCTTTCCAAAAATGGACACAACACGCAAGTTCCAGCAAGATATTAGCAGAAGCGATTGGCCCCAAGATAACATTTGGCCAAGTGTGGAATTTCTATCTCACTGTATATGTGGAGCATTTCATCATGCAGAGTTCATTCATCATTACCTCCCCAGGACAATGAAAGTATGAAATAGTAACATTCATACATGCAGCTATACTTAGTAAGAATTTATTTTTGAATGCAACATTTAAGCAAATAATAAGAAAATGTGGTAGGATATAAGGGAAACTGCAGACTTGTATACAAGTAATAATTTCCAGTGTCCAACCATTTGTATTAATCTGAGAAAAATACACAATGTGCTGGAGTAACTCAACAGGTAAGGCAGCATCTGAGGAAGACATGGATAGGTGATGTTTGACGTTGGGATCCTTGAGACTGATTGTGTGTGTGTGGGGGGGTATAGCTTAATAAGTATAGCTTATTTAAATGTGATTCACTGGATAAATCTTAAAAAAAGACAGGTGTGATATAAAAGAATTGAAGAGTTGTTAACTGTGAAGCTGGAGGAAGGAATGTTGGTGGAAGGGAAGGGGAGAAATATGTGTAAGTCCAAGTGGGGCACTGGGTAGGAGAGGAGGGGGCTAGGGGGGAAGAAGGGAGAGGTTTATAGATACCTAAAATTGGAGAATTCAGTGTTCATACCGTTCTGTTGTGAGCTACCCAAGTGGAATATGAGGTGTTGTTTTTCCAGTTTACCATCGGGTTGTATACTAATCCTATTGGGTCAATCTGAAAATGGATTATATTTTCTTATTATTTTATTTGTGGAACTTGCACTGAAATCTATTTGGGGAGACAGGTAACATGGAGGTTAAGAGCAGATTTCATTAAAATATAGAAATTTATGAGAGTCTTTGACAGTACCTGTTTTCCTTGGAAGAGCAGACAATAATTAAAGAGCATAGATTTAAGTTAACTGGCAAAATAATTGGAAGGGAGCTGGGGGAAAAAGTTGTGATTGAGTGGACGCAGCATGGAGTTTACTGCTTAAATGGCTAATGGAGAGAGAAATATAAAAAGTATCTGGATGGGCAGTTAAAGAGCATTAGCCTGCACAGCTATGGGTCAAGGGTTAGGAAATGTTAGGAAATTGGTTTGGACGCAATGGTCTCCTTCTATATCGTCAATTTCAATGATACTCAGTTTCCTCAATGTCCTGCTCTGATGTTTTTTTCTTTACCACCACAGTTCTCATAATTTAGGCATTTATGCCAACGATATCCTAGAACTATCACAGATAGAACCAACAGAACGCTCACTTGATGCTCTTGCATTGTGCAATTTACTGATGCAGTGCTGATGTGACACGAGCCAGCACTATCCACAACCCGATATTACTGATATCACTGAAGACTGTGCTACAACTGCTGTGTTTTAAAATTATCACACCAAATTCATGCCTTTATGTGAATCGATTCAATTCACGTAGTCAAGTCAAATAGTAATTAGGTTCTTCAATAGTTTCCGAAGATAAGCTCATTCAATCACTTTCTAAAAAACCTGCAATTTCTCATTATAGTATGCAATTTCTTTAATTGCCTTAAGTTATCAGCCATTTAGACCAAGTCTGATGATCTGGCATTAAAGAGAGTCGCATCAAATAGGCATGAAAACAGCATGATGTGAATTTCATATTGGTTTTAACCAGGTGCATCTGGCAGGTAATTTAATACCTCCTGGTGCATGAACTGATTCAGAGGCAGTTCTTTGTATAATTCCTGAAGTACGATTTTGAGTTTGGGAATTCCTGATGTGAAGTTGAGTACAGAGCTTCCTAGATTGAATGTACAACATAAAAAATAATGTTCATATATGTTATCTAATGTGCCTTTTTAGTCAGAACTTTGCCATTGAAGGATTCAGACAACATGTGTTAGTTGGTTGAACCATAAATAAAACACATTGACCTTGATTTCTTCCAGTAAAACAGCACCAATCTCACGGCTTGAATATGGAGAAAGTTTCAAAGGAAATTCAATCCTATTGATCTTTATAATTTTAAAATAATTTCACGCTAGAATGAGCTCCATAATTTTTTTCAGGCTCTTAACAATTTTAAACAGAAACTTGCTATCATGCAAGTTACAACAGGATTGCTCTCCAATGAAGCCTGGGTTTCTGCTTGCCATTTCCATTCCTTTGGATCTCAGAGTTGTATTTCAGAAGAAGATTCTGAGCAGAAACTAGTAGAAGTCTCAGTGGAAGGAACAGAAAGTTGGTTGACTTCAAGCCTGGAAAAGTGATGCATTTATTATGAAAAAGTAAAATTACTTAACAAGTAAAATCTTGTAGATTTTGTTTTCTTCTTCAATATCTGGCAGTCATAATGTAGATATTCTGTCTATAAACATGGTTTATTCAGCTGCTGTCCATGCTAATTATCTAAAGTATTCCTGAAACCAATTTCAGGGATTTTAGACAATAGGCAAATAGGTGCAGGGGTAGGCCATTCGGCCCTTCGAGCCATGGCTGATCATGGCTGTGATCATTGCTGATCATCCACAATCAGTACCCCGTTCCTGCCTTCTCGCCATATCACTTGACTCTACTATCTTTAAGAGCCCTATCTAACTCTCTATTGAAAGCATTCAGAGAATTGGCCTCTTTGCCTTCTCAGATAATTCTACAGATTTCCCAACTCTGTGGGTCAAAAGGTTTCCCCTCATCTACATTCTCAATGGCCTACCCCTTATTCTTAAACTGTGGCCCCTGGTACTAGACTTCCCAACATCCCAAACATGTTTCCTGCCTCTATTGTGTCCAATCCCTTAATAATCTTTTCTATTGCAATAAGATACCCTCTCATCCTTCTAAATTCCAGTGTATACAAGCCCAATGGCTCCATTCTTTCAACATATGACAGTCCCGCCATCCCGGGAATTAACCTTGTGAACCTACGCTGCACTCACTCAATAGCAAGAATGTCCTTCCTCAAATTTTGAACCGAATCATTTTCAATTGTCGACTAACATTTCATCAACATAGCATGAATAAGAACTAATCAAATGAGCAACAGTGTGTGTGTGCCCCCAGAAAATAATGCTAGATTAGGGAGATGCGCTGAAAGTAGAGGTTCTGGCATCTGTATCCCATCCCACCATATTGCCCCTCTCCCTCCCCCGTACACACAGGAGTCAAGAGTGTTTTATTGTCATAGAGTGAAGATCAAAGCAGGCAAACGTAAGGAAGTGTGGCTGACGAGGGAAATTGAGACGTTAGTCAAAAAACAGAAGGATGCATGGGACAGGTATAGGAAGCTAGGATCAAGTGCATCCTTGGAGGTGTTTCAGGAGCTAAGGAGTAAAGTAAAAAAAGGAAATCAGATGGGCAAAAAGGGGCCAGGAGATAGCTCTGGTGGGTAGCATTAAGGACAATCACAAAAGATTTTATAAATACAGTCGACCCGTGGGACCCGATGGGCCCCATTCCTCCAATGCAATATTCCACTACTCAACTGTTCCCCCAATGCAACCCGTTCCCCCAACGCAATATTCCACCACTCACCGATAGCCCCCAACTGCGCAGGTGCGGCTTATTTCCCCTCATCCCCCAGCACTCCCTTCCCCTCCACTTCACCCTCCCTCTTCTTTCCCCTCTGCTCCTCCCCTCCCCCACTCCCTCCCTCACCTCTCTCTCCTTCTCCTTTTCCCTACCCTCAGTCACTCACTCCCTCCCTCCATAACCCATTTCCCTTCCCTACCCCCCTCTTCTCCCTCTTTCTGATTAAATAACATTAAACATCAATCCTCTCCTCGTCCCCTCCCCCATTCTTTCCCCCTCCATACAACAATGTTACAAATCTCTCATTGGAGTGGGAGTCCTGTCTTTGTTAACATTGTCCATAACCCCTCTCCCCTCCCTACCCCAAGTGGGACCCGTTGGGCCTCGTTCCCCCAACGCAATATTCCGGTCTGGAGCCGCGGGAGGGAGAGGGAGGAACGTGGCTCATGTCTATGTCTGTGTCCGCGTCTTTGTGCAGCCGTGCTCAGAGCCCTGGGTTGTGGTTCGAGCTCTGAAGCCGCAGGAGAGGGAGGGAGGAGGGAGGCTCCGGGCGCAGTCCGTGTCTGTATCCATTTGCGCTCAGGGCCCTGGGCTGTGGTTCGAGCCGGTGCGGGCAGGCTTCTCTCTCTCCCTCCATCTCCCGCAGTTTGGTTGTTTCTCCCTCTCCCTCCCCCTCCCGCGGCTGGTTGCCTTTCCCTCCCCCCTCCCCCTCCCACGGCTCCGCACGCGTGGCATTTAAAATAACTGGAAGTCAGTAAGTGATTTTTTGAGGCTGCGGTCTTGATCCGTGGTAGGGGAATGGAGGAGCACGGCTCCGGGCCCTGTCTGTGTCCAGCGTACTTTTATCGAGGACGGTGATTTTTTTTAATGTAAATGAGATCCCATTGTGACGTCATAGGTGTAACTGCCACTGCACTTGAAGTTTTTGTTCTCAAAGTGGGGATTTGTAAATTAAAAAATGTGAATAACTTTTAAAATATAACATCAATCTGAACGAAACTTTGATACAAGGTCCGAAATGAGTATTTCTCCTCTGTATTTACCGAGGAGAAAGACAGTAGGACGGAGGAAATTGGAGCAGTCACTGGAAGTGTCTTGAGAGCAGTCAGAGTTACTGTCGAAGAAGTACTGAAGGTAATGTCGTGTTTGAAAGTAGACAAATCTCCAGGGCCTGATCTGATATTTCCAAGGACAATGTGAGAAACTAGAGAGGAAATTGTGGGAGCCCTGGTTGAAATTTACGAGTCGTCCTTAAATACAGGAGAGGTGCCGGGAGACTAGAGGGTGGCAAATGTTGTACCACTTTTCAAGAAGGACTGCAGGGAAAATGCTGGGAACTATAGGCCGGTGAGCTTAATATCTGTAGTTTGTAAATTACTGGAGAGTACTCTGAGGGATAGGATATACAGGCAATTGGATGGGCAAGGGCTGATTAGGGATAGTCAGCATGGTTTTGTACGTGGGATGTTGTATCTCACAAATCTGATTGATTTTTTTGAAGACGTGACCAAAATGGTTGATGAAGGCAGAGCTGTAGATGTTGTGTACATGCGGTTCAATGCGGGGTCCGCATGGTAGGCTGCTCTGGAAGGTTAGATCTCATGTGATCCAAGGGGAGATAGCTGAATGGATAGCAAATTGGCTACAAGGAATTAAGCAGAGGGTGATGGTGGAAAGTTGCTTCTCAGAATGGAGGCCTGTGACTAGTGGTGTGTCTCAGGGTTCGGTGCTGGGCCCGTTACTGTTTGACATCTACATCAATGATTTGGAGAACATACAGGGCAAGATTAGCAAGTTTGCTGATGATACAAAAGTTAGTGATACAACAATTGCAGATAGTGAAGATGGTTGTGAACGATTGCAGCAGGATCTGGATCGATTGGCCAGATAGGCGGTGGAATGGTTGATGGAATTTAATACAGAGAAGTGTGAGGTGTGGCATTTTGGGACGACGAACAGAGCAGGACCTACACAGTAAATGGTAGGCCTCTGGGTAGCGTTGTGGAGTAGAGGAATCTAGTACAGGTGCATGGTTCCTTGAAGGTCGAGTCGCAGGTAGATAAGGTGGTCAAAAAGGCTTTTGGCACTTTGGCCTTCAAAAGTCAGAGTATTGAGTATAGAAGTTGGGTTGTAGTTGTATAAGACGTTGGTGAGACTGCATTTAGAATATTGTGTTCAGTTATGGGCACCATGTTATAGGAAAGATATTGTTAAGCTTGAAATGGTTCAGAAAAGATTTATGAGGATGTTGCCAGGATTAGAGGGTGTGAGCTATAGGGAAAGGTTGAGTAGCCTGGGCCTCTATCCCATGGAGCGCTGGAGAATAAGTGACCTTATAGAGGTGTATAAGATCATGAGAGGAATAGATTGGGTAGATGCACAGAGTCTTTTGCCCAGAGTAGGGGAATCGAGGACCAGAGGAGATAGGTTCAAGGTGAAGGGGAAAAGATTTAATAGGAATCAGAGGGGTAATTTTATCACACAAGCTGCCAGAGGAGGTAGTTGAGGCTGGGACTATCCCATCGTTTAAGAAACAGTTAGACAGGTACATGGATAGGACAGGTTTGGATGGTTATGGACCAAGAGCAGGCAAGTTGGGACTAGGGTAGCTGGGTCATTGTTGGCCAGTGTGGGTGAGCTGGGCCGAAGGGCCTGTTTCCACACGGTATCACTCTATGGCTCCATGTCCCATAACGGAATAATAAATGTTTTACTTGCAGCAGCACTACAGATATTTAAACGTAGTATATACAAACGGTAATAGTGCGAAGACAAAACAAATTTACCGCAAATTATCAAATAAAACAACAAAAATATTTTAATAATACAGTATATCTTGCTGAAACATCCAAAAGTTTGTGTATGTGTAAGAAGTACATATTTTACTAGCTCTCTGATATGACATTACTAAGTGAACCTGAAGAGTGCGGCTCATTGTTGCAGTGGTAGAGTTGCTACCTTACAATGTCAGAGACTCAGGTTCGATCCTGACTACGGGTGCTGTCTGAATGGAGTTAGTTTGTTCTCCTGGTGACAGCATGTGTTTTCTCCGGGTGCTCTGGTTTCCTTCCTCACTCCAAAGATGTACAGGTTTGAAGGTAAATTGGCTTCTGTAAAGTTGTAAATTATCCCTAGTGTGTCGGAGTGTTAGTGTACAGGGTAATCGTTGCTCGGCGCGGACCCGTTGGGCCGAAGGGCCCTTTCCCACGCTGTATCTCTAAAGTCTAAAGATGCTACATTAAAAGGGATATTATGCTATGAATTGAATGATACATTCGGAAATGAAATCTGTGAAATCCTCTATTACATGATCTTTTGGAGATTGCGGTATGGAAAGAACATGATTGCACTGGAGAGGATGCAGAGAAGACTTACCAAGATGTTGACTGGAATGGAGCATTTCAGTCATGAAAAGAAACTGGATATGCTGGGTTTCTGTTGTATGAGAATTTTGCCCAGGTAGTCTGATCCATAGCGCTATGTTTAAAGCCCATAGTGCTGCTGCCGGTAACGCTATATTTATAACCCATAGCGCTGCAGCCAACAGGGCTTTGTTTAAATTCTCACACGGTAAGCTGACAGCGTTGTTTGAAATTTTGCGCGCCAAACCAGCAGCGCCGTGTGTATTACCTTTACGTGCCAAGTCTGTAGCGCTGTGTATTGCTTTGCACGGCAAGCCTGTAGTGCTGTGTGTATTGCTTTACACAGCAAGTCTATAGTGCTGTGTGTATTGCATTGCAGGTGATTCTTCAGTAACTGTCTACTTTGGTGTCCTTCTGCTTTGATGCCGTATATACAGAAATTCCGTAATTCTATACCATTTCTTTTTTTTCTATATTGTTAATAAACATAATCCTGATAAATAAAGATTAAACCCTCGATGAATTAAGTGTTATATTTTAATTTTTTTCCCGATGTTCGATACCCCCCACCCCCAACCAAATGCAACAGATGATGACAGTTGGTTGATCTTAGTACAAATTGTTATGGTGAAAAGTGAAAGAAAAGACAGCTGAAAGATCATTGAGCTGAAATATTAACTCCGCAGAGATGCTGCTTGACCCGCTGGGTGTCTTCTGCATCAACTGGGAATGTGGGCAGTAGACTGACAGATGGAACTTAATTCAGCCAAGTGCAGAGTGTTGTAGTTTGGGAGGACAACCTAAGGCAGGACTTCTACAGCAAATGGAGGTGGTGTACAACAAAGGGACCTATGGTTCCAGGTACATCGCTCCTTGAAAGTGGTGACACAGGTCAACATAGTGGTAAAATAAGTATTTTGGCACACTTCCATTCATCAAGGGTGTTACTGGGACTGGAGGGCTTGAGCAAAGGAGATTGTGGATAGGCTGGGGCATTGATGACCTAATAGAGATATATTAAAACACTAGACTAAGTGGGACCCGTTGGGTTCCAGCATCACACGGGAGGACTGGTCACCAATGCAATATTCCACCTCCACCAATTCCAATATTGCTCGCCAGTGGGGGGGCTGTCTGTTGCGCTAGTATGGGTGTTGCAGGCCGAAGGTACTGGTTTCCAGAAGGTTTGTACAGGCATTGTGGGCCGAATGGATTCTTGGGCTGGCATCCAACTGTTGCAACGATTTAAAAAGCCAAGCCAAGGTAAACAATTGGGCTGCAGCCACCTAACAACCAAAATTCATTTTGTGAACACAAACTTGTTAAAAATGCGAGGCAAACAATTGGGTTGCAGCCACCTGACACCCAAAATTCATTTTGTGAACACAACCTTGTTAAAAAAGGCAAGGCAAACAATTGGGCTGCAGCCACCCGACAACCAAAATTCATTTTGTGAACACAAACTTTTTAAAAAGGTGAGGCAAACAATTGGGCTGCAGCCACCCGACAACCAAAATTTTATTTTGTGAACACAAACTTTTTAAAAGGGCGAGGCAAACAATTGGGCTGCAGCCACCCGACAACCAAAATTCATTTTGTGAACACAAACTTTTTAAAAAGGCAAGGCAAACGATTGGGCTGCAGCTACTTCGAGGGGACTCACCGTTGAGTAGACGTGCGTTCTGTGTTATTCACAGCTCAGAGAGCCGTGACCCTCTTGCTTCCTAGGTCTGGCAGAGACTGAGTGAGGCACTACACTTCCGGGTTTTATAGTCCCTCCCCCTGCCGCCAGGGGAGCAGCAGAGATAATGGGGAATTTTTTTAAAACATTAATATCTCTCTGATTTTTCATCGATGGGAAAAATCGTCTGGTCCCGGAAGGCGGAGGGGTCCTCTGATCGAGGTGGCCAAAATTGATGGCCGTTGGTGGCTGCGTTCTCTCGGAAATCGCAGCACAGTGGGCCAAAAGTGGTCAAGATCAGAGTTTTAGTAATATAGATTAGGAGCATAGATAAGGAGAAGATCATGGTCTTTATCCCAGGGCAGGAGAGTCTAAGACTAAAGGGCATCATTCTAAGGTGTGAAGAGAAAGATGTAAAGAGGATCTTATGATCAACTTTCTCCACGGAGGATGGTGCATAAATGGAACACGCTATCAAAGGAAGTGGTAGACACAGGTAGAAATACAATGTTTAAAAGATATTTAAACATGGATTAAAAAAAAGATTCAGAAGTATATCGGCCAAATGGTACTAACTCAGGGAGGCAATTGCATTGGCATAGATGATTTGGGCCAAAGAGTCTGTTTCCATGCTATATAACTCCATGGCTCTTTTACTTTTAGATTGCTCATAGTATCCTACTTTAATACCGTCCAAGGAATCTGTATTAAATTTGTTACTTTTCCCAAAATGCAATGCTATGAACTTTTCTGTATTAAATGTCAACATTGATTTATCAACTCATGCTGAAATCTCTGAACTGCTGTTTCATATTCCTCTGTTGCTACTAGTTCTGTAACATCAGCAATTGTGGTTTCTTTGCATTCTGTTTCTGTGCCCAGGTCACTTACTTATTGGAAAACAATGGCCTGAAGTGTCAATTGGATCAGCAGCCTCAGAACCTACATCCCCACCTCCCTTAGTTTAAACGTCAAGAGTGTTTAATTGTCAAATTACTGAAAACAGAATAATGAAATTGTTACTTCAGGAGCATAACTGGTCTGTAAACACTGCATTCGAAGATAACACACTAAACACAAGAAAGGTTCAGTGAACTAAAAATAAAATCCAATATTAGTGGAAAAACAAAAACGCAAAGACCTCAGTACAAACAAGACAGTTTGTAGTTGTAGTGGATTTACAGCATGGTACCGTGGTGGTTAAGACCAGTCTCCACCTCTTTTCGTAATCTCCTTGGTTCCTAGAAATTTGAGTTGCCAAGCCAGGCCGTGATGCAACCAGTCAGTATGATCCCTCCCATACATTCAAATGAAAGTTCTCGTTTAACATAATTTATGGCCCCCAAATTTGTTAAAATTGTCACATTTGAAGAATAAACATTCTAGCACGGAAATCGCAGGAATGTAGGATGATAATTGCAATACTATTGCAACCTTTTTCGTTTATTGAGCCACTCGCGCTGCTCAACAAAAACTTGATGCTGCTGTAACTGCATTAAGAGACGTGATCCAAAGGCTGGACTATTAATTCAGTGTTCAATATCCTATCACTATAAATTTATAACTTAGTCATTGAATCATAGGGGAGTCATTCAGCCCATGTTTGCCAAAATGAGCTTTAGATAAATACCACTTCCCAGCTCTGGGTCCATAGATTTGTAGCTTTCTCCAATCTTTAAATGTTCAATGTTTAAACCTTCGTTTCTGCCTTCATACCCTTTCAGGCTGTGGGTTTTAGACACCACACACTTGTTGGGAGCAATTTTTTTTTCTCCCAACTCATCTTGTATGGCCTCTAGTTAATTACCTCTTTAATGAGGGATGTAAGCCCTTATTCATTATCTGCATTGGAATGCTGTGATTTGAAGCACCTTGATTTGACCTCCTTCAATCTTCCTTTGCCCAAGACTCTGTTGAAACGGTCTCTACTCGTAACTATAATTCGCCACCCTTGACATCATCCTTGTAAGTCTCTTCTATAGCTTTTCTCATGTTGCCCCATCTTTCATGTGATGTGCAGACTAGAACTATATTCAACATTCTTTCTCTCTGCATACTTGGAGGAAGCACTCAACCAAAGTATTAATTGTTTGTCGTTTAAGAATGCAGTAATTGTCTTTTGTAAACAATTCATTCAAATGTTACCTGAGAGAATCTCTTGTTCAGTAAAAGCTGCACCTATCCTTGCAACTATATGCTATATCTTGTGTTTATGCCTTTTTTTCCCTTACTCTTATATTGAAAATATAACAAACATGAAAGGTGGTGGGTGCCTGAAACCCACTGTCAGGGGTGGTGTTTAAGAGGCTTTTAGATGGGCACAGAGATATGCAGGGATTGATTTATCTTGCCATCTTGTTCAGCACAGACATTGGGGATTGTTTGTGTGCTGTACTCTTCTATGTTCTATGTAAAGTAATTGTATGAAAAGATTGCTGTTGCATACACTTGCATAAAGAAATCAAATCCTTTGAAAATGTTTGCAGTATCATTTAGCTGTTCATTGAACACATTTTGTAAGTGGATATAATTGCAAATGTACACCCTGTAACGATCCATCCGTGTCTATAAACAAGTGCTTAAATATGCAATTAGATGTTTAAATATGTAGCAGTTGTAGAAGTTGTTGGTATGGCACAAGTTTGAGTATTGTGTTCACCTTTGGTCACTTTTGCTGTAGTAATGCCATTAAGCTGGGCAGGGTGCAGAGATAGTTTATGAGGATGGTGCCAGGGCTAGAGGGTCTGAACTGTAGGGAGATGCCAGGCAGGCTAGGAGCTTATAGCTCGGAGTGTAGGAAGCTGAGGGGTAAGTTTTTATAGAGCTGTATATAACCTAGATTGGGATAGATAGATAGGATGAATACACAGTTTTTTCCAGGGTAAGGGAATCAAGAATTAGAGGTTGTAGGTTTAAGATGAGAGGGGAATGGTTTAATAGAATTCTGAAGAGCAACTTTTCACTCAGAGGGTGGTGGGTATCTGGAAGTAGCTGTGAGAGAAAATAGTTAAGGAATGTACAATAACAGCATTTAAAAGAGATTTGGACAGGTACATAGGATAGGTTTACAGTTATGGACTCAACGTGGACAAATGGGACTAGCTTAGATAGGGTATCTTGGTCGGCATGGACGGGTTGGGTGAAAGGCTTGTTTCCATGCTGTGTGACTATGACTCTAAGTATTGCAATAAGTTTAATCAATTTAGCACATAGCTAAGAATCTTCACACTATAGATATGTAAATGGTTATCAAAAAGCTTCCTTAATTTGCCTCCAATCATAAATTCATTAGCCGGAACCCTAACCCATGCCAGTCGTGTTCAATCAGAGACCGTGATCTCCCTGACCTAAATTAGTTCCTGGTCACTCCCTACTTCAAATCTAAAGTTCTTATCCTTGAGATCAGATACCTCCATGCTTCACCCTTCCTTGCCTTTGTATCCTTCTCCCATCCTACAGAAACTTCTTATATTGTCCCCTTGCAAATAACCTCATTTATTTTCCATGTCCTAATTTACATTTTACGCCAAGTTCCCTTTCTAAACCTCCACCTTTCTATCTCTGCTTCAACAGTTTTCTTAAAACCTCACCCTCTGGTCAGGCTTTTGGTTGTTTAACCTGCACTACCTTGTATCTGCTTGCATGTCTTATTGTTATTTTCGCATGATCGTTTTTCGAGGGAATGCTGCGAGACATTACTTTTAAAGAATTACAGAGTAATGGAGTCATACCGTGTGGAAACAGGTCCTGTTGCCCATGCCGACCAACATGCCCCATCTACACTAGTCCCACCTCCCTGCGTTTGTCCCATATCCCTCTAAACCTGTCCTATCCATGTACCTGTCCAAATGTTTCTTAATTGTTGCGATAGTACCTGCCTCAACTACCTCCTCCAACAGCTCATTCCATGCACCCACCACCCTTTGTGTAAAAAAAGTCACCCCTGAGGTTCTTATTAAGTCTCCCCCCCCCCCCCCCCCCCTCCTCCCCCCCCCACTTTAAACCTATGTCCTCTGGTTCTCAATTCCCCTACTCTGAGCAAATTACTGTGTTTACCCGGCCTATTATATGAACATAAATTTTAATATTGTCCATGAGGCTTCAGAGCTAGGCAACATTGTCTTTAAAATGTAAATACCAGTTTCAAAAGCATTTTATTTACCTGTACAGTTTCAATAAAACAAAAGTAAAAAATCGACATATTTAAAGAGCTGCTTATCAGTCTTAGAGGATTTTGGTGCCAGTTGTTTGCAGATAACATCAGTGTTAGATTGATTGATTTTGATCGATTGCCATGATGTTGCAGATTATTTTTACTTAGGAAATATTGCTCATGTGTATCCTCGTATGCCAACCTATAATTATGACACATCACTTCTGTGGCTCTGAATATGGAATTTTGATTGTAGCATCACTAAAGAATTGTGCTCAGCAATGGGACTGACTGTTAGGGAGAATTGCATTTATATGACCTCCATGTCGATGTTTACAACTAATACTTGTAGAATATCTGAACTACAATATCTAATATGTGATTAGGCTACCCAAAGTAGTTCTACTTTTCCAGTCATGAAGATAACCTATAGCCATGTCTTTAAAAATAAAAGCTGGTGCAGTAATTGTTTAATCAGGCACTGCAAGAGCTCCTCCCATTGAAAATAAAGGGTTTTTTTTTAACTCTGTAACAACAGATTAATTCATTGAGATAACCATATAACCATATAACAATTACAGCACGGAAACAGTCCGTGCCGAACAATTATTTTCCCTTAGTCCCACCTGCCTGCACTCATACCACAACCCTCCATTCCCTTCTCATCCATGCCTATCCAATTTATTTTTAAATGATACCAACGAACCTGCCTCCACCACTTCCACTGGAAGCTCATTCCACACCGCTACCACTCTCTGAGTAAAGAAGTTCCCCCTCATGTTACCCCTAAACTTCTGTCCCTTAATTCTGAAGTCATGTCCTCTTGTTTGAATCTTCCCTATTCTCAAAGGGAAAAGCTTGTCCACATCAACTCTGTCTATCCCTCTCATCATTTTAAAGACCTCTATCAAGTCCCCCCCTTAACCTTCTGCACTCCAGAGAATAAAGACCTAACTTATTCAACCTTTCTCTGTAACTTAGTTGTTGAAACCCAGGCAACATTCTAGTAAATCTCCTCTGTACTCTCTCTATTTTGTTGACATCCTTCCTATAATTGGGCAACCAAAATTGTACACCATACTCCAGATTTGGTCTCACCAATGCCTTGTACAATTTTAACATTACATCCCAGCTTCTATACTCAATGCTCTGATTTATAAAGGCTAGCATACCAAAAGCTTTCTTTACCACCCTATCTATATGAGATTCTACCTTCAAGGAACTATGCACGGTTATTCCCAGATCCCTCTGTTCAACTGCATTCTTCAATTCCCTACCATTTACCATGTACATCCTATTTTGATTTGTCCTGCCAAGGTGTAGCACCTCACATTTATCAGCATTAAACTCCATCTGCCATCTTTCAGACCATTCTTCCAAATGGCCTAAATCACTCTGTAGACTTTGGAAATCCTCTTCATTATCCACAACACCCCCTATCTTGGTATCATCTGCATACTTACTAATCCAATTTACCACACCTTCATCCAGATCATTGATGTACATGACAAACAACAAAGGACCCAACACAGATCCCTGAGGCACCCCACTAGTCACCTGCCTCCAACCCGACAAACAGCCATCCACCATTACCCTCTGGCGTCTCCCATTCAGCCACTGTTGAATCCATCTTGCTACTCCTGCATTTATACCCAACAGTTGAACCTTCTTAACCAACCTTCCATGAGGAACCTTGTCAAAGGCCTTACTAAAGTCCATATAGACAACATCCACTGCTTTACCCTCGTCAATTTCCCTAGTAACCTCTTCAAAAAATTCAAGAAGATAAGTCAAACATGACCTTCCAGGCACAAATCCATGTTGACTGTTCCTAATCAGACCCTGTTTATCCAGATGCTTATATATTATCTCTAAGTATCCTTTCCATTAATTTGCCCACCACTGACGTCAAACTAACAGGTCTATAATTGCTAGGTTTACTCTTAGACCCCTTTTTAAACAATGGAACAACATGCGCAGTACGCCAATCCTCGGGGACTATTCCCGTTTCTAATGACATTTGAAATATTTCTGTCATAGCCCCGGCTATTTCTACACTAACTTCCCTCAATGTCCTAGGGAATATCCTGTCAGGACCTGGAGACTTATCCACTTTTATATTTTTCAAAAGTGTCAGTACTTCTTTTACTTTGAAACTCATAGTAACCATAGCTACTCTACTAGTTTCCCTTACCTCACATAATTTAATATCCTTCTCCTTGGTGAATACCGAAGAAAATAAATTGTTCAATATCTCCCCCATCTCTTTTGGTTCTGCAGATAGCTGTCCACTCTGTCTCTCCAATGGACCAATTTTATCCCTCGTTATCCTTTTGCTATTAATATAGCCGTAGAAACCCTTTGGATTTACTTTCACCTTACTTGCCAAAGCAACCTCATGTCTTCTTTTAGCTTTTCTAATTTCTTTCTTAAGATTCTTTTTACATTCCTTATACTCCTCAAGCACCTCATTTACTTCATGCTGCCTATAATTATTGTAGATCTCCCTCTTTTTCCGAACAAGATGTCCAATTTCCCTTGAAAACCAGGGCTCTTTCCAATTTTTACTGTTTCCTTTCAACCGAACAGGAACATAAAGATACTGTACTCTTAAAATTTCCCCTTTAAATGTCCTCCATTTCTCTTCTACATCCTTCCCATAAAACAAAATGTCCCAGTTCACTCCTTTTAAATCATTTCGCATCTCATCAAAGTTAGCCTTTCTCCAATCAAAAATCTCAACCCTAGGTCCAGTTCTGACCCGCTCCATAATTATATTGAAACTAATGGTATTGTGATCACTGGACCCGAAGTGCTCCCCAACGCATACCTCCGCCACCTGTCCCGTCTCATTTCCTAACAGGAGGTCCAGCACTGCCCCTCCTCTAATAGGTACCTCTATGTATTGCTGCAAAAAACTATCCTGCACACATTTTACAAACTCCAAACCATCCAGCCCATTTACAGAATGTGTTTCCCAGTCTATGTGTGGAAAGTTGAAATCTCCCACAATCACTACCTTGTGCTTACTACTAATATCTGCTATCTCCTTACATATTTGCTCTTCCAATTCTCGATCCCCATTTGGCGGTCTATAATATACCCCTATAAGTGAATAAAAATTGAATAAAAATGTTGGATAATAATTACTGGTAGATAATGTTGGGTCATTCGGATTTAAGTTTCCATTGATGGTGCAATTTATCCATAAAATTGATGCCAGTGGATGCCATGATCAAAGATCGTTCTAAATGATTAAGATCTAATCTTTATCCCTCCTGAATACACATCTCAATTCAAAACTCTCAATCTCCAATTCTGCCATGATATACAAATAGCTCAATCAATGGATACTTAGGGATTTCTGAACTGTTCCCAATCCTACACCCAATCAATTCCCAATAAGGTTCATTTCAGTTTTGTTTATTGGCCCTTGTACCGAGGAACAATGAAAAGCGTTTGTTGCGTGCTATCCAGTCAGCAGAAAGGCTTCTTCTTCTTCTTCTTCTAGAGTATGGTGTGCACAGCCTAAAGTTGTAGGACATCTTGTTCTATTTGATCTTATTTGATTGTGCACGCCAGGTTGATCGCATTCGTCGAAACAGGCGGACCACGTGAAGGTTGCAATCTTCCACCCCAGCAGAAAGACAATACATGATTACAATCGAGCCATTTACCAGACAGGTAGACCAAATTATCTGGATCTAATTCCTATCCCACAAGTACTTTTATAGCACCTGGATGTGCTGATATTTCACACAACTGATTGAAATTAACATATACACCAGATTATATATAGTAAATGGTTGATAGGCAAATGATCAAATGAGTCTTTGAATGTGCGCTTTTGTGAACTATAAGGATGAATATGTTGCTGGACCATTTGATAAAGCACAGTTTATTGGAAAGTATTTCTGAATTTTCTTCCCTGCATTCATTACCTGACAGGAGAGAGCACTTCAATAGTCCTCACAATTGCTATTTACGAGGACTCATTATGACCCAATTCCATTACAAATATTGTCCCTAGAAGGAACTTAAATTTGGATCAAGTCTCTCTGAAACCTTAGAAAACTGGACGATCCGAGCCAGCAATATACCTTTAGCCTGCAGGCAAGGTAATGGGCTGTACTGACATGGTTCAGTGGAAGTGCTGACATTGGACCTTACTTAACAATATTGGAGTTTGCAAGAACAGGTCAGAGGTTGGTCATTCTGTGATTCATGATGCCTCCTCACAACTCAAAGCCTTTCCACCGATCGTCTTGATCTACAACCTAAACCACCAATGTATCATAGCTGCAGTATAGCCCAACTGCAAGATCCACTGCAGTTACTCACCAATGCATCTTTGGTGGTATCTCCCAATGCAATTGTTGACTAACTTATCATAGAATTGTGCAGCATGAAAACAGGCCAACTGGCCCAACTTGTCGACACCGACCAGAGGGCACCCTACTCTATTAATCCCATCACCCAACAATTGGTCCCTAGCCCTATGCGCCTAAACGATTCAAGTATTCGCCTGTAGTTTGTGATTCATTTCTGATTTTGGATAGCAGAAATTAGGTCTGATGTTGAAAAATTGACCTGTGTGAAAATATTTCAGTCTATCAGTCCACAACCCGGGTCTCTTTCTTTTGTACTCTCCTAAAAATTGTGAAATGCCTTCATGCATGTCATGCTGCCAGGTTTCTTTTACTTCCTTCATGTCATATTAAAGTTTTAACAGGTGACCAGGAAATGGATCCAAACACCACTCTTCCCATGATTTTGCCTACTCCAGGTGCAGACCCTGTTGAGGTGAATTGGAAAAGCACTACATAGTCCTGTAGGGATGCAGATTCAACACAATTGGTCACTCCCTCATCTCTTGTGGACTTCCCCGAGATCTCAGTAAGAGTCAAAAGTGTTTTATTGTCATATGTCCCAGATAGAACAATGAAATTCTTACTTGCTGCAGCACAACAGAATATGTAAACATAGTACACTGTAAACAGTATAATAAACGAGAGGAAAAAAAAGTTCAGTGTGTATATATACAGACACATACTCACAAGTACACACATATCTATCTATCTTCTATCCATATAACTATAAAACTGATCTTGGATATGTATGTGTGTGTGTGTATTTATTTATTTTTGTGTGATCACATGTACTCGAAGAAACGATGCGCTAACGGTAAAACTTTTACATATTCCGGTAGATTCACCCCCTGGAGTCAAAAATCGGCTTACCTGGAAAATGTGTTCTTTATTTCTTGAGTTATTAATGAAAATGTTAACAAATCTGAAATGTCTTTGAAAATAAAACCGCGCGGCTTTGCCTGATGACGTCACAATTGCTCTGCGCTGCGAGCTGGTGTGGGTGTGTGTGTGTGTGTGTGTGTGTGTGTGTGTGTGTGTGTGTGTGTGTGTGTGTGTGTGTGTGTGTGTGTGTGTGAGACTTTGTCACACAGGGGTGGAAATGTATAGGGAATAAACTGCCAGAGACGGCTGAGGTATACAATGCCATTTAAGGGTTATTTGGACAGGTAAATGGATAGGAAAAGTTTAGAGGGATATGGGTGAAAAACATGCAGATGGGACTACCATAGTACAAGGCAGGATTAGTTAATTTGCAGATGCCACTAAAGTGGATGATTATCAAAGGTTACAGCAGGATCTTGATCAGTTGGGCAAACGGGCAGAGGAATGGTTAACGGAGTTTAATGCAGATAAGTGAGGTGTTGCATTTGAGATAGTCAAACCAGGGCAGGACCTTCACAGTAATTGGCAGGGCTTTGGGCAGTATTGTGGAAAAGAGGGATCTAGGACTGCAGGTACATACTTCTTTGTAAATTGCATCGCAGGTAAATAGGGTGCTCAATGTGGCTTTTGGTACATTGGTCTTCATCACTCGGGTTAATGAATGTTACTTTCTATCTCTGTCCCGCCCACTCCCGTCTTCAGAAATGCTGCCTGTCACGCTGAGTTATTCCAGCATTTTGTGTCTATAATGAATATAGAAGTTGGGATGTTATGTTACAGCTGTACAAGGCGCTGGTGAGGCTACAGTTGGAGCAGCGTGTTCAGTTTTGGGCACCCTGCTGGAGAAAAGATGGTAAGCTGGAAAGAGTGCAGAGATTTAAGGATGTTGCCAGGACTTGAGAGCCTGATAGGGGGTGGTTAGGCTGGCTAGGACTATTCCTGGAACATAGGAAGATGAGAGATAGGATCATGAAGGGAATAGATGGCATAGAGGCTCACACCCTTGATTCCTCTTCCAAGTCATTAATGTAGATAATACAGGAAGGATGTCATTAAGCTGGAAAATGTGCAGAGGTTTACAAGGATGTTGCCAGAACTCGAGCTATAGGGTTGAGCTACCTAGGACTTTATTCCTTGGAGCACAGGAAGCTGATGGTGATCTTATATATGTGTATAAATGGGGTGAAAGTATAGTCTTTTACCCAGAGTGGGGGAATCAGGAACCAGGCGATGTAGGTTTAAGATGAGAGGGGAAAGATTTAATAGGAACCTGAGGGGCAACTTTTTCCAGAGGGTGGAGAGTGTATGGAATTAGCTCCAAGAGGTAGCTGAGGCAGAAACTATAAGATTTAAAAGACATTTGGACAGGTGCATGGATAGGAAAGGTTTAGAGATATGGGCCAAAGGGCCTGATTCTGTGCTATATCAGTGACCTGACAGAAATGTGTGATGCTATATAGAAGAAATTAACTATTTTAAAGGATAGTCAATTATTTAAAGAAATGGAAAGGTAGAGACGGAATAATGATTAGAGGGGTATGATAATATGCACAAAGGCTCTATGTACTAGTTTTACTAATGTGAAATCTATTACTTGAATGGGTGTCATCAAAATAATATTTATAGATAACTTGACACAGCTGGGTGGTAGTGATTTTATGAAAAGCAGTTGACTAATGTCACATTTTTCTCAATTATGAAAAAAATTAAATGGTGTCGGTGTATGAAGGAATCCATTGCAGACTATACATGGCCTCTGAGGCTGGATGGTTTCTGGAAATGGCTCTCCGATGTATAGCCACTCCTGTTTCCCTGCATTGCTCAAATCTAATTTATGAAAGTGTTTTCAACTGTCCAACAGCACCATCTCCTGGAAGAATATTAGTGCACATACAATTCTTTCTATAAAAGGACGTGGGTGAATATATCCTCGACTGCAGCAGCATTCTCCCTTCATTCATTTTCCTGAAATAATTCAGAAGCAACAGGGTGAACTGGATGGCACCTGTCTGTTACTTACCTTGAAGTTGCAATGCAATACTTACCCACTCAGGGAGACTCAGATTCAGCAAATCAACCCGTCATCGACACGCAGGGAATATAGTATGACCAGTGCTCGTCGATGTTACTTCATTTCACCGGTAATTTACATGGAACTCTTTTGGCATAGGTTGGGGAAAGGCCTCATTGTCCCTACCCTAAACTCCCTCACCATCACAAATCTGAAAGGACATAACTGAGTAAAGCCGCTGGGTTCTGTAAGTCTCAACAATTACAGCATTGTTAGGCAAAATACTTCCTGACAAGGATTAGGTGGTGTTACTGTATATGGCTGGAAGCATAACGCTTGAAGCTAGAGCCAAAAGGTTACTCATGTATGATTGTACCCTCAGTTGGAACAGCTACAGCCTCCTCAGAGTTTGGCACAGATGAAGATATTTGTAGTATAAAAACTTGTGAATTTCACAAATCTTTACCAATTTTCTTTTACAGCCAATCAAGTACTTCAGTTTGGGAAACTGGTCAGCACCTCTAACACTTACGATGGAAGTGGGACTGTCACAATAGAAACCGACGAACCTCTGCTGTGGACAATGGGAATCAAGAGGCAACTTAAATGAAGTGTGCTCTTTAAAATGAAGTGGAATAGAACACAGAGCATCTTAAAGATGAAAAAAAGCTCATTGTACAAATCAAAACAAGTTTTATTGACTGAAGCACAAAATATAAAGTGTTCCTTGCTGTCCTCCCATCTTCGTTTTCTATCCCAACACCATCGAGTCAGTTCTAGCCACCACTGCAAAGAGATTCAAACAACATCTATTAATCAATATACATTGATTGAATGCCTTCCATGCAACTCCAGTCAGCATTCCACAGCAGGTTATCAAAGTATTTACATTTACCTCAAAGCCATGCATTTTTCTAGTAAATTCTCCAGTTCTTCAGAACTGTCTATTGAATACCAACAAAAATGGGAACACAAGTTGTTTCACAGCTTCCCTCAAGTGGGGAACTTGTTCACTTGTTTAAAAAAACACTTATTGTGCAACTATCTTCAATATATTGTGGAATGCTATAATTTAAAGTATTGCTTTATAAAACAAAATCAAAACCGTTAAAGGTGACACATGACTTGAGAATGGCATTGAAGAGAGGGTACTCAGTAACTGGTAACATTACTACTGGAGGTCACCTTCTTCAAACAACACAATTACATTAGGAATTAAGGCAAATCCTGGACTACAATTAGAAGAATTATATCACAATTTTCTAATGAGATGTGCAGGTGCCAATAGAGTGGCAATGTCATGTACATTTTGTTTTTAAAACAGCCAATCCATGCCAGGTTGAAAAGCTTGTAAATTTTTGAAACAAGAAGAAAAATTATCTTTGTCTTTTATATTCCAGAAAATCAGCAATTTTATTCTGCAAGACACAATACGTATCGTTCACTATATTCTAAATCATTAGCAGAGCTTGCCCTATTGCTCTAGTTGCACGTGGCTATTTTTGTAAAATTACAAGCAACACATTCTCTAGCTAGACACAAATTGCTGGAGTAACTCAGCTGCACAGACAGCATCTCTGGAGAGAAGGAATGGGTAACATTTCGGGTTGAGACCCTTCTTCAGACTCAATGTGTGACATTTTGGGTCGAGACCCTAACTTTCAGATATGTCGCACTTATCTAAGTGATCCAAATCTCTTTGCTACTGGGCATCTTTGGCTTCTATTCCAATTGCTTGGTTTTAATTGGAGATCCAATAAAACCAATCCCCTTTGCTCATTCCGCGGAGTTCAACATCATTTATCTTCACATAACATTTATAAGCACTTCATCTATCAAATGTTTACTTCTAATTCGGATCAGATTTTTAAAAAATTGTCACCAATTGAGAGTAATGTTCTGAACATTAAGCAAATGCGAATTGGAGACTAAAGTGCAGATGTTGGAAAGCGAAGCAAAAACTGCTGGAAGAACTAATCAGGTCAAAGCAAGTTGCTTTGGCAAGTTACATTTATGTAACATGTTCATAAAGAAAATGAAAATTGTCATAGCTGCCATTATAATAGCAGCCAAATCTAAATCTGTTAAATTATTCTCCCAAATCCACAGTCAATAACTATTTAATTGTACTTCAACATTTTCACAAGCACAACTTTGAAATGAAAATCTTCTCCAGCAATTGAATGTGTTTTGTAAGTGACCGATGCAATTTTTTTCACTCGATAACCACAATACTTACACAATAATGTTATTAATTGGGATGTGGATGAGCTTCACAAAGAATCCAATGAATCCCATGATGGCAAATCCAATAGCCGTTGCCATAGCAATCTTCTGAAATTCTGTAACAAGTTAACACATAGGAAACTATCAAAGATTTGATTAATTTTTCCAAGCCATTGGATAACTACAGAAAAGTGGTATTTTAGGAAGAGCAGTATTTATTGACAAATTAGGGCGCTAGCTAGGTTGATATACCAGAATAGGAAATGGATCCCTGGATGTGTGAACATTATTCACCCACAGCAGCAAGGGAATTTAAATCCAAAAATTGGAATTCAATAATGACAAAGAATTATGGGGGGTTTTTATGACAATCAACACTTTAGGGAGAAAATACTGCTCTCCCTGTCCAGCCTGGACTATATGCAACACATTAATGTAACCATCTCCAACCACCCTCCCAAATTCCCTTCGACCAAATCAGATCATTAATGTGCCTTTGGCGTTGAAACACCATAAAAACCTCTTTAGGCAAATTGCCAGTTAATTTGCAGGAAAAGATTGAACGGGATCAAACGTATTCCTTGTAATTACAATGATGTTATGTTTTCAAAACAGTTTTAAAACTTAACTTCTCAAACTCATTTTCCTCTCTTCAAATGGCAGCTACAAATACCTTTAAAAACTGTAAATCAAGTCTACAGTATCTTCATTGCAGTATTAACCATGTGCACCAAATCGCTAACTTAATGCAAATAAAAAAAGATTTTAAAGTACCGTCAGATCTAAAAGCACGCAATCTTAAATTTCTGCTCAGCCCAGATGTTTTCGCAATACTCAGCAGCATCAAGCAACCTTTATCACCTGTTTGGCAATTTGCTTGTCACAAGAATAATGTATTTTTACGCTATACATGATACTACTTTTAAATATTCTATTAAAGAATACAATTTTGAATGACACCGTGTTCTGTGTATTCATACATGCCACTCATGGGTATTTCCAACAACCAACAAATATTTCCCCCAGCAAGAAATCTGCAAATATATTTTCATCTGGAGTTTGCTTTCATGACAAATGGGGTGGAAGTTATATTAAGAATTGTTAAAATACTATGGTTGTGGAAACGTGGCCAGAGGCCTTTATCGAGACGCCGCGGAGATCCCAGATCGCCGCGTAGAAGCCGGGTCAGGGCCCAGCTGGGGCCTCGCGGGTCAGAGTCTGGCTGGGGCCCAGGTTGGCACCACGGAGGCATGAAGTGGCGCGTCGACAGCGGTGAAGCCTTGCGTCGATGGGGCCTCGTGGGTCGATGAGCGTGGAGGACCACGGATCAGCGGGGAAGGGGAAGAACAATGGAGGGAGAACTAAGGATAATGGGGACCCAGCGTAGGGGAGCGCTATGAGGGGGATGGTGAGGGAGGGGGGGACAAAAGGAGGAGCCGGTGTGCTTTGTAACTTTGTCAGTAAAACAGATCTTGCAATCACATGAAAATTTGATTGAACCATTGGTAATGATATTGAAAACATTGAATTAGCAACACCATTATTTAACAACATTAAAAAAAATAATGACTCCAGGACCATAATAATAGTATTTTTGAGCAATATTTAATGAAAAACAGACTAAATTTATGGACTGTAAATCCCCAAGGTCATAAAACCCTGCATCAACCACAGGAAGCTCATGATAAAATAGGCCGGTCAGCTTAATTTTGCGAAGGAGAGATCTAATTTATTCAGCAATTAGAGCAAAGCCTTTGTAAAGGGCCTATCCCACCTACGCGTCCACAATCAGCTCCTTAGTTTTAGTCACATTCAAGAGGAGGCTGTTGTCCTGACCAGAGTGCCAGGTCAGCCACCTCCTCCAGGTAGGCCTTCTCATCGTTATCTGAGATCAGACCCACCACCAGTGTCATCAGCAAACTTGATAATGGAGTTGGAGCTGAACCTGGCCACACAGTCATGGGTGTACAGGGAGTACAGTAGGGGGCTGAGGACGTAACCCTGGGGGGATCCTGTATTCAGGATGAGGGAGTTGGAGGCATGTCTCCCCACCTTGACAACCTGGGGCCTGGCGGTGAGAAAGTCCAGGACCCAGGCACACAGGGGAGTGTTTAAACCCAGTTCAAGCAGCTTCTCAGCAAGTCTGGTGGGGACTATGGTGTTGAAAGCTCAACCAAAATCAATAAACAGCATCCTCACATAGGCCCCCTTCTGGCTGTCAAGGTGAGAGAGAGTGGTGTGCAAAACCTGGAATCATCCATGATGCAGGAAAAATGGTCCCAATGGTCCCCAAGGTCATAAAACCATGCATCAACCACAGGAAGCTCATGATAAAATAGGCCGGTCAGCTTAATTTTGTGAAGGAGAGATCTTGCCTGATGAACCTGTTGGAATTCTTAGAGGAAGTAAATAACAGGATAGGCAAAGTCAGAGGATGTTATTTACCTGGATTTCAGAAGGCCTTTTATGTTGCCACATGCGAGGCTGCTATGGATGAGAGCCCATGGTATCAGAGGGAAGATGCTAGCATAGATAGCAGGTTGGCTGAATGGCAGAAGGCAAAGAGTGGCAATAAAGGTGGCTTTTTCTGGTTGGCTGCCAGTGACTAGCGGAGTTCCGCAGAAGTCGTGCCAGGGGCCACTACTCTTCACGTTGTATATTAATGATTTGGATGAGGGAATTGAAGGCTTTGTGGCCAAGTTTGCAGATGATACGAAGATAGGTAGTGTAGAGAAAGCAGGGTCCCTGGTTAGAGACCGACTTTGGGAGCTCCAAGACGTGGGGGCTGCGACCGCCCCGACACGGGGGCTGCGATCGCCCCGATGCGGGTAGTAAGGAAGGCAAATGACCATAATTTCAAGAGGATGAGAATATAAAAGCAGGGATGTAATGCTGAGGCTTTAAAAGGCAATGATCAGGCCCCATTTGGAGTATTGTGAACCGTTTTGGGCCCCATATCATTGGAGAGGGTCCAGAGGAGGTTTTACAAGAATGATCCCAGGGATGATTGGGTTAACCTATGATGAGCGTTTGACAGCACTAGGACTGTACTCACGAGTTTGGAAGGATGAGGGGAAACCTCATTGAAACTTACCAAATAGTGAAAGGCCTGGATAGTGGATGTGGAGAGGATGTTTCCACTACCTGGGAGAGTCTAGGACCAGAGGCCATTGCCTCATAATAAAAGGACGCACCTTTAGAAAGGAGATGGAGGAATTTCTTAAGTCAGAGCGTGGTGAATCTGTGGAATTCATTGCCACAAGCCTGTGGAGGCCAAGTCAAATGATATTTTTAAGGTGGAGATTGATAGATTCTTGATTAGTACGGATGTCGGGTTATGGGGAGAAGGCAAGAGAATGGGGTTGGTAGGAAAAGATAGATCAACCATGATTGAATGGCAAAGTAGACGGAATGGCCTAATTCTGCTTCTATAACTTATGAGCTTAACAATTCCAGCTATTTTTCGTCTTTCCACGTATAACTTGTCTCTCAAAAAGTATACACATAGTCTCTTCAAAGACAAGGCAAATCGTCAGTGACATATAACGGAGAATCCAAAAACAAAATCCTCAGACTCAGTCCCTCGTCACGTCAACCCCCAAAAAAAATCTTCCCAATCTCCATAATTTATTCCTGTTTCTAAACAGCAGAAAATCTATAATTTCACACTGAAGGGTCCCTACCTGAAATGTCACCTATCCACGATCACCAGGGATGCGATTCGCTACCTGACCAAAGTGATACTGTAGCACTATGTCTCTTTCTTTTACTTCAAAACCCTTCTATGGCACACTAGGTTCCTTTGACAGGTTTTTCAGTTTTTACCACTTTACACAATGAACATCTAAACCACCTATGAACGAAGAACCAGTGACAGACTGGACCTTTAACCACCCCGATGACACTAACTAATAAGAATAATTGGAATCTCCCCACCACATGAACTTTGTCTTACACTTTGTCTTCAGATCACAATAGGTATCTCAAAATAAAGCACAATAGTACTGTACCTTTCCTGTCTGGCTTTGTACATCTTTTCACAAGTCTGATCGAATCTTTCACAAATTGGCGACTGGGCTCCACAAATTGCATTACTTGATCCATTGTGTCCTGTTGGGCAAGCAAAAAGAAATGTGCCTTGATGCAGAATGCTTTAATCTTTACAAAATCACTGGTTCAGATATTATTTATGATAAGTGCCTTCAACAATTCTGAAACCCAGTTACACTTGACCTGGCAATGTGTGGCAAAGCCAGTTACACACCATATGCAATTAAGACTTTGACTGTGGGTCGTAGGAAGCAAAGATGGCAAATCAGAAGTAAATACCAAATCCGTGTGACCAGACTCAGCTAGACCAATGGGCCGCAGCCAGCAGGGGGAAGCTGCCGGCTAGACTTATCGGAATGCAGGAGGATAAAATGGGTTCGGGTAGGATTAGAGCAATGGGTACTTAACAGTCAATATAGACTGATTGTCCAGAGGGCTGATGTCCATGCCCTATCCGTCCATGGTGTATCTTTCCTTGATGTTCCTCTCTAACAACCCAGATCATACCATCCCCCCCCCCCCCCACATTTGGGGCAATTTACAGTGGCCAATTAACCAACCAGCCCATACAGCTTTGGAATGTGGAAGGAAACCAGAACACCTGGAGGAAATCCACATGGTCATAAGTTCTCCCAAAATGAATGAGTCTTTAAAACTCCTTGCCTCAGAAAGCTTTGGAGGCTGAATTCTCAAATATATTCAAGGCAAAGATAGATTTCTTCAAGTAGTAGAATCATAGAGTTGGTGAAAAGTTACCCCTTAGTCACCACTTCTGTTAAATGAGTTTATCCATTCTTTCCACACTGCTGAAATATTCATGTTGACCACAACCTTTTAAATAGCAACCTCTCCAAAGCAATGGGGTTACTCGAAAGGTGGTGGGTAGAATGTTATAACGTGCTCAAGCTAATTAGCAATGTATTCATCTCCAGCATAATCTCTTTGCTTTTATTCAGCAATTAGAGCAAAGCCTTTGTAAAGGGCCTGTCCCACCTACGCATCCACAATCAGCTCCTTTAGTCACATTCAAGAGGAGGCTGTTGCCCTGACCAGAGTGCCAGATCAGCCACCTCCTCCAGGTAGGCCTTCTCATCGTTATCTGAGATCAGGCCCACCACCACAGTGTCATCAGCAAACTTGATAATGGAGTTGGAGCTGAACCTGGCCACACAGTCATGTGTGTACAGGGAGTACAGTAGGGGGCTGAGGACGTAACCCTGGGGGGATCCTGTGTTCAGGATGAGGGGGTTGGAGGCATTTTCTCCCTATCTTGACAACCTGGGGCCTGGCGGTGAGTAAGTCCTGGACCCAGGCACACAGGGGAGTGTTCAAACCCAGTTCAAGCAGCTTCTCAGCAAGTCTGGTGGGGACTATGGTGTTGAAAGCTCAACCGAAATCAATAAACAGCATCCTCACATAGCCCCCTTCTGGCTGTCAAGGTGAGAGAGTGGTGTGCAAAACCTGGAATCATCCGTGATTCTGTTTGGACGGTATGACTCCCCTCAAGATCAGGCATTTCACTCTGGCACCTGAGATATGGTTTCTCCCACCCCAGTTACGGAGGGCACACTTACCCAAGTCACCACTGATCCCAGCATTTCTGCTCACACCCACTACCCTTTCTCCCAGTCAGAATATGTTTCCCTGGCCCTCACCTTTCACCCCACCAGCCTCCACATCATTCTCTGACATTTCCACCACTTTCAAATTGGTTCTCGCACATTTCCCCATCTCCATTACCGTATGCCTTCCACAACTTCAGGTTCACTCATCCCTCCACCCTTCCTTCCCCGTTCCTCCTCCCTCTCTCGCCATTCCTCCTTCCCCATCAGGAATTCCCCAGGCCCTCCCATTCCTCCCAAAACAGAGACCCAGCCTCCTCCCCCGCCCTCTTCCCCATCGCCCCTTCCCTTCCCCCAACTTTACCCACAACCTCAGAAGTACCTCCCTCCCCTTCAAACTCCTTCCATATCATCCCCAAATTCCCAGTGTACCCCCTCCGCCGGTGCCCCTCCTCCCCCACCCCCGCCAGTACCACTCGCTCCCTCTCTCCCCCCACCAGTACCCACCCTTCCCCATCTCGCTCCTCGATCTCTCTCCCCTCGACAGTACCTCTCTATCTCCTCTATCTTCCTCTCTCCCGGCCATTACCTCTCTCTCTCCCACCTTCTCTCTCTCTCTCCCGGCCATTACCCCTCTCCCACTCTCTCTCTCTCCCGGCCATTACCCCTCTCTCTATCCCCTCTCTCCCGGCCATTACCCCTCTCTATCCCCTCTATCCCGGCCATTACCTCTCTATCCCGGCCATTACCTCTCTCTATCCCCTCTGTCCCGGCCATTACCCCTCTCTCTATCTCTCTATCCCCTCTATCCCGGCCAGTACCCCTCTCTCTATCCCCTCTCTCTATCCCCTCTCTCTATCCCGGCCATTACCCCTCTCTATCCCCCTGTCCCGGCCATTACCCCTCTCTATCCCCTCTGTCCCGGCCATTACCTCTCTCTACCTCTCTATCCCCTCTATCCCGGCCAGTACCCCTCTCTCTATCCCCTCTCTCTATCCCCTCTGTCCCGGCCATTACCCCTCTCTATCCCCTCTATCCCGGCCATTACCTCTCTCTGCGTCTCTCTTCTCTCCGATAAAGATGTCGCTGTTTTCCAGCCGCTGACGTTGCACTGAGAGAGGACTCTACCTGCGCATGCGCGCCATGACGAGGGCGGAAATAACGTCAGGCGCTCCTTACACGTGATGACGTACACGGCGCTGTCAATCATACGTCATCGCCCCGCCCTTTGCGCGGTCTCCACCCGTAAGCAACGTCACCCATTGCCTCTCCCCAGTGACGCTGCCGGCGGCGCTGAGCGTCGTGTGTCCACCACCGGGCAACGTTCCAATCCGCTGCGGGCCCCACTGCATTCCGCAAATACATAAAACCATTTACATGGTAGGAAATAAATAACCATGCAACACAAAGCGTTTTACTGCACTGTATGTGTGAGCAGCGTCCCGACCCAAACATCACCTATTTTTGTGTAAGAAGATAGATCGACGCAAACAACTGGAGCAACAGCGGGACAGGCAGCATCTCTGCATCTGAAGAAGGGTCTCGACCCAAAACGTCTCCAGAAATACTGCCGGTCCCGCTGAGTTACTCCAGCACTTTGTTTTTCTGTAAACCAACATCTGCAGTATTTCCTAAAATTTACTTGGTCGCTTACAATAAATGGGGTTTGATAATAATAAAGTTCAGAGGTTCTATTTAATCAACGAATATTTAGCATTTGCAATCTGATGCTCATTGTACAGAGCCCTAGTGAGACCACACCTGGAGTATTGTGTGCAGTTTTGGTCCCCTAATTTGAGGAAGAACATTCTTGCTATTGAGGGAGTGCAGCGTAGGTTTACAAGGTTAATTCCCAGGATGGCGGGACTGTCATATGCTGAGAGAATGGAGCAGCTGGGCTTGTACACTCTTGCGTTTTGAAGGATGAGAGGATATCTCATTGAAACATATACAATTGTTATGGGTTTGGACACGCTAGAGGCAGGAAACATGTTCCCGATGTTGGGGGAGTCCAGAACCAGGGGCCACAGTTTAAGAATAAGGAGTAAGCCATTTAGAACGGAGACGAGGAAACACTTTTTCTCACAGAGAGTGGTGAGTCTGTGGAATTCTCTGCCTCAGAGGGCGTTGGAGGCAGGTTCTCTGGATGCTTTCAAGAGAGAGCTAGATAGGGCTCTTGAAAATAACGGAGTCAGGGATATGGGGAGAAGGCAGGAACGGGGTACTGATTGGGGATGATCAGCCATGATCACAATGAATGGCGATGCCACTCACAGAGAGCATCCAGATCCTTCTGTATGAACAAGCTGTCTTCTGGTGTTTTAATCTCTATAAATTATGGCATCATCTGCGAAGAGTCAAACTCCGGACAAAACTGCATTTGGAATGTCATTGAAACATAGAAACATAGAAACTAGGTGCAGGAGTAGGCCATTCGGCCCTTCAAGCCTGCACCGCCATTCAATATGATCATGGCTGATCATCCAACTCAGTATCCTGTACCTGCCTTCTCTCCATACCCCCTGATCCCTTTAGCCACAAGGGCCACATCTAACTCCCTCTTAAATATAGCCAATAAACTGGCCTCAACTACCTTCTGCGGGAGAGAATTCCACAGATTCACCACTCTCTGTGTGAAAAAAGTTTTCCTCACCTCGGTCCTAAAAGATTTCCCCTTTATCCTTAAACTGTGACCCCTTGTTCTGGACTTCCCCAACATCGGGAACAATCTTCCTGCATCTAGCCTGTCCAACCCCTTAAGAATTTTGTACGTTTCTACAAGATCCCCCTCAATCTTCTAAATTCTAGCGAGTACAAACCGAGTCTATCCAGTCTTTCTTCATATGAAAGTCCTGACATCCCAGGAATCAGTCTGGTGAACCTTCTCTGTACTCCCTCTATGGCAAGAATGTCTTTCCTCAGATTAGGATACCAAAACTGTACGCAATACTCCAGGTGTGGTCTCACCAAGACCCTGTACAACTGCAGTAGAACCTCCCTGCTCCTATACTCAAATCCTTTTGCTATGAATGCTAACATACCATTCGCCTTCTTCACTGCCTGCTGCACCTGCATGCCTACTTTTAATGACTGGTGTATCATGACACCCAGGTCTCGTTGCATCTCCACCTTTCTTAATCGGCCACCATTCAGATAATAATCTACTTTCCCGTTTTTGCCACCAAAGTGGATAACCTCACATTTATCCACATTATACTGCATCTGCCATGCATTTGCCCACTCACCCAGCCTATCCAAGTCACCTTGTAGCCTCCTAGCATCCTCCTCACAGCTAACACTGCCCCCCAGCTTCGTGTCATCCGCAAACTTGGAGATGTTGCATTCAATTCCCTCGTCCAAATCATTAATATATATCGTAAATAGCTGGGGTCCCAGAACTGAGCCTTGCGGTACCCCACTAGTCACTGCCTGCCATTGTGAAAAGGACCCGTTTACTCCTACTCTTTGCTTCCTGTCTGCCAGCCAGTTCTCTATCCACATCAATACTGAACCCCCAATACCGTATGCTTTAAGTTTGTATACTAATCTCTTATGTGGGACCTTGTCGAAAGCCTTCTGAAAGTCCAGATATAACACATCCATTGGTTCTCCCTTATCCACTCTACTAGTTACATCCTCGAAAAATTCTATAAGATTCGTCAGACATGATTTACCCTTCATAAATCCATGCTGACTTTGTCCAATGATTTCACCACTTTCCAAATGTGCTGCTATGCCATCTTTAATAACTGATTCTAGCAGTTTCCCCACTACCGACGTTAGACTAACTGGTCTGTAATTCCCCGTTTTCTCTCTCCCTCCCTTTTTAAAAAGTGGTGTTACATTAGCTACCCTCCAATCCTCAGGAACTACTCCAGAATCTAAAGAGTTTTGAAAAATTATCACTAATGCATCCACTATTTCTGGGGCTACTTCCTTAAGTACTCTAGGATGCAGCCTATCTGGCCCTGGGGATTTATCGGCCTTTAATCCATTCAATTTACCTAACACCACTTCCCGGCTAACCTGGATTTCACTCAGTTCCTCCATCTCATTTGACCCCCGGTCCCCTGCTATTTCCGGCAGATTATTTATGTCTTCCTTAGTGAAGACAGAACCAAAGTAGTTATTCAATTGGTCTGCCATGTCCTTGTTCCCCATGATCAATTCACCTGTTTCTGACTGCAAGGGACCTACATTTGTTTTAACTAATCTTTTTCTCTTCACATATCTATAAAAGCTTTTGCAGTCAGTTTTTATGTTCCCTGCCAGTTTTCTTTCATAATCTATTTTCCCTTTCCTAATTAAGTCCTTTGTCCTCCTCTGCTGGTCTCTGAATTTCTCCCAGTCCTCTGGTAGGCTGCTTTTTCTGGCTAATTTGTACGCTTCATCCCTGATTTCCCTTGTTATCCACTGATGCACTACATGCCCTGATTTATTTTTTTGCCAAACTGGGATGAACAATTGCTGTAGTTCATCCATGCAGTCTTTAAATGCCTTCCATTGCATATCCACCGTCAACCCATTAAGAATCAATCGCCAGTCTATCTTGGCCAATTCACGTCTCATACCCTCAAAGTTACCTTTCTTTAAGTTCAGGACCCTTGTTTCTGAATTAACAATGTCACTCTCCATCCTAATGAAGAACTCAACCATATTATGGTCACTCTGGCCCAAGGGGCCACGCACAACAAGACTGCTAACTAACCCTTCCTCATTACTCAATACCCAGTCTAGAATAGCCTGCTCTCTCGTTGGTTCCTCTACATGTTGGTTTAGAAAACTATCCCGCATACATTCCAAGAAATCCTCTTCCTCAGCACCCTTGCCAATTTGATTCACCCAATCTATATGTAGATTGAAGTCACCCATTATAACTGTTTTACCTTTGTTGCACGCATTTCTAATTTCCTGTTTGATGCCATCCCCAACTCCACTACTACTGCTAGGTGGCCTGTACACAACTCCCACTAGCGTTTTCTGCCCCTTAGTGTTTCGCAGCTCTACCCATATCGATTCCACATCCTCAAAGCTAATGTCCTTCCTTTCTATTGCGTTAATCTGCTCTCTAACCAGCAATGCTACCCCACCTCCTTTCCCTTTCTGTCTATCCCTCCTGAATATTGAATATCCCTGGATGTTGAGCTCCCAGCCTTGGTCACCCTGGAGCCATGTCTCCGTGATCCCAACTATATCATAGTCGTTAATAGCTATCTGCACATTCAACTCATCCACCTTATTACGAATGCTCCTTGCATTGAGACACAAAGCCTTCAGGCTTGTTTTTACAACACTCTTACCCCTTATACTATTATGCTGAAAAGTGGCCCTTTTTGATTTTTGCCCTGGATTTGCTGGCCTGCCACTTTTACTTTTCACCTTGCTACCTATTGCTTCTACCCTCATTTTACACCCCTCTGTCTCCACGCTCACACATTTAAGAAACCCTTTCCCTTTAACTCCATCCTCCACTATCCAATTCGACACCCCACCCCCCTTATTCAGTTTAAAACCACCCGTGTAGCAGTGGCAAACCTGCCTGCCAGAATGCTGGTCCCACACTTGTTAAGATGCAATCCGTCCCTTTTGTACAGTTCCCCCTTACCCCAAAACAGATCCCAGTGATCTAAGAATCTAAATCCCTGCCCCGTGCACCAGTTCCTCAGCCACACGTTCAGGTCCCGTATCTCCCTGTTCCTGCTCTCGCTAGCACGAGGAACTGGAAGCAAACCGGAGATAACAACCCTGGAGGTCCTGCTTTTCAGCATTTTTCCGAGCTCTCTAAAGTCACGCTGCAGAATATTCATCCCCTTCTTTCCGACATCGTTAGTGCCGACATGCACTACCACTTCCGGATGTTCACCTTCGCCCTTGAGGATTTTCTGCACTCTGTCCGTGACATCCTGGATCCTGGCACCAGGAAGGCAGCACACCATCCTCGCATCCCGTCTGTTGCCGCAGAAACCCCTGTCCGTACCTCTCACAATGGAGTCTCCCACTACAATGGCGTTGCCTGCCTTAGGCCTTTTTGGTTCTGGCTCAACAGCCCTATTCGCATCGCAAGCCAGTCCGCCGCTCAGTGTAAACACGCCATCTGTCCCGACAGCTTCTAAGTTGGTGAACCTGTTCACAAGAGGTACAACACCCGGGGACGTTGGCATTCCATGCTTCACTCCCTTTCTCACTGTCTCCCACCTTCTCTCTTCCAGTATCTTAGGTGTAACAATCGTACTGTAGGACTTGTCAAGGAACGACTCCGTTTCTCGGACGAACCGGAGGTCATCCACTTGCTTCTCCAGTTCCCCAACACGGCCCTTCAGGAGCTCTACCTGGATGCACTTCTCGCATTCTTGGGGAACTTCTTTACTCAGAGAGTGGTAGCGGTGTGGAATGAGCTTCCAGTGGAAGTGGTGGCGGCAGGTTCGTTGGTATCATTTAAGAATAAATTGGATAGGCATATGGATGAGAAGGGAATGGAGGGTTATGGTATGAGTGCAGGCAGGTGGGACTAAGGGAAAAAAATTGTTCGGCGCGGACTTGTAGGGCCGAGATGGCCTGTTTCCGTGCTGTAATTGTTATATGGTTATATGGTTATTTGTAGCAGCCAGAGGCACCAGCAGTGTCCTTGACCTCCCACATACTGCAAGCATCGCACGGAATCAGCTTGCCTGACATCTCCTTCTTTCGTCTCTACCTCTCAAGCGTATTGCGTGGTCTCCTCGCCGAAGACTCTCGAGCCAAAGACTCACACTTCCCTCACAAGGCCGCTCACTCACTGCTGCTCGCTAAGAGCCGTCTTGGTTAAATTGACTGATAAATTGCCTGATTTACCAATTTACAAACCTCAGTTTACAAATGCCTCAGTTTTCAACTGGTTTCCCGGCACTGACTCACTTCTCTCCTCCCACTCGGGCTAGAGCCAATCAGTCGTATCTCTTGCTAAACTCCTGCTGCTGTTGCTCCCAAAGCTACAGCAGTTCTGAGTAAAGTCTGCCTGTGCTTGGCTTCTACTTTTCAACTGTTTTAGAAACATAGAAATTAGGTGCAGGAGTAGGCCATTCGGCCCTTCGAGCCTGCACCGCCATTCAATATGATCATGGCTGATCATCCAACTCAGTATCCCGTACCTGCCTTCTCTCCATACCCTCTGATCCCCTTAGCCACAAGGGCCACATCTAACTCCCTCTTAAATATAGCCAATGAACTGGCCTCGACTACCCTCTGTGGCAGGAAGTTCCAGAGATTCACCACTCTCTGTGTGAAAAAAGTTCTTCTCATCTCGGTTTTAAAGGATTTCCCCCTTATCCTTAAGCTGTGACCCCTTGTCCTGGACTTCCCCAACATCGGGAGCAATCTTCCTGCATCTAGCCTGTCCAACCCCTTAAGAATTTTGTAAGTTTCTATAAGATCCCCTCTCAATCTCCTAAATTCACCCCTCTGACTCACTTCTCTCCTCCCACTCGGGCTAGAGCCAATCAGTCGTATCTCTTGCAAACTCCTGCTGCTGTTGCTCCCAAACCTACAGCAGTTCTGAGTAAAGTCTGCCTGTGCTTGGCTTCTACTTTTCCTGCTTGGCTTCTACTTGATATACAGTAGGAAGAGCAATGGACCCATGACAATCCCCTATGGTACACCTGATGTCACAGAAGTTTCAATATACATCTCTCCCTCCAAGAGAACTTGCTGGTGTCTCCTTGTCTAAAAGATCTCAATCCATTTTAAGAGGTTGCCGTCTATTCCTACACGGTTGAGCTTGTACAGGAGCCGCTTGTGGGGAACCTTATTAAAAGCTTTACTGAAGTCTAATATAATCAGTCTGAAGAAGGGTTTCGGCCCGAAACGTTGCCTATTTCCTTCGCTCCATAGATGCTGCTGCACCCGCTGAGTTTCTCCAGCTTTTTTGTGTACCTTCGATTTTCCAGCATCTGCAGTTCCTTCTTAAACACATCTAATATAATCAGGTCAGTCTGACCCGTGTTATCGAGTGACCTGGCTAGATCATCGATGAGTCCCGCCAGTTGGGTTTCACATGATGGACCCTGTCTAAAGCCATGTTGGTGGTTTGTTAATACCTTGTGCAAGTTAATATGGTCCATAATATGTCGGTGGATTATATTATATTCCGTTATTTTTATGGACTCTCAGGTGGCTTATCTCCAATCCTGAGAAATGTTGTGCTGCTCACAGAACGAAGACGCCTGTGCGTGTGTTTATTTAACGTGTACTTGATGTTGCACTCCAAGAAGCACATTGTCCTTCACAAATCAATCAACTAATTCCAATGGCAAGGGAACCAAAACAATTGGAGCCGATTGATCTGTTGCAGCCTTCATCCGCCTTCACAGCCATTGAATTCAATATAGCTTTGTCTGCCTGGTCTTGTAGGTTGGATCGTTCTTAGTCTGGACCGTCATCCTCGACCTTACCACCATGGGTGTTCCCTACGAGAAGCTGGTGCTTCTGACGGCATTGCTCTCGGAATCATGGGGGCACGCAAGCCTCTTCACCACGACAAGGTAAACGATCCGAAGAGGTGTTATTAGTAACCTCTCAACAGTATAGATATAGTAAAGAGCCACAGTCTTTTTTCCCCAGGTTAGATGAGTCCAAAATCTAGAGAGCATATGCGTACGGTGAGAGAGGAAAGACCTGAGGAGCAACGTTTTCACACAAGGGTGGTGGGTGTACGGAATGAGCTGCCAAAGGAAATGGTAGAGGCATGTACTATAACAGTATTTCAATATCACTTTGACAGTACATGCACAGCATCTTTCAGGATATCATCATGGACTCTTACTGTTGGGGTGACAGAATTGCACTGTGGGAGAAGATTGGGAGAGTTACTTTATTTTACAGATGTTTAGTCTGTGTTCTATTCTCTTGTGTACTTCAATAGGGCTTGGAGCCCGGTCTTCACTTTTGCAGAGATTCAATCTTTGCACCACACAATTTGATGACAGCAGTCAGGGTGCCTTTAGACTGGACCAGAAGTGACAAATGTTTCTATTCATTCTGTAGATTAGCTTCATTCCAGTGGGGATTTTGTTGGAGGTGAGATCAAATTGCACAGTGAGGAGGATTTGGAAGAGGTTTGCAGCAATAACATAGTTCTGCATGACCCGAGCCTGCTCTGAGATTGAGTGAAGCCATTGGTTTAAATTAGGGCTTGCATGACATCCTGTGGCTGGGAGAGAATGGAGAAGAGCTGAACATCTGTTGTCGGAAAGTTACTACAGAGTATTCTGGGATAGGATATACATGCATTTAGACTGACAAGTACTGATCAGGGATAGTCAGCATGGTTTTGTACTTGGGAGGTCGCATTTCTGGAGAAAAAGGGTGGGAAAAAGAATGCTATGAAGAAGAGTCCCAACCTGAAGCATCACCCATCCTTTTCCTCCAGAAATGCTGCCTGACCCGCTGAGTTACTTCAGCACTTTATGTCTCTCTCCAAAATCTCTGACTTGACAAAGAGTTTGAAAAAGGTGGCATACAGTGGTTGCTGGTGCTGTCCACACTTTCTAAGAGTTGTCAGGCAGTGAAGGCCATGCCCATTGATTGTCTAGAATACATACTGTGACAGTAGCTCTATGGCTACAGTGAGGAGGCTGTTGAGAAGGAGCTTTCCCAGTGGCAGGTCATTGGGGGACCTCTCTATAGTTATCACAATCGATTTGTTTGCTTTAAGGGTAGCTTTGGGCATTTTCATTTAGTTTAAAGATACAGCATGGAAACAGGCCCTCTGGCCCAACAAATCACCGTCAGTCACAGTTCACGCTAGTTCCATGTTATCCCACTTCCGCATCCACTCCCCACACACACAATTTTACAGAAGCCAATTAACCTAGAAACCGCTGCGTGTTTGGGATGTGGGAGGCAACCAGAGCACCTAGAGAAAACCCAGAAGGTCACAAAGAGAACATAAAAACTCCTCTCAGACCGCGTCGGACCAGTGTTCCTGGCGCTTTGAAACAGCAGCACTACCAGTTGTGCTACTGTGGTACTCTTAATTTCTTGTTACAGTTACAAGATTTCTTAGATCCCTCGACATGCCTTCCTTTTCATAGATGCGGGAGATAAGGAAGTGATCTGTCCAGCAGTTGTTCACATTCATGATGCCAACATCCTTGGCAATCCTTCACTGGGATTATGATACAATCTAGTAGGTGTCAATGCTTAGATCAGGTTATGTTGTTTTGAGGTCTTGTGCAAAGGCAACATTTTAAACTTGGAATCTGTACTTAGAAACATAGAAAATAGGTGCAGGAGGAGGTCATTTGGCCCTTCAAACCAGCACCGCCATTCATTGTGATCATGGCTGATCATCCGCAAACAGTAATCCGTGCCTGCCTTCACCCCATATCCCTTGATTCCGGTGGGCTCTAAAGCGCTATCAAACTCTCTTTTAAATTCTTCCAGTGATTTGGCCTCTACTGCCTTCTGTAGCAGAATTCCACAAATTCTGGGTGAATTTTTGTTTTCTCATCTCAGTTTTAAATGGCCTCCCCTTTATCTGTGCCCCCTGGTTCTGGACTCCCCCAACATTGGGACCATTTTTCCTGCATCTAGCTTGTCCAGTCCTTTTATAATGTTATATATTTCTATTTATACCTATATCGATATTACTAAAAGTCTGATCTTGACCACATCCTGTTGTTCTGTATATTGATTTAAGAAAAAATGCTGCCACTTACGGCTGTGAATTTGGCCATCTTACTCAGAGTCCCCCTTCGCTGCGCAGGACAAGAGGATTTTTCCCATCAATGAAAAATAAAAGAGTTATTAGTGTTTAGAAAATGTTGAGATTCTCTCTCCTGAAGGCCACGCCCCTTCCGGAGGGACTATAAAACCCGGAAGTGTTGAGTGCCTCAGTCAGTCTCTGCATGATGGGGGAGCGAGAGGGTCACATCTGTCAGTCTGAGCTGTGAATATCACTGAACACATTTCTACTAAATTGTGAGTGGTTTTACTGACCTGTCAGTGCCCTTAATGTGGTTTGAAAATATAGTTTGGAAATGCTAAAGCTGTGTTGCCTTTGGTTTGCAAATGCTAAAGCTGTGTTGCCTTTGGTTTGGAAATGCTAAAGCTGTGTTGCCTTTGGTTTGGAAATTCTAAAGCTGTGTTACCTTTGGTTTGGAAATGCTAAAGCTGTGTTACCTTTGGTTTGGAAATGCTAAAGCTGTGTTGCCTTTGGTTTGGAAATGCTAAAGCTGTGTTGCCTTTGCTTTTGAATGCTAAAGCTATGTTGCCTTTGGTTTGGAAATGCTAAAGCTGTGTTGCCTTTGGTTTGGAAATGCTAAAGCTGTGATGCCTTTGGTTTGGAAATGCTAAAGCTGTGTGCCTAATTAAAGTTGCCTTGCCTAATTAAAATTGCCTTGCCTAATTAAAGTTGCCTTGACTAATTAAAGTTGCCTTGACTAATTAAAGTTGCCTTGCCTAATTAAAGCTGCCTTGCCCAATTAAAGTTGCCTTGCCTAATAAAAGTTGCCTTGCCTTCTATATAATTAAAAGTCTAATCTTGACCACATATGAACTTATATTATTAAAACTCTCATCTTGTTTGTTTTTATGCATGTGTGTATATGTGATCCTGAAACTATGCCAAAATGGTACATGATAGCTCTACAATTTTTGGCCCGCCTTAATCACCATTGGTCTGCGGTGTGCTGTGGCAAGTTTCGTTCAGATTGATGGTATATTTTACAAGTTATTCACTTTTTAAGCTTTACAAAAACCATTAACAAAAATCACTTCCACTTGCACTGCCCTTTAGCAGGTGAGGAGTGAGGGAGCAAGGGGATAGAGGGAGATGAGAGGAAAGTGGGGGAGGTGGGAGGGAGTGTGGGGGAGGATTGAGGGAGAGGAGGAGGAGGAGGTAGGGAGTCTGGGATAGAGGGAGAGGAGGGCAGTGGGGGTGGTGAGGAGGGTGAGTGGGATATGGGAGTGGGGGAGCAGGGGGATAGAGGGAGAGGAGGGGAGTAGGGAGGGGAGGTAGGGAGTGGTAGGCAGAGGGAGAGGAGGGCAGTGGGGGAGGTGAGGAGGGAGAGTGGGGGAGTGGGATAGGGGGAGATGAGGAGGGGGAGCAGGGAGATAGAGAAAGGAGGTAGGGAGGGGAGAGGGGTTATGGAGGGATGGAGGGGGTGACAGAGAGTAGGGGAAAGGAGATGGAGGAAGAGATGAGGGATGGAGTGGGGTGGGCAGGAAAGGGGAAAGAAGTGGGAGGGTGACGAGGAGGGGGAGGGAGTGCTGGGAATGAGGGGAATGGAGGAAGATAGGGGCAGGAAGAGGGATGGCAAAGCGCAGTTGGGGGAGGGTTGCCGTCACAACGGAGAACTCTGGCATCACAACAGAAACCCGTCAGCCGCGTCTGCACAGTTGGGGGTGAGTGGTGGAATATTGTGATGGGGAACGGGGCCCAACGGGTCCCACTTGGTCTAGTATATTACTAAAACTCAAAAATCACTTCCACTTGCACTACCCGTTAGCGGCGTATGACGTCACAATGGGATCCCGATATTCATTTACATAAAAAATTGCGATTTTCAAAAAAACTCTGTTTTAATCAAATTCGTGGGGGGAGGTTTCAATTGCAAAAAATACGTGATTTTCATTGAGCGGGGGTGTTGGGATAGGGGAGCGGTTTCATTTACAAAAACGGGTCCCGTGTTTCTATCCGAAATTCCAGTGAATACAAGCCCAATCTTTCCAATCTTTCCTCATGTGACAGTCGTGCCATCGCGGGGTTTAACCTCGTGAACCTACGCTGCACTGCCTCAATAGCAAGGATGTCCATCCTCAAATTAGGAGACCAAAACTGCACACAATACTCCAGATGTGGTCTCACCAGGGCCCTGTACAAATGCAGAAGTACCTCTTTACACCTGTACTCAAATCCTATCATTATGAAGGCCAACATGCCATCAGCTTTCTTCACTGCTTGCTGTACTTGCATGTTTACTTTCAGTGACAGGTGTATAAGGACACCCAGGTCTCGTTGCATTTCCCTTTTTCCTAATCTGACACCATTGAGATTATAATCTGCCTCCTTGTTCTTGCCGCCAAAGTTGATAACCTCACATTTATCTACATTATACTGCCTCTGCCACGCATTTGTCCACTCACTCAACCTGTCCAAGTCACCCTGCAACCTTCTCGCATCCTCTTCGCAGTTCACACTGCCACCCAGCTTTGTGTCATCTGCAGATTTGCTAGTGTTACTTTTAATCCCATCATCTAAATCATTAATATACATTGTAAATAGTTGCGACCCCTGCACCGAGCCTTGCGGCACTCCACTCGCCACTGACTGCCATTCTGACAGGAACCCGTTTATTCCAACACTTTGTTTCCTGTCTGCCAACCAATTCTCTATCCATGTCAATACCCTACCCCCAATACCATTTTGCCCACTAATCACCTGTTTGGGACCTTATTATTTTACTTGTCACATCCTCAAAGAATTCCAGAAGATTAGTCAAGCAGGATTTCCCCTTTATATATCCATGCTGACTTGAACCAATCCTTTTACTGCTATCCAAATGTGCCGTTATTACTTCTTTAATAATTGATTCCAGCATCTTCCCCACCACCGATGTCAGGCTAACTGGTCTATAATTCCCCGTTTTCTCTCTCGCTGCTTTCTTGAAAAGTGGGATAACGTTAGCTACCCTCAAATCCACAAGAACTGATCCTGAATCTATAGAACATTGGAAAATAATCATTAATGAGTCCACGATTTCTAGAGCCACCTCCTTGAGTACCTTGGGATGCAGGCCATCAGGCCCTGGGGATTTATCAGCTTTCAGTACCATCAGTCTACCCAATATTATTTCTCGCCTAATGCAAATTTCTTTAAGTTCCTCTGTCTCCCCAGATCCTCTGTGCTCTAGTACATCTGGGAGATTGTTTATGTCATCCTAAGTGAAGACAGAACCAAAGTATCTGTTCAACTCTTCACACATTTCCTTGTTCCCCATAATAATTTCACCTGTTTCTGCCTTCAAGGGACCCACATTTGTCTTTACTAATCTTTTTCTCTTAACATACCTAAAGAAGCTTTTACTATCCTTCTTTATATTCTTGGCCAGATTACCCTCGTACTTCATCTTTGCACCCCGTATTGCCCTTTTTGTTACCTTGTTGTCCTTTGAAAGTTTTCCAATCCTCTTCTTTTGGTTTTATTTCATCACTAACTTCCCTTGTCAGCCACGGTTGCCTCTTACTCCCCTTAGAATCTTTCTTCCTCTTTGGAATGAAATGATCCTGCATCTTCTGGATTATGCCCAGAAATTCCTGCCATTGCTTTTCCACCGTCATTCCTGCTCGGATCCTTTTCCAGTCGACCTTGGCCAGCTCCTTTCTCATGCCTTCATAGTTCCCTTTGTTCAACTGCAACAATGATACTTCTGATTTAACCTTCTCCCTCTCAAATTGCAGTTTAAAACATCATATTATGGTCACTACCTCCTAGCGGTTCATTTACCTGGAGTTCCCTTATTAAATCTGGTTCATTATACAACACTAAATCCAGAATTGCCTTCTCTCTGGCAGGCTCCAGTACAAGCTGCTTCTTGGAGAAGAGATTTACATTTTTTTAACCTTCGTGTCAGTGAGAAAATTGAGGAGATAATCATGAAGCAAATGGAATAGGGACGTTTGCCAAGTGCATACAAATATTAATGGCTCTGCTACACTTCTCTCATTGGAAAAAAAAGCAAGCTGTCGCCAATGCCTTTCTAAATGATGATGGTGTGTTGCATGATTCATTGGATATCAGTCCATTGTGAGGGAGTATTATTTTAAACTAAAATCAATTGTCTTTTTTTTTTTTCAATTCTCACAGTTTCATCTCGCAGTTATCAGTTATCTGTTCTATATCAAATATTTTAATCATGCAACTCCCGGGGCACTATTCAGTTTCAAAGTGGGCACCAATTCTAAACGTTAATGAATATTAATGTGAATGAGGTCTCAAAAAGGAAAATTATAGAACACTTGGAAAATATTAATCAGCATTCTAGAAATAAAAAATCTATTTCATACTACCTCAAATGCAATCAAGGGATAAAGGAATCATAAAGAGACTCATTTTGGAGGGTGATTTATCCCTAAGAATCTATGCAGCCTATATTTCTCATAAAGCCCATTCTATTCTCTGACTGAAATTCAATTTAAGGCAAGAGAGCAGCTTTTAAAACATTAAACTGAACTTTTATTAATGTATCTTAAAAATAAGAAAAATACATTTCATAGTTGACCTATAGTAAAAAGAATGACTAAACCTATGGGCCAATAAAATTGATGTTAAAATACTTTTATTAAAGAGGGGAAAGAGAATCTGACCCCTCTTGGATAGCTGGAATGATTATTAAAACTACATTTGGGGAAATATTGATCTGTCTGTGGCCAGTTCATTTATATTTCCTTTTTATTAAACTGAAATTTTTCTTTTAGGAAATTTCTGATATTTGCACGTAAAAGCAAACCCTCCGAGGAAGTCTACTACATGCACAATCCATCTAAAAATTGTCAACCAGCATCTCAAAACAATGAACTGAATCTCAATAGCCAGTGCTGAGTTTCCGAATTACATGATCAATGCCAGTAAGTTTGGGACTTACGCATAATCACCTTCAAATACAGAAGTCTACCGACAGAATTGCTGCACTATTGATTCCTCATGAAGACACGTTGTGGAGCCCAGTCTTATTGAGATCCCACTGGTCGTACACTGGGGAATCGCCTCTTTGATCCTACACCAAGTCAGACCACACACAAAATTCAATACTTCACCGATTTCAGTGGTGGTCAATGGGCTATAGCTTAGGAGGCAAAGAAAGTGAGTTACATTTGTTCAATTAGTTCATTTTGGTGCTTTCAATTACCCATTCATTTCAATTCTTCACTTTTTAGTTACATTTATGATTTTTGAATTATTTACTTCAAATTTTAATGTTTTTGAAATGGAAGTCAGACATTAAAACAATGAGCAACTATCACACAGCTTTTAGAGCAGGCTGTCAAAGTTGTCAAGACCTCTTGGGAGTGCAACCTCCTTACAGTGCCACTGTAGATGACCCAGACCATACTGTTTGGGATACAGGAAGCCTCAGGCCAGCTCAATTACCCCCCCTCCCCCCCCCCCCCCCCCCCCCATCTCCCTGGTTCAGGCCAATTAGGTACGGTGTAGTGGGACCCAGGCAGCGGTCCTCAGATCGAGGGGGGGGGGGGGTTGGGGGGGCAGAGGGGAGGGGGAAGGAGGGAGGGGAGGTGGAGGAGGGGAGGTGGAGGAAGGGGAAGGAGGAGGAGGCTGCATCTGTCAATTGTTGACAATTTGAACATTGCAGCTTTTAGGCCTATGTTGAATAATACCAGACTGGACTCTCAAACCTCACCAGCAAATACATAGCAGCAACACCAAAGACACATACAGAACTGCATTTTTCAGATTTATGACAAATATTATCATTTGATCTAAAATAACAATTCAAGCTCAATAACGATTTAAGAGTACAGTGCAAAAAAAAAGGTTATTGAAGGCTCTCATTGTAAACCAAACTCTAAGTCAACCACAGGGTTACTTTGCCACAAACCTCAAAACACTGTCAGGCAAACATTCAAATAAATTAGGAATCAGGTAAGCGATTACTTCCATATTTAGTGTTTTACTAGACTAAGTGGGACCTGTTGGGTGGGGGAGGGGGTGTGTGTGGGGAAACATAGAAACATAGAAAATAGATGCAGGAGTAGGCCATTTGGCCCTTCGAGCCTGCACCGCCATTCAATGTGATCATGGCTGATCATCCAACTCAGCATCCTGTACCTGCCTTCTCTCGATACCCCCTGATCCCTTTAGTCACAAGGGCCACATCTAACTCCCTCTTAAATATAGCCAATGAACTGGCCTCAACTACCTTCTGTGGCAGAGAATTCCAGAGATTCACCACTCTCTGTGTGAAAAATGTTTTCCTCATCTCGGTCCTAAAAGATTTCCCCCTTATCCTTAAATTGTGACCCCTTGTTCTGGACTTCCCCAACATCTGGAACAATCTTCCTGCATCTAGCCTGTCCAACCCCTTAAGAATTTTGTAAGTTTCTATAAGATCCCCCCTCAATCTTCTAAATTCTAGTGAGTACAAGCCGAGTCTATCCAGTCTTTCTTCATATGAAAGTCCTGACATCCCAGGAATCAGTCTGGTGAACCTTCTCTGTACGGTTGCCAGAAGGGGCGTCGCCATCCCGGCGAATAACAGACCAATATCTTTTGTAATGTTTCATCGATCGGAACAAAACTTGGTGGCTTGGAGCAGAGGAGAACGGTGAGTAAGGTGGCGAAAAATCCTAGCGATATAGGGTGCCGTTTTTGCGCAAATCTAAAAACAACGCAAACCGGAAGAGGACAGGATGAGAGTTTTAGTGATAGTATCGATAGAAGATAGAATAAGAAGATAGATAGAAGATAGAATATAGATAGAAGAAGAAGAAGAAAATATAGACGATAGATAGAAGATATATTTTACAGAATCACAACCCCATTATATCAATATGTGACAATGATGCTCAGGAAAATGCCCATAACTGCCCAGCCCTTGTCATATAAGTGCTCCACCTTCACAACATAATTAATACACTCTGTTCCAAAAGACTCAACGTGGCCCACAGGAGGCAAAAGACAACTGATTGTTTTGGGAAAAATCCCTGGAAATGTTCTCCTTTTGCCATTTGAATTTGTCCAGTAGACTGGGCAGGTCTGACTTACTGTCCTTGCCTTTTATGTAAGATTGTCTCCACTCTAACCAATAGACAATAGGTGCAGGAATAGGCCATTTGGCCCTTCGAACCAGCACCGCCATTCAATGTGATCATGGCTGATCATCCCCAATCAGTACCCCGTTCCTGCCTTCCCCCCATATCCCCTGATTCCGTTATTTTTAAGAGCCCTATGTAGCTCTCTCTTGAAAGCATCCAGAGAACCTGCCTCCACCGCCCTCTGAGGCAGAGAATTCCACACTCACCAATCTCTGTGAGAAAAAGTGTTTCCTCGTCTCCGTTCTAAATGGCTAACTCCTTATTCTTAAACTGTGGCCCCTGGTTCTGCACTCCCCCAACAGCGGGAACATGTTTCCTGCCTCTAGCGTGTCCAAGCCCTTAACAATCTTATATGTTTCAATGAGATACCCTCTCATCCTTCTAAACTCCAGAATGTACAAGCCCAGCTGCTCCATTCTCTCAGCATATGACAGTCCCACCATCCCAGGAATTAACCTTGTAAACCTACGCTGCACTCCCTCAATAGCAAGAATGTCCTTCCTCAAATTAGTGGACCAAAACTGCACACAACTGGTCTCACTAGGGCTCTGTACAACTGCAGAATGACCTCTTTGCTCCTATATTCAATTCCTCTTGTTATAAAGGTCAACATGCCATTTGCTTTCTTCACTGCCTACTGTACCTGCATGCTTACTTTCATAGACTGATGTACAAGGACCCCCAGATCCCGTTGTACTTCCCCTTTTCCCAACTTGCCGCCATTTAGATAACCAGAAACAGATCCATGTCTCACATGAAGTTTAAGAAAGAATTGCAGATGTTGGAAAATCAAAGGTAGACAAAAATGCTGGAGAAACTAGGGAATTGATGCTGCCTCACCCGCTGAGTTTCTCCAGCATTTTTGTCTACCATGTCTCACATGAAGTAATTTGCTCAAGCAGAGTCCACTGCACAATCCATCCACTATTCTTGAGGCAAAGAACCATTTCCTAACACACTAACCTAATTACTACTATATGTATCATAAAATTGTAACCCCCGGGTGCCCCAAATTAAACTAGCTTCACAACTATTATTCTTCCCTTAATCACATTTACAAGTTTTTGATGAATTCACGCACAAGAAGTTAGCCTGTAAGGTTTAGATCACATTGATTCAAGGGTGACATGCTGAAACAGATCTGCCTTAAGTTGGCAAGCCGTGACTAGTACCATGGGGATCGGTGCTTGGAACAGCTACACACTATCTGGAGCAATGATTTGGCTGAGGCGTCTGGCTGAACAAATGGTATGTTGGCCTTTATAATGAGAGGGTTTGATTATAGCAGATTCTTGCAAATATTGCAGTAGTATAGAGACTTGATAATTCAGTATGTAGATTAGTATGTACAGTTTTGATGGCTTCACCTAAAAAAGTATGTATTTGCCAGAGAACGAACAAAGTGAAGATTCATTAGACTTGTTCTAAGGAAGGCAATTTTGCTGTATGTAGAGAGGTGAGAACAGGCTGTGACTGAATTTGCTAAAGGGACTGTCCCACTGCGGCGACCTAATCCGCGAGTTAAGAAGAGCTACTTCAACCTTCAAGCTCAAAGGCACTCGCCTGGAAAACCTCGAGCTGGAATGACCGTCCGCGTTGAAATCGCGAGCTGGATCGACCGACCGCGCACACACACACACACACACCCACACACACACATTGCAAAGGCGGGGGCCAGGGAAAGCGGGGGAGCGCTGTCTGAAATTCACACCCGCGATGAAGAGGAAGGACACGGCTGTCACAGTAAGTCCTTTAGCAAGCGCGGAGGGGGACGGTGGAGAGGCTCGATCTTTCTGTGCGTTTTGAAGAACGGGGGGGGGGGGGGTGGTGGGCTAACGTACCTCATGAAAAACTGCGAATGCACGTTGACAGCAGCTGCATTAATCCAGAGCGGGGGGCGGGGCCAGGAGGCAGCTGGGCCTCGAGCAAGAGTTCTTCAACCGCTCGCTATAGGATCTTTGGCTGAAGCGCTCGGAAAGTTCACTAAATGCTGCGCGTGAGTCTCATGCGTGCCAGCTCCCTGGAGTTTGGGGGGAGGAGCCTGCATCGTCACACACACACTAACGACTCCCCCGCTCCCACACACAGCGGGGAGGGGCGTGACTTCACAAAAGAAAACAGGTGTCCTCGGGATCTGAAGAACCTGCTCGTTCTTTCCGCGCCTTTTAAAGAACGGGGGTGACTTAACTCGTGCAAAACAGCAGATGTTTAATCCAGAGACGGAGGGGGGGGGGGGGGGAGAGTCACAGAGAGGGACACAGAGAAACATTAAAATTCAATGCTATGAAAAAATGAAATAAACAATGCTTTAATCCACAGCCGGGGGCGGGGCCAGGAGGTAGGTTGGCTTCCATTGGTGGGCAGGTGGGCATTGTGACGTCAGAAGCTGGCAAGCGGCGATAATTTTTTTTTAAAGTGGAGTTTTGTGAACCATTTTATTCAAAATCTGGGGAAATAATTGATCAAATTTAGAGAGGAGTGGCTTTCTGAAATCATAAGATAAATCCCTACCGAAATATGTAAAAGTCTCCCCATGTTTGCATCTGGTTTTCGAGGAAATACATTTCAAAGGCAAAATGACACACACACACACACACACACACACACACACACACACACACACACACACACACACACACACACACACACACACACACACACACGCACGCACACACAGAGTTTTAAAAGTATATAGATAATAAAGTTTAGAGGGCATTTTACCTACCGGTCGGTTTTCCCTGGTCCTGAAAACTCCAATGAGCCAATCTAAATGCCCGGTCAGCGAAGGAGATTGCCTACGGCTGCCTTCGACTGCCTGTAACTAAGTAGCGACCCCACTCCACTGCACCAAATTTTACTCGCGGAAAATTTTTCAACATGCTGAGAAATTTTCCGCCACCTAGCTGAGGCCACGAGTATTCGGGAACTTCCCTCGAGCATGAAGGATAGTTCCAGTGATCTCATAGGACCACCCAGGACCTCGTGTCGACCATGCTGCAAGTTTGAGTCGAGGGCAAACCCGTCTAAACTCGCAGATTAGGTTGCGGCAGTGGGACCTTAACGTTTAGAGGAATAAGATAAATCATCGAAACTGAGGCTAGTACTCCTCAGAGACGTGTACTCGTGCCCGCAGCTCCTAGCTTGCTGCATACCCAGTGGATATGACTGTTGAACCACATGCTGGAACATGGAAATGTTGGTTCGTTTAGAAGCCCGCATGTTTTTGAGATGACATAATGCATTATTATTGGTAGCATGAGAAGATCATTCAGATATGTTTACTCACCTTTCATTATTGAAATGCATTAAAGTCTGAAACCTACTGATCACTGTGCAAACACTAATTTTTAACCAACCAATATTGAACAAACCCCAAAATTCCAAATAAAGGCAGAGAATGCTGGAAATGCACAGCAGTCAGGCAGCATCAATTGGGAGAGAAACAGAGTAGACGTTGAATGTCAAGGACCCTTCATTTGAACTAAATCAGTGAAAGGATAACTGTGTTTCAGAGAAGTAGGGTGGAGAGAACATAAGGAACATTTATGATAAGGTGCATAATTTGTCACGAAAACTCCAACTGTGCAAAATGCCCACACTGTTAAATATCTTGAAATATTTGTTATGCCAGTTGAATATGATGTTAACTTGCTTTCTTCTCCCAGTGGTGATGCCAGTAGATAGAAGCTGAATAGATAGAAGTGAAGGATTTTTGTAATGTAGTTTGATTTATTGAATAAAGCTGATAGTTAATTGCCCCAGCTCAAGCCTCAAAGAGCAATCTCTGCAGGTGGTGTCAACTGGTTTTCAGTAAAATAGGTGATCAATGGATGATTGTGTATTTCAATCATGTAAAACTAGAAATTTTGCCAGTGCCTCTAAGATTGGAACTCACATTTAAGTAGGAAAGTTAGTATTTCCATTACATAGAAAAAGATGTGGAATGTCTGAACCATTTATATATATATATAGCTTAAAGACTTGTAATAATAGCAAAATACTTTGCAGTGGCAAAATCTTGATTTTTTTTTTAATGTTTTGATTGTTTAGAGTTATATCAGAAGATCACTGTTAATTTCCACAGAGAACTTCTAATCTGATAAATTATCTTTCACATTGGTGCACAGAGAACGGAACTAAAATATCCCTCCAAACCTGTCCTGTCTTGTACCCCCTAGATTACTATTAATTTCCCTTCAACTTAACCCTATGTCCTCTGGTCCTTGATTCCCCCCTACTCTGGGCAAGGTACTCTGTGCATCTACCTGATCTGTTCCTCTCAAGATTTTATACACTTCTATAAGATCACCCATCATCCTCCTTCACTCCAAGGAATAAAGTCCCAGTCTACGCAACCTCTCCCTATAGCTTAGACCAGGGATCGGCAACCTACGGCCCCCGGCCGAATCCGGCCCGTAACCCGAAATCATCTGGCCCGCAGGCGTATTTTTTTTCCTCAATCGTCCGGCCCGCAGACTTCCGTCATCTCCGGTACCTGGAATGTTTAAGGAAGAACTGCAGATGCTGGAAAAATCGATGGTAGAAAAAAAGCTGGAGTGAGTTTCTCCAGCATTTTCTTCTACCTCTGGTACCTGGAAGGTGATTTGACTGTAACGCATCCTGTGAAAACCCGTCGGCACGGCCACACACCTTCTGTGTCTGGGCTTCACTGTCGGGATCGGGGTTGTCAGTAGGCCGGGGACGAGTGAGTGTGAGTATTTGAGCTCAGTGATCCGGGTGGCATCCTCGAAGGGGCGGGATCTATGTGAACACGTGATTTGATGTCTGCCATCCGGGGCGGGATCCATGTGTACACGTGATAGATGTGGCCCGCCATCCGCTCACAGACATATGTCCTGGCCCCTTGGCAGAAGAGGTTGCCGACCCCTGGCTTAGATCCTCCAGTCCTGGCAACATCCTCGTAAATCTTCTCTGTACTCTTTCCAGCTTGACAATACCTTTCCTATAACATGGTGCCCAGAACTGAACACAAAATTCTATATGGGGCCTCACCAACGTCTTATGCAACTGCAGTATAACCTCACAATTTCTATACAATACTCTGACTGATAAAGGCCAATATGTCAAAAGCCTTTTTGACAACCTTATCTATCTGCTACCCATGGAACCTTGGAACCATGCACCTGCACACCTAGATCACCCTGCTCTACAACACTCCCCAGAGGCTACAACACTCCCAAGACTCCCTAGGTCCTGCCCATATTAGACTTCCCAAACTGCAACACCTCACATTTCTCTGTCATTCTAAAATGTTTATGCTGTTTGAACTGTATTTTAACTGTGTAGGAAGGAACTGTGGAGGAAGTGGAACTCTAGGATGTTTCCATCAGTGGGAGCGCCTAGGACTAGAGTTCATATGCTCAGAATTAAAGGACTTTCCTTTAAGAAGGAGATGAGGAGGAGTTTCTTTAGTCAGAGAGTGCTGAATCTATGGAATTATTTGCCACAGAAGGCTGTGAAGGTCGTTAATGGATATTTTAATGCAGAAATAGATAGATTCTTGATTAGTATGGGTGTCATGGGCTATGAGGAGAAGGCAGGAAAATGGGGTTAGGAGGGAGATAGATCAGCCATGATTGAATGGCCGAGTAGACTTGATGGGCTTAATGGCCTAATTCTGCTCCTACCACTTATGACATAATGGGAGGAATGGAAGGTGAAGTTGTTAAGATTAAGGACCAGCTCCACTAAGTGGAGAAGAGTGTTGATACAGGCCTATCTAGCTCTCCCTTGATCGTTTGCAGTGAACCAGCTCCCACCACCCTCTGAGGCAGAGAATTCCACAGACTCACAACTCTTTGTGTGAAAAAGTGTTTTTCATCTTTGTTCTAAACGGCTTACCCCTTATTCTTGAACTGTGGCTCTTGGATCTGGACTCCCCCAACATCGGGAACATGTTTCCTACCTCTAGTGTTTCCAAACCCTTAATAATCTTATATGTTTCAATAAGATCCCCTGTCATCCTACTAAATTCCAGAGTATACAAGCTCAGCCTCTCCATTCTCTCAGCATATGACAGTCCCGCCATCCCGGGAATTAGAACCTACTCTGCACTCCCTCAATAGCAAGAATGTCCTTCCTCAAATTTGGAGACCAAAACTGCACACAATTCTCCAGGTGTGGTCTTACTAGGGCCCTGTACAACTGCAGAAGGACCTCTTTGCTCCTATACTCAACTCCTCTTTTTATGAAGGCCAACATGCCATTCGCTTTCTTCACTGCCTGCTGTACCTGCATGCTTACTTGCATTGACTAATGAACAAAGACCACCCTGATCCCATTGCACTTCCCCTTTTCTTAACTTATCTTCAACGGCTTCCCTATCACTGACATGTGATTAATTGGCGTATAATTCAAAGGAACAACATTGGCTACTCTCCAGGCCAACGGGACCTCTCCTGTGGCTAGAGAAGATGGAAGGATCTTTGTCAAGGCTCCCACAATCTCCTCTCTTGCCTCTCTCAATAACCTAGGATAGATCAGGCCCTGGGGATTTATCCACCTCAATGGTCTTCAAGAGCCCCAGCACCTCATGACATGATGTACACTTTCTGAAATTGTGACATACCAAAAAAAATCTAATGGATATTTATTGTGCCAAAGATGAAATGTTGATATTAACATAAGCAAACTTCATTGGCGATTTTAACAGGATTATGCTGTCAGATCTTACTTACATTTCCTTGTGAAGTTTTGTTTACCTATGTTTCTCGAGGAAAAATAATGTAATAAGAAAAGGAATAAATAACTAGTCGCAGCCAGTGGGATCATCTACCAACCATATGAACAGGAATTTGACCAGACGTTTAGAGGACGCAGCCGGGGAATTAACATGCAATGCAAATGATATCTCACAGAGGTTAACCAGGCAACTTTTAATAACAATGAATAATAAAATGCAGCAAAGTAGGCTCCCGCTGAGAGCAAGCCCTTATAGAGACATTTTGATGGCAAGCCCGAGGACAAATGAGTGAGTCACAAACATCCCCATTTGGGTAGAAACAACTTCAGTGTTGGAATCTCAATAAAGATTGTGAAAAGTCATAGGATAATAAATATAAAGTCAGATTATCCTGGGCAAAACACAAAATGTTGGAGAAATTCAGCGGATCAGGCAGCACGTGTAAAGGGAATAGATAGGTGACGTTTTGTGCAGGGACCTTTCTACAGACTCGCTGACTTTCCGGGTTCGGAACCATCGTCCTGGTGTTTCGGATCATCTTGGATGAACTGTGAAATTTGGGAGGTATTCCTTCAATGCATTCTCTCTCCTCAGATCCATGCCCACTGCCCACTGGAAGGAATCTAAATGATTATATATAGACCTCCAAGTCTATATATAGCGTTGCTCCCGTATGTTTGCATGTTTTCTGAGTTGTTTAGTGTTTTTCTGAGAGTCATTAAGTGCGGTATTTAACAACAGCAAGTATGACTACCACGGTAATCTTTGTACTTGCTTTTGAGATCTGTGCACACTGTGTGTGCTCGCAGAAGTCTGTGTTGTATGACTGCTTGTCAGTACATTGTCCTGTTTGTATGTGGAGCCACGTCAAAGAAGATTTTCTGTTGCGACAGACAATAAAGTTTTCTGAATCTGAATCTGAATCTGAATACCATCGGAATATAGCCTGTTTCTCTGTTGATCCAGGAAATCATTGTGTTCCAGCACTGTAGAATAATCTACAGGATGGCAATGTTTCTCGGAGGCAGCCCACCAGCATCCTCTCAATGGGAAATTGGAGATGAGTAATAAATATTGGCTTTTTCTGTGGAGACACAAGGATCATGTGGATAAATGTGAGGTTATCCATTTTGGTGCCAAAAACAGGAAAGCAGACTTGTATCTAAATGGTGGCCGATTAGGAAAAAGGGAGATGCAGCGAGAACTGGGTGTCATGGTACACCAGTCATTGAAAGTAGGCATGCAGGTGCAGCAGGCAGTGAAGAAAGCGAATGGTATGTTGGCTTTCATAGCAAAGGGATTTGAGTATAGGAGCAGGGAGGTTCTACTGCAGTTGTACAGGGTTTTGGTGAGACCACACCTGGAATATTGCGTACAGTTTTGGTCTCCAAATCTGAGGAAGGACATTATTGCCATAGAGGGAGTGCAGAGAAGGTTCACCAGACTGATTCCTGGGATGTCAGGACTGTCTTATGAAGAAAGACTGGATAGACTTGGTTTATACTCTCTAGAATTTAGGAGATTGAGAGGGGATCTTATCGAAACTTACAAAATTCTTGGGTTGGACAGGCTAGATGCAGGAAGATTGTTCCCGATGTTGGGGAAGTCCAGGACAAGGGGTCACAGCTTAAGGATAAGGGGGAAATCCTTTAAAACCGAGATGAGAAAAACTTTTTTCACACAGAGAGCGGTGAATCTCTGGAACTCTCTGCCACAGAGGGTAGTTGAGGCCAGTTCATTGGCTATATTTAAGAGGGAGTTAGATGTGGCCCTTGTGGCTAAAGGGATCAGAGGGTATGGAGAGAAGGCAGGTACGGGATACTGAGTTGGATGATCAGCCATGATCATATTGAATGGCGGTGCAGGCTCGAAGGGCCGAATGGCCTACTCCTGCACCTAATTTCTATGTTTCTATGTTTCTATGATCTACAATTGCTGGAACTTGAGCAAAATGTCAGTGTTCTGGAGGAACTCAGCGGATCAGACACATACGTGGAGGGAATGGACATGTGGCATTTTGGGCTTCTTCGTGCCAATTGAAATAGGGGGGGGAGAACGGTGGAAAAGAGAGGTTGGGCGGGACAAATGCAGACGTCATAGATCGATACAAGGAACTGCTGATGCTTGTTTCCCAAAAATGACACAATTTGCTGGAGCAACTTGGCAGGTCAGGCAGCATCTCTGGTAAGCATGTGGATACAGGTGAGGGTGTGATGATTGGCAGATGGGTAGAGTATGTGGCAAAGGCTAGTGGTGAAAAGGGGACAAAAGGGTATCCGATAAGGAAAGAAGAGCTATTGAGAAATGGATAAACGAGAAATGTGAGACCTGTGGATGGGAGAGAAAACTGTAAAAAGTTCAATCTTTTCCATGCAAAGTCCCATACAAAAAGTAGCAAACTGTAGGTAAACAAATTACTCTGAGGTCTAAAAATAGAAACTAAGATCATTGTTAACAATTCTGTTTTGATATAAGTAGCAGAGGAGGGAATAAGTAGGATTGAGTTATTACAACCATGATCTGTTTGTGTATAGAAAAGCAAAGTGTAATAGAAACAGATAATTTATTTTCAAATCAACAGATGTCGTGTGATATTGATTTGGAAGATAGTTTCTGCTTGGTTGCCAAGTCTGTTTGTTTAAGACAGGTACTCAAGTACTGCATTCATGATAGATTGACAGTTCATTATCAGATTAAACTCTGTTAACTTGGCTAAAGTCCTCGTAAATTTGAGATTGCACATCAGAAGAAGCAAGGTGAAATTACTAATTTTCTTTCTCATCTTCCTTTGCATTTATAGTTCAACCAAAGATTTGAGAATTTGAAAGTAGGGCAGTACAGTTGTACAGCTAGTGCTGCTGCTGCCTCACAGCACCAGAGACCCTAGTTCAATTCTTACCTCGGTTGCTGTCAGTGTGGAGTTGGTACACTCTCTCTGTGACCACATGGATTTTGCCCGGGTACTCCGGTTTCCCCCAACATCCCAAAGGTGTTTGTAAGTTAATTGGCCTCTGTAAATTACCACTAGGGTGTAACGAGTGGATGAGAAAATGGGCCAATGTGGAACTAGCGTGAATGTTTGATCAGTGGTCGGCATGAACTCAGTGGGCCGACAGGCCTGTTTCTATGCTGTATGTCGTAATCCATCCATCCGATCGATCAACCGATTGATCAATCAATCAAAAAATCAATCAAACAATCAGTTTTCAAAATGACAGGAATATTATAATATGAAAGTGCACTTTTAGAGAAATGTTTTAAAGTGACTATGTTCTGTTTCTTTCAACCTATCAATCTGTAAAGAGTTTATAATTTATAAATATACTATTTATTACAGCGCTAGAAACTTAATCCATACTCTAATTGTAAACATTGATCTGAGCACTCGTCATTCGTGCAACCAACTGTTAAGTTGTAAACCTACTTCAATGTTATTGGGCAGAGCTGTTGCCAAACTAAGCTGTGATGCTTCATGCTAGGTTGGTGTGAGAGGTAATAACACATTTGACAAAAGACTGCAGGTTAATAATGAACATTTTAAGACTCCCCTTCTTCTTTCTTAGCTTCATTTAGTTTTCTGCACCTCAAATAATTTCTTAATTATGTCCTGATATTTGTTTGTATCCTCCGACATGTTATATTTTCAATGAGGTTCTTCCAACTGTCTACCAAAACGTTGGCGGAAGTACCCTTGGCAACCCTGGATAATGATGTTTATACCACCTCTGTCTCTTTAGTAAATAGCCTAATTGAGCTAAATAGGTAAGCCCTGAAATTTTACTGTTAAATATTGTTTTGAAAGCTTCATCGACTTCAGGAATAAAGGTGGAGTACACATCCCAGTTTACGTCGATGGTGATGAAATGGAGATGGTCCAGAGATGATCGAGAGCCTCAGGTTCCCGGATGTAAATATCACCAGCAATTTGTCCTAGTCCAAACATATTGATGCTACGGCCAAGAAAACACACCAATGCTTTCCACATCCTCAGAACACTAAGGAAATTAGGAATGCCCCATACAACTCTTACCAATTTTTATAGATGTACAGTAGAAAGCATCCTATCATGAAGCATCACAGCTTAGTTTGGCAACAGCTCTGCCCAAGAACACATAAAATTACAGAGCGTTGTGGACGCAACTCAGTACATCATGCACACCAACCTTCCTCTATCGATACTTCTCGCTGCCTCAGGAAAGTAGCCAGCATAATCAATGACCAAACACACACCCCCTGGTCATTACCTCTTCTCTCCTCTCCCGTTGGCCAGAAGGTACAAAACCTTGAAAACACATCCCACCAGATTCAATGACAGCTTTATTCCTGAAGCTGTAAGACTATTCAACAAACTTCTCACAAAATGTATTCCCAACCCCCAAATCTTCCCCACTGTGGACCCTGCATTTTCTTATCTGCTCTTTCTCTGTAGCTGTGACATTATATTCTACACTCTATTTCCTTTCTCTTTATAGTACTTGCTGTACACTTGTACAGTTTTCATTGGATTCACGTATGGATTGTTTTGTATCTGGATAGCATGCAAAACATAGCCTTTCACTGTATCTCTGTACATGACAATAAACCAATAAAATACCTTTATTGATCCATTATTGACAATATGATTGATACCGTGGCCATTGCAATTTTACTGCATTACCTACAGTAGTCTTTAGATATCAACTGTGAAATATTTGATAAGCTAATGGCTAAGCTTAAATAACCATACGTTATAATATAATTCATGTCCCAATAAAGCTCTATTGGAACATAGGGCATAGGGCTTATTGTCTTCCCTCACAGTGGGAAGCGCTGATTCCGCTGTATGGGGATGTTCTTGTTAAATTCTATCGTGTGTTGCGATCTTTTTATTCGTATGGCTGTATGGCAACCCAAATTGGTACAGATGGTACCCAATTGGTTCAGTGACAATAAATGTAAACTTGAACTAGAACTGTACAGCACAGGAACAGGCCCTTCAGCCCACAATGTTTACGACGAACAAGATGCCAAGTTAAACTGATCTCATCTGCCTGTATGGTCCATATCCCCCTATTTCTTTGCACTTCCATGTCCCTATCCTAAAGCTTCTTAAATGCCACTTTCATATCTGCCTTCACCTCCACCCCTGGCAATTCGTTCCAGGCCCCAACTGCTCTCTGTGGAAAGATCTTGCCCCACACATTTCCATTAAACATTCCCTCTCTCACCTTATACCTATGCCCTCCAGCATTGGGCATTTCCACCCTGGGAAAAAGGTTCTGACTGTCTGCACTGAACCGCCGACGTTCCAGAGAGAATAATCAAAGTTTACTCAACCTTGTTGGTGGAACCCTCTAATCCAGGCACCATTTAGAATAAAATGTTAAATTGTTAAATAGCTACTGGGTATTTTAAAACTTTGAAGATAGCTTTATTTTAAGAATCTCTTTGGTGTGGTTAATTATGGTTTACAGACATTCTGGTTTCTGTATCAATGAACATTCTTAATTGCCCGGCAATCCTTTGCATTCAAATTACTACTTTTGTTCCATTATACTTTTTTTAAGCATGCATGAACATTTGCACTGTGACACTTAAGTTGTGATTGTAAAGTGTAACAGAATGGAAACGACATGCTGATTAATTGCAGTACTGGTCAATCGCGTGTGTCTTTACACAAAGTGAACCTGAACTTTTACTGTGGTGTTTGAGTTGTGGTAATCGTATTAGTATTGGTTTATTATTGTCACATATACCGAGATACTGTGAAAAGTTTATTTTGTATGCTATCAAGGCAGATTAATTAGTAGGACTGGATGTTACAATCCCTAAGGTTTTTCACTACAATTGACATTTGGTATTCTTGGGGATGACAACTAGGTGATTTTGCTACCAATCAGACCCATCTTCAGTTGTGTACCTCAACGTCACTGGGTGTTTCGGCCTTTTATCACACGACACCCTCAGTCGAGGCAGGCCCACCACAGGGAGATCAGACCTAGGTGTGTGTCTTATGGTTAGCCTCTAGTCTAGATGGTCATGTGGCTGCCCAGACAGCATATTTTCTCTTCAGCCACAGCCAGTAACTGCTCCATTCGGCTTTTTTCCTTCCATCTTTCTCTCTACCGCTGACTGTGGCTGGTTGGGCTCCGGACTCGTGTCCGTTGGTGGGACAGTACTTGGTTGCGCTTCGCCTGGGGTGCTAATACCCTGTGGACTGTGGTGGTTAACCTGCCACTGGGCTTCACTCGACTGATTTGGCCTACCTCTTAGAAAGTAATGGTCAAATTATATCGTACATGAGTACATCAAATAGTGCAAAGAGAAAATAATTAGAATGCAAAACAGAGTGTTACAGTCTCAGCGAAAGTGCAGATTACAAAAAGTGCAAAGGCAATTTGAGCTAGATTGGGAGATTGAGGAATTCATCCATAGCACATTAGCGGTCTATTCAAGATCATGATAACAGTGCAGTAGAAGCTATTTCTGAATCTGAGGGTATGAGCAGTCAAGGTTTTGTACTTTCTGCCCAACAGGAGAGAGAATAGCCAAGATGTGAGTGCTCCTGATTATACTGCATATTTTCCCAAGGTAGCGCGAAGTGTAGATGGAGTCGATGGAGGGGAGACTGGTATGCATGATGGACTGGGCTGTGTTCACAAGTCTTTGCAATTACTTGTGGTCCTGGGTGGAGCAAGCTTGTCATACCAAGCTGTGGTGCATCTTGATAGGCTACTTCCTATGGTACATTTGTAGAAATTGGTTAGAGTAGTTTGAAACATGCCAAAATTGTTGGTGATATTTATACCTAGAAACTTGAAGCTCTCAATCATCTCCACTTCAGCATTATTGATACAGACTGGAGTGTGTACTAAACCACACTTCCTGAAGCCAATTACCAGCTCCTTCATTTTGCTGATGTTGAGGGAGGGGTTGTTGTCTTTACACCATGTTCTACCATCAACACTAACACCAACACCAACATTGAGCTCTCTATCTCCTTTATGTATTTAGTCACATCATTGCTTGAGATCTAGCCCATTAGCATGCAAACTTGTGAATGGAGTTCGAGAAGAATTTGGTCGCTTGGTCATGAGATAGAGGAAGTATAGTAAGGAGCTGAGAATGCAGCTTTGAAGGAGAATTATCCTGGAGGATGCTTAGTCACCTGTCCCTACTGTCTTTGTGTCAAGATGTCAAGGACCCAGTGGCAGAGGGACATGAATGAGTCCTAGATCCAGGAGTTTGGAGATGAGTTTGGTCAAAATTATGCTATTGAAAGCAGAGCTACAGTCAATAATTAAGGGTCTAATGTTGGTGGTCTTGGTATCCTGATCAACTGCAGTGAATCGAGGCTGGCTGGGAGGTAGGAGTTAATATGCGCCATGACCACCCTCTCAAAGCACTCTATTATGGTGGTGTCAGAGCCACCAGATGGTAGTAATTAATGCATGCCAGCTTATTTATCTTTGGCGTTGGGATTATAGTGGTCTTTTTAGAACAGGTGGGATTCTCAGCTTGGAGTAGGGAGAGGTTAAAGATGACTGCAAATACCTCTACCAGCTGGGCAAAGTCATACCACATGGAAACAAGCCAACTATGTCTGTGCAGGTTCTGAGGATATGGCCAGGGGCTCAATCCGGGCCAGCTGCTTTCCGTCGGTTCACTCTCAGGAAGGCCGATCTGATATCTGCGACAGTAACCATGGGTACAGGTGCACCTAAAGCTGGCATCATGGGTAATGTCATTCCACTGACCTTCTACTCAAAGAGAGCAGAGAATGCATTGAGCTCATCAGGAACGGGGTGCATTGTTGCCAGAAATTCTGCCCAACTTGGCTTTGTAGCTTGTTATGCAGTACATGCCACAATTGACGGGTGCCCGTGTGGTTAGTCTGAGATACTAGCTTTGTCTGAAATTGTCTTTGGCTTCCCTGGTGGTTTTAGTTTTGTTTTGTTTAGTTTAGATTAGTTTAGGGATTCAGCACAGAAACAGGCCCTTCGGCCCACCAAGTCCGCTGGCCAGCGACCCCCATGCACGAGCACTACCCTACACACACTGGGGACAATTTACAATTATACCAAGCCAATTAGCCTACAAACCTATACGTCTTTGGAGTGTGGGAGGAAACCGGAGCACCCGGAGAAAACACATGCAGGTGACATACAAACTCTGTACAGACAACGCCCATAATCAGGATCGAACCCAGTTCTCTGGCACTGTAAGGCAGCAACTCTACCGTTATGCTTTGCTTTGGCTTTGCGAATATCTTACTTTTATTTCTTGTACAGGTCGGAATCACCCAACTGAAACACCTCAGACTTATCTCACTTCATGTTTCATCCACGATTTCCAGTTGGAGAAAACCCGGATTGACCTCTATGGCACACAGTCCACTACACACTACTGATCAAGTCTGTGGCAAAAGTGACATATTCATTTAGGATGGCTGCAGAATCCTTGAACACAGACCAATCCAACCACTTAAAGAAGTCACGTGGGAGCTCCTCTTTATCCTCAGAGGTACACTGTATGACTTTCTGTACTGGATTCTTATGCCCCTGTCCCACTTAGGAAACCTGAACGTAAACCTCTGGAGACTTTGTGCCCCACCCAAGCTTTCTGTGCAGTTCCTGGAGGTATTTGTTAGTCTCCCTACCTGCTTCCACTACCTGCAACCTCCGGCAACCACCTGCAATCTCCGGGAACCGCACGGAAACCTTGGGTGGGGCGCAAAGTCTCCAGAGGTTTCTGTTCAGGTTTCCTAAGTGGGACAGGGGCATTACACTTCAATTTCTGCACTTGAGCAGGGAGTAGGTGCACAGCTTGATGGTCATTGAAGAACAACATACAGCTTCGCTGAAATAATTTAACAAGGATTTTACATGAGTCCGTCCAGCAAATAGTTCTGGAATATAAATAATGCAAGTGCCCTTAAAAGTTGCAGCTATATAAATCAATTGCATCTCTACAGCATAAATACATCTTTAAGTGAGCAATGTTTTGTAATTCCAATTAAACTTATGACAAGATGGGTGTTCTGCTGTCTCCTTTTTGCCAATAAGCCCATTTCAGCCCCTCAGATGCAATGCTTGGAAAGGATATCTCCACTAACTCACTTTGCCATGAATATTTTATCAGACTTCATTTTGTGCTGCAAATCTGATCAAAAAAGTTAAAAAATAATAATATAAGATGCAAATAGTAACAATGACTTACTGTGATAGTTCTAAAAGCAACAACCTTAGAGAGGTTGAGGCTTTGAATAGAAATACTGAGGCTCTTCAATATCTCAGAAGGCAACAGTGTTGTCAAGTTATATTGTTTTTTTTATTGTTCTAACATAAGGTAGATATCATATATATAAAAGACATAAATGGCAAATGATTTGTTTTTGAAAAAATCTGATGCTTTGACTAGATTAGCTTTGATTGAGTGTTGCGTTAACTATTCTATGTGACACCAAATGTAAAAAATCATAATGGCAGAGATACTGTGGAAGTGCAATACATTTAGGAAGTACACACTGTAATTTCGATGTTATTACACGATTGTTTAATGGATAAAAGTTGATACAAAGAGATTGATTATTTGACAAGGGTCAATGGAACTGCTATATCAAGTTGACCACAAATCTTCTCAATCATGATTCACATAGATTAGGATTCTTTTTTTTTATTTTTTTTTTTTTTATTTTATTTATTAGAAGTAGACATATTATAAAATGTAGTTACATATTATAGTAAAAAAAACTTTTCACATACATCAGTCATACATTATTAAAATTTTCCATTATCAATTAGTTCTGCTTCTAGTGTTTTTATTTTTTATAGAAAGAGGGAAAAAGAGAGGGTAGAAAGTTACAAATAAAAAAGAAAGCAAAAAAAAACACAACAGAAAAACAAGGGAGGTGGAATGGGTTACCTGTAATACATCAATGGAGATAGGTTCGTAGGTTAAAAAGTATAGCTTTTCATCTATTCCTGAGTTCAAGTTTCAGTTGGGTCTTCGTGCTGTGCCAATCTATCCCTTCAGATAGTTAACGAATGGAGCCCAAATTTTATGGAAAAGATCTTGTTTGTCCATTAAGACAAGTCTAATTCTTTCTAAGTATAGGGTCTCCGACATTTCCGTAATCCACATTTTAATTGTGGGGGTTGTAGGGCCTTTCCAAAATTTTAATATTAATTTTTTTCCGGTTATTATACTGTAATTGAGGAAGTTTCTTTGGTTTGTTGGAAGTGTTAAGCTTTGTTCTGATAATAGATTAGGATTCTAATGCAGATTTGTCATTATATTTGCATGTAGCATGGATTGTGCACAGATATCATCATCTCCAATTATTTCTGTGCAAGAGGCAGCATTTAGGGAATTTCATGTAGTTCTGGTCACCCCATTACATGAAGGATGTGAAGGATTCAGAAGAGGATTACCAGAATACTGCCTGGAGTAGAGGCTATTTGCTATGAGAGGTCAGACAAACCTGGACTGTTTTCTTTGGAATATTAGAAGTTGAGGGGAGACCTGATATAAGGATATGGAATTGTGAGAGACATATATAGGGTAAACAGTCAGAATATATTTCTCCGGGTGGAAATGCCAAAGACTAGAGGGCAGAGGGGTAAAGTTTAAAGGAGATGTGCGGGGCAAGTTTTTTTACACAGAGGGTGTTCAGTACCTGCTACATCTTGGTGGTGGGGCCAAATACAATAGTGGTGTTTCAGAGGCTTTTAGATAGACACATGGTTATTGCAGGGAACAGAGAGATATAGAGATGAGTTTAGAAGAATGAGGGGGGATCTCATTGAAACATACAGAATATGAAAGGCTTGGATAAAGTGAATGTGGAGAGGATATTTCCACTAGTGGGAGAGTCTAGGACTAGAGGTCATTGCCTCAGAATTAAAGGAAGTTCTTTTAGGAAGGAGATGAGGAGGAATTTCTTTAGTCAGAGGGTGGCGAATCTGTGGAATTCTTTGTCACAGAAGGCTGTGGAGGCAAAGTCAGTGGATATATTTAAGGCAGAGATAGACTCTTGATTAGTACAGGTGTGAGAGGTTATGGGGAGAAGGCAGGAGAATGGGGTTAGGAGGGAGAGATAGATCAGCCATGATTGAATGGCACAGTAGACTTGATGGGCTGAATGGCCTAATTCTACTCCTATCACTTATGATCTTGTGATATAGACCATGTGCAGGCAGATGAGATTCATTTATCTCGGCATCATGTTCAGCACAGTTAATGTGGGCCAAAAAAGCAGTTCAATGCTCTATAATGATAAACGTAGCATCAATACTGAATCGTTATGAGGTACCATCGGAGGATAGTTGTTGAAAGAAGATGGGAGCATTAAACTTCAAAAAGAGGAAATACATCCAAACCTGTTGCTTTTATGGAGGTTTTCAGTGTGATGTACTGGGCCTTGTCTTAAATAAATTGGACACCTTAATATCATATTGAGATTGAAAACTTGAATTTGTTGAGAATTATGATGGGGTTAGTAATAAAATGTAATCTCGGGCAATATCTTGATGAATCTCCTCTGTACCCTTTCTCAAAACTGCAAAATAAATCTCCAACTGGAGAAACGTTTTATACATTTGGTGCCATAACATCTCTATTCTCATACACTTTGTCCTGACTAATGAAAGTAAGTGTCCATTTACTTTTTTTAACACATGTGCCGCTGCTTTCAGAGATCCTTGGTGTCTTTACTCTGCTGTACTTCCCAGTGTCCTACCATTCATTGTGTTATTCTCAGCCTCATTCATCCTCCAAAAATGCATCACCTCACATTTACCAAAATTAAATTCCATTGCTCTGTCCATCATTCCAATTCATTTATGTCCTCTGCAACTGAAGACTGCCTTCCTTTCTATCAACATCATCGGCAATTTTCTGTCATAATTCGATTTATTTCCTACATTCATATCTAAATTATTTATGTACATCAGATAGCTGGGGTCCCATTATTAATTGCTGCACTAGGGCAAGTCTTACAGGCCTTATTTCACCAAGGCAATTTGGGACGCAATTTGCCATATTGCCTTGCATTTCATGGAGCCTTTTGATAGTCCAGTCTCCCATGAGTTCCAGAGTAATGAGAAGATTGGGTGTGAAGAATGGTTCTGAGCTGAAAAGTTACCTGATTCTCTTTGGTGAATCCCTGCTTCCTCAAATGATTTGTTCCTCAAGATTATTTTTCAATAATATCTCTATAACTGATGTTTGACTCACCAATCTGTAATGAACTGACTTGGTCCTACTTCCCTTCTTGAATAAAGTTACTACATTTGTCGTACTCCAGTTATCTGGCATATCATCTGCAGTTAAGGAAGATCCAATGTATTCCAAAGGATCCTAGCAAGCTCCACTTTTACCTTGCTTAGTAGCCTGTAATACATATCACAAGTCCCAGTTTAAAAGACCTCTCATGCCTCCTTTATTTTAGTTAGCTAGTTAGTTTAGTTTATTGTGTACCGAGGCACATTGAAAAGCTTTTGTTGCGTACTAACCAATCAGTGGAAAGACAATACATGATTACAATCGAGCTATCCACAGTTACATGATAAAGGGAATAACATAAATAAGGTTTTGACCAGGACACAGAGAATGACAACGGTTTGCTGGCCTTTGTGAGGATCTGGACCCATTCGATGGCTGGAGGCCCTGCAGCAACCTGGGCCTCGACTGGATTGAGCAACTGATCCTAACAGAATAGAGAGCAATTCTGAGCTATTATCAACCTCATCGGAGACCCTCGGACTATCTCTGGTTGGATTTTGCTGAACTTGAGACAGCGATGCTGTGAGACAGACAGTGGTGCCATGAGTATCTCCCGGCATCAGGCCTGGCTTACCCGCCGTGGAGCTGGGAAGCCCGTCCTCAAACCTGGCCCCTGCTTGACCCTGGCGAACAGAGAACCTGAGAGGAAGATGGAGAGAGATGGTGGTGGATGGAAAGAGCATAGGGCCAGTAAGAGGAACTGGGTTATACCTTCCACGCCCTCAAGGTCAGCTGCGAGAGGCGCCCGTGGGGCACAGAGAAGGACGATAGTTTGCTGGCCAATGTGAGGATCTAGATGGAGGCGACGGCTGGTGACCCAGCAGGAACGTGGTCCTCAACTTGATTGGGCACCGCTCAAAGAGACTGGGCCGTGGACCGGACAAGGCCTGCAGCAGCACAGACCATTGGAGCAGCAGTGGAGTATGCATACAACTTAAGGGCCTGTCCCACTTAGGCAACTTTTTAGGCGAGTGCAGGAGACTCTGCGTTCGCCTCATGATCGCCACATGGTCGCCAATTGTTCGCTGGTGGTCTCTGGTGAGCCTCCTTCATGGTCGCGAGGAGTTCCTCTGGTGCTCTGTTTTTTGCTCTGTTTTTTGCTGTGGCCTGTTGGGGAGATGGCGCTCGTATAGCGGATAAAAACAGACTGGACAAACTAATCAGGAAGGCCGGCTCAGTGGTCGGGGCTGAGCAACGAACGGTCCAGCAGGTGGCAGAGGCCAGAACTCTGAACAAACTAGGTTCTATAATGACCAACCCCACTCACCCACTCCATGCCCTGAAGGTGATCAAGAGCAGCATCTTCAGTCAGAGGCTGATTGCACCAATGTGCAAAACTGAGAGACATAGGAAGTCCTGTTTACCAGCTGCTATAAGATTATATAATGCGCATAAATAACTGCACTTTTTTTTTAATTAATTGTATTTTAACTTGTATTTTAACTTGTATTTTAACTTGTTAAGTATGGAAGCCATTTGAGGAAATGTGTGGTGTTATGTCTGTCTTGAAGCTGTCGTGGCACTGTAATTTCCTGAAAAGGATTATTAAAGGTATAATCAATAATCAATCTTCCCGCATTCTGGAACTAGTCGCGGCCTCAGTATGGTCGCTGCAAATTTTTCAACATTGGTCGCCACGGAGATAATTGATAATCCTGTAGTTGTAGGTGTAGTTGTAGTGGGGTCACCATGTAGTTGTAGGTGTAGTTGTAGTGGGGTCGCCATGTAGTTATGGGTAGTCGAGGTTGTCATAGGTAGTTTTAGTTGATCGCCTTTGCTGACCGGGCATTTTCATTGGCTCATTGGGGGAAAAAAACGTAAGCACTAGTTTTCAGAACCAAGGAGAACCGACCTGTAATGTTAAATGCCCACCGACCTTCACAGCTGTGTATCTCTGGCTTATTAAAAGTTGTCTGGCTTCTTAAAAGTGTCTCCAGTCCTTCTCCCCCCCCCCCCCCATCCCCCCTTCTCCCCCATCTCCCCCCTTCTTCCACATTCTCCCCTCTCCGCCGCCCCTCTTTTAAAGGACGTACCGTACACTGTGCTAGCCGTCTTAACCTTCCTGTTCATCGCGGTGTGTGTCTGTATCACCTTGGCTTTTCGCCATGTGAATTTCAGACAACACTCCCCCCGCTTTCCCTGGCCCCCGCCTTTGCGATGTGTGTGTGTGTTCCAGTTTTTCAGGCGAGTGCCACGAACTTGACAGTCACCGGCAGTCTGCTGAAAAATCGCCTATGTGGGACAGGCCCTTTAGTGTAGGAAGGAACTGCAGATGTTGCTTTAAACCGAAGATAGATACAAAAAGCTGGAGTAACTCAGCGGGACAGACAGCATCTCTGGAGAGAAGGAATGGGTGACATTTTGGGTTGAGACTCTTCTTCAGAAGAAGGGTCTCGACCCGAAACATCACCCATTCCTTCCCTCCATGGATGTTGCCTGTCCCGCTGAGTTACACCAGCTTTTTGCGTCTATCTTATGCATACAACTTCGCTTTGCCAGGACGATCCTGCAACGCAGCCAGGACAATGGGCTTTTATGGCCAGCTGCACTAAAAGCGACTTAGAAAAAGGCGCCAAAACATGGTGACTCTTTAATATTGTCTCAGTGGTCTATTTCTATACCCTTTGTACTTAATCTAGAATTTTGCTTATGTATAGTAATACTTCACTGAACTGCATGCAAAAAAAAAACTTCTCTGTACCTCGGCACATGTGACAATAAAGAACCATTGAACATCGTGTTCATATTGCCATTCAATAAAACGATGTCTAGTCTTTTACCCCAGTGCCATTCTCCTTGATGAACAATACATCCCTTCATACATTTAATATCCAAAGATTTCTTTGTTGAATATATTCAGCAATTGATTCTACACAGATGTCTAAGAAGAAAATGCCAAAGATTCATTACTCTCTGGGTGAAGAAAATACTCCCCATCTCTGTCCTAAATGGCCTACCCCCTATTTTGAAACTGATCCTTGGTTCCAGGCATCCCAGCCAGGGGATATCATTACCTGTCTTGCTACCCTGTTAATTCCTTTTGAAGAATGTTTCACTTCTCTTCTAAAGTTCTCTTCGAAACTCAAGAGAGTATTGATCTAAGGTACACAAAATTGCTGGAGAAACTCAGCGGGTGCAGCAGCATCTATGGAGCGAAGGAAATAGGCGACGTTTCGGGCCAAAACCCTTCTTCAGACTGATGGGGGGTGGGGGGGAGAAGGAAGGAAAAGAGGAGGAGGAGGAGACCGAGAGCGGGCGGATGGGAGGGTGGGAGGAGACAGCTAGAGGGTTTGAGGAAGGGGAGGAGACAGCAAGGACTAGCAAAATTGGGAGAATTCAATGTTAATGCCATCCGGACGCAAGGTCCCCAGACGGAATATGAGGTGCTGTTCCTCCAATTTCCGCTGTTGCTCACTCTGGCAATGGAGGAGACCCAGGACAGAGAGGTCGGATTGGGAATGGGAGGGGGAGTTGAAGTGCTGAGCCACCGGGAGGTCAGGTTGGTTATTGCGGACTGAGCGGAGGTGTTCGGCGAAACGATCTAGTCTGCTTCATCTCTTACAGGACATAGGTAGCCCATCATAAGGTTCATGCTAGTGAATACTTGATGAACAAATATATCCTTCTTTATGCAGGGAGACAAAAATTGTACATAGTATTCCAGGGCTGCATGGTGGCGCAGCGGTAGAGGTGCTGCCTTACAGCGCCAGAGACCCGGTTTCGATCCTGACTACAGATACTGTCTGTGTGGAGTTTGTATGTTCTCCTTGTGACTGCATGGGTTTTCTCTGGGTTCTCCGGTTTCCGCCCACATTCCAAAGATGTGCATGTCTGTACTTCTGTAATTTGTCCCGAATGTGTAGGATAGAACTAGTGTGTGGGTGATTGCTGGCTGGTTGGCGCCGACTCAGTGGGTCGATGGGCCTGTTTCCACGTTGTACCTTTAAACTAAACTAAATTAAACTAAATTTACCATGACTCTACGTAATTCCCCTTCACAACATCATCATTTATTTGCTAAAGTGCAACGCCAAGTATTGGAAAATATGGAAATCATCTTTTCTCAAGAAACCTTATCAGAGCTCAATTACACAGATATATTAGAGATTTTCCTTTAATGCTTAAAAAAGTTTTTCATACCAAGCTGTGATACTGGTAGGAGGCTTCGTGCACAGTAAGATTGTCTTTAATTACCATTTTTTTTACCATTGCTAAAGAATCATTAAAATGTGTTACATTGTACAATTTCAGCTAAACAAGTCTCAGTCACATGCTGAGTCTTCTGTGCATTACTATTTCCACTGGGATGTACCCTGGTGAGCAGTACTGTGCAATGTCTTAGTCTTGTACTCAAATTATCTTGCAAAAGAAACTAAAGTACCCTGAAGAATAATGGAATTCCTTTCAAAGAGCAATGGAATAAGATACTTTTTCACTTCTCCTTACCTTTCAGCTTCAGGTGGGAAAACAGGATGTTCAATTTGTCCAATAAAGAAAACATTGTGGAAATAGGGAACTGAAGGACAATCAAACAACACTTTGAAACACTGATCTGTGGAATTGTTTCTAAATGATGGCCACATTCCGCAATGGTATACAGTCCAGTGGATGTGCCGAGGTTAGGAAAAATGTGTCTTGATCAGTCTAATGTGGAAAGAAAGTAGTGAAAAGGCAGTTCAAACATTCTAACAAAAGCTGCTAGGACGTTATGAACCTTAAGAAAACATTGGTTCAACCAACAGCTGGAGTATTGTGTTCTTGAATTGTTTCTTCAGAATGCCAGAGGTTGATAGAAGTATATAACATTATAACATAGCGTAGGGTAGACAGTCAGAACCTTTTTTTCCCCAGGGTGGAAATACCAAAAACTAGAGGGCATATTTTTAAGGTAAGGGGGGCAATGATTAAAGGGGATGTGTAGGGTAATGTTTTTATATAGAGGATAGTGGGGGCCCGGAACACACGCTGCCAGGGATGGTAGTGGAGGCAGCTACAATAATGGCGTTTAAGAGGCTTTTAGATGGGCACATGAATGGACAGAGAATGGAGGGATTGGGGTCATGTGCAGGCAGATGAGATTAGCTTATCTTGACATCAGGCTCGGCAGAAACACTTTGGGTGAATGGATGCTGCGCACTGTTTTAGTTCTTTGTTGGGAGCAGTTCTTCGTTGTCCTGTTCCCAACATTACAACTTCAGACAGAGTGGATAGTGTTGAACAGGTACAGGAGAAATTGACCAGACATGGGAAGAGTTAGTAACCCAGATCGACTGGAGAAGCAGTGGAAGTTTCCTGAGGAACAAACGAGATTAGAGGGAAACAGACTGAGCGATTTAAAATCATGAAGCTTTCAGACGGATACGATACAGAGAAACCGTTCCCATTGCAGAAAGGAACAGACGCAGAGGATGTAGAATAAAGGTAATTGGCACAAAGAACCAAAAATTACATGAGAAACATTTAGTAGAATCAGAATTTAGGGCAGCACGGTGGTGCAGCTGGTAGAGCTGCTGCCTCACACCACCAGAGACCCAGGTTCGATCCTGATTTTGGCTGCTTTTTGTGTGGAGTTTGCACATTCTCCCTGTGACCTTGTGGGTTTCCTCCAGGTGCTCGGGTTTCTCCCACATCTGAAAGACGAAGGTTACTTGGCCTCTGTAAATTCCTGCTAAATGTTTAGGGAGTGGATGCAAAAGTGGGATAACATTGAATTAGAGTGAATGGCTGATCGATGTTCGGCATGGACTCAGTGGGCCGAAGGGCCTGTTTCCATGTTGTATCTCCAAACTAAACTAAACCAAACTAAATAAATGCACTGCCATGTAATGAAGGCCAATTTAATGGAGGCATTCAATAAAGGGAATGGGGTAAACATTCCAAAGGAAAAGCAATTGGGCTAAGTGGAGAGAAGTGTTCAAGTTGGATGGGTCGTACATTGAGTTTAAATGGGCTCAATGCACAGCATAGCTTCCTCCCAAGGCTATAGCGTGTGCGGTTGTAAATCAAGCTTCCACTGCGCGCACACAATTTAAATTATACATTTAAATTATAAATTAGTGATGGTAAGATAGAAGTAATAAAAGGCAAACACACTAACACTTATCTTTCAATCTATTAGTACAGCTCAGTATAAAAACACACTTAAACTTGTAAATATCATCTCTAATCAGGCTGCCTAATTGACTTTTGATAGTTTACTGAGAAAAGATGATTTCCACATTTCTTTTCAACACTTTGGTTACTTTTCACTCTGTAATTAAGATCTCATTGAAAGTTAGCCTCCAGACACAAACTGGAATTTTAATGCATCAGTATAGAGGCTGCAAGCACTGAGCCATAACCTTCCAGCAACCAGCCCAAGGCTCCCAGCACTCTCGGCTGCATACTGTTATCGATGGACTGTCTCATACCCACTGGCAAACAATCATGCAATGAAAGCGTTTTAGATTAAATTACATACATAAAAGCTTTGTCTGTGCATTACTTTAGTGAATTTTGTTTTAGCTACTCAAAATTACATGAAGTACATTAGAAATGTACACGCAATCTGTTTTAATGTTTGAAGGCAGAGGATGTGAGTAAATTTCTTAATGAAAACTCTTGTCATCACGAAAGATGGAGACAAAGTCAATGTTGCAGTTATGGAAGAAAAATTGGATGAGGATCAGCTCAATAATTATTAAAGGGTTTAGTATCTTTGAAGTGGATACATAGCCGGGCGAGGATAAAATATATCCAGGCTGTGAAAAGCAGCAATGGAAGTCATTTCTGTGGCACTGATCTCTGTTTTTCAATCAACCCTGACTGCACAAGTGGTGCTGGATGATTGGAGGGGTGTCGGTGTGGAATAAAAGGCTTTATTTATCATATTCTGTTTAATATATATTCAGTGTGGGCAAATCATTGGAATGAATTGTGATGGACAATATAAATTGTCATTTGGAAAAGCAGAGATTATCCAGGGAGTGGCAGCATGGATTTGATAAGGGAAAGTCATGTCTGGCTAACTTGATTGAAGCTTTTGAGCAGGGAAGAAGCAAGGTCATTAAGATTTGATGGAATTCCCCATCCATTTCAACAAGTGTTTTATCAATGAACTTTAAACCTGACCAGAGAAAAAATAATGGATCTTAACATTGAAGAAAGGGTGACACATTTGCTAAGTGGCAGGAAACGCTGAGTGTTTATTGGAGTGTAGCAGCCAGCCTGGAATTTTAACTTTCTTAGCTTTGTATTTAATGGTTTTCTTTCTCTCGAATCCAACCATGTTAGGGGCGGCACGGTGGTGCAGCAGTAGAGTTGCTGCCGTACAACGCAAGAGACCCGGGTTTGATCTTGACTATGTGTGCTGTCTGTATGGAGTATGGATGTTTTCCCTGTGGGTTTTCTCTGGGTGCTCTGGTTTCCTCCTACATTCCATAAACATGCAGGTTTGTAGGTTAATTGGCTTTGGTAAAATTGTAAATTGTCCCGTGTGTGTAGGATAGTGCTGGTGTACGCAGTGATCGTTGGTCGGCGCGGACTTGGGCCGAAGGACCTGTTTCCGTGCAGTATCTCTAAAGACTAAAGCCTAAAGAGTCATGTTAAACTTATCCTCTAGTGAAAATTCAGTGTCTTTATTTTCTTTAAAGAAATTACGTGGCAAAGTTGTCATTCAAAATTTGATACTTAAAAAGCTACTGACCTGACCAATACCTCATTATTAAAATCATCATCTCCCGCTCTGAAACATTCCCAGACTCAGCTCATCAATGCTAAAATCTCCATCTTCGCTGTTGTTACCTATGGACAATTTTACGAAGCACTCTTACTCTGGAACCCATCTTCTGCCCAGCATGAACATGTCTTTGCTGCCTCATTCTAACGTTTGTCAAGACCAATTCAGCCGTTGATCACACCATTCCAGGCCAACAATAAGCCTATCAGGGAATCTCCCTGCTTGAGATCATCTATTGCAACCTGGCTCTGGTCATTTCTTGCGGCAGTACCCCTCCCCACCCCCACCCCCCCCCCCCCCCCCCCCCCCTCCACCCCCCGAATCAGTCTGAAGAAGGCTCCTGACCCAAAACCTATCCACTTTCTCCAGAGATGCTGCCTGACCTACTGTTGTTCCTGCATTTTGTGTCTATCCTTGGTATAATCCTGCATCTGCAGTTCCTTTTTATTACTAAAATAAACATTTTTTACTACTAACAGAGTCATGGAGTCATAGAGTGATACAGTGTGGAAACAGGCCCTTCGTCCCAACTTGCCCACACCGGCCAAAAATGTCCCAGCTACACTAGTTCAACTAGTACACTTGCCTGCGCTTGGTCCATATCTCTCCAAACCTGTCCTATCCATGTACCTGTCAGTTTCTTAAATGATGGGATAGTCCCAGCCTCAACTACCTCCTCTGGCAGCTTGTTCCATGCTCCCACCACCCTTTGTGTGAAAAAGTTACCCTCAGATTCCTATTAAATATTTTCCCCTTCACCTTGAACCTGGTCCTTGATTCCCTACTCTGGGCAAGAGACTCTATCCCCGATCCCGATCTATTGCTCTCATGATTTTGTACACCTCGAAGATCACTGCTCATCCTTCTGCGCTCCAAGGAATAGAGACCCAGCCTCCTCAACCTCTCCCTACAGCTCACACCCTCTAGTCCTGGCAATATCCTCGTAAATCTTTCAAGCTTGACAATAACTTTCCTATAACATGGTGCCCAGAACTGAACACTATATCCTAAATGCAATCTCACCAACGTCTTATACAACTTATGTTGGCTTTTCCTAAATGTAATGCCTTTATTATAGAAATCCCACCCTAGGTTTCAAACATCTCTATAGTCCTGACCCTCCCTTTCATTGTAATCTCCTCCAGCCCTATAATTCGTCACTAGATGTGTTTGGGTTGAAGTTGGGTATCAAAAACGTTATGTTCTATGGCTTGGGGGACAGATAGCGCCGGGATGGAATTTTATATATTAAAAAAAACAAGGTTGAGTACTGTGGGATGTGATATGCTAACTACCCACAAATAGCTGGGGAGTGCCAGTAGCAGAGAGAGCATATATTTCTCAACCAAGCACCTCCGCTCGGTCCGCAATAACCAACCTGACCTCCCGGTGGCTCAGCACTTCAACTCCCCCTCCCATTCCATATCTGACCTCTCTGTCCTGGGTCTCCTCCATGGCCAGAACGAGCAACACCGGAAATTGGAGGAACAGCACCTCATATTCCGCTTGGGGAGTCTGCATCCTGGGGGCATGAACATTGAATTCTCCCAATTTTGTTAGCCCTTGCTGTCTCCTCCCTTTCCTCAGCCCTCGGGCTGTCTCCTCCCATCCCTCAGCCCTCGGGCTCCTCCTCCTCCTTTTTCCTTTCTTCTCCCCGCCCCCCACCCCCATCAGTCTGAAGAAGGGTTTCGGCCCGAAACGTTGCCTATTTCCTTCGCTCCATAGATGCTGCTGCACCCGCTGAGTTTCTCCAGCATTTTTGTGTACCTTTGATTTTCCAGCATCTGCAGTTCCTTCTTAAACTCTACTTCTCAACGTGTGGCTTCACTATTGCAAAGGGACAATGGATCAAGGCAGACAATGGGACCTGACCTGAAATGACACCTCTCCATGTTCTCCATGGATGCTGTTTGACCCACTGATAGTAGTCCAAGACTGCTCTCTAGTTATGGTGGGATGGTTCAGTTGCCTGATACTAGCTGGTGAGAAACTGTCCCTGAATCTGTGCGTTTTCACACTTTTATACCTTATGCCCGATGGGAGAGGGGAGAAGAGGGTGGCCAGGGTGCAACTCATCCTTGATTATACTTTATGAACTTAAAATGAACAGGAATGCTCAGGGTATTAATTGTTCAATCCGATAAACTCGCGTTCAAAGCAGGAGTGTTAGAAGAGGTACCTTTCTAGCCAGATTTGCCGCTCCTCACTTCTACTCAGCGAACCACCCAACACTGAGCTCTCCAAACTATAACCTGCAGCACCTTGGGGGCCAACTTCAGTGCTGATGCCCTCACCGATGAAAGTAAAGTAGCCATTGATATTTGTGAACAATCTCTCCCTCAGGCTGCCTGCTGCCTATAATGAGATCACGCTGAAGAGCCACCGACTTAACGAGGGCTGCTGATAGAGCTCAGCGATCTGAAAGGAACAAAAAATCACAATGTGGCAGAGACAGAAACAAAACACAAAGAGCAAAGACAAGAAAGGAAAAGGTAAACAGAGGTAATAACGTTAAAAAAAATGAACTGATGATAAATAAAAGAACACTACAGTGGTGCAGGTACTATGACTAAGAGAATTTGAGTTGTGTTTGATCTTTAACATACAAGGATAAATAAAGCAGAGACTTATCCTTATCCAAAGTAAAAATTCAGGGAGGCTGTGATCTGGCATTGAACTATAGCGTAATAGAACACTCACAGAGAAGAAGGCGATTCAGTTTAGCTTAAAGTCATCAAAGCTCCTGCAGCTCTTTGGCAGAGCTATCCAATATATACACTCTCTTGTTCTTTCCCCATTGGAACCATTTTTTTCCCTTTTAAAGTATTTATTAAAATCCCTCCGGAAATTTGTTATTGAAGCTGCTTCTACTAATCCTTTGCTTTACATCTACTAAAACCAATGCTTTCCAGATTAAAGCAATTAGCTGTGGGGAAAAATATCCTTGAGTTTCCTTGGATCCGACCCTTCCATTAAATATGTATGTTAGCACAGGGACTCGTCCCATCAGGAAATAATGTGGTGTTTGTAATTTACCACACAGTAAAGGAAGGCATCTGAGAGTTATTTGTTGCTGGCCATACAGATTAAACGCAGAAAACAAGTACACCTAATTTGCAACAATTTAGCAGCTAAGAACATGAGTTCATATCAGCAACTCAAGTTAATTGAATATGTTTACCATCTGTAATCTTAAAATGGACAGTATTTGACAGGACATCATTCTAAAATTTTGGACATAGTCATACGTTGTGGAAATAGGCCCTTCAGTCCAACTTGCCCAAATCCGCGACCATGTCCCAGCTACAGTAGTCCTACCTGCATGCGTTTGCCCCATATCCCTTCAAATCTGCCGTATCCATGTACCTGTCTGATTTTCAAATGTTGGGATAGTCCCTTGAATACATTCTTGAACATAGAGAGAAAATTAGGATGCAATTTATTAGCTCATTTGATTTAAGGCATAAGAGAACATATAATAATCATTAAACACTGATTAATTAATCTAACCATTTACTTCTTGTTCGTTTACGTTAAATTTATGGACTTTTAACAGATTTGAGACAGGTTCTTCAGCTGGGACTATGTTCTTACCCGATACTGATTACCTGATAATTGTTTGTAGATGCTGTAAGTAGCATCTTGTAAGTGTGAGATTTTGTTACAGAGAAATAGAGAATTGTTTCCACTTCATGCCTTAAGAAAACTGCCAAATGTTGTTTGGTGATTGGGTTATTCAAAATCTTTTATAAACCAACTGAAAACTTATGAATATTAAATATATAGGGACTTTTTTTTGTCATACTGTCCAAAAATTCAAAACCAATGATACATAAATAGCTTTCACACTGAGATGTCCTCTGATGTTCCCACTGAAATATTTCACAGATTAGCAGAAACATAGAAACATAGAAAATAGGTGCAGGAGTAGGCCATTCGGCCCTTCGTGCCTGCACCGCCATTCAATATGATCATGGCTGATCATCCAACTCAGTATCCTGTACCTGCCTTCTCTCCATACTCCCTGATCCCTTTAGCCACAAGGGCCACATCTAACTCCCTCTTAAATATAGCCAATGAACTGGCCTCAACTACCTTCTGTGGCAGAGAGTTCCAGAGATTCACCACTCTCTGTGTGAAAAATGTTTTTCTCATCTCGGTCCTAAAGGATTTCCCCTTTATCCTTAAACTGTGACCCCTTGTCCTGGACTTCCCCAACATCGGGAACAATGTTCCTGCATCTAGCCTGTCCAACCCCTTAAGAATTTTGTAAGTTTCTATAAGATCCCCCCTCAATCTTCTAAATTCTAGTGAGTACAAGCCGAGTCTATCCAGTCTTTCTTCATATGAAAGTCCTGACATCCCAGGAATCAGTCTGATGAACCTTCTCTGTACTCCCTCTATGGCAAGAATGTCTTTCCTCAGATTTGGAGACCAAAACTGTACGCAATACTCCAGGTGTGGTCTCACCAAGACCCTGTACAACTGCAGTAGAACCTCCCTGCTCCTATACTCAAATCCTTTTGCTATGAAAGGTACAGAAGGTGCAGTAGCTGTTAGAATTGTGTTTGGTGTTCTCTTGTTTTATATGAGTCATGGGCCACACAGTGGCACAGCTGGTAGAGCTGCTGCTTCTCAGTGTCAGAGACCCGGACTCGATCCTGACCTTGGATGCTATCTACATGAAGTTTACATTTTCTCTCTGTGACCATATGGGTTTTCTCTGTGTGCTGCAGTTTCTTCCCATACCCCAAGGTATGCTGGTTTGTAAGTTAATTGGCCTCTGTAAAATTGCCACTTGGGTGTCAGGAGTGGATGCAAAACTGGGATAACATAAAACAAGTATGAACGGATGATTGATGGTCAACTTGGACTCGGTGAGCTGAAGGATCTGTTTCCATGCTGTGTCTTATAATCAATTGAATCAAAATAAAACTTCACCAGGCGGATTGCAACCATTCAAGAGGGTTCCTTCGTTTTCTATATCTCTATGTCTCATAGTCAGTGGGGTCCCTAAGGCGGTGAATGGTGGCTGCTGGAACTCCTGCATGCTAAGCACTAGCAAGCTCTCAGTAAGATCCTCAAACTCATGGGAGGTAGAAGGAATGTATTACCCATGCAGTACACACAGCAATCTGGTTAAGGGAGAAAAATGTTTAACAATCGTAATCTTAATAGTTCATGCAATTTCCCAATGGCTCAGTTATGCTTAAACAATAGTTATCCTTAAAATAATTATATTACTCTGAACACAGGATTAAACTTGCTTCTAATGTTCAGTAGAAATCATTTGTCCAATAGTTAACTCAATGGCCAAAATTCCACCGATGCTGAGGAAAGGAAGTTCATTAGCAACCTGGCTGTGAAAGGCAAGAGGTAAGAGGAGAGACAGAGAACGGGGAAGCGGGAGGTGTACGCGGAAGCTAGCATGAAGAAGTGAAGGAATGAGCAGCAAACAATGTGCTGAAGGAAATGAGTGAGGCCAGCAGCATTAGTGTTTTTTGATAACAGAATATATTTTATATTTCAAAAATAAACTTTATTCTGAATTGTTTGAGCAAAATGGTAAGGCCACATGGAGTTTGTGTTTTCAAACACCAACTCCGCGTGGCCTTTCCATTTTGCTCCAACAAGAATAAAAAATACTAGACCAAGGGGGACCCGTTGGGTCCCATCCCCTCAACGCGCAGTTGCGGGGGTGGGGGGGGGCTTCAGCGTTACACACACTAACCAACCCCCACACACACTAACCCCCCCCCCCCCTGATATTATACTAAAATTATTCATTCGCTCCTTTTACCCCATCCCCGCCCTATCCACTCATGCATAACCCCCAACTGCGCAGGCGCGGCTAGAGAGGAAGGGGGTGGAGAGGAAGGGGAGGGGGGTAGAGAGGGAGAGGGAGGGGGTAGAGATTGAGGGGTGGGGGGAGTGCTGGTTCCCGAATGCAATACTCCACCACACTCATAGGTCCCAATATTCACCACTCCCTAGTGAGGGAGGGGGTGCAGTGAAGGAGGGAGGGAAAGAGAGGGGGGGGGGGGTAGAGAGGGAAGGGCAGAGAGGAAGGGGGGCAGAGAGGAAGGGGGAGCAGAGAGGGATGGGTGCAGAGGGGGGGGGGGCAGAGAGGGGGGGGGGCAGAGAGGGCGGGTCTGGGCACTGCGGGGGCCGAGGCGCGAGCATACTTCGTGTTGAGCTGCTCGGCTGTGGGCGGGGCTGGGTGCTGCGTGTGGGCGGGGCTGGGTGCTGCGTGTGGGCGGGGCTGGGTGCTGCGTGTGGGCGGGGCTGGGTGCTGCGTGTGGGCGGGGCTGGGTGCTGCGTGTGGGTGGGGCTGGGTGCTGCGTGTGGGCGGGGCTGGGTGCTGCGTGTGGGCGGGGCTGGGTGCTGCGTGTGGGCGGGGCTGGGTGCTGCGTGTGGGCGGGGCTGGGTGCTGCGTGTGGGTGGGGCTGGGTGCTGCGTGTGGACGGCCGGGGAGTGAACAATTTTAGTAAAAAAGTCAGGATTAACCAAATTTTCAGATGAGGGGTTTTTTGAAATTATGAGGTAAATCTCTACCATAATATGTAAAAATGTCTCCGTTACCGCGTCAGATTTTCGAGGAGATGTGAATCACAGAAAAAGTTCAAGTTTTAAAAGGAAGAGGGACAAACATCCAGAGTTTAAATAAGTATATGATATACGAAACAAAAACTGTTTTGACTTTACTGTAGACTTAATAGATACAGCACAGAAACAGGCCCTTCAGCTCACCGAGTCCACGCTGACCAGCGATCCCTGTAGACTAGCACTGTCCTACACAACAGGCACAATTTACAATTATACCAAAGCCAATTAACCCATAAACCTGTACATTCTTGGAGTGTGCATGAAACCGGAGCACCCGGAGAAAACCCATGCAGTCACAGGGAGAACGTACAATCTCCATACAGCCAGCACCTATGATCAGGATTGAACCCAGGTCTCTGGCTCTGTAAGGCAGCAACTCCGCCACTGCACCACTGTGCCACCCTCTTCATACAGTATCTCAGTATCTATATATTCCATAGTTCATACTCAGTAGTGTTTGCATCAATCACTTGCCACTCACCTGGGCTTCTAGGGTGATACCCCTTCCCTTGTTTGAGGAGTGCCACCATTGGAGACAGTCCCTCAATGTCTAGCAGCAGGAGGACCCAAGTAGTGCTTCCACACAGAGCACAAATCTGAAAGCGAACAATGGATCAGTAAACATAGATTTTAATCTTGCAACAGAAATTAATGAATGAGGAATTCTACAAATCAAGAAAATAATTCACTATGTTAACATTGTTTTTTAATTAACCATTGATCATCCTGGAAATAAATAGTAATAATAATTTGCATTGCCATGTATAAATTTGAAATTGCAATTTTCATATGTAAGATTGCATATTAGAAAATGATTGAGTAAATTACAGTATTACGCTTTACAGATTTTTTCGTTCATAGTGGAAAATTGTGTGAAACCCTTTGACCTCCACATGGAGGTGTCTGGGCGGCGCGAGCCACGTCGCAGCAGCCTCTGCAGTCCGTCTGTCTTTTTTTATTTTCTTGTCTCGTTTGAGTGTAGTTTATAGTGTTTTTTTTAAACTGGGTATGTGTGGGGGGTGGGGGGGGGGGGGGGGGGGGGGGGTGGGGGGGGGGGAAACTTTTAAAATCTTTTCCCTGTACAGAGGACCCTTCCTTTTCTCTGTCGGGTCTCCGTTGTCGTTGGGGCCTAGCACCGTGGAGCAGCCTCCAACCGGAACGACCTGGGGCTCCAGTCGCGGAGCCTGCGGACCTACTGCCATCGCGGACTGGCCGAGTTCGGAGCGGGAGGAGCTGTGGTGGCGCGCTGCTGCGGCCCGACCCCGGAGATTCGGAGGCTCCAGCCACAGGCTCGGTGGACGGTGACATCGGGAGCCCGCGGGTCCCTGGTGGGAGGCCGCTTTTCGGAGCTTCCGCAACGGCGACTTCTCCCGCCCGAATTGCGTGATTGAGGATGACCTGGAGCAGGGCCTTACATCGCCCGGTGCGGCTTTAAATTGCCGTGGGACTTGCTAGCGCCTGCCGGGGGCTCCAACCTCAAGACCCGGAGCGTGGCCTTGCATCGCCTGGCGCGGCTTTAATGGCCGCGGGACTTATTTACCATCGCTCGCTGGGGGCTTTGACTTTGACATCGGGAGGAGAATGGGGAGTGCTGGGGAGAGATAAGACTTTGCCTTCCATCACAGTGAGGAGGAGATTCACTGTGATGGATGTTTGTGTAAATTGTGTTGAGTCTTGGTTCCTCTTCTTGTTTGTATGACTGCAGAAACTAGATTTTGTTTGAACTTCAGGGTTCAAATGACAACAAATAAAATCTAATCTAATCTAATCTAATTCCCAAAGCTCAAATCTGGGAACACAAATTTAAAAATCGATTGGAGATTTTTAGTAATCATGCCATTGGAAATAAGCGAGTGCATGACTACAGCACGTATCTATGATCATTGCTGCAATTCCAAGAAACATTCTTTCCAATAGTTCAGAAAGAGAGCAATTACATTGATAAGGATTGGGTGAATCTAACTGAAATATCGCCAGTTAAAATACTCAGCAGGATGTTTAGCTTTAAAATGGGATATTTGGGAGTGATTATATTTTGCTTAAGTGTGACAGACTGAGCAGTAAAATAAAAATAAATTAGAATAGGATGGTATTCCATGGTGGAAGAAAGAAAATACTTCACGCGAGTCAATTGTGTCAATAGATTATTTTAACAAAACATACAATGTTTATCCCAAAGTACTGCAGCGTTTTTTTTAATTTAAATCAATTGTAGCATTTCATCACTCTAAACTACTTAGCTACTGGTTGATGTTTGCTTCAACATCTTGCCATCAAACTTCATGACAGTAAGTTGTAAAATAAGTATGTTTTTCAGTTGAACAGTTGACCTGTAACATGTTGATGTCATTTTATTCAATGGTAATTGTGCCTCTAAAAGAACAAATTAAGACAATAAAGACATGAGAGGAATAGATCGGGTAAATGAACTTTCGGTCAGAGTAGGGGAATCAACAACAAGAGGACACAGTTTTAAGGTGAGGGTGGAAACAATTTAATAGGAACCTGAGGGTAACTTTTTTTTACACAAAGGGTGGTGGGTGTATGGAATAAGCTGCCAGAGAAGGTAGTTGAGGCAGGTACTATTGCAATGTTTTTTTAGGCAGGTTCATGGATAGGATGGGCTTCGAGGGATATGAGCCGAACGCGGGCAAGTGGGACTAGTGTAGATGGGGCATTTTGGTCGGCGTGAGCAAGTTGGACCAAAGGGCCTGTTTCCACGCTGTAAGATTGCATGACTCTTTATGACTCTAATAATTCAATGAAGAAAATTTGACAAACAGATGATACTGCATGTAATATCATCCAGAATTTATTTCTATCCTGAAGGGCACTTGCACCATTAAAAAATAACAATTCTGTGTCAAATATCACGAGTCTTTAATAGTGAGATAAGAATGGCTTTTTTGATGAAACATAAAGACATGGAACATCCTTTAAACAAGTCACACACTTATCATACTGACCTCATTTTGGAGACAATAAGACTGCTGATACATGTGAATGATTACGATAATTGATGGTGATTCTGATTTCCAGTTACACAGAATCATCACGGAACTATCAAAATGCCTGAAAATAATTCACCATCATATGCTAGTAATAACAAATTAATGAAAAAGAAGTGCATTAATTTAAAATTTAGAGAGCTGCTAAATCACAGATCCTGAGATTTTTACTGCTTTATATGAAAAAACTTATCAGGATATGTTACAAACGTAAATTTAATCTTAAAATGACCTTGGGCTGTTGCTGTAGCTGAACAGTGAAAACTGAAAGAAGACACAAGAAGCCGATGATTCTGGAATCTTGAGTAAGCACAAAGTGCTGGAGGAACTCAGCAGGTCAGACGGCATCTGTGTAGGGAATGTGTGATGTTTTGTGCCAAGGCCATTCTTCAGATAGATTGGAATAGGGAGGAGAAAGCTGGAAAAGAGAGATGGGGCGGGAAAAAATCTGACAAATGACGGGTGAGGGGAATGATTGAACATGGAACAGGAACAGGCCCTTCAGCCCACAATGTCTACACCGAACATGATGCCAAGACCAACCCATAGCTGCCTGCATATAATCCATATTCCTCCATTCCGTGTGGTTATCCAAAAGTCTCCATCATTGTCCCCTGCGGCATGTTCCAGGCAGTCACCATCCTCTGTGCAAAATCATGCTTCACACATCTCCTTTAAACTTTGCTCATCTCACCATAACGCTATACCCTCTAGCATTCAACATTTCCAACCAGAGAAAACACTCTGACTGTCTGCCTTGTCTATGCCTCTTGTAATTTTAAATGTTTCCATCAGATCTCATATGATTTAATGATTGTTTTTACTGTATTTTAATGTTGCTGTTTTACCTGCTTTTAACTATTTATACTGTTTCATCAGGGACTGGATTGTTTTTACTGTTATTATGTGTGAAATGTTTTAAGTTTCATGTGCGATGCTCTGGTATTCCCTGAGAAACGTCTTCTCATTTTGCACTGTACAACTGTTGCTTTGCAAGACAACAATAAAGGTTGATTGATTGATTGATTGATTGATTGATTGATTGAAACATAGAAACATAGAAAATAGGTGCAGGAGGAGGCCAGCACCGCCATTCATTGTGATCATGGCTGATCATCCCCAATCAATAACCCGTGCCTGCCTTCTCCCCATATCCCTTGATTCCACCAGCCCCTAGAGCTCTATCTAACTCTCTCTTAAATCCATCCAGTGATTTGGCCTCCACTGCCCTCTGTGGCAGGGAATTTCACAAATTCACAACTCTCTGGGTGAAAAAGTTTTTTCTCACCTCAGTCTTAAATGGCTTCCCCTTTATTCTAAGACTGTGGCCCCTGGTTCTGGACTCGCCCAACATTGGGAACATTTTTCCTGCATCTAGCTTGTCCAGTCCTTTTATAATGTTATATGTTTCTATAAGATAACCCCTCATCCTTCTAAACTCCAGTGAATGCAAGCCTAGTCTTCTCAATCTTTCCTCATATGACAGTCCTGCCAGGGATCAATCTCGTGAACCTACGCTGCACTGCCTCAATCACAAGGATGTCCTTCCTCAAATTAGGAGACCAAAACTATACACAATACTCCAAATGTGGTCTTACCAGAGCCCTATACAACTGCAGAAGAACCTCTTTACTCCTATACTGAAATCCCGTCAACGTCTGGCAAACCAAATCTGTCCAACCTCATAGAACATAGCTACATATGTTCCATCTCCTGCGATAATAGGGCAGTACCAGGGGAGAGTGGGGGTTGCGTGGGAAGAACCAAGGAGTTGAGGAGGGAGTGGTCTCAATGGAAAACGGAAAGGGATGGGGACGGGAAGATGTGACTGGTGGTGGAATCACGTTGAAGTGATGGCAATGTCAGAGAATGATGTGTTGCATGCAGAGACTCTGGGATGAAAGGTGAAGACAGGGGAACTCTATCCTTGTTCCATCTGGGAGAAGGGGGAGTGAGAGCAGAACTTCAGGATTCAGAGACATGAGCGATGGCTGTCCACAACACCAAGGGGGAAAGCACATTTATTGAAGAAATACGACGTCTTGGAAGGCCGAGAGCGAAAAGCCTCATCATGAGCAGATCCAATGGAAACCAAAATATTGAGAGTAAGAGATGGCGTCCTTGCAATAGGCAGGGTGGGAGAAGGTGTAGTCAAGGTCCTACAAGGTTTGTAGTAGATGTTAGTACACCTCATATTTTGCTTGGGTAGCCTACAACCCAATTATATGAACATTGAATTCTCCATTTTGAAGTAATGCGCCCCAACCCTCCTCTCTTTTCCCACTCCCCCACCACTACCCCCACCCTAACTGCCCACATTTCTCCCACTACCTGACTCACCCTACTTCTTTTCCCACATTCGTATACTCATCTCCTATTCTTCCCATCATTGACTTCCCCATTTCCCATTTAAGTACCCCCTTTCCTTTTCCCCTAACATAATATCTCTCCTTCTGGTTTTCCATTTCACTCCTCTTCTTAGTTTACAGCGTGGAAACAGGCTCTTTGACCCACCAAGTCCGCACCAACCAACGATCCCCGCACATTAACACTATCCTACACTAGGGATTTTATAAAACCTTTTTATAACATGCCAATTAACCTACAAACCTGTACATCTTTAGACTGGTGGAGGAAACCAAAGATCTTGGAGAAAGCACACGCAGGTCATGTGGAGAACGTACAAACTGTGGACAGAGCACCCCCCCTTAGTCAGGATCGAACCAGGGTTTCCGGCACTGAAAGTGCTGTAAGATGGCAACTCTACTGCTGCGCCACCATGCTGCACTTCTTCTTTCCTTATCTGACTCCCTTTTGTTTTCTTTTCACCTCTTTGACGCTTACTCCACCCATACGTGAAGTAAGTTGATTGAACATTTTGTCTGCATTTTTATTTGACGTAATGGGTGGAGAAGGTGGAGTCAAGGATTGTTGTAGATATAAACCCATATTTGCTTGGGTAGCCTACTACTCGATTGTATTGAATTTTCCAATTTCAAGTAACGCACCCCAACACATTGTATCTGCCTAACACCTATCAGAATTTGTCCCACCCACCTTTCTCACCCCCTATCCCCAATTCAATCAGTCAGCAGAGGTTCCTGACCCAAAACATCATCTGTCCATTCCCTCCAAAGAAGCTGCCTGTGGATGGCTTGATTGTAATCATGTGTTGTCTATCCGCTGACTGGATGGCACGCAACCAAAGCTTTTCACTGTACCTCAGTATACGTGACAATGAACAAAAATAAACGGAACCATTGAGTTCATCTTGCACTTTGTTCTTTGCTCAGGATCACAGCATCTGCAGTCTGTGGAATTCTCTGCCTCAGAGGGCGGTGGAGGCCGGTTCTCTGGATGCTTTCAAGAGAGAGCTAGATAGGGCTCTTAAAAATAGCGGAGTCAGGGGATATGGGGAGAAGGCATAAACGGGGTACTGATTGGGGATGATCAGCCATGATCACATTGAATGGCAGTGCTGGCTCGAAGGGCCGAATGGCCTACTCCTGCACCTATTAGAAACATAGAAACATAGAAACATAGAAAGTAGGTGCGAGAGTAGACCACCAGGTCTGTCGAGCCCGCACCGCCATTCGCTCATGGCTGAACACTAAACAGACACACTTACCCACAAACAGTAGACACAAGACACAGAACACAAGACACTACCCTCCCCTTTATACCGCTATCACCCCTCTCCACCCCAAGAACCGCGTGATCTCCTGGGGGAGGCAAAAAAACGGATAAAAACCCAGGTCCAATTCGGGAAAAAAATCCGGGAAATTCCTCTCCGACCCCAATCCAGGCGATCGACACTTGTCCAGGAGATCACTCAGGTCTACTATACTAACCATACCTAGGTCCATATCCCTGCCCTCTCCCCGTAGCCCCTATTGTCTATTGTATATCTCTATGAATTGCAAACATTGTTTTTGCCAGCTTTCTAGGACTCTCCAATATTTTTGCATGATTATCTTCAAAGATTAACCAAACAAATGATTGTTCCAAAAATATATTTTAAGTTTCTAAACAAATTAACCTACAACCTATTAGATTCAGATGAGATTAAAATAATTGGAGGAGAGAACGTAACTTTGGGTTCAGAATGATAAAGGGTCAGTGTCATTCTCTGGGTATAAAAGATGGCAGGAGTATATGCTATTAATGACGTTTCAATTAAAGGAAAAGTTAATAGTTATTATGAACATTACAACTGGAAAGGTTCAATAGCAAAGTTCAGCATCAAATGTTGGTTTTGCTAGTTAAACGTAGTTTATCGATAATTGACATGCAGTCAGGGAACTTCAATAGCTTCACGGGGGGCAATAATAGTTGGAAACAGAATGTACCTCAGTTTGACCTGCTATTAAATGTAATCGATTGAACATTTGTCTGCATTTTAATTTGAAATTGTTCAAGATATTTTCATTGCAATTTGGTTTTATTGCCATTTTTGCTCATTTCTCAAGGTATTCTGCATAAAATGAAGCTCTGCTTGGTTTGATGGCAAATGGACCAGCAGCCAGGAGCTTAATAAGGATAAGGTTGTTGGAAAGGACAATTACAGATAAAAAAAACACACACGTTTTTACAAACTCCTCTTGATGGGTTGTGCATATCATTAGAATATCAGTTTGACCTTACTGCAGAAGATGAGTTACATGTCCTTGCCACAACTGTGATGTTGTGCTCCTGCAAGTAAGAATTCCATTATTCTGTTTCAGGACATATGACAATAAAACACTCTTGACTCTTGATGTTCTTCACCTGCATCATGCCTCCCTGCTGCACCATAACACAGTGAACACTATTACTCAAGGAAAATACTGCGGCTGCCAGAAATAAGATCAGGAAATGCTGGGCAGCACGGTAGCGCAACAGTAGAGTTAAAATTGTAAATTGTAAATTGTCCCTGGTGTGTTGGATGGTGTTAGTATAACGGCGATTGCTGGTCGGTGTGGAGTCAGTGGGCTGAAAGGCCCGTTTCTGTGCTGTATCTCTAAACTAAACTATCAACCCCTCAGCAGCATCTATAAGAGAGAAACAATTAATGTTTAAGAGCGATAACCTTCATGCCTATATTTTCTTAACTGCTTGCTGCATCATAATCATAATCGTAATTTATTAGCCAAATATGTTTTGCAACATACGAGGAATTTGGTTTGCCATACAGTCATACCAGAAAAGCAACAAGATACACAACTACATAAAAATTTGACATAAACATCCATCACAGCGGCTCCTCCACATTCCTCACTGTGATGGAAGGCAATAAAGTCTTTACAGCCTGTCCCACCAGCATGCGATTGCATGCGTCTAGCGCGACCAAAATGGAAGCGGAGTTCACCCTAGGTTTCCGGTAAGTACGCGCTAAGTACGCGGTAAGTACGTGCAACGCTCGCGCAAAGTTCGCGCGTGACGTAATTTACGTCATACTCACCAATCAGCTGGGCAGGAGGCGGGCCGACTGAATTTGGATGTCGCACGGCGCCGGGCGGTGACGTCATCACGCAACGGCATGCCGGGCGGTGACGTCATCGTGCAACGCAAGCGGTAGGTGTATGCCGTCAAGACGCTGCATACGATGTCAAGACGCTGCCTACGCCGTCAAGACGCCGCGTACGCCCTCAATGCGCCTGCGGGCCGACAGGCCGTTGGCGCACGAAGATTTTGAACAGTGCGGTATTTTCGGAGCCCCGCGCGATGTCGGGACCAGCCCCGCACAACTCCTTACGCCTCCGCGCTTCGAAGTGGGACCGGCCCCGCGCGGCCATACGCCTCAAGCGACCACGTTTGGTCGCGCTAGACGCATGCAATCGCATGCTGGTGGGACAGGCCCTTTATCTTATTTCCTCCTTTCCTCCTGCGGTCGGGGGAGTCGAACCATCTGCAGCCAGTGATCGAGCTCCCTCGTCAGGGTGGTCTAAGCTCCTGCATCGTGATGGTCAAAACTACTGTGACTTGGAGTTCCCGAAATTGGACCCTAACCAGGGACCGCGAGCTTCACAATGTTAAAGTCCGCAGCTTCCGCAGGTTGGAGCATCAAAGGCCGACCCCTGGCAAAGGGATCGCATGCTCCAAGATGTTAAAGTCCACAGGCTCCGTGGTTTTGGAGCTCTAGAAGTCCCAAACAAGAGGCCGTTAACTCCACGATGTTAGGCCGCAGTGCAGGCGGAGATACGACATGGAAAAAGTCACATCTCAATCAATCAATCAAAGACTTTATTGTCATTCAAAAATACACCAACAAATGCAAGTCTGAACGAAATTTTGTTGCATCTGGCTCACCGTGCAACATAAAATAACAAAAGGATAAAATAGATAAAAAGATAACATAGATAATAGTAGCGGCACATTATATGGAATTCAAGAGTCTGATGGCTCGGGGGAAGAAATAACCCCCCCCCACCAACCCTTACAAATACAAAAACTAAAGATGCTAAAACATATATTTTACGACAAACTAACAACACAAAGAATGAAAAAGACAAAGGCAGATCGTTGGCGATCTACATACATGTACATCATAATTTCACAATACATTACCATTTAAATAATTTTTTGCCTTTCTGTCTTTTCTACCAAAGGGGATAACTTTATCTTTCTCCATGAATACTTCTTAAATGCTCAGGCAATTGTTTCCAGTTTGTTACCAAAAGACCATGTCTATACTACACACCCGTTGAGTACTGTGGAAGGTGTGATGCAGAATGAACACATTCTTAAACCAATATTCAAACAGACCATTTGCCTGGTTGAAGCATGTACTCACACGCATTAACACTCTCACGTTGCACCCCAACTACTTAAATGACAGGCCCACAATACTCAAAACAGATCTGAAAAAGCACGTGATTGCCAAGGGTTCAAAGGACAGGCCCCTCGTCCTTTTGTCCACAGATAGACTTTTGGCAACATTGGGAAAGGATTGCCAGTGATCATTTAAAAAACATTGGCGTTGATGGTTAAATATAAAGTTATCCACTTTGGTAGGAAAGATAGAAATGCAGAAAATTATTAAAATGGTGGCAGATGGCAGCACAGTGGCGCAGCTGGTATCTCACACAGTCCGGGTTCAATCCTGACTTCAAGTGCTGTCTGTGTGGAGTTACATATTCCCCCTGTGGCCGCATGGGTTTTCTCCAGATGCTCCATTTGCCTCCCACATCCCACAGCCCCTGTAAATTGTCCCTTATATGCAGGCTGTAGGTGAGAAGATGGGATAACATAGAACTAGTATGAAAGGGTGATTGATGGTTGGTGTGGACTCAGTGGGCCTTTTAATCTTTCCTCTTTCCTTTCCTCACTTTCCTTTTTCACCCATATCCCACCCGCCAGCTTTACTGTTCACTCTTCTTCTTTCCACCCATCTGCCAATCTTCTCTCCTCCCCTCTAACACAATCCACCTATCATTTGCCATGTGTCGCACCTCCACTCTCATTGCAAGTCCCCCCCCCCCCCTCCCCTCATCAGTCTCATAAAGGTACACAAAAATGCTGGAGAAACTCAGCGGGTGCAGCAGCATCTATGGAGCGAAGGAAATAGGCAACGTTTCGGGCCGAAACCCTTCTTCAGACGAAGAAGTCTCATAAAGGTTCCTGACCCGAAACATTATCTGCCATTTCCCTCTACAGATGTTGCCTGGACCACTACATTCCTCCAGCACCTTGTTTTTTGCTCAGGATTTTTGCTCCAGCATCTGCAGTTCCTGTGTCTCAACTTCTCTTCAAACCCTTCTCACATCCTGTAACTCACAGGCATCGGCATGGTTTAAGGTTTAGTGATTGTCACAGGAGGTACAGTGAAAAGTGTTGTTTTGCATGCTATCCAAACAGTTCAGATAATACAATACAGACATACAATCTAATCAAATGCAAGTACAATTGATGAAGCAAAGGGGAAGATACAGAGTGATGAATATAGTTAGAAAAGAGATTTAAAAGAGTAGAGCGATTGTACCGGATGATATAAAATGCTTCTCTAGGAAGAGCACACAAAGAGTCATCACACTCTGGCACCATCTTGTCTGTCAGTAGGATGGGGCCGCATTACACCTAAGATAGATAGAAAATGCTGGAGTGACTCAGCGAAACAGGCAGAATCTCTGGAGAGAAGGAATGGGTGACGTTTCAGGTTGAAACGCCTTCTACATTCTGAAGAAGGGTGTTGACCGAACACATCACCCATTCCCTCTCTACAGAGATGCTGCCTGTCCTGCTGAGTTACTCCAGCATTTTGTGTTAATCTTCAGTGTAAACCAGCATCTGCAGTGTCTTCCTGCAGGCCTCGTTACACCTGTCTTTTCATTGTCTATGTGGAACCGTTACTGTTCTAAATGTGTCTGGTGCCATACCACAGGTCTTTCCCCGTTATATCAATGACTACATTGGTGCAGCTTCCTGCACTCGGGTGGAACTTGTCACTTTTATTACCTTTGCTATTAACTTCCATCCCGCTCTCAAATTCACTTTGACCATTTTGGACACTTTATTTCCTTTTCCTGGAGATCTCTGTCTCCATCTCAGGAGACAAACTATCCCCTGACAATTTACTCCAAATGCATTGACTCCCACAGTTAACTAGAATACACTTCTTCCTAAGATAGACACAAAGTGCTGGAGTAACTGAGTGGGTCAGGCAGCATTTCTGGAGAAAAAGGATAAGTGATGTTTTGAGTGGAGACCCGAAATATCACCTATCCTTTTTCTCCAGAGATGCCGGCTGACCCGTTCAGTTACTCCAGCACTTTGTGCCTCTCTTTGGTATAAACCATCAGTTCCTTGTTTCTACACCTATTCCTATTCTGTCTCTTGTAGGAATGCCATCCTTTTCTCCCTGTTTCTCCATCTTTGCTGCATCTGCTCTCAAGATGAGGCCAGGATGAGAACATGTAAAATGTCCCCCTCTTACTGTGGTCACTGGAGTCCCCCCTTACATTTTACACCATGGAGTCCCAGTCCCAGAAAATGAAATAAGAATTTTAAGACTGAGATGGGAGGGATGGGGAGGTTTCCTTTACACACACAGTGGTAACCTTGGATAATTCTCTGCTGCGGATACTGGTGGAGGCCAAATACACTGAATATATTTAAGAATGAGATAAATCGTTTTCTGGACACAAAGCACATCAGGTGACATGGGGATAAAGAAGTATGGTATTGTGATAGAGGAACAACCATGATTTTGTTGAGTGATGCAGCACACAGGAGTGCCAAATGGTCCACGCCTGTTCCTAATTTTTCTGCACTTCCATCATGCGTTTTTTAAGTGGTATCAAATGAATACACTATTGAAATGTATTCTGTTAATTGCATGCTGTTAACTTCATTTTAAGCTCCTAACAACCACTTTACCAATTCTATGACTCTTTCTACAAGACTCTGCCAGTTTCTGGTAACTGCTACTCTGGCAATTTTATTTTGTGTTTCTCCCCAAATATGTCAAATTGAAGAGATGAAATGCTAATGTGCTGCTTTTTATGTTTAGTTTTATTCCCTGCTTAAAATAACTCCCTCATGTGAGAATTTAAGGGTTGATTTCCCCAAGGGCATGCTCATGACAAAGTGTCAGTCATGCAACTAGCAACCTTGATATCTTTTATCCATTGAAATTGCCGGTGAAAATCACGAGCCAGCAGGATTGCAATTTCTGGATTTTTTTTAAATGCAGCATTGCAAAGATTACATAACACCAAATAATAAGAAAAGCTTATATCCTCAAACTTCCTGAAATCAATAGCGTCTTTACAACTCACATCCACTCAATAATCTTCAAATCTGCTTAGACAGTAAGTTATGTTTATATATACTTCAAATGTTTCTAATAAAATTTAAGTGCCTCAGTGTTGACTATATCTGCATTTGCATTTGAACAACTGATGTTTCCATCCACTTTCAATTTAACATTGTCTGCATGTGCTAAATGCTGGTTGGGCTGCTTTTTTTTCTAGATAAGTACCCACATCTTGATAACACCGGGTGTTCATACTGTCAGGAACACAGGAAATGTTGTGGAAACTAGTCAACCTGCTTTTGACTTTAGAGAAAAAGGGTCTTCCATCCACTGGGTCCATGCCGACCAGTGATCACCTCATACACTTACACTGTTCTATACACTAGGGACAATTGTACAATTTTACCAGAGCCAATTAACCTACAAACCTTCACGTCTTTGGAGTGTGGGAGAAAACCGGAGCACCCAGAAAAAAACAATGTGGTCACAGGGAGAACGTGCAAACTCCTTACAGACAGCACCTGCAGTCAGGATCGAACCTGGATCTCTGGCACTGTAAGACAGAAACCTTACCGCTGTACCACTGTGGCGGTCCTGTGGTATGATATGTGGTCAAAGCAAACAAGATTATAAAATGGGAGATTATCTGAATGTTTGTAATGGAGGATGAAGGGAAGAGACTGGTGGTGGATGAAAATTGATAGGCAGGAGGGGAGGAGGCAGAAGAAAGAAAAGGAGAGCAGCGGGATGGGGGAGCAGTGGACAAAATATCAGAGAATGGAAACATAGAGTCATAGAGTCAAAGTCATAGATTCATTCAGCATGGAAACAGGCCCTTCAACTCAACTACGCCAAGCTGACCAACATGCCCCATCTGCATTAGTCCCACCTGCCTGCATTTGATCCATATCCCTCTAAACCTACCCTGCCCATGTACTTGTCCAAATGTTTCTGAAACATTGAGATTGTACTTACCTCAACTACCTCCTGTGGTAGCTCATTACATCCACTCTTGGTGTTAAAAAAATTCCCTCAGGTTCCTATTACCTTAAACCTATGTCCTCTGGTTCTTTACTCTCCTACTCTGGCTAAAATCCCTGCGTATTTACCCTATCTATTTCTCTCGTGATCTTATACACCTCTTTAAGATCACCTTTCATTCTCCTGCGCTCCAAGGAATAGTCCTCTCCTGTTCAACCTCTTCTGATAGATTAGGCCCTCGAATCCTGGCAACATCTGGTCGCGTAATTCTTCTTTCCCCCCTTTCCAGCTTAACAACATCTTTCCTATAACAGGGTGACCAAAATTGAACACAATATTCTAAATGTGACCTCAGCAATGTCTTGTAACATATATGCAGATGGAAGAAGATAAGGTTTTGATAACAGATTCAATGAGAGAGGGCACACAGTCAAAACATAGTCCATACAAAGTAGAGGGGTTAGTATTTGTGAAGGGAACACAGTCAATCAAAACTCCTCAGTAAGACTGAAGGGGATGGCTGAGCAATGGGATACTTGAAATAAGCAAGAACTAAAGACCTTCTCAAGTAGAATTGGGAGTTGTACAGTAAGCTACCTAAGCATAGGAATGAGGAGAGTTGAAGGTACAAAAACTCGGCATTAGGATATCTTCAGTAAATTGGTTTCAGATAAGTAATGGCTCCTGTTTGAGCTGCGTGAACCTCAAAGTTGTCCGATAACAAATCCAGCCAAAGTCCAGAAGCCATCTCAATGTTTGAATGAAGAAAATCTAGTTCAAATTTTAATTGGATAAGAGAGGCTGAATGAAAATAAAATGTATACCAGCATGACTCAGGCAGTTCTTAAGACTATCAGTAAAGGTTTATGTTACTATGCAGCGAGGAGTTGACATGCTTGGTGTTCATCAGTGGAAGTGAGAATTCACAGAAGATTGAACAGTACCGCAGAGGAACAGGCCTTTCGGCCCACAACATCTGTGTCGAACATGGTGGCAAGATAAATTAATCTCATCTGCCTGCAAATGATCCATATCCCATCATTCCCTGTATATCAATGTTTATCTAAAACCCTTTTAAATGCCACTATCGTATCTGCCTCCACCACTACCCCTGGCAGCAGGTTCCAGGCATCCACCACTGTGTAAAAAACCTGCACTGCTTATCTCCTTTAAATTTTGCACTTGCCACATTAAGACCTTCTTCTTATCTTTGACATTTCCACTCAAGGAAAATGATTCTGACTGTCTACCCTATCTAAACCAGGAGTGGGAAGTCAGTTGGGATGAACTCAGTGTTAACAAAGGTTGGATCGCCATAGGGATACCTGTGCACTGGGCTGCAAAACAAAACTATATCATGAATTAATTTTTCAAAGGAAAATACTGAGAATGAGAAACAAACTGATTTACAATATAGGGAGAGGTTGAATAGCCTGGGTCTCTATTCCATAGAGTGCAGGAGGATGAGGGGGAATCTTATAGAGGTGTACAAAATCATGAGAGGAATAGATAATAATAATACACTTTATTGTAATTGTAAATAAATACAACAAAAGTTCAAGCGCACTGCCCGAGCAGAGCAACGTATCATTTAAATAATAACGGCAAGAAAACATCAAGTCGAGTCATAATGTGCAATATTTCACAGTATGGTGTTATAGCAAGTGGTGATGGCCTTGGAGTAGACACTGTTTGTTAATCTTGTGGTGTGTGATTTGATGGACCTGTAACACTTTCCTGAGGGCAGAAGGGCAAACAAGTGATGTGCGGGATGAGATGAGTCCTTTAGGATGCGTGATGCCTTCCGCAGGCAACGAGAGCTATAGATCTCTTCCAGGGCAGACAGATGTGTGTCGGTGATCTTCTGGGCTGTGTTGATGACTCTCTGCAGAGCCTTCTTGTCAGCCACATAACTGTTGCCATAACCACGCCAGGATGCCATGTGTCAGGACACTCTTTAGGAGCAACGGTAGAATGGCACTAGCAGCTGTTGTGGCAAGTTGACTTTCCTGAGTGATCTTAGGAAGTAAAGCCGTTGTTGTGCCTTCTTTACCAGGGAGTGCGTGTTAGTTGACCACCTGAGATCCGCTGAGACGTGGGTGCCCAGGAACCTGAAACTGGAGACTCTGTCCACCCTTTCTCCTTTATGTGCAGTAGGGGATGGTCACCCTACTTCTTCCTGAAGTCAATGATGAGCTCTTTTATTTACTTGGTATTGAGTGCTAAGTTGTTCTCTGAGCACCAGCCTATTAACCTCTGTACCTCCTCCCTGTAAGCTGACTCATCGCCCTCAGTGATCAGCCCCGCCACTGTCGTGTCATCTGCAAATTTTATGATGCTGTTCGTGCTGTGGGTCGGTATGCAGTCATAGGTATAGAGAGAGTAGAGGAGGAGGCTCAGCACACAGCCTTGTGGAGCTCCTGTGCTGAGTGTCAGAGTGGGGGAGTGGTGGGGTCCCATCCTGACTGACTGTGGACGGTCAGTTAGGAAGTCCTTAATCCATTGGCAGATGTTGTGTTTGAAGCCGAGGTCGGACAGCTTGGAGACCAGTCTACTGGGTATGATTGTGTTGAACGCGGAGCTGTAATCCACAAATAGCAGTCATGCTTATTCTCTCCGTTATTCAAGGTGGAGCAGTGCAGTATGGAGGGCAGTGGCAATGGCGTCATCTGTTGATCTGTTTGCTCTGTACACATGTTGGTGTGGATCCAGGATTGATGGGAGATTGGCCTTAATGTGCTTAGGGACCAATCTCTCCAGGCACTTCATGATTAATGGTGTTAGTGCAACCGGCCTGTATTCGTTGAGGTAGGGTATGGCAGTCTGCTTCGGAACTGGCACTATTTCTGATGTTTTTAGGCATGTGGGGACCAGGGATTGATTGAAAATCTTTGTAAATACATCAGTTATCTCATCAGCACAGTCTCTGAGAACCTGTCCTGGGACTCTGTGCATCGAGTAGATGCACAGAGTCTCTTGCCCAGAGTAGGGGAATCGGGCACCAGAGGACATAGGTTCAAGGTGAAGGGGAAAAGATTTAATAGGAATCCGAGGGGTATCTTTTTCACACAAAGCTGCCAATGGAGGTAGTTGAGGCTGGGACTATCCCATCATTTAAAAAACAGTTAGACAGGTACATGGATAGGACAGGTTTGGAGGAATATGGACCAAGTGCAGGCGTTGGACTAGTGTTTCCACACTGTATCACTCTATGACTGTGACTCAAATATGATACAATACGATAGAACTTTATTTATCTCAGGAGGAAAATTGATCTGCCAACAGTCACAAAATACATGAAACATGAAATTAAATGATGAGTGGAAAGGATTGGGGATGTGCAAAGATTGGGGAGGTGGAGGGGAGTCAGTCTACCTAATGACAGAAGGGGGAGGAGTTGTACAGTTTAATAGCCACAGGAGAGAAGGATCTCCTGTGGCGTTCTGTCCTGCATCTTGGTGGAACCAGTCTGTTGCTGAAGGTACTCCTCAGGTTAACCAGTGTGTTATGTTTTGACATCAGTGTTAAATTCTGTGGTTATTTTCTGAAAGAAAATGATGCAAGGACCTGGCCCTCTCCAATGTCACAACATCCTTCCTCAGATATGGGGCCCAAAAGTGCTTATAATACTCCAAATGCAATCTGATCAGTGCCTATAAAACCTCAGCATTACATCCATACTTTTATATTCTAGTCCTCTCGAATTGAATGATAACATTGCATTTGTCCTACTTACTACTGATTCAACCTGCAAATTAACCTTTTGGGAATCCTGCACCAACACTACCAAGTCCCTTTGTACCTCCAATTTCTGAATCCTCTCCCCATTTAGAAAATAGTCTACGCCTTTAATCCTATCACCAAAGTACATGACCACACGCATTGCTTCACTTTATTCCAACTGCCACTTCTTTTCCCACTCTCCCAACCTATCCATGTTGGGGCGGCACAGTGGTGCAGCAGTAGTTGCTGCCTTACAGCACTTGCAGCGCCGGAGACCCGGGTTCAATCCCTACTACGGGTGCTGTCTGTACGGAGTTTGTACATTCTCCCCGTGACCGTGTGGGTTTTCTAGGAGATCTTCATTTTCCTCCCACACTCCAAAGACGCACAGGTTTGTAGGTTAATTGGCTTGGTATAAGTGTAAATTGTCCCTAGGGTGTGTAGGGTAGCATTAATGTGTGGGGGTCGCTGGTTGGTGTGGACTCGGTGGACCGAAGGGCCTGTTTCCACGCTGCATCTCTAAACTAAACTAAAGTCCTTCTGCAAACTCTCTGCTTCCTCTACACTGCCTCTCCACTTTGTATCATCCACAAACTTGACCACAAAGCCACCAATTCCATCATCCAAATTATTAATATACAACATGAAAAGTAGCGGACCCAACACCGACCCCTGTGGAACACCATTAGTTGTCGACCAGAATAAGCCCCCTTTATTCCCACTCATTGCCTTCTGTCATTCAACCAATCTTCTATCCATGCTGGATCTTCCCTCTAATACCATGGGCTCTCATCTTGTTTAGCAGCCTCATGTGTGGCACTACGTCAAAGGTCTTCTGAAAACCCAAGTCAACAACATCCACTGAGTTTCCATTGCCTATCCCTGCTATGCACTTCCTCAAAGATTTCCAACATATTTGTCAGGCAAGATTTTCCCTTCACAAAGCAATGCTAACTTCGGCTGAATAAAGGTCCTGACCTGAAACGTCACGTGTTTGTGCACTCCAGAGATGCTACCTGACTCACTGAGGTATTCCAGCACTTTGTGTCTTTGTTTACAAACCAGCATCTGCAGTTCCTTGTTTCTACATTATGTGGCACATCGTTTTAATGTTAAGTAGATCCTCGAATCTGGCCCTGTACAGCAGTTAATAAAGCACTGAAATACACCCCTTGGTCCACCCAGTCAGCCTGCCTGAGCATTAGGTACCCATTTATAATAATCATACACTGATCCAGGAGCATTTACCCCACATTCCCATAACCACCATCCACTCTCATCATCCTCCCAGATTGTACCAATTACCCACACATCACAGGGAATTCACAGGAACCAACTAACCTCCCAACATGCTTATCTTTGGGATGTAGGTCGAAACCAAGGTGTGCAAAGGCAAGCCACAAATTATAGAGAGAATATGGTCTTCCAATACATTGAGCCTTTGTTCCTTTTGTAGGTCACGTCGAATTTCTGGAATTTCCTACCACAGATGGTTGTGGAAGTTTGATCATTGGGGGTATTTAAAGAGAAATTAAATACATTTCTGAAAGTTTGGGGAATTGAGGGCTCTGGGGGAATGGGACAGAAGTGGAGGTGAAACCTGGGGCAGATCAACCATAATCATATTGAGTGGGAGGGCAAGCTTGAGGGATAAATAGCCTACTCCTTCTTCCGTTTTACTGTGCTCAGATGTCCTTATGAGTATTGGCTTTATTATAAAAGGCTGCATCCTCGGGTTACTGAACCATTAATGAAGTACATATTTAAAATGAAGACTAGGAGAGATTCCTATAAGCATGGATATTCAAAGAAATGCTCTGCCACAGGGACGAGTTAAGACAGTCACTACATTCACTGGGAGAATGATCGACAAAAGACATACAATCCACAGATACAGAGAATGCCAGGGCAATAAGGTCAATTCTGCTTTGCTGGGCAGTTGTTGTATTTATTTACTCTTCCATTTGGCATGTTTCAACCCTTCACCAAGGCTAAAAATGCACAAACATCCACAGCAGTTCCAGCAGATTTGCAGTATAACCACAGCAGATTATTAGCTACTGAAGCCCTCCAATTATTACAATTTATAATTTTAGGGCATATTTAATGTTTGCATCTTGTACTTGTCATGACTAAGTAACCCTCCCAGTAATATCTTACCCTCGTGAATTGCTTCCCTAAAATATGAAAAGCTTTTTTCTAGAATGTTGACAGCTGCGGCAGTGCAATTTCCTGTCCTATTATCATAGAGTTCTCGTCAAGCTGAACCAAAGCCGGACTAGCAGAAGTGAAATGGGTCATTTACACTTATTAAGTGGTTTTTGTATGCAGCCTGCTGGATGAATTAATTCACCACTGCCAGTAAGGACATGATGAGAACATGGCAAATGATACATTAATGGACGGACAATAGCAATGTAAATTGCTGCATGATTGCTCAGGCATTACTTATACAAAGAAAAAACAGAATATTCTATCTGAGGCGAATGAAATCTCAAAGTATATCAGATTTTAGCAAGGCAATATAAATATATATTTAATTGAAATGCATTAACTTTTGGCATTTGACTGTAGTCCAGATTCCATTTCTGATTAATCAGTAAGTGCGTGCATCTACATGCATTATGTAAAGATGGTTGTAGTTTGGGAGAACAGAGTAGATACATTAAGAGAAGAAAATTAAAACACACATTCATGTAACACATCTCTTGACCGTTAATTAGACATTGTTACTTTAAAATTATGCAAATTTTTTGCAGAAGATCTGTTTTCTTTTAAACCGTGAATAGTACTTATGCAAGCAATGCCACAAAAAGAAAAAAACATTATTGGCTTGGATTTTGTTGGTAAGGCCTGCAATTCAGCCAAGCATGAAAATCCCAAAACAAAAGTAGACGTGAAGATGGACACAAAAATCTGGAGTAACTCAGCAGGACAGGCAGCATCTCTGGAGAGAAGGAAAGGGTGATGTTTCAGGTTGAGACCCTTCTTCAGACTCAAGTAGACGTGATATGCTTTCCTAAGATATTCACAAACAATTGGAATTGTCGGCAGCTTTGAAAGTGAACATTTATGTGATCTTGCCTACAATCAAGGTGTTTGGAGAGTTCTGGAAGTGAGGCTTATCCAATCTCTGATATAAGACTCTGATGCTGATCGATGTCTGTTACTCTACACATTGAACCTGGTGTGATGATTTTAACTTGCCCAGCTTTTACCAAAAAGATCTGGCTCAGTAATCATTACCAAATCAAGTGTGTAGCAATGTTACAAAATTTTGAAATTTTAAAAACCAAGTCTGCAATTTATCCCATCGGATAAAACATAAAAAGAAATTTAATTTGACACCTTATTCACTTTCATATCTTCAGTATTAAAAAAGTTATGGCCATTTTCATACTCAGAAATTAGCATCTGGCGTAGCATTGGCGACGTCCGGGTAGCGGCACGACTCGGCGCTCTGGTGAGGGCGGACGGCGCGGGGCTGAGACACTCCCGTGCGGGCGGCACGGCTACCGGCTGGAAGGCGCTCCCGTGTGAGCGGCCTGGGTCCCGGCTGGAAGGCGCTCCCGTGGGGGCAGCCCGGTGCGGGGCTGAGACGCTGCCGTGTGGGCGGCCCGGTGCGGGGCGGAGACGGTGCTCCGGCGGCTGAGGCGGCGTTCTGGCGGCGGCGACCTGGATCCGGGGCTTGGCCGCGGGCCAGTGGATGACAATGTCGGGAGCTCGCAGGTCACAGGCTGGTGCCTGTTTTCCGGAGCTCCCGTTGCAACAGCTGCGTCCGCTGGACTGGAGGGCGGCAGCTTCGACCACCCCCGGGCCGCAGAGGTTGAACCGCGGGACTGACTTACCATCGCCCGGTGGGGTATCGCCTCGGCGCAGAGGGAGAAGAGGAGGGAAGAGACAGTAACTCTAAGACTTTTGCCTCCATCACAGTGAGGAGGTGTTTGGTGAACTCACTGTGGTGGATGTTAATTTGTGTTTATTGTGTGTTGTTATTATTACATGTATGGCTGCAGGCAACAGCATTTTCAGTTATTATAGATTGAAGCATTCTGAAACAAATATGAAACAATCTTACTTGGATGACCTGAAATTAAAGCATATAATTAGTTAGTTACCTAAATGTAGCTAATTACAAAATTCAATTACTAGATCTAAACATCTATCCATTTCTTAAGAAAAGATTAACATTTTTAAATAGCCTAAGTGTCCAAATAACATTCACACAAGAATTCACAATATAACATGATTTTGAAATCTCATTGTCATGAATTTATAGCCCAAATGGAAGGAATTTAGTGTTTAATTCCCGTAGATTAATGGCTATTTTAATCATCTTGCAAGTGGGATTTTGTGGAACGCGATCGATTGGAATGTTGCGGTTGCAGTGAATTTAAACCCCATATCGGCAGGAAAAACACTGCCGGTTCGTATGGGGCCTAAATCACCTTTCCGCAACGTAAAATTTGGATTAAGGTAATCCTAAGAAGCACGTTTATATGTAAAATAATCGGCTTACCTTTAGCTGTCCCGAACGGGAAAACCGTCGGCGTTGACGGCATTAGTAGTGGATTTTTATTTTACTCCAGCGCTGAAATTGTCCCGCGGTTTAAAAAAAAAATCACAGAACAGTAGTCGGAACAATTCTTCAGCATTAGCTAGCAGCCCGGGAAAATAAAAATCCGGCAGGCAGGAGAAAACCACATTTTAACCCCCCCCCCTCCCCCTCAAAGGCGCCATAGTCACGCACACGGCCAGTGGCAGAACTGCAGCGCCGCTGAAGGTAAGTTTTGTAACACACCTAAAGTATGCGGTGATGTAAAAATTAAGTTGTTGCATTAGTAGCCATCTGAAACAAGTTGGCTGAAGGATCTGTTTCCGTGCTGAATGAATCTAAACAGAAATTTATATCCCAATGCAGCTGGGGAATTTAAAGTCAACTAATTAAATACAATTTGATTTTTAGGCTAGTCTAAAATCACTAGACAGTTATAAAACCTAACTGATTCATCAATGACTTCCAGGAAAGGAAATTTGCAAGTGACTCCAGAAAAATTCCTAGTCAAAACTGCTCATTTGCATTCAGGGACTAACAATAAATGCTAGCACTGCTTGTGATGTTCACATCCTGTGAACAGTTTTTAAAAGTAAAGGAAAAATTTGTTTTGTAATTGAATTGATCGTAGTTTTGGCAGCTTGTATTATTCTTTACTATTGTCCAATGATAAGTAATCTTATCTATCTGTATATATTTAAAGCTCTTGTGTTGGGTTTGTCCGGGTTCTATGCCGCAAATATTTGTTTTAGGCGTTTGTGAATCTCCTCCTCCGAAATTTGCAAAACCTAAACAATCTTTACATATTCCCGGAGGGGTTTTCTTCCTCCTCTTAATGTTTGTAAAATTAGAACAATCGGTTCATCCTTTCCTTGCTTTTTCGGTAAAAAAACATTAAAAAACACAAAATGTTAAAAGAAAAACCAAACAGCTTCTCGCCCATAGAATGTTGATGAATATTCCATCGTGTGATGTCACTATGCCCAATGCTCACTGATGTCCAATTGCAATGGATCTCATCTCATCTGGGCGGCGCGACTCTCGTCAGCAGTGGCCTCTGCAGTCCGTCTCCGTTTTTATTATTTTATGTCTATGTTTTTATGTAGTTTTTGTTATTTTTTGTTGGGGTATGTGTGTGGGGGGGTGGGAGGGAGGGGGTAACTTTTAAATCTCTCCCTGCACGGGAGACCCAACCTTTTCTCTGTCGGGTCTCCGTTGTCGTTGGGGCTGCAACGAGGAGCGGCCTCCAACAGGAAGACCGGGGGCTGTGGTGCCGACTACTCACCTCACCGTCGCGGAGCTGGCCGAGTCCAGAGCGGGTGGAGCGGTGGTGGACGCTGCTGCGGTCCGACCTCCGGAAATTCGGAGGCTGCAACTGCGGGTCTGGCGGACGGCGGCACCGGGAGCCCGCGGGTCCCTGGGGGGAGACCGCTTTTCAGGGCTCCCGCAACGGCGACTTCTCCCGCCCGAGTTGCGGGGTTGAAGAGCTCCTGGAGCGGGGCCTTACATCACCGCCCCGCGCGGCTTGGAATGGCTGCGGGACTTTGTGAGCGCACGCCGCGGCTCCAACACCAAGAGCCCGCCGGGGCCCCAACTCCAAGACCCGGTGCGTGGCCTTGCATCACCCGGCGTGGCTTTAATGGCTGCCGGACATTTAACATCGCCCGCCGGGGGCTTTGACTCGGGGGCTTTGACTCTGTCTTTGACTGTGACATGGGGGGGAGAGGGGAGTGCAGGGGAGAGATATGTTTAAGTTTTGCCTTCCATCACAGTGAGGAGGACTCACTGTGATGGATGTTTATGTGAATTGAATTGTGTTGGTGTGTGTCTTGGTTCTTTTTTTTGTATGGCTGCAGAAACCAAATTTCGTTTGAACCTCATGTGAGGTTCAAATGATAATAAAAGGTATTGTATTGTATTGTATTGTATTTACATATGCCTTCTCTCTCTCCCCCTCCACTCTCTCCACCGCTCCCATCCCTCTTTCCCCCCCCCTCTCCACTTCTCTCTCTCCCCCCCTCCTCTCCCCTCCCCCTTCCACTCCCCTCTCCTCTCCCCTCCCCCTCTTCCCCTCTCCTCCCCCACCCTTCTCTACCCCCCTCACCCACCCCTTCCCCCTCTACCACCCCCTTCCCCTACCCGTCTCCCCTTCACCCTCCCGCTTCACCCCCCTCTCTCCCCCCTCCCCCTTCCCTCCCCTCCCTAATCTCTTCCCCTCCCCCCTCTCCTCACCCCTCTCTCCTCACCCCTCTCTCCCCTCCCCCACCTTTCTCTACTCCCCTCACCCACCCCTCTCTCCCCCTTCCCCCTCTACCACCCCCTACCCCCTATCCGTCTCTCCCTTCACCCTCCCCGCTCTCCTCCCTTCCCCCATCCTCATCCCCCTCTCTCCCCCTCCCCTCTCCTTCCCTCCTCACTCTTCCCCCCCCTCTCTCTCTCATCACCCCTCCCTCCTCACCCCTCTCCCTCACCCCTCTCCCCTCCTCCTCCCTCTCCCCCCTTCCATCCCCCCACCCATCTCTCCCCCCCTCCCCCTATCCCTCTCCCCATCCCCTCTCCACCCCTTCCCCACCACTCTCACATCCCCTCCCCCACCTCTCTCCTCCACCTCCCCGCTCTCTTCCTTCCCCCCCTCTCCTCCCCTCCCCAATCTCTCCCCCATCTCCACCCTTCTTCCTCCCCCTCTCCTCGCACCTCTCCTCACCCCCCTCCCCATCTCCTCCCCTCCTCCCTACCCATCTCCTCCTCCTACCTCCCTCCCCTCCCCATCCCCGCTCTCCTCCACCTCCCCATCCCCTCTCTCCCTTCCCCCCTCCCCCTCCCCACTCTACCCCCCTCTCCCTCTCTCTGCCCCACCCATCTCCCCTCCTCAACCCTCCTTCTCCTCTAACCCCCCATTACCCCCCACCAATCCCCCTCTTCACCCCCTCTCCCCTCCTCCAACCCCCCTCCCTTTCCCCCCTCTCTTTTCCCCCACCTCTCTCTCCCCTCAAAAATGGTGTCAATGTATGCATAATTTTAACACTGACAAAAAAATAATATATATAATTAACATTCTGGGATAGCTAAAATTCGAAGTGTACAGTGCCCTCCATAATGTTTGGGACAAAGACCCATCATTTATTTATTTGCCTCTGTACTACACAATTTGAGATTTGTAATAGAGAAGACAAAAAAAATCGCATGTGGTTTTTGCACATTGTCAGATTTTAATAAAGGGCATTTTTATACATTTTGGTTTCACCATGTAGAAATTACAGCAGTGTTTATACATAGTCCTCCCATTTCAGGGCACCATAATGTTTGGCACAGAGCAATGTCATGTAAATGAAAGTAGTCATGTTTAATATTTTCAATATAAAAGCGGTGAGAGGTAGAAATGAGACTGGGATTGTTATGGGATAGGTGGAACCAGATGGGCAGGTGAAGCTAGTTTTTTTGTGTGTGCCCACGAGTGTGGAGACAGAAGCTGGCAAATTATAGATGGAAACCTGCCAGATAAGTAACCTGTTCTTTCATAGGTGATAAACATTTCAGATCTTTATCACCACCTTGTTTCAGAACTATTTAATACATACCAACTTGCAGCTGTTGTGCTATTATGAAGAGGATCTGTGACAGGACCTCAGGCTTAGATCTTTGAGCAAATGATACCAGCACATGAAATAAAACACTCACCTTGATCTGGCAGCAGAGCAGTCAGGATCTGTGGAGGAGCCAAGTGTCGACCTGCCTCACCCTGCTACTTGGTGAACAGAAAAGGTGGTAAAGGATATTCAAATGAACAGAGCTGAAGAAGGCATTGACAATTGTGCATCCGGAGTGAAGTTTTAAATGACCAGATAACCATTGCATATGCCAGCTAAAGGAACCGAAGGCTTGCTGGAATACTCGAGTAATCTTCAGGCTGCTTTTTAAACAGGTAATAAGCATAGCTAATGCAAGGAACTGCAGATGCTGGTTTATAAAACAAAACAAAATGGTGGAGTAACTCAACGAGTCAGGCAGCATCTCTGGGGGACATAGGCAACATTTCAGGTCAGGTCTCTTCTTCAGACTGACTGGAGTAAAGGGGTGAAAGTTGAAGAGGTGCTAGCAGGATACAGCCTGGCAAGTGATGCTGGTGAGGGGTGGTCAGTGATGAAAAGACAAAAAAAAAAGTGCAAGATAAAGAGAGGGGTAAAATGTGAAGCCAGAGAGCTGGACATAGCTGGAAGGGGTAAGAGGAAAGGGAGAAATAGGTGCTGATCCAGGTGGCGCATGGGGAAGAGAAAGGCGGGGGTGGTGGGAGGGAGGAGGAGGGTGCGCAGCTATCTAAAATTGGAGAATTCAATGTTCATTCTGCTGGGTTGCAAGCCGTCCAAGTGGAATACAAGGTGTCATTCCAAGAAGCATGTGGCTTCACTCTGGCAATAGATGAGGCCCAGGACAAAAAAGTCAGTATGGGAATGGGGAGTTAAAATGGCTAGCAACCCGGAGGTTCAGCGGACCAAGCACAAGTGTTTGGTGAAACAGTTGCCTAATCCATGCTTGGTCTCGCCGATATGAGGTGACTAAGTCAGCTTACAATGTTGGAATCAGGATTCTGATCAACCACTCAAGTACAAATCATGATCTATCCCAAAAGCAGGGGAGGCATGTGTGCAGATATTACCAAAAAGCTAGGGAGATCATGTTCCTCTAATAATACTATTAAAGCTTGAGGACTGGAGCCCCAATATGTAATGAGGAAGTAACACTCCTGACAGAGACAGCAGCCTGTGGGGTAGTAAGAAGGTGGGGATGGCAGAATAACCAAAAAATAATTTAAAAAATGAGGCCTTGGTAATGGGGCAAGTATTTCTTCCCTTCGTTCTGATCCTCAAGGGGAAGCCTTCTGCTCTTACCTTAGAGTTAAACACCGTCTGCTAACAGCATGGCATTCTTCTAAATGCCCACCATTGCCACCACCTCCTGGTCATGTTATTATATATTCAGACACTGGAGATCTCATCAAGCCACGACTTTGGGGAGCGGTTTACACAAATCTCCTTCCACACTTTACTCAACGAGGCAGAGAGGACAGAATAACCTGCTACACTCTCAAGCAAGTAACATCAACTGAATGTTAAAAACCTGGCAAATAATTCTAAAATTTGGGCAATTCCATTTCATAGTAGTTCCTCTGGTAACAAGAGGATGCTTTCAGCAAATTCAGTTCTAAAAGCAAAGAGTGGTCCCGCAAACACAATATTGTCTGTAATAACTTCCAAGCAATCATATTTTCAGAAAATAAGCAGGCAAGCACATTTCCCTCTAGGCCCAGGAGGTTGTGCGATCAGAATCTCTGCATCAAAAAGAAACATATTGAAGAGTTTTGATACAATTCTTTTCTTCTATTAACATTCCTGCAAAACGGTTTACTGAACTGCAGTAGCATAGGACAGACACTAACTCCCACCCGATGCCAATGGCAATCATGAACAGGTCCAAAAATGCAGTCAAGCATTACCTGTACAAAGTACACAATATGTGAAACTCCATAATTAAACTTTCATCTCCTCTATCATTCCATGGCAACATAAGCAAGATATCAAAATTCCACAGCAAGATATCAAAGTTCCCTGTGAAGAAATGTTGCCAACCATACAAATATGTTATTTTGATATACTTTTTACCATTGAGAATTACATTCATCTTAAAGCGGTAGAACTCAATAAACTCTCCTCTACATTGATAAAAATTGAGGAAGTGTCCCTTGAGCTACATGTTAACCACCATAAAAGAGCATAGAACTGCATTAAAAGGGAAGGGAAAAACACAAAGTGCTGGCCAAGTGGTACTGGTGAAGGGAATGGACAGGCAACATTTCAGGTCAGGGTTTCTTCAGACTGATTTGTATTTTGCTCAGGATTCCAGCATCTGTAGTTCCTTGTATCTCCAAAAGGAGAGAGAAACATGCCTCTACTTGGGGAAAAATAAATAACAGCATGCCAGACGTGTTCCAATAAATAAAACAGTGTTGCATAGATCCATCTCACGCAGATCATAAGGAGAGCACACTCACACCAAAGTACTTGCAGACTATTTCATTCTACTCCTGCATTTTGATTACATTGTTTTTATTTCACAATGTTATAAAAACACATTATATGACCACTATAGCCTCTCAAAGTACTTAATACCAGATTTTCAATAATCATGAGCTGCATTAGGTTAACAGATGTCATATTCCTGCATTCAATCTTCAAGATCTAAAATTTAATAACTGCCTGGTGCAGAATAGTTCAATTACAAAACCACCATCTCATGACAGAAACCATAGTATCCAACTATGTAAATCTTAAAAAAAATATCAAAATCAAATTCAAAGTATTGGCCCATGCAGAAAGCTACACAGTGTAAAGCTCCGAATTACATTTTATTGTGCCACTTCTCATTTCTTCATCATAAATCCAAGACGGAAGAGTCAATTATACAACAACTTAATAGGCAAAAGCTTTATAAAATGTTACTAGTGTACAATTCCACCTAATAAAAATGTTACAAAATGGCAAAGAAATGAAAGAAAACAAAAGTCAGTAGTGTACGAAATAACAAAGGAACAAACACCAGGAATAAGCACCATATTTAATTTGTACAATGTTTTCTCTAGAAAGAAAATTTAAACTGTTTATGTCTTTAAGTGAATGTATATTATATGCATACTGGGAAGCAAAACTGTAGTACGACCTACATTAAGCTGTTAAATGTATACAAAAATGTAAAATACAAATACTTTATACTTAAAAAGATAAAACGTTAATTAGCAAAAAGAGTTCATATTATTCAGTTATTCAGATACAACCTCAGTTGTTGATTATAAGTACAAATAAATTGAACATAACATGCTGTTGAGGGCATGTGTTGGGCTCACTGCCAATCAATTCCCAGCATTTGGCAGCTTACTTCCCACAACTTCTTTGCTACTTGATCGTTACGGGCATCCGATGAACCGGTTGTACGATCACAATCACTGCATCAAAAAGAAACATATTGAAATCTCTATATGCATGACGTTAAAAAGTTTTAATACAATTCTTTTCTTTTATTAACATTCCTGCAACCCTGTTTACTGAACTTTACTTTAGTATGCTTTAGTATACAGCGTGGAAACAGGCCCTTCGGCCCACTGTGTCCGTGCCAACCAGTGATCACCTTGTACGCTAACACTGTCCAACGCACAAGGGACAATTCACAATTTTACCAAAGCGAATTAACCTACAAACCTGCACGTCTTTGGAGCGTGAAAGGAATCCTGAGTACCCGGAGAAAACTCATGCGGTCACAAAGAGAATGTGCAAACTACTTACAGACAGCACCCGTAGTTAGGATCGCATCCAGATTTCTGGCACTGTAAGACAACAACTCTACCAATGCGCCACTGTGCTGACCCTATGCAGTAGCATTGGACACTAACTCGCACCCTGATGTCAATGGCAATCATGGTGGCCGACTAGGAAAAGGGGAGATGCAGCGAGACCTGGGTGTCATGGTACACCAGTCATTGAAAGTGGGCATGCAGGTGCAGCAGGCAGTGAAGAAAGCGAATGGTATGTTAGCTTTCATAGCAAAAGGATTTGAGTATAGGAGCAGGGAGGTTCTACTGCAGTTGTACAGGGTCTTGGTGAGACCACACCTGGAGTATTGCGTACAGTTTTGGTCTCCAAATCTGAGGAAGGACATTATTGCCATAGAGGGAGTGCAGAGAAGGTTCACCAGACTGATTCCTGGGATGTCAGGACTGTCTTATGAAGAAAGACTGGATAGACTTGGTTTATACTCTCTAGAATTTAGGAGATTGAGAGGGGATCTTATAGAAACTTACAAAATTCTTAAGGGGTTGGACAGGCTAGATGCAGGAAGATTGCTCCCGATGTTGGGGAAGTCCAGGACAAGGGGTCACAGCTTAAGGATAAGGGGGAAATCCTTTAAAACCGAGATGAGAAGAGTTTTTTTCACACAGAGAGTGGTGAATCTCTGGAACTCCCTGCCACAGAGGGTAGTCGAGGCCAGTTCATTGGCTATATTTAAGAGGGAGTTAGATGTGGCCCTTGTGGCTAAGGGGATCAGAGGGTATGGAGAGAAGGCAGGTACGGGATACTGAGTTGGATGATCAGCCATGATCATATTGAATGGCGGTGCAGGCTCGAAGGGCCGAATGGCCTACTCCTGCACCTAATTTCTATGTTTCTATGTTTCTATGAACAGATCCAAAATTGTAGTCAAGCATACCAGTAGAAAGTACACCGTATGGAAAAATCCACGTAAACTTTCATCTCCTCTATCATTTCATGGGAATGCTCTAAAAGCTGTAGTACTCAATAAACTACTCTGTTCAATTAGGTTTTATTTTTCTGTTTTATGAAGTGCACAGAGCAACAAAAACCAAATGAAAGCCAAATATCACATTGGAGCAGGAGTTCTAAGTTCACCTCATTTTTAAACTATTTGCTCTAACTAGGTTCTGGGAAAACAAATGTTTGAACCAATTTAGACAATATATGCCAGCCCCCTCGAATACTAGTACCAGTCAATTCAATTAGCAAACTATTGACTTCTTTGATCGAAAGGAGATATTGTCTCCATTTCTTAATTACCAAGCATGTTTACTTTTCTCTCCAAATCCATATCTTTTAAATCAACTAACTGATTTTTCCCCAATATCTTCCCTGTTAATTTTCCACCTTACATTTAATTCTATCTCATTATAAACTCAGCTACATAGAATATATAACAATACAGCAAAGCAAATGGCCCTTCGGCCCCCAATGTTTGTACCGAACATGATACCTATTTAAACTGATATCATCTGCCTGCACATGATCCCCCACCCTCTATTCCTTGCACTTCCATGTGCCTATCTAAAAGCCTCTTTTATATCATATCTGCCTCCACCACCATGCGTGGCAATGCATTCCAGTCCCCCACTACCTCCTGTGTAAAATAAAACTTGTTCAGCGCATTTCCATTAAACTTTGCCCCTCTCACCTTGTATCTATGCCCGCTAATGTTAGGCATTTCCACTGTAGGAAAACGTTTCTGACTGTCTACCTACTCTCTATGCCTCTCAATTTTAACCCATTCCAAAATTTCATCACTTTTGATTGCAATTTCCCAACACGTCAGTTTTTAAAACTTTACCGTCCTTTGTGGGCTTATCATCTCTTCGCAAGTATATAATTATATTCAGTGTCTTCACTCCTCCTATAACCTTTGACCCAACGACTGAACCCCTGATTTGGCCCATTATTCCACAGTCCTGGACAACCCATCCTTCTTTTAACCCCATTGGTTAAAACTCTTGGTCCTGTCATTTTTTTCTCCTTCTCCACCCCTCCCGAACCCCATAAAGATTTTAGTCAACTCTTTAAGCCTTTCTCATAATTCAATAATTGAATGTAATTTAAACATTGTCGCTGTTGTGCTTGATGCATCACTGTTTACTTTCTGTATTTACCTGAAATATTCTCCTGTTTCTTTCTCCAATCCTGGAGCTACAGCACAGTAAATTGAAGTTTCAGCACCATTTTCTGGAGATTTGGTAAAAGGTCGCAGCAATGACAACCCAAACCGGGTTACAGCATTCAAATGTCTGGCTAATTCAGTTCGGACCACACCTGGATGCAAAGCAAAGACTGATACATTTGTCCCTATTGGAAAAAAAGTGAAGTAAGTGCACATAATTGGAAATTATGACATACACCCTCGGCTCGAAGGGCCGAATGGCCTACTCCTGCACCTATTTTCGATGTTTGCCATTATACTTGCATTTTCTTTGAAAATTCAATTTTTTGTTTTTAAATTGTAGACATGAAAGGAATTGCACTAACTCCACAACACTGATAAAGCGTATTTGATTTTGTAGGTCTCTGCTGGTATTCATGGACAGCGGAATCAAGGGATATGGGGAGAAGGCAGGCACGGGTTACTGATTGTGGATGATCAGCCATGATCACAATGAATGGCGGTGCTGGCTCGAAGGGCCAAATGGCCTCCTCCTGCACCTGTTTTCTAATACAAGCCTCCACCCAACCCTTTTTAGCTAAGCATTAGTATATCCGTCTATCCTTTTATGCCCAGTCTAGTGTCTCAAATGTTTCCATGGTATTCGTCCCAAGTGCTTCTTGTCATCACATCAAATATTTTACCAGTGTTGGGGTAAATACATTTATCCTGAATTATCCATTTTTATAATTTTGCATTGACTGTCCCCATATTCTGAGTTCCCTACAAATGGAAACATATTCATATCCGCCCTATCAAAACCATAGAGTGCTTCCTCTCAGACTTCTAAATGTTTATAGAAAAGAACTGTAGTCCAAGTAAAATTCTTATAAATCTATCTATATTGGAATGTTCTTAGAGTAACAAGCCCTTTGGCCCAACTAGTCCATTCTGATCAAAATGCCCCACCTAAGCTAGTCTCATTTTACTGCGTTTGGCCCACATCCCTCTCAACCTGACCAAGTATCTTTTAAACGCTGTTATAGCACCTACCTCAACTACTTCCCCAGGCAACTCTTTCTACATATCCACCACCCTCTGTGTGGAAAAAGTTGCCCCTCAAGTTCATATAAAATCTTGTCCCTCCCATTTTAAACATATGTTCTCTGGTTTTCAATTTCCCTACCCTTGATAAAAGACTGTGAATTCACCTAATCTAGTCCCTCATGATTTTATACACCTTTACAAGTTCACCCCTCAGCTTCCTGTGCTCGAAGGAATAAAGGTCTAGCCTACCGAATCTTTCCCTATAGCTCAGGCCCATCTGGCAACATCTTCATAAAAGATGGTATGCGTCCACTTACCACCCCTATCCTGTCTAAGCAGTTACTTTACATTCAATTTTGTGACAGTCTGCAATTCATTCTGCAACTGTCCTGTAACTCCACATGTTCAAACCTTCGTCGGGCCAACTGTGAAGAATTTCCAAGGCTTTTTTAACACAATTACATAACAGCCATTGTTAATTATATCTCTCTCCACAGATGCTGCCTGACTTGCTGTTCCAAGATATTCTGTTTGTATTTCAAATTGCCAACATCTTGATCAATATGGTAGGTCAAGCCAAGTTAAAACCGTTTCAACACACTATGGGAGGCAAAAACTTCCAATTTCCTCACAATAATACATTGATTTTCAGATTGCTTGTTTCAGATTCAGCCTAGTATCCAGTTTAGAAACACGGATTCAGTTTGGTTGTAGGTTCCACATGGATCTGCACTCTGCTACTAAATATCTCATGGAAAATACAGGGTACATTCCTTCTTCAGCCCAAGTTCGTGAGTATACTAGCAATTACACCTTCCACAATAATTCAACTTCACAAGGAACAATACAATTTAAATACTAGAATAAAAAATTCAAAACAGCAATTCTCAAAAGTAGAGATTGGAAACGTCATAAAGATCTTTTAAAAAAAAAGTAAGTATTGTAATTTTTTCAGTTTATGATTTGACATTCATGTAAACATAGATTTAGGTTTATTATTGGCATATGTACCAAGGTACAGTGAAAAGTTTTGTTTTGCATGCTATCCAAATAGATCAGATATACGGAAGATAGACACAAAGTGCTGGAGTAACTCCGCGGGTCAGGCAGTATCTCTGAAGAAAAAGGATGGCTGACGTTTCGGATCTAAACCCTTCTTCAGACCAGAAATGATATACCATACATAAATACAATCGTCAAACTCAAATACCATAAAAAAGAGATTTTAAAAGAGTCCAGTGATTGTATTGGATTGTAGTTGATCCTTCTCTGGGAAGACCACACAAAGTTCACCACGCTCCAGGCAGCATCTTGCATTTGGAGCAGCATTTATCTCATATTGGTCACATTCAATGATTTTCATCATTGTAAAATTCAGCCATTTCTTAATGCTCACATCAAAATTAGCTTTACCTTGGAGTTTTCTGGCCAATTCCCTTGTAAACAAAATGTTGGCCAGTTTGCTCTGCCCATAGGCTTTTACTGAATTGTAACTCTTCTCACTGTTCAGATCATCAAACTGAATTTTTCCCATTTTATGTGCAGCAGAGGAGACATTGATGATTCGAGCAGGACCAGATTGTTTTATCAAGTCAATTAGTAAATAGGTTAGCAAAAAGTGTCCTGGAAAAAAAAACACATTTGTCCATTTTCACTCTTTTCAAAAGCTAGGCAAGTGGAAATGCAAGCTTCTCATGCCACCAGGAGTTTCTTGTTTGCTTCTTCATACCCCCCCTGCTAAATACACACCATTCAACTTCTTTGCACTCTTTGGTGATGCTACTTTTTTCTTTACAAAAATGTAAATATTTCTTTCCTTTCCCTCCTAAAGGGCCGGTCCCACTTGGCGATTTTTTCGGCGACTGCTGGCACAGGAATTGGTTTGGTCTCTTAATTTGAGGAAGGACATTCTTGCTATTGAGGGAGTCCAGCGTAGGTTCACAAGGTTAATTCCCAGGATGGTGGGACTGTCATATGATGAAAGAATGGAGCGACTAGGCTTGTATACACTGGAATTTAGAGGGGGGTCATATAGAAACATTAAGGGATTGGACACGCTAGATGCAGGAAACATGTTCCTGATGTTGGGGGAGTCCAGAACCAGGGGACACAGTTTAAGAATAAGAGGAAGGCCATTTAGAACTGAGGTGAGGAAAAAAAATTTCACCCAGAGAGTTGTGAATTTGTGGCATTCTCTGCTCAGAAGACAGTGGAGGCCGATTCGCTGGATGCATTCAAAAGAGAGTTAGATAGAGCTCTTGGGACTAGCGGAATCAAGGGGTATGGGGAGAAGGCAGGAATGGCGTACTGATTGTGAATGATCAGCCATGATCTCATTGAATGGCTGTGCAGGCTCGAGGGCCGACTGGCCTACTCCTGCACCTATTGTCTATGTATTTAAAACAATCCAAGTTTGTCCAACCTCTCCAATGCCCAATAATCCAAGCATAATTTTAGTAAACCTCTTCTGCATCCTCTCCAAAGCCTCCACATCCTTCCAGTAATTATATGACCCTCTACAACTCTACAGATTCCTCCAAATGTGGTCTAACCAAAGTCCTATAAAACTGCATCATGACTTCCTGACTCTTATACTCAATGCCCCAAATCAATAAACTGTTTGGCATTACATCAAAAATAATACAATAGGACCCATAAATTCAAATCTAAAATAAATACATACAGATTTCTAAGGAGACGATTAAACAAAACAAAAATCAAGAGAATTTTTTTAATGCTATGATTTTCTGTACTTAAATTCACCTAAATGATTGACTCCAAATTGCAACTCAAAGCCGTCTTCCGTTTTCAAATAAGGACACATCATTACCCCAGCGTTGTTAATCAGAATGTTAATTTGCTGTTGTTCTGAGAGGGAAAAAAAAATTAGAGGAATATCACTCAGATTATTAATCCGGTCAATGCAACAGAAAATTTCAATTTTTCTAAATGTTGATGCCATTTCCTTTTAAATGATTCTGCAATTTGTACACGGAGAGTTTATGTCATATTATAATTTCTAAATTATGGTCAGCTTTTTTATATCTGTATACGCTTTTTTATTTGGTCGAACGTGCGCTTTGGAAGTTATTCTAACCATGGCTAAGATAGCCTCCTTTGTGTGACAAGTTCTTACGCACAAGTACGTTCGAGCCATAATTGGTGCATGAAGGTGGCTAATAATCGGCAATAATAATAGACAACACTACAGGAATGGTTAAGAGACATGGCTGGAAACGTATGGGCCATTGATCTTGAAACACCATCGCACCACGCTTCCCGCAGCTGGACTCCACACCCGCCCACACTCTCAAAATGCTCTGCAGTTCAGGAGGTCACCGGAGGTCACAGCCATTCACCGGAGGCCACCGGCTTGAACATGGCGGCGGCAGTTATTGTCGCGCGGGGCATTACTCCCTCTGGGAACCCTGAAATTCCTCCATTGATCGCAGAGACACGGGGAATCGTCACGCGAGAGCTACCGAGGCTCTCCACACCGGCCCCGTCCGAGCCGCCCGCTCACCGAGTTCAGGTCCGCCCTCTCCCTCTCTCTCCCCCATCCCCCCTCCTCCCTCCCTCTCCCCCCTCCCGCTGCAAACACAACGTGCTGCCAGTCGCGCCTCTCGCAAGTCCTTTGATAAAAATCTTGCGACCCCCCACTCCCCCTCTCCACTCCTCTATCTCTCCTCTCTCTCCCCTCTCTCTCTCTCTCCCCCACCTCTCTCTCTCTCTCTCTCTCTTTCTCCCTCTCTCCCCCACCTCTCTCTCTCTCTCCCTTTCTCTCTCTCCCCCACCTCTCTCTTTCTCTCCCCCACCTCTCCCTCTCTCTACCCCCCTCCCTCTCTCACCTCCCTAATAGAGGAAACCGGACCACCCAGAGGAAAACCATACGGTCACAGGGAGAAGGTGCAAACTCCACACATACAGTACCCGAGGTCAGGATCGAACCCAGGTTTCTGGTGTCATTAGGCAACAGCTCTATGCCGCTGCACCACTATGCTGCCTGTGCTACTGCCTCTATACTAGGTTGTCCACACAGGAGCCAGCAATAAATTATCAAGATCTGAAAGTGTGTATGTCCACGGTAGCTGTTCATAAACTCACCCCACATGCCCAGTAAAGTCAATAATTCCAAGATGATGTCACTAACTATTAAATCATCTAATTGCGAGGGCTTCTGACCCATTATTGGGGTATGGAGGGAGTCATTTTTACACAACAGGATCAACAAAAGAAGTAACACAGTTGGAAACAAAGAACAGTATACCTTTATTGATCTGCTCCGCAAACTCTCGAATAGATTTGGTATCAGCTAAATCCAATTTCTTCACCATTATATTAGAATTTCCAGATTGCTTTATTATTTCTTTCATTGCAGCATCGCCTTTTTCTATGTCTCTGCATGCTATGATAATGTGGGCTCCTATGGATACAAGAACACAGGGCAAAAGTGAGAACAGGCCAAAAGATAGATGCTCATGGAACTAAATCTACTGTTCGTCTCCAAGCCATATCTCAGCAAAATACTATATTTCCCTGCAAATGTATTGTCAGCTGATCTGCTTTATTTACTATACTCCTTGCATTTAAGTATATCTATTAAATATTGACAATTACTTTGACTACTTTCGAATTTTTGAAGGTAGACAAAAGTGCTGGAGAGGGTGAGGCAGCATCTATACAGCGAAGGAAATAGGCAAAGTTTCAGGCTGAAACCCATCTTCAGACTGCCTTTTGAAAAATAAAATAATTTTCTGTCTTAGATTTCTAGTCTGCTTTTCTCACTTTTGAATCAATCCTTACTTGCCATATCCCTGCCAATCTATCTCGAACCTTGCACAACAAACTTGCTCATGAGTATATTGGTCCCAGCCCTGATGAGTACAATCCATTTGGTCTATACAAGACCCATCCTCCCCAGGCAACTGAAGTCCTTCCTCCTTGCAACCTATTCTCTTTCATACATGCCCCCAGAAACTTCCACTTTGATTCATTTCACCATTATCCTGCCCAAACGAGTACCGTAATTATTGTCACCATTTAACCAAACAGCAACTTCCTAGAGAGACACAAAATGCTGGAGTATCTCAGCGGGACAGGCAGCATTTCTGGAGAAAAGGAAGAGGTGACGTTTCGAGTCGGGACCCTTCATCAGTAACTTCTTAGGATGTGTGAGAAAATTACAGCACCTACAGAAAATGCATACTATCCTAGATAGAGAACTCAAAAGCTGCACAAATAGCACCCAAGGTCAAGTTTGAACCTGGGGTCTGGGAGCTAACAGGACCAAGCACTGTGCTTCAGGACAAGAACTACTTTCTATAGTAGGACTAGAAAATTGTATTGATACTATTAAAACTGCTATTAAAACAAGGATTTCTCAATTTTTACTCACAAGTAGATAAAGTGAGATACATAATGGCTAATAGTGGTTAATAATGGCTTATTTACTGTAACCCAATGCAATCTCCTGGGCCATGGTAATCTGAGAATTACAAGAAACAAGGAATTCTAAATTATATATATCAAAATGAAAAGGACTGGAAAATTAAACCAGACAAGAGAGGTTTAAACTAGATTTGGGAGTTAGATTTAGCTCTTAGGGCTAAAGGAATCGAGGGATATAGGGAAAAAGCAGAAACGGGGTACTGATTTTAGATGTTTAAGAAGGAACTGCAGATGCTGGAAAATCGAAGGTACACAAAAAAGCTGGAGAAACTCAGCGGGTGCAGCAGCATCTATGGAGCGAAGGAAATAGGCAATGTTTCGGGCCAAAACCCTTCTTCAGACTGATTTTAGATGATCAGCCATGATCATATTGAATGGCAGTGTCGAAGGGCCGAATGACCTACTCCTGCACCTATTTTTCTATGTTTCTACATCATTGATACATATATAAGCAACACAATCTACTGGGCAGTCAGCCAAGGTATTAGTAAATTACTGAGAGTATAATCACATGCTGGACCTTGATCAGCTCTAATGGATTTGCTACTTGGCAATTATTCTTTTCATTTAAAAAGCAGTTTTTGTAATTCTGAATGTAACACTTATGTGAGACTCAACTCTTGACCTGAAATTAATTTAAGCTGTGAAAGTCTTTCCCTTTATAAGCAACATTGTACTGACTTAAAACATTTCCTCACTCTTCATTCACATTCATTCAATAGTTTGTTTTATTCCTGTGAAGTGAACTACAGTCCATTTCATCCAAGAATTAGCGCTTTAAAACAAAAAGTTTGACCTGGAAAAAGGTTAGATTGGAAACAGAATATTTATTCTTCGAACTTGTTATTTACTGGTATCCTCATAAATCACATAGTAGGCAGTAGGGTGGCAAATAGTAAGTTGGCCTTCAATGCACGATGTCTTGTGTAATAAATGCCTTACAATTATACAGGGCCTAATCACACCTGGAATTTTATGTACAGTTTTGATCTCCTAACAATTGATATATTACCATACAGGGTATGCAGCAAAGGTTCCAAGAGTAACAATCATGTTGAAGGCAAAATATGGGTTGTTCACAATATAGGAAAATGAAGGGTGCAGGGCGAATGTTGCCCATAACTGTGGGTTTGAGAATACTAGATTAGTCTCAGGATACTGCCCAAGATATGTTGGGCTATGAGGGGGATGTTGAATCTCAAAAATTCTCTACCACAGAAAGTGGTGGAGTTTAAGACACTGAAAATATGGAGGAGATAGATTAATTTCCAGATAAAAAGATGTCATAGGTACGGGGAAGAGGGCGAGAAGAATATTATAAATGAGGTTTTGCCATTGAGCATACTGAAAGGCAATGTGCCAAATGGCCAACCCCAACCTCAATTTCCTACGTTCTCCAGTCAGCACCACAGCGCATTTTAAACTCCACATATGTTCCATCACAAATTCTGCTTATTTCTGCAAAATTTCCACCATAACAATGAATGTGCAGCTGAAGCCATCATCCATACACGTATTGCCACCAGATTCCATGATTCCAATAATTTAGTTTAGAGACACAGCATGAAAACAGGCCCTTTAGCCCAAAGTCCATGCTGACCATCCATTAACCATTCACTCTAGTTCGATATTATCCCACTTGCAAATCCATTTCCGAAGCATCAGACACAATTTTGCAGAGGCCCATTAACCAACATGTCTGTGGGATGAGGGAGGAAACCAGAGCACCTGGAGGTCACAGGGAGACTATGCAAACTCCACACAGACAGTCGCCAAGGTCAGGAAATGAACCCGGGCTCTGGTACTGTGAAGTAGCAGCTCCACCAGCTACACCTCTAAATTCTTGGCTGATGAACAATAATCTTCACTTTATTTAAAATCTACTCCCTATGTCCTATCCTGCATCAAGATCTGTTCAACCAGCAGCACTGTGCTCACCCTCCAACCTCTCATGGGCTATTGAATAATTAAAAATGCAACATAATATTACATTTTAACAGGTTGCTCGTTCACCAAACCATGCTCAAAGTATTAGTGTGGGACATGAAACATTTTGCATATCAGTATTAAGCATCTCTTGGGTCAGAAAACATGCAAGGAACACAGCAAGACATTCTGTTTCACCCAAAATCTGGAACGGTGTCCTTATTCCACTATGTCCAAGTCCTGAAACATTGATTGATACTTATATTTTACACAGATTTGTACAGATTCCTCTCCCTCCCCATCTAATGTGCTTCTCCGAAATATTGTCTCATCTGACCTTATTGCTGTAGTGCAGTTGCAGTGACTAAATCTTCATCACTAAACGTGATAATTTGCAAATTCTCATTTAATTCAAGAAAACATGTCATATAGCCACTACACCATGACTGTCAAGGCACCAAAATTAAAACAAGTTTTGCACCTCTCTTTGCCAGGTCTCTTGCAGTCTCTTTGCCAATTCCAGTGTTAGCGCCAGTTATTAGTACAGTCTTTCCATCCAGCATCTGGGTTTTCCATGCATTACCTGTTCTGTTGAAGGAAAAAAGTTCATGGTGAAGTGGTAAGTAACACACTGAATGTCCCTTAATATTACTCCCCTTTGCCACCAACCCCTGCCCCCATTTTATGGCTCAGCTCAAAGAACTGTCCATTGACTTTACAGTTTTCCCAAATAACCTTTTCATCTTCCTTACACATAATTTTCAATTGTGAGTAGACTTGCAATACACCCATTTCCTTTGTGCAAGATTATAATACAAACTAAACAGCCAATGCCTGGCGCTCATCCCTCTGCTAACAGAATAAAAATTGGCTGCTGACCGAAGGTGACCCATTTAGTTCCACATTTTTAATAGAAAAGGGGCATTTTTACAATTGTCTATTTGCATTTTAGATAGTACCTTGCATGAATGCTAGCATTGGCCTGGGCCAGCTCTGGTCTTGGGAATGATGCTAAAAGCCCTGTCCCACTGTACGAGTTCATTCAAGAGCTCTCCTGAGTTAAAAAAAAAAATCAAACTCGTGGTAAGCACGTAGAATGAACGTAGCGGGTACGTCGGAGCTCGGGGACGTCTCTTAGCAGCTCATAACGCTACCGGCAGATACTCAGGAAGACTCATTAGCAGCAGGTAAGCTCGGGAAGACTCGTGAAGATTTTTCAACATGTTGAAAAATGTCCACGAGAGCCCCGAGTACTTACGAGCGGCCATTACCGTAAATCTCCGAGTTCTAATCAGGGCAAACTCGGGAGAGCTCTTATATATCTGGTCAAGGCCTTTCAAATTGTTTTGGGATTAGCATGACCATATGCTTTTAGAAAACAATATCTTGTGTAGTAAATGGATTTGGAATAAAATCTATTTTGCAATCGTAATCCAATTTATGAAAACTTTAAAACCCTAATCAAGACAATCAATTTCCATTTATGCAGCACCTTTTCTACTTATTTTAAATTTTCTACATCTGAAGGCCTACCTGTATGGTTGATAAATCTATCATATGTGGAGATAGAGTAATTTTGGAGTATGAAAGTATATGAGGGTTTGAGGCAAGATAATAATTGATACTGAAAATCAGCCATAATCTTTATGTGTGGAGCATGATCAATGTACATTACGACCAAACCCTCCTGGTTATTACATTCTAATAAAATGGATAGTAAATAACTTTACTCCTTTTTCCATCACCTTCAACAAGGTTCCATCAGCAGACACCACATTTTCTTTATCTCCTGGTACCTGGAAGGTACTATTCTCTTCACATCTCCTAGGTTGACCCTTCGACGTCCAAAACCACGCTTCTCAAGACCCTTTCCGATGCAACACAAGAAGATGCAATCTCTATTCTTTAACTTGCTCCATCCCATCATGGGACACAAATAGTGCTTCCAGTGAAGCAGTGATTCACTTGCACATCATCCAATCTGGCGTAGTGCATTCAGTGATCACTCTGTCATCTCCTCTATACTAGAGAAACCAAATGTACATCACGTGACCACATTGCAGAACACCTCCATTCTGTCCACAGAGGGGCAAGCCTGAACTACTAGGTTCCTATCATTAATTCTCCATCCTCATAGTAGAGCCAGAGTGTCCTGCTGGTTGTCGGTCATTTCAACCCCATCCACGGAACGAGCATAAGATGCAATAGCTGGCGTCAGGAGCTTAAGAATTTTTTGGAGCTTCACCTCTTGGGTTGGTATGCCCAGCCCAATGTACCCCCATATTTGGCTGTTAACGGCCGGTACATTGAGTGAGATGCAGTTCTCCGGGGGCGTGTATCTGTCCAACGCCTCATTTACTACCTGTTCTTGTAGTGGGCTGAAGGACAGGTAGTCAATACTGGCCGCCAATTTTGATTGCAACGGCTGTCCCGCTTGTGGTGTTACCGCGTAGCGGTTGACCACTCCCAGCAGCTCTTCCTGTTCCTGCATCCCCAGCATGCTGCTATTGTCTTAAGCCACGGACCCCTCTTCTTGACCAGCCCAGCCCTGGCCACCAACTCTCCCCTCTGTCGAGGGAGATGCAATGGACAGTGCCGGGTATTGCACTGTTGTGGGTGTGCATGCACTTCCATTGCGGGCTTGCCCCATCTCCCGGAGCCAGTCCAGCTGGAGCGTCTGCTCCATTAGCCGCTCCATGTGGGACAAACGGTCACCATTGCCGCTCTCGGGCAGCGTGTCTTCCTGACCGGACTCATCATGGTCTACCGGCCGGACCGACTTCTGCTTTGCCTTGCCTCCAACCCGCTGCGGTGGTTCGAGTTGAGCAGCTTGCAGCGTTGGGCTTGGCTCAGCAGAAATTGCGTCGGTGACTGTGGACCGCAGCGAGTGCGGTCCAGGTGCCGCCGCTCGCCCCCCACTGCTGGAACCCTCCTGGGCCATCACAGTCAATGGGGTGCGACCTTCTTTGGTTTTCTGCCCTTGTCCATGTTCTCTATAACACAGAGCACAACAAGGGTTTTTACGAAAAACGACCTCAGAATAAGTTTTACTTACCTGGAGGTCCCGTTTTAAACTCTATTGTGGGAGAGCTCGTTCCCCCGCCCGTCGCTGTCGCACTGCGTGAGACGCTATGTCGTGCATGCGTGCTGGTGGGGTCTTCACGTAGTCACTTACGTGACTCCGAAGTAAAATCGTAACTGTGTCTCTCCAGAGACATTGCCTGTTTGATGAATATTTCTAGCAATCATCTTTTGGTTTTAAGTCTCAGCAACATCTCTGTGCTGCACTTGCTGCTTTTTTCTATGTCCCTTTGTTATTTTTCTTTTTCATGTGAAGCCATCTGGTACATCAAATGGCAGCATTATTTTGGCAACCCTGTCTCACCCCATGAGATGTGTTATTTGTGTCCTATCCATTCAACAACTTCTAACTTGCATTTTCACTTTCCCTCTCCGGCTGAAGTAATCCGGTGAGCCGTGGCCATATCACCATGGCAGACCTGGTTCACCCACCAAGAAACCGGGAACCTGCCCAGAGAGGGAAGCCCAATGAGCCACAGCCATATGCCACCAGCAGTCCTGGCTTGCCCGCTGCGAAACCAGGAACTCGCCCGGAGAGGGAAGCTGTGGAGAGGAGGATGGAGGGAGACGGCAGTAGACGTTGGACAAATGGCCCTGTGAGAGGGACCTTCTGCGCCCTCAAGGTCGGCTGCATGAAGTGCCCCCTTTGGAACAAGGGCTCAAGAGGGCCATGCAATGAGAGGGACGATAGGTCACATGGCAATCAAAATAGAGGGCCTTTGTGGCCAGCTGCAGCTAGGACTGTAAAATGGCCCCAAAATGGCGACTCAACATATGAACTCAGTGGGTTGTTCTGTTCATTCTGTACTAACCGGGGGATTGCACTGATGCATGGTAATAGTCTTGCTGAAACGTATGCAAAAAAAGCATTTCACTGTACCTTGATACACAGGATAGTAAAGACACCATTGAACCACTAATCAAGGCTCTTAAATTTGAAATGTGTAACTTTTTCTTTCCACAAACGCAGCCTGACTTGCTGAACGCTGTTTTATTACCAATTTCCAACAGTTTATTGATTTTCAATTGTTTTTGAGAGAAATAGGTTCATTCCCTCACCAATCACTGAGATCTGATCGTAAGCCAGAGTGTTCCAGGTGGCATGCAAAAGAAAATTGTTAAAATACGAATGTAGAAAAGATAGAATATAATCAATGTTTCAAATTTCACAGTAGTTAATTCAAGCAGGGCTAACCTTTATCACATACTTTAAAAGGAAATAAATCAGATTTTTCTTTAAGGCCAGCATAAGTACAGTAGAGAAATAATGAAAACCACTTCAAACTTGGTCTTTCCCAGTGAGGAGAAATTCAAATGGTTAGCAAGGAGAAAAAAACATTCCTTTGCACATTCAGGTGAGGTGCCGGAAGACTGGAGGGTGGCAAATGTTGTACCTCTTTTCAAGAAGGGCTGCATGGAAAATGCTGGGAACTATAGGCCGGTGAGCTTAACATCTGTAGTTGGTGAGTTACTGGAGAATATTCTGAGGTATTGGATATACAGTCATTTGAATGGGCAAGGGCTGATTAGGGATAGTCAGCATGGTTTTGTACGTGGGAGGTAGTGTCGCACAAATCTGATTGAGTTTTTTGAAGAGGCGACCAAAAAGAATGAAGAAGGCAGAGCTGTAGATGTTGTGTACATGGACTTCGACAAGGCGTAAGGCATTCGACAAGGTTCCGCATAGTAGGCTGCTCTGGAAGGTTAGATTGCATGGGATCCAAGGAGCTGGCTGAATGGATAGCAATTTGGCTCCATGGAAGGAAGCAGAGGGTGATGGTGGAAGGTTGCTTCGCAGACTGGACGCCTGTGACTAGTGGTGTGCCTCAGGGTTCGGTGCTGGGCCGTTACTGTTTGTCATCTACATCAACGATTTGGATGAGAACATACAGGGCAAGATTAGCAAGTTTGCTGATGATACAAAAGTTAGTGGTTTTGCAGACAGTGAAGATGGTTGCCTTCCTCCCATGTATTACCCCACCAAGTTGGCCTCCTCCCATTTGCCTTACTTCCCCAAGCTTACTAACTTCCCATTGTTACTCCCCTCAGCTGGATACCTCCCATCCCTTACTCTCCCAGCTGTCTTCATCCATCCCTTACCTCCCAATGTTGGTTACCACCCATTCCCCTTACTTCCCCAAGCTGGCTACTTCCGAATCATCTTACGCCCCCAAGCTGGCTACCTCCTATTCCTTACTCCCAAATGCTGGCCACCTCCCGTCCCTTACTCCCGATGATCTGGATCGATTGGCCAGGTAGGCGGAGGAATGTTTGATGGAATTTAATACAGAGAAGTGTGAGTTGTTGCATTTTGGGATGTCGAACAAGGGCAGGACCTAAACAGTAAATGGTAGGCCTCTGGGTAGTGTTGTAGAGCAGAGGGATCTAGGAGTGCAGGTGCATGGTTCCTTGAAGGTCGAGTCGCGGGTGGATAAGGTGGTCAAAAAGACTTTTGGCACTTTGGCCTTCATCAGTCAGAGTATTGAGTATAGAAGTTGGGAGGTCATGTTGCAGTTGGTGAGAGTGCATTTAGAATATTGTGTTCAGTTCTGGGCACCATGTTATAGGAAATATATTGTCAAGCTTGAAAGGGTTCAGAAAAGATTTATGAGGATGTTGCTAGGACTACAGGGTGTGAGCTATAGGGAGAGATTGAGTCGGCTAGGTCTCTATTCCATGGAGCTCAGGAGGATAAGGGGTAATCTTATGAAGATGTATAAGATCATGAGAGAAATAGATCGGGTAGATGCACAGAGTCGTTTGCCCAGAGTAGGGGAATCGAGGATCAGAGGACATAGGTTCAAGGTGAAGTGGGAAAGATTTAATAGGAATCCGAGGGGTAACCTTATCACACAAAGGGTGGTGGGTGTATGGAACAAGCTGCGAGATGAGGTAGTTGCGGCTGGGACTATCCCATAGTTTAAGAAACAGTTACACAGGTACATGGATAGGACAGGTTTGGAGGGATATGGACAAAGCACAGGCAAGTGGGACTAGTGTGGCTGGGACATGTTGGCCGGTGTGGGCGAGTTGGGCCGAAGGGCCTGTTTCCACATTGTATCACTCTATGACTCTAACATTCAGCCTCAAGACTGAGGTCTGCCATTGTTAACATCTGTGTAGAGACTCTAGGGACCTCTACTGCAGAATGTGGAGAGTGGCTTAATGAAAATGACCAAGAGCTAATTAAGATTACAGCAAATCTACATCACAGTTGGAGGCCATTTTGGTCGATCTCATCTGTACCAAAAAAAAGCTACTCAATCTGTTGTACTATTTACAGTGTATTCAGAAAGTATTCAGGCCCCTTCACCTTTTCCGCATTTTGTTACGTCACAGCCGTATTTTTAAATGGATTTAAATCTTTTTTTTAAAATCATCAATCTACACACAATACCCCAGAAAGAAGCGAAAACAGGTGTTTCGAAATTTTTGCAAAGTAATTAAAAATAAATAACTGAAATATCACATTTATAAGTATTTATAAGAAATATCACATCATAAGTATTCAGACCCTTTGCCATGACACACAAAATTGAGCTTAGCTTCATCCTGTTTCCACTGATTATCCTTGAGATGTTTCTACAACTTGATTGGAGTCCACCAGTGGTAAATTAAATTGATTGGATATGATTTGGAAAGGTACATACCTGTCTATATAAAGCCCCACAGTTCTTCTTGTGTATGGCATGCACAGCCTAAACTTGTAGGACAACTTGTTCTATTTGATCTTATTTGATTGTGCACACCGGATTGGTTGCATTTGTCAAAACAGGGCGGACCACGTGAAGGTTGCAATCTCCGACCCCGTCCCACAGTTGACAGTGCATATCAGAGCAAATATCAAGCCACGAAGAGGAAGGAATTGTCCGGTGAACTCCAAGACAGGATTGTGGCGAGACACAGATCTGGGGAAGGGTATAAAACAATTTCTGCAGCATTGCAGGTCCCGAAGAGCACAGTGGCCTCCGTCATTCTTAAATGGAAGAACTTAGGAACCACCAGGACTCTTCATAGAACTGGCCGCCTGGCCAAACTAAGCAAGCGTCTTGGTCAGGTAGGTGACCAAGAACCCGATGGTCACTCTGACAGAGCTCCAGAGTTCCTCTGTGGAGATGAGAGAACCTTCCAGAAGGACAATTATATTTGCAACACTCCACCAATCAGGCCTTTATGGTAGAGTGGCCAGACAGAAGTCACTCCTCAGTAAAAGGCACATGACAGCCCGCTTGGAGTTCGCCAAAAGGAATGAGAAACAGGATTATTCTGGTCTGATGAAACCAAGATTTAAATCTTTGGCCAGAATTCCAAGCATCATGTCTGGAGGAAACCAGGCACTGCTTATCACCTGGCCAATAACATACCTATGCTGAAGCATGGTGGTGGCAGCATCATGCTGTGGTGATGTTTTTCAGCATCAGGAATTGTGAGACTAGTCAGGATCGAGGGAAAGAAGAACGGATCAAAGTACAGAGAGATCCTTGATGAAAACCTGCTCCAGAGCGTTCAGGACCTCAGACTGGGGCGGAGGTTCACCTTCCAACAGGACAACGACCCTAAGCACAGAGCCAAGACAATGCAGGAGTGGCTTTGTGACAAGTCTGTGAATGTACTTGAGTGGCCCAGCCAGAGCCCGGACTTGCACCCGATCGAACATCTCTGGAGGGACCTGAAAATAGCTGTGCATCGTTGCTCCCCATCCAACCTGACAGAGCTTGAGAAGATCTGCAGAGACGAATGGGGGAAATTACCCAAATACTGGTGTGCCAAGACTGTAGCGTCATACCCAAGAAGACTTCAGAATCAGAATCAGAATGCTTTATTGTCATTGCATGTGTCACATACAACGAGATTACTGTGTCTCTCCATTTAAAAGACCTTCAAACATTCACATACTCATACTTTTTACACTCCCTCCCTCCCCAAACCCACCCATGGATTCACATTTACATAAATTAACACTCTCTCCCACCCCCCCTCCTTCCCCATAACCCGCTCCCGAGACAGAGTTCAGTTCCAAGATTGCTGATGGGTAAAAGCTGTTCTTGAGTCTGGCAGTGCGTGACTTTAGCGACCTGTACCTTTTTCCTGAGGGCAGCAGTGTGAATAGGTGGTGACAAGGATGTGTAATGTATTTCACGATATTACAGGTCCTGCTGCAGCATTTGGAGTGGTAAATGGCCTCCAGAGGGGGCAGGGGGAGTCCAATGATACCCTGGGCAGTTTTTATCACCCTCTGGAGAGCTGCTCTGTCAGCTGCTGAACAGTTCCCAAACCAGGCAGTTATGCAGTAAGTCAGTATGCTTTCTACCAAACAGCGGTAGAAAGACTCCAGCAGTTTAGCAGACAGATGGGCCTTCCTCAGTGTTCTGAGGAAGTAAAGTCTCTGTTGCGCCTTTTTTACAACTACAGCAGAGTTCACAGACCATTTAAGATCCTCACTGATGTTGATCCCCAGAAATTTAAAACTAGGCACCCTCTCCATCTCCTCGCCCCCTATCTCCAGTGGCCTGAGCTCCGCTCTATGTCGCCTGAAATCAGTGATGATCTCCTTTGTCTTTTTAGTGTTCAGAGAGAGATTGTTGTGAGCACACCACTCAGAAAGTCTGTGCACCTCCTCTCTATAGGCGACCTCGTTCCCATTTGAGATGAGCCCCACCACGGTTGTATCGTCCGCAAATTTTATGATCCTATTTGAGGCTGTAATCCCTGCCAAAGGTGCCTCAACAAAGTACTGAGTAAAGGGTCTGAATACTTAGGTAAATATGATATTTCAGTTATTTCTTTTTAATTACATAGCAAACGTTTCTAAACATTGCTTTTGCTTTTTTATTATGGGGTATTGTGTGTAGATTGATGATTAAAAAAAACTGAATTTAATCAATTTTAGAATAAGGCTGTAACGTAACAAAATGTGGAAAAAGTGAAGGGGTCTGAATACTTTCTGAATGCACTATCAAAAAGCAAAAGACTAAACACAAAAATTAAAACAGTAAATGCTGGAAACACTGGACAGGCAGCTTCTGTGGTGACGGAAAGAGAGCCAATGTTTCAGGTGAACTTTCTACACAAAACAAGGTGGAATGGTCATTGCCAGGATTTTTCTCAATCACTGATTCCTGGTTGCTCCAAAGCTCCTCTGAATCACAACATGGATTTCATCAAGACGGCACTTTCACAATGTGATAAATCTAAGAACAATATTCAGAGCAACACTTCACAATAGTTGATTCTTTCAGCCAAGGGATGAGAAAGAATCACAACTCAGTAAGATTTAAGATTGTTTTGAATATGGAGAAGGCTGTCTTTCACAAGTACTTTTTATGTCTTTCAACCAAGGATATCAAGCTTAGTGAAATCAGTGTGGAGAACACTAATATGCAAAGGCATTGAGTTTAAGAAGGAAATAGTGTTGGGGCTATTGAAGAGCATCAAGGATAAATAAAAGACCTGATGGGATTTATCCCTAGTTATTTGGAGAGGCAACAAGGGGACATTCCAGGAGCCTCGACAATGATCTTTGCTAGCCACAGGCAAGATTCCACAACACTGGAGAGTAACTAATGGTATTCCTTTATTTAAGGGAAGTTGGGCGAATCCAGGGAATTATAGGCAGGTGAGCCTCACGTCAGTGGTAGAGAAGCTATTGGAGAGGATACATTGGAGCCACTGGAATGGCCTATTTACAAAATAAAATAGGAAACAATCCAACCTTCTTCATCTTAACTGCAAAATCAAGGGGACCCCAGATTCACATATCAAATTAAGACAGAAGATACTTGCAAGGGGATATTTGAAGACTAAGAGTTTAAACACACACAGAACTAGCACTGTCCTCCACTAGACTAACATCAACACACTGATCACGTTCAACCACCCACATGCTTCACACTAGGGTCCTGCTACAAAACTCTATTCTCACACTGTGAAGCTCGGCGAATATGTTTGAATGGACTTGTCAAAGCCTCATTGAAAAGATTTATCATTCTCAACCACTCACACTGAAAACCTTGGCCCCAGAAAATTCAAAACAGGGGAAAGAGTATTTAGGAAATCATTGAACATTTCAGCCTCAAATGGTGTAACATACACAGTTCTTGAGCAAAGAGGAGTGCCCAACGGCCTAAAAAAATATATTCCCCACGGAGAATCCACTTCGGAGGTGCTGCCCAAGAAAAAAAACAAGCTGGAGACCAGCGTGGGTTCCTTTTGAGACATTATGAACTATTTGAAGCCCTCGCTTCAAACGTCAGCCTAGCGATCACATCTCCGGCAATATCCAGTACAGTACACTGAAGTGAAAACCTAGATTTTTCACCAGAGGTAAAAAGATAAAACACGAGAAATACTCAGAGTGAAGTTTGAAGCAACTACTGAGTCAGAGATAATAGTACACTAGCAAATCTGTCAAAAACAGATGAAAGCCACAAACTTGTTATTTTTAAAAGGAAACTTTCAATGTGCAAATAAAAACCGGGGAGAAAGTAACCAACCTTGAAAATACTGCTTTCATTTAATAAAAGTTATTCTTAAAATTCTACAGTATTGCTAGTCTGACAGCTAAGTTGCGGAAGATTGACACCAAATGCTGAGTAACTCAGCGGGTCAGGCAGTATCTCTGGAGATCATCTCTGGGGAATGCTGAGTTACTCCAGCATTTTGTGTCTATCTTCGGTGTAATCCAGCCTCTACAGTTCCTTCCTACACAAACCAGTTACCGAGGTTATTTTTAAAAAAAAATAGACTTCATAAACTCAATGGCACTCTTGACTTTGGTCGTTTACCTGTCGTCGTCCCCCATGCTGACAGGCCGGCTGTACTGTGCTGCGGTGGGTACACGTACACTCTCCGCCCGCCCGCCGTCGCGGAAGCTGCATAAGCGGTGACACACATGATTCTTGCCAGCAACCAATCTCGTCTTCCCAGTGAAAAGCCTCACCCATTTCCTCCACTACCCCGCCTCCTTCCACCCACATAGCCTCTTCCCCTCTCTCTACACCAAAGATCTTATAGCAGAGCTAGATCTTTGCTCTACACCTCTCCTCTTTCTTCCTCTTTCTTTCTCTCTCTATCTCTCTCTATCACTCTCTCCCTCCGGCTTTACAGATCACCTTCTCGAAGACCTTTTTGTCTCCTTTTCACCTGCAGCCTTTGTCACGCACTCTAACCTCCCTCCCAGCTCTCTTCCCCTCCTACAACAATCAATCTGAAGAAGGGTCGAGACTATGTTACCTATCCATGCCCACCACAGATGCTGCCTGACCCGTCGAGTTACTCCAGCATTTTGAGTCTCACTGCTGGAGTTTTTACGTTAGTTGTTCCCTATTGACAACGATCACACGTCTCGTTCAAGTTTGCTGCCTTTCTTGTGTTTTACAACCTGTGTTTTTTAAAAGACCGAATCGCGTTTCATTTGGTCCGTCGCCAATATTGGTGAGTCATTGGAGACAGGGACAAAGCGCTGGTTGTTTGTTGACCTCAAGGCCGGTTACAAAACAGCCTTTATTACAAAACGAACTGCGCTGCTGTCATGGTGAGTGACCGAGGGCGGCGGTGGAGGCAGTTTCAGCTTCAGCTTCCTCACTGCCCTGCAGCGACCAGGGATCCCGTTGATGGCTTGGATTCCATCATCCACCGCCCTCGGGGTGGAAACTAATCGAACCGGACAGATTACATTCCGAAGACGCGTTATATCACTTTACCCCGAGTGAAGGACTTCAACCACCACCAGGACAATGATAATGCGGTGATGCAGGCAGTGCAGTAATCCAGGGTTAAAGACACATAACCAGGTGGACATTAATACGCACACATGTGGGTGCATGCCGTTTCCTGCCAGTATATAAACACGGGTGGGTTCAGGCACAGACACGCTTGCCCACTGTTTCATGCTTCACACCATGCCCCAGTTATGTGCCCCTTGACCGTTCTCACCTGCCATTATCCCAATCCCCGAATCTCCAAATGCTCTTTTCTCGCAAACCTTTGTTTTCCTCCTTCAATCCCCATCTCCCTTCCCCATCCCTTTCTGTTTCTCCATTGGAACCTCTCCCCGTTTTATATAACCCTCTCGTCGCCTCCCTCTTCATATTCTCCACATTCTCCTCATCCCACAGCATCCCCCTGGCCTCTATGTGACCCCAGCTGCTGGCTGCTCACCCTGCAGCCTGGCGCTTGCGTCCACAGTTCTCAGAAAACGCCGTGAGCATGTTCAGCCATCCACCAAAAGCTGTTTGATGTCAATAGATTGTGATCTGCTGCTCTACAGGTGGGATGATGGATACAGCATGGCCTTGGATGTGAGTGCCTTGGCTCCACCCCACTGTAAATTACCAGTTCCAATCTCACTGCACTCCTGCCCAACAAGACGTTGAAAATGCCATGTGCCATCTGAAAAATAGACTAAGCCCCTCAGGTGACAACCGTAACTCCACTGAAGTTCTCAAACGTGGTGGAGAGGAACCTCCATCACAAATTTACAATCTCACCTCTTGTGACTGTTAAATATGATGGAACAAGGCACCTCAGTGATGCTGTATTTGTGACCATCTTCAGGAAAGGAGACAAATTTGATTGTGATAACTACACAGAGATCTCACGGGAAAGATACAAAATGCTGGAGTAACTCAGCGGGTCAGGCAGTATCCATGGAGAGAACATGGAGAGGTCACGTTTCGAGTCGGGATCCTTCTTCACACCAGCTTGTTAAACCAGCTTCTGCAGTTTCTTGTTTCTACAGATATCATAGTGCAGGTCATTGTTAATATGGTTAACATGCATACCCCCACCTTCCCCAGCCCTCTGAAAAGACACTGGAAGCATGGACCACATCTTGTACTTTGAGAGTCACCTCACAATTGTAGCAACATCATTGATGAAGTTAACATAGAAAATAGCTGCAGGAGTAGGCCATTCGGCCCTTCGAGCCTGCACCGCCATTCGATATGATCATGGCTGATCTTCCAACTCAGTATCCCATCCCTGCCTTCTCTCCATACCCCCTGATCCCTTTAGCCACAAGGGCCACATCTAACTCCCTCTTAAATATAGCCAATGAACTGGCCTCAACTACCTTCTGTGGCAGAGAATTCCACAGATTCACCACTCTCTGTGTAAAAAAAGATTTTCTCATCTCGGTCCTAAAATACTTCCCTCTTATCCTTAAACTGTGACCCCTAGTTCTGGACTTCCCCCAACATCGGGAATAATCTTCCTGCATCTAGCCTGTCCAACCCCTTAAGAATTTTGTAAGTTTCTATAAGATCCCCCCTCAATCTTCTGAATTGTAGCGTGTACAAGCCGAGACTATCCAGTCTTTCTTCATATGAAAGTCCTGCCATCCCAGGAATCAGTCTGGTGAACCTTCTCTGTACTCCCTCTATAGCAAGAATGTCTTTCCTCAGATTGGGAGACCAAAACTGTACGCAATACTCCAGGTGTGGTCTCACCAAGACCCTGTACAACTGCATTAGAATCTCCCTGCTCTTATACTCAAATCCTTTTGCTATGAATGCTAACATACCATTTGCTTTCTTCACTGCCTGCTGCACCTGCATTCCTACTTTCAATGACTGGTGTACCATGACACCCAGGTCACGTTGCATCTCCCCTTTTCCTAATCGGCCACCATTCAGATAATAGTCTACTTTCCTGTTTTTGCCACCAAAGTGGATAACCTCACATTTATCCACATTATACTGCATCTGCCATGCATTTGCCCACTCACCCAACCTATCCAAGTCACCTTGCAGCCTCCTAGCATCCTCCTCACAGCTAACACTGCCCCCCAGCTTCGTGTCATCCGCAAACTTGGAGATGTTGCATTCAATTCTCTCATCCAGATCATTAATATATATTGTAAATAGCTGGGGTCCCAGCACTGAGCCTTGCGGTACCCCACTAGCCACTGCCTGCCATTCTGAAAAGGACCCGTTTACTCCTACTCTTTGCTTCCTGTCTGCCAGCCAGTTCTCTATCCACATCAATACTGAACCCCCAATACCGTGTGCTTTAAGTTTGTATACTAATTTATACCATTGTTTCCAATATGCCAGGACAGTTTTAGATCATTTGAGGGAAACAGCCTTTGAAGATCAAGACTTCATACCCAGTACAATGTTGAAGGTCTACTATCTTGTGGTGATCCCTGCCCCCTGCACAGTTTTGAGCCACAGACTAGGTGCAAAGGGACTTGGGAATGCTGGTGCAGGATTTCCCAAAAAATAATCTGCAAGTTGAATCGGTAGTAAAGAAACCAAACTCAATGCTAGCATTTAGTTCATGAGGGCTTGGATACAAAATCAGGGGTGTAATGCTGAGGCTCTATAAGGCACTGGAAAGGCCGTATTTTGAGTATTTGGAGTATTGTGAGCAATTTTAGGCACCATATCTGAGGAAGGCTCTGGAGAGGGTCCAGAGGAGGTTTACAAGAATGACCCCAGGAATTAGTAGGTTAACCGATGATGACCGTTTGTTGGCAGTGGGCCTGCACTCGATGGAATTTAGAAGAATGAGGGGGGACCTCATTGAAACATACAGAACAGTGAAAGGCTTGGATAGAGCGGATGTGGAGAGGATCTTTCCACCAGTGGAAGAGTCTAGGACTAGAGGTTATAGCCTCAGAATTAAAGGATGTTCTTTTTGGAAGGAGACGTGGAGGAACGTCTATTCAGAAGGTGGTGAATCTGTGGAATTCTTTGCCACTGAAGCTGTGGAGGCCAATTCAGTGGATATTTTTAAAGTTTCTTGATTCTTTATTCTTGATTAGTACATGTGTCAAAGGATATGGGGATAAGGCAGGAGAATGGGGTTAGGAGGGAGAGATAGATCAGCCATGATTGAATGGTGGAGTAGACTGGATGGGCCGAATGACCTAATTCTGCTCCTATTACTTCTGACCTTATGACTACCTGCAGAAGGCCTCTCAGTAACGGATATGTGTCAACATGTTGCTTTCTTTATGCAAACCTCCAAATCTCCAAGCAGGATATGCATATCAGCATCTTTGCCTGGACCAACGGCTTCAGAATCAAGACTTTAATTGCCCTTGATTGCCTTCAATGGGCAGGCAACATTGTTCACATGCTGACACCGGACTCTGGAAACAGGCACTCTGTTCAAGCTCCATCAGAACTAAAGACTACAAGATAGAGGGAGGAGAGGGCAAATGCTTTATCTTTTTGATAACGTGTAATTGCTGACTTGTAGTACCCCTTACTCTTTGAGCACTTAAAATGGAGAGAAAACACGCATAATGATCTTGTCCATTCATCATGACTGTAAACAAATGAAGGAATATATAATCTCCCAAACTGCCGAGGGGGAAAGGATTCAAGCATCAATGCCCACATTGTCCTGAAATGGTGGTCAGTGATGAAAAAGTAACACTTTCCAATGTTCATGAAAAACCATGTCCCTCACCCCAGCTCCCCCCGCCCCTCCACCCTCCTCCCTGTCCTTCTCCCCATTGCCTCTCGTGATCTCTGTGGCTGAGAGTTGTTCTTTTTTTTTATACCTTTGGCAGCGACACATCTGTTCAAAGGCTTCCACTGGTTGTGAAGTTGTCAGTCTGAGTGGACGGCAAATCACATTGAAAGCTCACACAGAGAGCCTGCAAGCAAGCAAAGTAAATGAACATTCATTACATTTTTAAATATTGTACAGTACTAAATATAAACAGGAACATAAATAAAAGATTAGGAAGGAAATTAAAATGTCATAAATAAACTTTTTTTTTTAATGTTATATTTTGAAATATTCCCAGGGAAATATCAGAGCCCACATATTTTGTTGTTTTGAACTATATTGTTTGCGAAACCAAAATTATAGCTTAGTGCACCACAAAAAAGTCATTTTACCTTCTGATTTTCAAAGTATTTTACCTGGAAATTAAATTGTAAGTGACTGATGTTTTAAACAGCTTTAGAGATTTTCTTTGATTTCGTTGGATGAGGGGGAACTAGTACAAACTTGTGGCGACATACTGACAATTACTGGGATTTCTGCATTCTACGGTACATGACCGAGAATCTGAATTTGCTCCGTTTCATGGAGCAGTGAACGGGAACTGGTCATGTCTCACCCATTCTGAGCCTATAAAAACTAATGCTGTAATGAAAATGGAAGGCGATACAAATTGATAACAAATCTCAAGCATAAATGACATTGGATAATAATACCAAATCGATGCCATTGGTTTCGATCCCATCTTCACCTAAAATCCAAGGACTTGAGCACACCAAATAATTTTGATGACAACACAACTACATTAATTGTTTCTGATACCAGAATCCAAGTTTGATAAGCTAGATCGTGAGGTAGATTTTGCCTTTATGGTAGAAATGTAAAAATTAGGAACAGAAGTTGGCCGTTCAACCTACTCCGCCATTAATCAAGCTTACGGGTGTTCTAACCCAGTGCCATTTAGAACATAGAACAGCAGAGCACAGGAACGGCCCCTTTGGCCGACAATGTTTGTGCCAAACATGATGCACAGTGAAACTGATCACATCTGCCTGTACATGATCCATATCGCTCTATCCTCTTCACTTCCACGGGCCTATCTAAAAGCCTTTAATACACCACTATATTGTGGACTTCCATCATCACCACTGGCAATGCATTCCAAGCCCCCACCATTCTGTGTAAAAAACTCTGTGTCCCACACATTTTCATTAAACTTCTTACCTCTCAGCTTATACCTATGCCCTCGATGCATGATGATCCAAGATAGCATACAAGCAGGGCTGCCAACTCTCATGCATTGAGCGTGAGACTCACGCATTTCACGCAATTCTCATGCTCTCACGCTGATCACAGAATTTCTCACGCTCAAAAAAAGTCACAAACAATTCAATTCGCCCAAGGTTTCCAGATCTCCTCCACCCTCACCAATGAGAATATTTTTCTGTCGGTAGGTTTCTCATAAAGAACGAGTAATTTGACCGTCTTAAACCCATCGCGCACTATAAAATGGCAATGTAACTGCAGTACTAATGATTCCATTTGACATTCCTGGAACCAAAATCTGCAGGTGCTGGAAATTAAAGCAAAAATTGTTTTGGAGGTGAGTAAAAACCATGAGGGGAATATATAAGGTGAATGCATTGTCTTTTCTCCCGGGATATGTGATTCAAGAACGAGAGGGCATTGGTTTAAAGCAGTGGTGTCAAACTACCGGCCCGCGAAGGGGCCCAATCCGGCCGCGGGGTGAGTTGGAGTTTAAACTAAACTAAACAGTCGCATGCAGATGGTGTGATAGGTGAGACATGACAGCGATCCCAGCACCGACCCCTGAGGCACCGCTGGGCTGGGAGATTGCAACTTCACGTGGTCCGCCCTGTTTCGGCGAATGCAATCAACCCGGTGTGCACAATCAAATAAGATCAAATAGAACAAGTTGTTCTACAACTTTAAGCTGTGCACTGCATACGCAAGAAGAAGGCACCGCTCACACCTCCCACCCTCACCTCCGGTGGCTCTGTGTCCGTCGGCCGTTCTCTTCACACCCCATGGAATTTTAACCCGGCCTGGAGACAAGAGCGGCCTGGGTGAGTGGGGGCATCCGGAGCCGCGGGCATGAATCTCGGGTTAAGGCTCCACTCCGATGCCCGACACCTGGATCACTGTCCCTCACTTCCCCCGGACCCCGGGGGGGGGGGGGGGGGGGGGGGGGGGGGGGGGGGTGAGAGAAATGCTCCCCGGATGTCGCCAAGTCTCTGAATTTCCGTTCACTCCGGGTGTTGTCGCAGCTTCACTGACACACACTCTCACATAGACTGAATCACACCCTTACACACACACAGGCACACACCCTCACATACCTTCTCACACACAACCTCACCCTCACAAGCACTCACAAATATTTACACACACACACTCACACAACCTCACACACACACACACTCACACATACACACTCACACACACTGATACACATTCTCATACACACTGACACACACTCTCATACACACTGACACACACTTTCACACACATTCTCACACACCCTCACACACACTGACACACACTCACACACACTGATACACACTCACACACACTGATACACACTCTCATACACACTGACACACACTCTGACACATACTGACACACACTTTCACACGCATTCTCACACACCCTCACACACTCTGATACACACACTCACACACACTTGATCTGCACGGTCAAGTTGGGATGAAAGGCCTGTTTCCATGCTGTAAGACTATGACACATTGTAGAAAGGGTGCAATTGCTCTGGAGAGGATCCAGGGGTGATTTATGAAGATGTTGGCAGGGCTGGATTTTTTTTTCACTTTGAAGAAAGATTTGATAACTGGCATTGTATTCTCTGCAGCAACGGAGGTGAAGAAAAGACTTAGTTGAGGTGAATAATATTATGTGAATAGGACCTGTTTTGCTGAACAAAGAGTGTAGGAAGGAACTGCAGGTGCTGGTTTAAACTGAAGATAAACACAAAAAGCTGGAATAACTCAGCAGGACAGGCAGCATCTCTGGAGAGAAAGAATTGATGATGTTTCGGGTCGGGACCTTCAGACTGAAGAGGTTGAAAACCAGCCATATATATATAAAACACAATGACTGGAGATGTGTGTTATCCAACTAAGGGCAGAAATCAGAATCATGCGTTCATCTTTATTGACGTGACACCATAATAAATATATTGCAGAAAAAATAATTTAATGGGGTGGCACAGTGGCGCAGACCCAGATTTGATCCTGACTACGGGTGCTGTCTGTACAGAATTAGTTCAAGTTCAAGTTCAATTTCAAGTGAGTTTATTGTCATGTGTCCCTGATAGGACAATGAAATTCTTGGTTTGCTTCAGCACACAGAACATAGTAGGCAATTACTACAAAACAGATCAGTGTGTCCATATACCATAATATAAATATATACACACATGAATAAATAAACTGATAAAGTGCAAATAACAGATAATGGGTTATTAATAATCAGAGTTTTGTCCGAGCCAGGTTTAATAGCCTGATGGCTGTGGGGAAGTGGCTATTCCTGAACCTGGTTATTGCAGTCTTCAGGCTCATGTACCTTCTACCTGAAGGTAGCAGGGAGATGAGTGTGTGGCCAGGATGGTGTGGGTCTTTGATGATACTGCCAGCCTTTTTGAGGCAGCGACTGCGATAAATCCCCTCGATGGAAGGAAGGTCAGAGCCGATGATGGACTGGGCAGTGTTTACTACTTTTTGTTGTCTTTTCCTCTCCAGGGCGCTCAAGTTGCCGAACCAAGCCACGTTGCAACCGGTCAACATGCTCTCTACTGTGCACCTGTAGAAGTTAGAGAGAGTCCTCCTTGACAAACCGACTCTCCGTAATCTTCTCAGGAAGTAGAGGTGCTGATGAGCTTTCTTGATAATTGCATTAGTGTTCTCGAACCAGGAAAGATCTTCAGAGATGTGCACGCCCATGAATTTGAAGCTCTTGACCCTTTCAACCATTGATTTCAACGGGGCTGTTGGTCCCCCTCCTACTCCTTCCAAAGTCCACAATCAGTTCCTTGGTTTTGCTGGTGTTGAGGGCCAGGTTATTGCGCTGGCACCATATGGACAGTTGCTCGATCTCTCTTCTATACTCTGACTCATCCCCATCAGTGATACGTCCCACAACAGTGGTGTCGTCAGCGAACTTGATGATGGAGTTCGCACTATGACTGGCTACGCTGATTGTTATCGAGGCTGACACATTTCCACCAATACGAACAGACTGTGGTCTGTGAATGAGGAAGTCGAGGATCCAATTGCAGAGGGATGCGCAGAGATCCAGTTCTGCGAGTTTGGTAACCAGCTTGGAGGGGATGATCGTGTTAAATGCCGAGCTGTAATCGTTGAATAACAGCCTGACATATGAATTTTTGTTGTCCAAGTGGTCCAGAGCGGAGTGGAGGGCCAGCGAGATCGCATCCACCGTTGATTTGTTGTGACGGCAAGCGAACTGCAGTGGGTCCAGGTTTTTGTCGAGGTAGGAGTTGATTTGCTCCATGATCAACCTCTCAAAGCACCATCAATTAGTTCATTCTCCCTATGACCACGTGGGTTTTCTCCGGATATTCCAGTTTCTCCCACATCCGAAAGAAGTGTAGGCTTGTAGGTTAATTGACTTCTATAAATTGTCCCTAGCGTGTAGGATAGAACTAGTGTATATGGTAGATTGCTGGTTGGTGTGGACTTGGTGGGCCGAAGGGCCTGATTCCATATATATGTTTTACATATATATCTTAATTTCATTAACCAATATACTTGGTTGAATAAGTGGCATTATTTTTGTCTTGTTTCTATAGTCAAACGGTTAGATTGATGCAGAACAGTGATACATAGAAACATAGAAAATAGGTGCAGGAGTAGGCCATTCGGCCCTTCGAGCCTGCACCGCCATTCAATATGATCATGGCTGATCATCCAACTCAGTATCCTGTACCTGCCTTCTCTCCATACCCCCTGATCCCTTTAGCCACAAGGGCCACATCTAACACCCTCTTAAATATAGCCAATGAACTGGCCTCAACTACCTTCTGCGGGAGAGAATTCCAGAGATTCACCACTCTCTGTGTGAAAAAAGTTTTCCTCATCTCGGTCCTAAAAGATTTCCCCCTTATCCTTAAACTGTGACCCCTTGTTCTGGACTTCCCCAACATCGGGAACAATCTTCCTGCATCTAGCCTGTCCAACCCCTTAAGAATTTTGTAAGTTTCTATAAGATCCCCCGACAGATAGAAGTCCGACTCCTCTTGCCTTGTTTCTATGGGGTTTTTTCATGCAAAACATCATGAATTACGATCTGATTTCCATACATGAATGTATTAAGGCCATTTATGTGCTGCACCTCTTGATCAGAGCCTGGCTCTACTGCAGACTGTAATTAGGAATGTAATTTAGCTTAACCTTATTCATACCTAATCCAATTTAAAGCATAAATGCTACAGTTTGCACTAGATTGCACAATTTCAAGCTGAAACATGCAAAAGCACTCCCTCCTGGTCACTACACTCCCTCACAATTTCTCACCCTCAACTCTCACCCAATGTTGGCAGTACTGATACAAGCCAGGTGGCTCTTTGTGTGTTAGTCACAGAAGTGGATCTGCAATCACGCATTACAATCGCTCCACTCTTTTAAATCACACTGTTGATGACTCAATAGCAATCATGTATTGTCTTTCCACTGACTGGTTGGCACACAACAAAAGCTTTTCACTGTGCCTTGGTGCACATGACAATAAACTAAACTCCTTAAAGGGCCTGTCCCACCAGCATGCGATTGCATGCGTCTAGCGCGACCAAATGTGGTCGCTTGAGGCGTACGGCCACGCAGGGCCGGTCCCACTTTCAACCGCGGAGGCGTATGGAGTTATGCGGGGCTGGTCCTGACATTGCGTGGGGCTCCAAAAATCCTGCACTGTCCGAAAATTCCGCGCGCCAACGGCCTGTCAGCCCGCAGGCGCATTGAGTGCGAACGCAGCATCTTGACGGCGTACGCCTAGCACATGGCATTATGCAATGACGTCACCGCCCGACGTGCCGTTGCATGTTGACGTCACCGCCCGACGCCGTACGACGTCCAAATTCAGTCGGCCCGCCTCCTGCCCAGCTGATTGGTGAGTAAGATGTCGGGACCAGCCCCGCACAACTCCATACGCCTCCGCGGTTCGAAGTGGGACCGGCCCCGCGCGGCCGTACGCCTCAAATGACCACGTTTGGTCGCGCTAGACGCATGCAAACGCATGCTGGTGGGACAGGCCCTACACTCCAGTGGTGGACATTTCCACCTTGAGATATTGTTTCTGACTGTTTACCCTATCTATGCCACATAATTTTATATGCAATTATATATAATTTATATGTTTCTTGAGCACTCTACATATTCTTTGATTTCATCAATGACTGAAAATGCACAACCCTCCACAGTTGAGAAATACAAAGGACCACCATCCCCTGAATGAAGACATTTCTACTTATCCCTATCCTAAACAGGCTACTAACTATATGTAATTATCAATTGGATCTTCTTTTAAATTCTCTTCATACTTTACAACCACAAACATCAACCCATAAAGGGTGGTGAATCTGGAATTCTTTGCCACAGAAGGCTGTGGCCAAGTCAGTGGATATATTTAAAGCAGAGATAGATAGATAGATTCATGATTAGTACAGGTGCCAGAGGTTATGGGGAGAAGGCAGGAGAATGGGGTTAGGAGGGAGAGATAGATCAGCCATGATTGAATGGCAAAGTAGACATAATGGGCCGAATGCCTAATTCTGCTCTTATCACTTATGAGCTCATGATCTTATGACATGATAATATATTAAATCCTCAGTGTACTCCCTCCGTGGCAAATACATGCTTACTTACCGTACATCAGGAGACTAGAACTGCACTCCAGATGCAGTCAAGGACCCACACTATTGCTGCAAGTTCCTTACTCCTATCTTCAAATCCTCTTGTAATAAAGGCTAACACAACACTTGTTGCATCTGCATGTTGGCTTTTGGTGACTCTTTACTCAGTAGCACAATAGTCTTTTTAAGCTTAGCTAATTGCGTTGCCTCGTCTAAGTTCCTGACTTTTTACTTTATAACAGAACACCACTTCAGTAAGTGTGTCTCAACTAATAACAAAAGCTGTCTACTCAAACAAGAAGTGTTGTCACCAAACAGATATAACTATATGATGGTTAGAATTACCCAAGGCATACTTGGATGATGTCATTTCATATTGTGATGCAAGTTTGAGCTGACTTGTTGACATTCTGTAGATTTTCCTTTTCTCAATTAATTCTGCAATGTTCTATTAAATGACTGTCCTGATAAAATGACAGCTTTAATTAAACCTTCCTGCCAATGTTACTCAAATACGTTATTCTATATTCTAGTCAGGGATTTGTTGTATCTAAACAAGACAGATTCCAGTTACATTTCTGATCTCACTTCAGGCACTGAAATGACAGTCACCCATGCTACGTTAAATTCTCTGTGACTGTGACTATAATACACTATCCTACACTGCACCAGGTGTTGATGGCACAACTTCACCGTTAGTAAGATAGCCTGCTTGTGGCTCTATAAAGGGTGGTGGGTGAATGGAACAAGCTGTCAGATGAGGTAATTGAGGCTGGGACTATCCCAACGTTTAAGAAACAGACAGGTACTTGGATAGAACAAGTTTGGAGGGATATGGGCCAAGCGCAGGCAGGTGGGACTAGTGTAGCTGGGACATGTTGGCCGATGTGGGCAAGTTGGACCTAACGACCAGTTTCAACACTATCACTCTTTGTCCCTGTAACACTATCTACCTTTGGTGAAAAGTTATTAACTTTCTCATCCGCAGACACTGTATTTTGTGCATTTTCTATTTCTATTTCTATTTAAGGAAAGAGGGAGAGACAATAATCATAGACAGAATTAGTAGTCACTTGGACAAATGTGGATGGATTGCAAAAAGCTGTAGAGTGAGAGGGGTTGTGGTGAGTCTCTGGTGTAGTGGAGCAGTGGTAGAGCTGCTGCCTTACAGCACCAGAGACCTGGGCTTGATCCTGGCTATTGGTGCTGTTTTTATGGAGTTTGTACGTTATCCCTGTGACTGTGTGGATATTCTCCAGGTGCTTCAGTTCCAAAAATATACAAGTTTGTAGGTTAATTGGCTTTGGTAAGATGTAAAATTGTCCCTGGTATGCAGGATAGTGTTAGAGTACGAGGTGATCGCTGGTTGGTGTGGACTCAATGGGCAGCAGAGTCTGTTTCTAAGCTGTATCTCTTAAAGTCTAAAACTTTGATCTGGTCAATAATAATAATAATGTTTTGTTTATAGGGACAGTGCATATTAATGAACATTTGCATGTAAATATGCGAGATTATAGCCAATCAGTAGCTAATTTCCGTCTCTAGTGAATGAGTGCAGTCTTGCCAACTACATTCTCATCTGAGTTGTTAATATAGATAATGAACAACAGGGGATCCAGCAACAATCCCTTTGCTACACTGCTGGTCACAGGGCTCCAGCCTGAAAACTAACCCTTCATTTTCACCCTCTGACTCCTACCACCAAGCCAATGATATATACAATTGGCGAGCTGACTCTGGATCCTATGTGATCTAGCCTTCCAGACCAGCCTACCATACCAGCCCTTGTCAAAGGCCTTGCTAAAATCTATCACCATGTCCCATCAATCCTTGTGGTCATCTCTTCAAAAAACACATTCAAATTTATGAGGGAACATTTTCCACACAAAGCTATGCGGACTATCGTTAATCCGTCCTTGCTTTTCAAATGCAGGTAGATCCGGTCTCTCAGAATCACATCCATTAACCTGTCCGCTGGCATTCCCTTGCCTTTTGTAATAAAAGGCACATCATTAGTCATATTCCAGCCTTTCACTAACTCACCCATGATAAAAAATGCTACACCAACATTTAGAGCATTTGAAGATAGACACAAAATGCTTAATTAACGGCAGCATCTCTGGAGAGAAGGAATGGGCTATGTTTCGGGCCGAGATACTTCTTCAGACACTCTCCTCCGCATAGCAGAGCTGGTTCTTAAACCTGTCCCGCTGTTACTCCAGCATTTTGTGTCTATCTTCGATTTAAATCAGCATCTGCAGTTCTTTCCTATGCATTTAAAACATTTGGTCAGTTACGTGGAGAGGAAAGGTTTTGAGGGATATGGACCAAACACGGGCAGTTTTCCCCATAACTCCTGACACCCGTACTAATCAAGAATCTATCTATCTCTGCTTTAAAAATATCCATTGACTTGTCCTTCACAGCCTTCTGCGGCAAATTATACCTCAGACTCACCACCCTCTGACTATAGAAATTCCTTCTCATCTCCTTCCTAAAGGAATGTCCTTTAATTCTGAAGCTATGACCTCCAGTCCTAGACTCTCCCACTAGTGGAAACATCCTCTCCACATCCACTCTATCCACGCCTTTCACCGTCCGATACGTTTCAATGAGATCCCCCCTCAATCTTCTAAACTCCAGCTAGTACAGGCCCAGTGCTGTCGTACTCTCATCATGTTAACCCACTCATTCCTGGAATCATTCTTGTAAACCTCCTCTGGACCCTCTCCAGGGCCAGCACATCCTTCCTCAGATATGGTGCCCAAAATTGCTCACGATACACCAAATGCAGCCTGACCACCACCTTATAGAGTCTGGTCAGGCTCAGCATTACATCCCTGTTTTTGTTTTCTAGCCCTCTTGAAATAAATACTAGCATTGTGCTTGCCTTCTTTACTACCGATTCGACTTGCTGATTAACTTTCTGGGAGTCTTGCACCAGCACTCCCAAGTCCCTTTGTACCTCCGATTTCTGGATAGCCACACTGGACGAAGGCCAGGAATACCCTTTCTAAGTACAGTTGCGATGTTCTTTGTGATTAAAAAAAACCCGCGGCCTCCACGTCTTTCCCTGCCTCTATCACCCCTGCAGCATCTGTACCCCGGAATATTGAGCTGCCAGTCCTGCCCATCTGTTGCCATATTTCTACAGTAGCCATTCTATCCTAGTCCCGTGTACCTGCCCATGGTCTGAGGAGACCTGCTTTACCTGTCAGGCTTTTTGCACTAAAATAAATGCAGTTTAGCATATCAGACCTTCCCCACTGCCTGTCTTGCTCCTGTCTGTCCTGCCTATTGGTCTTGCATGTTTTAACTTCAAATACAACCATTGCCTCAACTTTCTCATCTGCCACACTACTGCTTTGGATCCCACTTCCCTTCCCGGCAGACTAGTTTAACCCTCCCGACAAGCACTATCAAATTTCCCCTCCAGGATATTAGTCCCCCTCCAGTTTCATTGTAATCCATCCCTCTCGGACTGGTCACCTCTGACCCAGAAATGATGCCTCGTCAAAGCCCAAGTTTTCTCACAAAGCCCGCACTTTGCCCTCAACAGCAGCACTTCCATCTCATCTCAGTCCTTCTCTAAATGGACACCCCAATTGTGAGGAATCTATGTTAAACAACAATTGCATGACAGGATGTGAGATCAGGTGTGTATGAGATCTTACTGTGAAAGGAATCCAAGTTACAAGTGTCTGGAACAGATATATCAGAGACATTATGTGCAACTTTCAGTGAGGAGTTTAGTGAACAGAGATCAAATGAATTGAAAATTGGTGAAATTTACAACTGTATATCAATGTAAATAGCTAATTGATTTTATAATTTTATATTTATAAGTAGTTAATGATTTAGAAGGGTTTCATTAAGGGAAAGTAATGTATATATGTGTACCATAAAGAACTGGATACGCCTTTAATAGATTGTTATACTGGTTAGTTAAGTTACTGTAATTACTAAAATTGATAGCTTTGTTGATAGCATATCTCTTAATTACTTATGCTAGCAACAACACCAGACACCAAAGTTCACTGGTGTGAACTTTAAGTTTAGATGGAAGTTAGCAAAAGGTTGTGAGGATAGTCAATGAGTGATATTTTTATAGCAATATGCATATCAAAACAAACTATATCAGAATTAAGAAAACAATCCCAGGCATGAGCACTTTTACAATGAATTTCTAAATGTATTGCTGGTAGCTCTGCAAGCCCTTTGTACACTGCTTCATGTTAGACCACAGGTTCTGCATGCAGGTTCACAAAGGAGATCCCCGCTCTAACTGCAAATGCTGGCCAAAATACATGTACAAAGACTGTTCAGGTTTTCACAATGCATCTCTTCTCATTTATACGTGGCCCGTTTCTTTGGAAATATAACTACCTACTGGGTGGCAGTGTGAACTGTGAGGAGGATGCCATGAGAATGCAGGGTGACTTGGACAGGTTAGGGGAGTGGGCAGATGCATGGCAGATGAAGTTTAATGCGGATAAATGTGAGGTTATCCACTTTGGTAGCAAAAAAAGGAAGGCAGATTACTATCTAAATGGCATCAAGTTGGGAAAAGGGGAAGTACAACGGATCTGGGGGTCCTTGTACATCAATCTATGAAAGTAAGCATGCAGGTACAGCAGGCAGTGAAGAAAGCGAATGGCATGTTGGCCTTTATAACAAGAGGATTCGAATATAGGAGCAAAGAGGTCCTTCTGCAGTTGTACAGAGCCCTAGTGAGACCACACCTGGAGTATTGTGTGTAGTTTTGGTCCCCTAATTTGAGGAAGGACATTCTTGCTATTGAGGAAGTGCAGCGTAGGTTTACAAAGTTAATTCTCTGGACTGTCATAATTACTTATGCTAGCAACATAAGTAATGCAAGTTGAGAGAATGGAGCAGCTGGGCTTGTACACTCTGGAGTTTAGAAGGATGAGAGGGCATCTCATTGAAACATATAAGATTGTTAAGGGTTTAGAGACGCTAGAGACAGGAAACATGTTCCCGATGTTGGGGGAGTCCAGAACCAGGGGCCACAGTTTAAGAATAAGGAGTAAGCCATTTAGAACGGAGATGAGGAAACACTTTTTCTCACAGAGAGTGAGTCTGTGGAATTCTCTGCCTCAGAGGGCGGTGGAGGCAGGTTCTCTGGATGCTTTCAAGAGAGAACTAAATAGGGCTCTTAAAAATAGCGGAGTCAGGGGATATGGGGAGAAGGCAGGAACGGAGTACTGATTGGGGATGATCAGCCATGATCACATTGAATGGTGGTGCAGGCTCGAAGGGCCGAATGGCCTACTGCACCTATTGTCTATTGTCTATTGTCTAAACAAGTACAGGTCCACCACCGGTTTTCCGGCAACTGGCAGTCCGGCACCTTCTTCAATCAGGATAAATTTACGAGAGCATTGCATGCGGTGCATGCTCTGTCGGGATACTGTATGTGCCTCTGTGCTGAAAGAGGTAATTGTTTACTTCTTTGTTGAATGTTAATCCTTTATTTAAATTTCTAGCAGTCCTTGGTGCTTTAGATACGAGAGGAGTGTAATTAGTGGTTCAGAGGCGTATTATTAAATTATTATTACCTGACCTTTTTTAAGTCTGGCAAAATGGATATTTCTGGCAAGGCTCTGGAACCAAGGGTGCCGGAAAATCAATGGTGTACCTGTGTAATGAAATATAATCTTTCCACCTCTATTTATTGACTATTGAGTAAATGCAGATTGCTCCAAACCAAAGGAGGTAGAAAGTACCTTGATTATTGCATCATGGCCGAGCATGGGAATTCCAACTCAGTGGAACACAATAGGCAGAGGTTCACTTGGACCTCCTCAAACTTCATCTACTGTATCTGTTTTTCAAGATGTGGACTCTTATACATCGGCGAGACCAAACGCAGGCTGGGCGATAGTTTCGCGTAACACCTTCGCTCAGCCCGCGTGAACCAACCTGATCTCCCGGTTGCTGGACACTTTAAATCTCCTTCCCATTCCTACACAGACCTTTCTGTCCTAGGTCTTCTCCATTGTCAGAGTGAGGCTAAAGGCAAATTGGAGGAACAGCATCTCATATTTCGCTTGGGCAGCTTACAGCCCAGTGGTATGAATATTGATTTCTCTCACTTCAAGTAGCCCCGTCATTCCCTCTCTCTCTATCCCTCCCTTACACAAGTCACACTAGCTTCTCATTTTCACCCTCAAAACAGCTAACAATGCCTGTTTCTTTTATTATCATCACTTTTTTGCATATCTTTCATTCATTGTTCTTTATCTCTCCACATCATTGTCTATATCTCTCGTTTCCATTATCCCTAACCAGTCTGAAGAAGGGTCTCGACCAAAGATCCTATAGCGAGCAAGATGGTCCACTCCGCTAATAATCCGTAGTAGGATCATGGGTAATCTTCAGTGCCATTTGCGTAACCGGCTTCCATCATGGCGTCAAGCTAATTCAGGGAGATTCTGCTATATCAGGCTGAGAGATTAAAGGATAGACACAAAATGTAGCGGATCTGGCGGCATTTCTGGACAAAAGGAATAGGTGACATTTCGGGTCGAGACCCGTCTTACACTGAGCGTTGCGTCGGGTCGGGGTTACTGAAATGGCTGAAGTTCCGCTCCGGTGCGTACTACACGTCAGTCTATCGTATTTCGCAGGAGTGGGCTATCTTGCTCGCTATAAAATCTATGGTCTCGACCCAAAACATCACCCATTCCTTCTCTCCAGAGATGTTGCCTGTCCTGCTGAGTTACTCCTGCTTTTTGTGTCTATCTTCGGTTTAAACCAGGATCTGCAGTTCTTTCTCACACATTTAGGCTGCAGAGAGTGATGGGCTCAGCCCATCACAGACACTACCCTCCCAAACATCAAAAGCATCTACTTGAGGTGCTGGCTCAAGAATGTGGCCTCTATCATCAAGATTCCTCACCATCCAGGCCATGCCTTCTTTTCATCGCTGCTGTCAAGTAGGAGCTACATACGCCTGAATTCCACACCACCAAGTTCAGGAATGGTCATTTTCTCACAACTATCGGATTCTTGAACCAACCTACGCAACCCTAATCTTACCTCGGCAATGTAACGTAATAGTCCACCTCTTGCACTACCATGAAATTGTTTTCTAATTGTATATTTTTGTACCAATGTCCATTTTGCTTGCCCAGTCTTTTTCTGTTCACTTTCTTGTAGAGTTTTGTGTCATTTATGCATAATTTATGTTCATATGCGTTGTCTATGTGGATGTGATGCTGCTGCTGCTGCTGCTGCAAGCAAGATTTTCACTGTACCTGTACCTCACAGTACTTGTGCAAATGGCAATAAATTTGGCTTGAATTGACATGCAGGTAATCATAATATCATTTAACTATAATAATTTTAGCTTTTAGTACTTTACTCCCCTTCAATGATTTGGAAGAAATTATTCATAACTACAACAATTACACTTCATTATATTCCATGGATCTTTATATTAACATAAATATACAATATTCCCAATGAATGCATATAGTTTCCCTTCTGAGGACAACTATTGATTTGGATCAATATTTTCCTCCCAGTTGACAAAATAGTTGTTTGCCATCACTTCATGGTTAGATGGAGATTGTGTGTCCTTTATTTGCTAAACTTGCAGAAATGTTTTGAAATAGTTTTCTTTCCATTTTCTCCAATGTATCTTGATTACAAAATTGCAATGGAAATATATATCACTTAGAGTTTACCGTGACTTTCTGTTGTAAATTATTGTCACTGAAAATTTGTTTATGGTTAAAATGGAATTGACATGGAAGATAGAAATCCAACATGCAATAGGAGATTATGAACCTCTGATGGAAAAACTGGAACCCTTCAGGGTGACATTAGAAAAACATGCTCACAGTGAATAGTAGAAGTCTGAAATCCACCAGGGCCTTTGAGGCAAAGACAGCTGTAAATTTTAAAAGTGAGACTCAGAACCCCACAGGTATCTGTCAATGTTTTCAGTAATTTCAAGTCTGCTAGTGAAAAGTCTTTTGACCTGGAATGTTAACCTTGTTCCCCTCTCTGGAGATGCTGCAGAGTATTTTCAGCATTTTCTATTTTAAATCCAAATTCCAGAACTTGCAATGTTTTGTTTGTGGATATTTCATAGGTTATTGGTTAGATTTTAGTTTCAGTGGCAAGGCAGATAGATCTGAGTTTTTCATGACTTAAGTAGATGGGAGAATAGGATTGAAAGACTAAACGATCTACTCTTTTCATTTGTGAATATGTTACTGGCTCAATCATTCCATTGTCTTGGTGAATTTAAATATTATTGCAGAATGACTGGCATTTATCCCTATATCTATTTTTGTGTATTTTATCCCAATATCTATTTTTTACTCCCTCGATTTTTCTTGATGCTGCTGCTGCAGGAGCCCTTTTTATGCTGGATGATGAAAATGCAGTTGCAAAACAATCAAAAACTGAGTTTAATCTCAGCAAAATTGCCATAGAGTTGCAGATGAAATGATCCATAAAATCGATCAAGTGCTTCACAAATGCACACAATTTTCTACATTGTCCATCCCTTCCAAATTTATGACCATGTAGCTGTGCGATGGAGATAGATTGTTGAGAAAAGACTGGGGAAATAGCCCCCATATGGATGGTTGCATTATTAACAGATGGAAGATGGAAAGCAATACACTTCAATATTCGTCTTTATGACTTTTTAGCACCTACACTTGGACAGAGAATAAATTACATCTGAAGTTAACTGACAGCTGAAGCATTAACTTCAAAGAGAGAACAGGGTTATTTATCTCTGCAAACAGCAATGGCAGTCATAGCATCAACCACAGGTGTAAAATATGCATAACAAATTAACTGTCTACCATTACAAAACCATTTTGCGGAATATAAATTACCCACCAAAGTGATAACTTTACTTAATTTCCAGTCATTAATGTAACGGGGTGCAAGAAAACAACATTACTAATGAGTTCTACCAGGCAGACAACAATCTCAGTCTTACCAGCAACAGTAACAGTAGTAAGACAAACCTCTTCATCGGGAAACAGTCCTTTGGTCCTGTCATTGTTCAGGCCAACCAAATTAGTCTCAGGCTTGGGACAAACTCTTTATTTCAAACGTTCTAGTTTTCCCAAAGGTTATTGCTGGTGTTGAAGCTGAGTCAACAAGTTAATGACCTAGGAATTGTAATGCATATTTAAAGCAGCTGAGACCTGCACTAACTTTGAGTGAAGTTTTCCAGCCTCGCGTCTGAACAAAGATCTTTCCTTGAAGAACCTCTTGTCAATGCCAAGAGTGAAGATGTGGACGATCTCAGTGGACAGTGGATTGAGGGATAATGGTAGGAGTGATAACGTTTTGGGGGAGGCAGTTGGCGAATATGTGAGAATATGTGAGAAGAATTAAATAAGATTTGGGTAGAATTACTACTAGTGCGTAAATATTGTGTAATAGCACTAGTGCAGAGTCAATGTGCCCGTGTTGCTGCTGCAAGTAAGATTTTCAATGTACCTCTACATTACCATACCTGCAGATTTGACAATAAGACTCAACATTACTTCAATTAGTGTAATTGGGTGTTTGATGGTCAGTGCATGCTCAATGGGCCAAAGGGCATGTTTCTGTCCTGTACAACTTTACCACTCAACCATCCAGATAAGATCTATTTCATAATTTAGGCCAATAGAATTGTATGCAAGCAATATCATAAGGATCTTTGTCCAACTGTCTATCATACAGTAAGTTATTATATGCACGAGAGAAGTTCACTGACGGGCTAGGGGTCACAATCAGCACCGCGGACAGAGGCAGAGGGAGGGAGATGTGCTGCTGTAAAACGGACCCCGCGCATACCAAGACGAGTATTGTTTTTGTTCTCTCTTGCCAATAAAACTGATTTGTAACTAAACAGACGAGTGTACCTTTTTTTCTGTTCTACTAGTCAGATCCTTGAGCCTGTTCCCTTGTAACAATGGTGCAATGTGGTAAGTGCAGGGGGAATATGAGAATAAACGCAAATACAGAGTACTAATCATCATTTGAAAGTTTAAATTTTCCTCTATATATTAGTTGAACCTCATAAATATGACAATATCTAAATGATGGCTCTGAAATTGTTAAGAGGAATCTCCGTTTTCAGGACCAGTGACCTCATTTGCACGAGGATTTTATTGTTTTATCTCCCTGGGCCCAGTAAGGCCCTGGAGAGCAGGAACTGATCAGAGCTGGGATAGGCATGCTTTTGTTCCCTTTTAACAGGAATGTAGGTGCTGACACAGCTCTTTCCAGAGGTTTGAAAATGACAAATCCATAATTATGTTCTTCGGAAATTTTAACCTATCTCACCACTAAATCAACAGCATCAAATGCGCTAAACAAGATGCTGGAGGAACTCAGTGGCTCAAGCAGAGCAGAGTGATAGCCGATGCCATAGAGACAGAGGGATAGTCGACATTTCAGAGCAAAACCCGGCAACACAACTCAGAGCGTAGAGGGGAGGCAGCCAGTAAAAAGCAGTGAGGGTGAGCAGCAAAATGTGAAGCCAGGAGAATGAGGTTGAATGGCAGATGAAGCACAGAGGGCAGTGGGGATAGAAAAGGGAGAGTGGAGGCTGGGGCTGGGAGGTGATAAATGGAGATATCAAAGGGTTGCAGGTTCTGGAATCTGGTAAGGAAGAGATGATAGGCAAATGGAACCTGTGGGGAAGGGGAATGAATTGGGTAAATGGGAGGCTTGGAGGAGGCGTTTTGGAAAGATTAGGGGGAAGCAGACAGCACACCTGGGTGGATCAGAAAGAGAGAGAACGGAAGGCAGGGTGCAGATGAACTGAAATTGGATACTTCCGTGTTCACACCCATTAGGGGTGTAGCTTACCTAGGCCAGATATGGGGTGCAGTTATTTTAGTTTACGTTTGGCCTTAGATTGACAGTGGGGAAAACCAAAGACAGACAGTTGGCCTGCAAATATGATGGTGAATTGAAATGGCATGCAACTAGGAGTTCACATGGACAAAGTACAGAGTTCAGCAAAGCGGTTGCCAAGTAGATGCTTGATCTCGCCGACGCAGAAGAAGCCACATCAATAGCACCAAATTCAATGGACAAGTTTGAAAGTGGTGCATGTTCATCTCTGGCTCAGCTGGAAGGGCAGTTTAGGTTCCTGGATGGTGGTGAGGGAGGAGGTATAGGGGCAGGTGTTGCACCTCCTACAGGGGAAAGTGCCTGAGTATTGGGATTATTGGGTGAGGAAGGATGAGCGAAACAGGGTGTCACTGTGTTTCCTTTGTTTGGGAAATGTGGCTGCCCCCACCCTCCCCCACACTGGAGAGGACATGTAGTTCACTCAGTCTTTACCTTTTGCCCTACCAGCCTCCGCATCCAGCACATACATACATGATCCCACCGTCAGTTATATAATTCCATCCCTATTCCTTTTTGCCTTCTATATGGACCATTCTATCTATGAGTCTCTGATTACCCTAACATTAGCATCAACTGCAATGCTAGGTTTACATCCCAACTGATATGACACTCCCTTTCAAACCTTTGCCTTACATGTGAATGATTACTAAAAGCCCAGGTTAGTCAAAGGTCAAAGGTCAAAAACTTTATTTGCCATTTGTGCTTACACACATAGGAACTCTTGTGCGGTTGTTCAGGGAGTCAAGTGAAGTCAAATTAAAAAGACACACAGAAAGACACATAATCTATAAAAACATATACTTCTCTAGAAATAAAAAAAGAAAGTGCCTAAAACCCTATATAAAGGAGAAAGTGAGAGCATTGTAACTTGCACAAACCCTATATAAAAGTGTTGATTGCATTGTAAATTGCACAGGCCCAGGAGACAATATAATATGATATAATATGATATGCTATGAGGTAGGCCAGGACATCAGTTCATTTTGTTTTGGCCAAGAGTCTCACTGTGGCAGGGAAGAAGCTCTTAAAAAAGCGTGTTCTGTTTGTGGCGATGCTGTCCGCTCGTCTGTGCCTGAGGTTGTATGTGCAGTTTTTGTGTTTGAGCAGGGAGTGAGCTGGATGTAGTGTGTCTCTGATGATTCTCTCTGCTCTTTTTTGACTGCGCTGTGTGTAGATTGTGTCCATGGAGGGGAGTTCCGTTCTGATAATCCTCTCTGCAGTCTTTATGACTTTATGACTCTTTGCAGAGCCTTCCTCTCAAAATTATTTTGCTGACAATCAAAATTTGGAAAATGAGAGGGTTGAGAAAAATAGGCACTGTTGACATAATGCAATATAGTAATGCAATTTAATATTGTTTACAGAATTCCACTGTGTACAGTGGAATTGAGGCCTCCACAGTTGCCTCCGTAGAGGCAACTGTGGAGGCCTCAATAGGCCCGACTATGGGTGAACATTGGGGATGGGACTGGACTCTGTGCCTTCCCCCATAATGGGAACCATTGTGGGGGGATGTTTTTATGTTAAAGCTATTTATTATTGTTATGTTTGTATTCTTTTTTATGTGCTGCATTGACAAAAGGAATTTCACTACATCTAGGTGTATGTGACAATATTTCAACATTTGACCTTTGATCAACCTTTGACCTTTGACCTTTGTAGTTGCATAAAAGATTGGTCAAACATTCTCTCAAGAGCCAAGAGCTCATTAGGGCATTGGCATCATTAATTTTGAATGGAGTTTAATTCTGCCACTAGAATGAGTGCTTTGAAAAGGAACTTTAATTCTAATTGCTCTTGAAACAAAGTATGGTGGAAAAAAAGCTTTTAATTTACAAGAGCTGTTATCTTTTGCACAATGAGTAATATGCAACATTCTCGAGTGGTACAGCTGGAATGCAACCATTCAGCCCCGCATGCCTGTATCAATAATCTTTGATATCTGTGCAATCAAGTTTGTACAATCCTTTACCCTCAAGAAAGTGGCGTCTATCATCAAGGACCTGCCCCTTCCAGGTCATGCCCTTTTCTTGCTGCCATCATGGGGCAGTAGTTACAGTAGTTACAGGAGCCTGTTCCTGCACCACTTGATTGAAGAACAGTATATTTACCACAACAATCAAGTCTATGAACGGACCTTGCAGAGCTCTAATCCTACCTCAGCAACAGAACAGTGCAGAACACCTCCTGGACCATCATGAACATGTTTTCTAGTGACGTCTTTTGTACAATCTTTTTCTTTTCACTGTCTTGTATAACTTATACATATGTTATGTTTTTGTATGTATTCTGAGGCTATGCGCCCGCGTTGCTGTTGCAAGTAAGATTGCTATTGCACCTGTGGCTCATAATACTTGCGCACATGACAGTAATCTTGATTTCACTTGACTCAATAAATCTTTCTTCATCAACGACATGTCTGGCCTCCATTTCAATATTGCTGGGAAATGAGGTTCTACCGCCATTTCAGGCAGTAAATTCCAGATCTTAACTACCCTCAGCTGAATAGAAATTTCGCCAACATCTCATATAATTGCAACATAACGTCTCAACTTCTATTAATGAATGCCAGCATGCCAAAAGCCTTCTTCACCAACCAATCTTCCTGTGATACTACTTTCAGGGACATGTGAATGTGTACTCCTATATCTCTCTGCTCTACCGTTCTTCCCAGGGCCCTACCATTCCCGCCCTCATTCGACTTCCCTAAATGAAACTCCTCACACTTATCTGAATTAAACTCAATTGAATAGTAGTAATAATAATAATAATAATAATAATAATAATAATAATAATAATAATAATAATAATAATAATAATAATAATAATAATAATAATAATAATAATAATAATAATAATAATACAATTTATTGTCATTGTAAATACATATAACGAAATTTCAGGCGCACTGCCCGAGCGGAGCTCCAACGTATCAGATAAATAATAACGACTAACAAAATGGCAAGAAAACATCGTCAAGTCAGAATGTGCAATCAAGTCGTCAAGTTTATTCGTCACATACACATACGAGATGTGCAGTGAAATGAAAAGTGGCAATGCTCACGGACTTTGTGCAAAAAGACAAACAAACAAACAACCAAACAAACTACAAACAGTGGAACAGAATCACATATTCTTTTACATATTAAATATTGTGGGCGGAAGAAAAAAGGGAAAAAAACAGCAATTTAAAAAAAAACAGTAGAGTGGTACAGTAAAAGTTAGTTGCTGGAGAGATAGGAGTTTACAGTCCTAATGGCCTCTGGGAAGAAACTCCTTCTCAACCTCTCTTTTCTCACAGCATGGCAACGGAGGCATTTGCCTGACTGTAGCAGCTGGAACAGTCCGTTGCAGGGGTAGAAGGGGTCTCCCTTGATTTTATTGGCTCTGGAGTTGCACCGCCTGATGTATAGTTCCTGCAGGGGGGCGAGTGAAGTTCCCATAGTCGTTCGGCCGAACGCACTACTCTCTGCAGAGCCTTCTTGTCCTGGGCAGAACAATTCCCAAACCAGATGGTGATATTTCCGGACAAGATTTTCCACGGCCGCTGAGTAGAAGCACTGGAGGATCCTCGGAGACACTCTGAATTTCCTCAATTGCCTGAGGTGGTAAAGGCGTTGCCTTGCCTTACTCACAAGTGCTGCGGCGTGTAATGTCCATGTCATATCCTCAGAGATGTGGACTCCCAGATATTTAAAACAGCTCACCCTATCCACAGTATCCCCATTTATCCTCAATGGTGTGTACGTCCTCGGATGATGTGCCCTCCTAAAGTCCACGATCAGCTCCTTAGTTTTTTTGATGTTCAAGAGGAGGCTGTTGTCCTGATGTTCAATATTCACAGTATGGTGTTGTGGCAGGACAAAATATTGGCTATGGGGCTGTGTATTCAGTGCAGAGTTCAAAGTGGTGATGGCCTTGGAGTAGACACTGTTTGTTAATCTTGTGGTGTGTGATTTGATGGACCTGTAACACTTTCCTGAGGGCAGAAGGGCAAACAAGTGATGTGCGGGATGAGATGAGCCCTTTAGGATGCGTGATGCCTTCCGCAGGCAACGAGAGCTATAGATCTCTTCCAGGGCAGGCTGATGTGTGTCGGTGATCTTCTGGGCTGTGTTGATGACTCTCTGCAGAGCCTTCTTGTCAGCCGCAGAACTGTTGCCATAACCACGCCAGGATGCCATGTGTCAGGACACTCTCTATGGAGCAACGGTAGAATGGCACTAGCAGCTGCTGTGTCAAGTTGACTTTCCTGAGTGATCTTAGGAAGTAAAGCCGTTGTTGTGCCTTCTTTACCAGGGAGTGCATGTTAATTGACCACCTGAGATCTGCTGAGACGTGGGTGCCCAGGAACCTGAAACTGGAGACTCTGTCCATTCTTTCTCCTTTATGTGCAGTGGGGGATGGTCACCCTGCTTCTTCCTGAAGTCAATGATGAGCTCTTTTGTTTTTTTTTGTATTGAGTGCTAAGCTGTTCTCTGAGCACCAGCCTATTAACCTCTGTACCTCCTCCCTGTAAGCTGACTCATCGCCCTCAGTGATCAGCCCCGCCACTGTCGTGTCATCTGCAAATTTTATGATGGTGTTCGTGCTGTGGGTTGGTATGCAGTCATAGGTATAGAGAGAGTAGAGGAGGAGGCTCAGCACACAGCCTTGTGGAGCTCCTGTGCTGAGTGTCAGAGTGGGGGAGTGGTGGGGTCCCATCCTGACTGACTGTGGACGGTCAGTTAGGAAGTCCTTAATCCATTGGCAGATGTTGTGTTCGAAGCCTAGGTCGGACAGCTTGGAGACCAGTCTACTGGGTATGATTGTGTTGAACGCGGAGCTGTAATCCACAAATAGCAGTCGCGCGCATACTCCCCGTTGTTCAAGGTGGAGCAGTGCAGTATGGAGGGCAGTGGCAATGGCGTTGTCTGTTGATCTGTTTGCTCTGTACACATGTTGGTGTGGATCCAGGGTTGATGGGAGAGCGGCCTTGATGTGCTTAAGGACCAATCTCTCCAGGCACTTCATAATTATTGGTGTTAGTGCAACCGGCCTGTATTCGTTGAGGCAGACAATAGCTGACTTACATTACAAGCTGACTTGCCCAGCTGATCAAGATCATATTATAATTCTTGATAACAATCTTCACTGTCTACAATATCACCTATTTTAGTATAATCTGCAAATTTACCAATCGTGCACTGTACTTTCTCATCAAACTCTTTGATATAGATAAGAAAAAATAATGGGCCGAGCACAGATCACTGAGACTATAACCACTATTCACAGTCCTCCAGCCCAATAAAAAAACTACCATCACATCTTCTCCTTCATACCATGAAGCCAATTCTGTATCAATTTAACCAGCTTTCTCTGGATCCCATGTGATGTAACCTTCCAAAGCAGCTGACTATGTGGTGAATGAGATGGGCATTAGGTGAAAATTAAAATGGTAGAAATTAATGGGACACAAAGGCAATAAATCCTCAGTACCCAATGATCTGAATTCCAGGGGAATGAAGTGGCAATGGTGATAATGGAGGCACCGATAATCATCTCCCCAAATTCCACAATTCTACAGTGGTTCCCATGGGTGGGAAGTTACCCAAATGTAACTTAATTAGTTAAGAAACAGGCAACTTTGGACTGGTGAACTTATGAGACGGAAATCATCCATTAGTTTTTCTGAGTGTAACTGACACAATAGATAAGGGCCAACCATATGATAATAAAACACTCTTGACTAAATACCTTACTATGTAGATCTCCTTTCATGTTTCCCCACTCTAACCTTAAACCATGCTCTCAGTATTTGATATTTCCACCCTAAGAAAAAGACTGACTATCTACTATATCTATGCCTCTCATAATTTTATATACTTCTATTAGATTACCCCCCCCCACCCCCCACCCCCCAGTCTCCAATACTCCATAGAAAAGAGCCCAAATTTTTACAACCTCTCCTTATAGCTAATAGCAATCCAGGTAATATCTCGGTGAATCTCTCTTGCAGCCACTCAATAGCCCCCACATCATTGCCACAGTGTGGTGACCACAAATGCACATAACGTTCCAAATATGGTGTAATAAATAGTTTATAGAGTCGCGACATGACATGCAGTATTCATTTTTCTACCTAATGCTCCAACCATTGAAAGAAAGCATGCCATACACCTTTTTACCCCATTCAGTTGTGTTGTCACTTTCAGGGAACTATGGACTAGCACCCCTCAAGATTCCATGGTACGTCAATGCTGCTAAGGATCCTGCCATGTAGTGCCATGGGTCGTGCTCCTTCTTCAACATTTGATTATAACATCAGTGGACGACATATTTTTGTCAACCAAAGTGATCAAGGATAGGGATAGGTATGTGGATTTAGGTAACAAATGAGCTATAACTTCACTGGATGTGGGAGAGATCAACAGCTGCAGCCTGGGATGGTCCTGGGGCTGGGAAACAGTGAGTGATTATGACTGGGGGAAAAGCTATAAAAGCACACATGAATTTTATTTGTGTTTATAGTAGGTTGCAGATGTTAGGGAGAACAAATAAAACAAATTGGGTGTTGGCCCTTGAAATAGCATGGCCATGACTGAAATTAACTGTGAGTAAATAAGAATTTTTGTTTTTCAGACCTATGAGGTTGAATAATCTCACTGCAACCAAATGTTGTATGTTGCATCATTGTTACATTATCGAGGGGAGGTTTACACTGGGAAATAAAGTGCTCAGGAGAATGTAAATCCCACCAAAATATGAATATTCTGATAGATGCTGAGACAAGAGTGTTTTAGATGCTGTGACAAGTAGTACTAGGGGCGCCGCACTGACGGCAGCCTCTGGCTACAGCCTGTTTGGCCTTCCAATCTTTTTTTTATTTTTCGTTAGTTTAAAGTCTGTTTTGGGGGGAAACCTTAACTTTTCTATGTGGGGGAGGGGGGCAGGGTAAGGGGGAAACTGGTTCCCAGTCGCTTCCTGGCGGGGACCCGACTATTTCTCCGAGTCGTGTCCTCGCCCCCCTCCTCGCGGCCTACCAGCTGGATCGGACCAGCCTTTCCTGCCGGGGACTGGGAACCGGACCAGAGCTGCAACAACGGCGGCGCAGCGCTGAATTCACCGTGGAGCGGGCGATGCCTACCTGGATCGCCGTTTGGAGCTCCAGAGCATTGGGCCGCTGCTCCAATATCGTGGAGTTGCGGTTTGGGAGAGCTTCCAACGCGGGCGGCGCTGACCGTCATCATGGAGTCAGGGGGCCCTTTGCCGAAGGCCGCCAGCGTTGTATCTTCACCCAGCACGCCCGACTCTGATGTCCAGGCCGCTGAGGATGTCCCCCAGCCCCAACGTCGGACTTACATCACCCCGGCGAGCGGGCCTGAACATCGGGCCGCCCGTAGCGGCGACTGCGGAGGGCTCGGGGAGGCCCCGACCACGGGTGAACATTGGAGAACATTAGAGGAAGAGACTGACTTTGGTGCCTTCCCTCATAGGGGGAAACTTTGATTCTGCTGTGTGGGGATGTTTTTATGTTGAATACTATTGTGTGTTGTGTTCTTTATTTTTATTGTATGGCTGTAACCATATAACCATATAACAATTACAGCACGGAAACAGGCCATCTCGGCCCTACAAGTCCGTGCCGAACAACTTTTTTCCCTTAGTCCCACCTGCCTGCACTCATACCATAACCCTCCATTCCCTTCTCATCCATATGCCTATCCAATTTATTTTTAAATGATACCAACGAACCTGCCGCCACCACTTCCACTGGAAGCTCATTCCACACCGCTACCACTCTCTGAGTAAAGAAGTTCCCCCTCGTGTTACCCCTAAACTTCTGTCCCTTAATTCTGAAGTCATGTCCTCTTGTTTGAATCTTCCCTATTCTCAAAGGGAAAAGCTTGATCACATCAACTCTGTCTATCCCTCTCATCATTTTAAAGACCTCTATCAAGTCCCCCCTTAACCTTCTGCGCTCCAGAGAATAAAGACCTAACTTATTCAACCTATCCCTGTAACTTAGTTGTTGAAACCCAGGCAACATTCTAGTAAATCTCCTCTGTACTCTCTCTATTTTGTTGACATCCTTCCTATAATTGGGCGACCAAAATTGTACACCATACTCCAGATTTGGTCTCACCAATGCCTTGTACAATTTTAACATTACATCCCAGCTTCTATACTCAATGCTCTGATTTATAAAGGCTAGCATACCAAAAGCTTTCTTTACCACCCTATCTATATGAGATTCCACCTTCAAGGAACTATGCACGGTTATTCCCAGATCCCTCTGTTCAACTGTATTCTTCAATTCCCTACCATTTATCATGTACGTCCTATTTTGATTTGTCCTGCCAAGGTGTAACACCTCACATTTATCAGCATTAAACTCCATCTGCCATCTTTCAGCCCATTTTTCCAAATGGCCTAAATCATTCTGTAGACTTTGGAAATCCTCTTCATTATCCACAACACCCCCTATCTTGGTATCATCTGCATACTTACTAATCCAATTTACCACCCCTTCATCCAGATCATTGATGTACATGACAAACAACAAAGGACCCAACACAGATCCCTGAGGCACCCCACTAGTCACCTGCCTCCAACCCGACAAACAGCCATCCACCATTACCCTCTGGCTTCTCCCATTCAGCCACTGCTGAATCCATCTTGCTATTCCTGCATTTATACCCAACAGTTTAACCTTCTTAACCAACCTTCCATGAGGAACCTTGTCAAAGGCCTTACTAAAGTCCATATAGACAACATCCACTGCTTTACCCTCGTCAATTTCCCTAGTAACCTCTTCAAAAAATTCAAGAAGATTAGTCAAACATGACCTTCCAGGCACAAATCCATGTTGACTGTTCCTAATCAGACCCTGTTTATCCAGATGCTTATATATATTATCTCTAAGTATCTTTTCCATTAATTTGCCCACCACTGAAGTCAAACTAACAGGTCTATAATTGCTAGGTTTACTCTTAGAACCCTTTTTAAACAATGGAACAACATGCGCAGTACGCCAATCCTCGGGGACTATTCCCGTTTCTAATGACATTTGAAATATTTCTGTCATAGCCCCGGCTATTTCTACACTAACGTCCCTCAATGTCCTAGGGAATATCCTGTCAGGACCTGGAGACTTATCCACTTTTATATTTTTCAAAAGTGTCAGTACTTCTTTTACTTTGAAACTCATAGTATCCGTAACTACTCTACTCATTTCCCTTACCTCACATAATTCAATATCCTTCTCCTTGGTGAATACCGAAGAAAATAAATTGTTCAATATCTCCCCCATCTCTTTTGGCTCTGCAGATAGCTGCCCACTCTGTTTCTCCAATGGACCAATTTTATCCCTCGTTATCCTTTTGCTATTAATATAGCTGTAGAAACCCTTTGGATTTACTTTCACCTTACTTGCCAAAGCAACCTCATATCTTCTTTTAGCTTTTCTAATTTCTTTCTTAAGATTCTTTTTACATTCCTTATACTCCACAAGCACCTCATTTACTTCATGCTGCCTATAATTATTGTAGATCTCCCTCTTTTTCCGAACAAGATGTCCAATTTCCCTTGAAAACCAGGGCTCTTTCCAATTTTTACTGTTTCCTTTCAACCGAACAGGAACATAAAGATTCTGTACTCTTAAAATTTCCCCTTTAAATGTCCACCATTTCTCTTCTACATCTTTCCCATAAAACAAAATGTCCCAGTCCACTCCTTTTAAATCATCTCGCATCTCATCAAAGTTAGCCTTTCTCCAATCAAAAATCTCAACCCTAGGTCCAGTGCTGACCTTCTCCATAATTATATTGAAACTAATGGTATTGTGATCACTGGACCCGAAGTGCTCCCCAACGCATACCTCCGCCACCTGTCCCGTCTCATTTCCCAACAGGAGGTCCAGCACTGCCCCTCCTCTAGTAGGTACCTCTATGTATTGCTGCAAAAAACTATCCTGCACACATTTTACAAACTCCAAACCATCCAGTCCATTTACAGAATGTGTTTCCCAGTCTATGTGTGGAAAGTTGAAATCTCCCACAATCACTACCTTGTGCTTACTACTAATATCTGCTATCTCCTTACATATTTGCTCTTCCAATTCTCGTTCCCCATTTGGCGGTCTATAATACACCCCTATAAGTGTTGCTACACCTTTCCCACTTCTCAGTTCCCCCAAATAGCCTCCCTAGATGAGCCCTCCAATCTATCCTGCCAAAGCACTGCTGTAATATCTTCCCTGACTAGCAATGCAACACCTCCACCTCTTGCCCCTCCAATTCTATCACACCTGAAGCAACGAAATCCTGGAATATTTAGTTTCCAATCACAGCCCTCCTGCAACCATGTTTCACTGATCGCCACAACATCATACTTCCAGGTGTCTATCCAGACTCTAAGCTCATCCACCTTTCTTACAATGCTCCTAGCATTAAAATATGCACATTTAAGAAACCCCCGTCTCTTCTTCTCTGTTTATTTCCTTTTTTTTCTTTCTCCTCTTGTGTCCAAGTGCTTCCCTTTTCTGCTTCTTGCCTCCCATTCTGTCTACTAGCTTTCTCTATTTGAGTCCCTTGCCCCAACCATTCTAGTTTAAAGTCTCCCCAGTGACCTTTGCAAATTTCCCCGCCAGGATATTGGTCCCCCTCGGGTTCAAGTGCAACCCATCCTTTCTGTACAGGTCCCACCTTCCCCAAAAGAAGTCCCAATGATCCAGAAACTTGAATCCCTGCCCTCTGCACCAGTCTTTCAGCCACGCATTTATCCTCCACCTCGCTCCATTCCTACTCTCACTGTCGCGTGGCACAGGCAGTAATCCTGAGATTGTTACCTTTTTGGTCCTTTTCCTTAACTCTCCTCCCAACTCCCTAAATCCTCCCTTCAGGACCTCTTCACTTTTTTTACCTATGTCATTTGTACCAATATGTACCACGACTGTATGGTGATCTCATTTCACTCTGCCAACTGGCACACGTGACAAATAAATGTATCTTGTATCTTATTGTCTTAGTTTAGTTTAGTTTTAGTTTAGTGCGGAAACAGGCCCTCCATCTCACCAAGCCCACACCGGCCAGCGATCCCCATGCACTAGCACCATCCTAATCACTAAGGACAATATACAACTTTTACCAAAGCCAAATTAACCTACAAACTTTTATGCCTTTGGAGTGCAGGAGGAACCCGGAACACCCGGGGAAAACGTGAAAACTCCTGACAGACAGCACCCATAGTCAGGATTGAACCAGGGTCTCCAGGCAGCAACTCAACAACTGTTGAATGTACGGACAACGGAAGAAAGAAATTCCTACTTGCAGCAGCTTAACAGGCCCCTAAATGCAATAATACACAAATAATAATTAAGACAACCAGACAAGGGTGCAATACTTACTTCCTTACTTACTTTTTATCACAGACTCAAGGTCCAGGTAAAAGACAAAACATTACATAGAATAAATTACATACAAAAGCACAATACGTGGTATTGCTGATCCCCCGGTGAAGCTATTTTTCAACTGCACAGTATGGTGTTTTAATTGAATGAAACATTTGACGCCAGGATCCTAGACTTATATCCATGGGGTGAAGGAGTCCTCTCGAATAGATGAGTGTCATATGAATGGCTTCCTTCAATGTTATCCCAATTCCCATGTATGCAATTCCACAAAAGAAACCTGTTCACAATTTTGAGAATAACAATACATTGACAATCACAACTGGTATTGCAAATTATATATAACTCTACTGCCTATCTAAGGTATCTAAGGTAATACAATGATCTATGGTAATAACCTATGAAGTTGGAGTGAAGATGTTTCCTCATATGTGTGATATGTTGAACCTCAGGGAATGCAATGGTCCAACAGTAAATGCAAAATTGAAAATTATACTATTCACCCACTCTGATCACTCACATTTTAATAAACATAGTAAGTCTCTTATGTGTATGACCTGGAGTATATTTTATACCACAGGCCATGTAACCTCTTTCGTGTTTCAGTTAGAATAATAATTATCTATTGTGCTGGACACTCCTGATATCCACTAATGAGAGCACAGCTGAGTAATGTATGTGGGAGTAAATTCTGGCACATTATTCAGATTTCCAACAGTAGAGTGCATATTTGAACTCACTCCACGAGCTGCACATACAGTAATTAATCATGATTTTTTTTAAATTAGGAAAACGATCCGGTCCGTTAATAGCAACAGCTGCTCCAGCACCAGTGTCATTACCGCCACTGCCTGCAGTCACTTCAACAGCACTGACAACAAGCTGCCATTCTTTGCCATAACTTTTACATGTGAAACTCACACATGCACATCCACACACAACCAACCTCACACTCAAACACACCCACACACATGCACACACAAATATACACACACAACACATGCACACAATCACACACAATCATACACTCAAACACACCCACACACATGCACATACAAATACACACACACAACACATGCACACAATCACACACAATCATACGCTCACACACACCCACACACACCCTCTCACCCAAACATGCACACACAGGCATACAGAGACACACACACACACAAACGCCAACACACACACCCTCACTCAATATTACTGATGCATCAGCCTCGGAATGGTCTCTTATACACTTCCAATTAAGAATAAGGAGTAAGCCATTTAGAACGGAGACGAGAAAACACTTTTTCTCACAGAGAGTGGTGAGTCTGTGGAATTTTCTGCCTCAGAGGGTAGTGGAGGCGTGTTCTCTGGATGCTTTCAAGAGAGAGCTGGATAGGGCCCTTAAAAATAGCGGAGTCAGGGGATATGGGGAGAAGGCAGGAACGGGGTACTGATTGTTGATGATCAGCCATGATCACATTTGAATGGCTGTGCTGGCTCCAAGCGGAGAATGGCCTACTGCACCTATTGTCTATTCTTCGGATTGACCCTTCTTCAGCCTGAAGACAGGTCTCGACCCGAAACGTCGCCTATTCCTTCGCTCCATAGATGTTGCCTCATCTGCTGAGTTTCTCCAGCTTCTTTGTCTACCTTCGATTTTTCCAGCATCTGCAGTTCTTTCTTAAACATAGGAATCTGAGGGGTAACATTTCCACACAGAGGGTGTGTGTATGGAACGAGCTGCCGGAGGAGATAGTTGAGGCAAGGCCCATCACGGTGCTGGCTCGAGGGGCCGAATGGCTTACTCCTGCACCTATTGTCTATTGTCTATTGTCTAATACATTCTTGTTCTGCACACCATTTATCAATTATGCTTTCTAAGTATGATTGAGAGTCAGTGTCAAAGCTGGAGAAGTTCACTGCTGTGTGTTCACAATGCTGACTGCTTTCAATAACAGTGCAATTTTTTGTTTAACGTAAATTGTTAAATCTGGTGAACAATCAGGATTATTCAGGGCTTGGTATCTCTAGGGAAAGGGAGAGCATGAAGCTACCAGGAAACACAGAAATACAGGAGGGGTGCAAGACTTCCTTTATTTAATGTCTCGGTGCCACAAGGCTCGGTGCTGGGACCGCAGCTATTTAAAATATATATTAATGATTTAGATTACAAGTAACATTAGCAAATTTTCAGATGACACAAAGCTGGGTGGCAGTGTGAACTGTGAGTAGGATGCTATGAGAATGCAGGGTGACTTGGACAGGTTGGGTGAGTGGGCAGATGCATGGTAGATGCATGGATACATGTGAAGTTATCCACTTTGGCAGCAAAAACAGGAAGAAAGATTATTATCTAAATGGTGTCAAGTTGGGAAAAGGGGAAGTACAACGGGATCTTGGGGACCTTGTTCACCCGTCAATGAAAGTAAGCATGCAGGTACAGCTGACAGTGAAGAAAGCGAATGGCATGTTGGCCTTCATAACTAGAGGAGTTGAGTATAGGAACAAAGAGGTCCTTCTGCAGTTGTACAGGGCCCTAGTGAGACCACATTTAGTGTGTTGTGTGCAGTTTTGGTCTCCAGATTTGAGGAAGGACTTTCATCCTATTGACGGAGTGCAGCGTATGTTCATAAGGTTAATTCCCGGGATGGCGGGACTGTCATATCCTGAGAGTATGGAGCAGCAGGGCTTGTATACTCTGGAATTTAGAAAGATGAGAGGGGTTCTTATTGAAACATATAGGATTATTAAGGGTTTGGACATGCCAGAGGCAGGAAACATGTTCCCGCTGTTGAGGGAGTCCAGAACCAGGCACCACAGTTTAAGAATAAGAGGTAAGCCATTTAGAACGGAGATGAGGAAACATTTTTTCACACAGAGAGTTGTGAGTCTGTGGAATCCTCTGCCGGTTCTTTGGATACTTTCAAGAGAGAGCTAGACAGGCCTCTTAAAGGGATATGGGAGAAGGCAGGAACGGGGTTCTGATTGTGGATAATCAGCCATGATCACATTGAATGGCAGTGCTGGCTCGAAGGGCCGAATGGCCTACTCCTCCACCTATTGTCTATTGTCTATTGGCTCAGGCTCTTTATTGTTTTACTCTATTTTCCAGCTGGCAGCCAGCAAGGTTGAGGATCTAGCCATTGACCTATGAATAAAACTGTTGCGCAAACAGTGTATCACCATAAAAACTGGCTTCACCCTATCAAAGATATTCCTTTGTAATATCTGTCCAACTCCCCATCTCTCTGAGACTTAAACTTAACTTGCTTTATTATTTTTGTCCAGTTCTAATAAAGTGTTTTACCAAAACTAATAATCCCATTTCCTCTTTCCACAGATGTTACCTGAGACTGACTTTTTATTGTATTTTCTGTTTTTATTTCAGATTTCCAGCATCTGCAGTATATTGAATTTCCCATTATGGGATCTTAGGTGGTTACCTTTGGAAGATAATGCTCCATCAGTGAACTTTGAAGCTGTAATCTATATTACTAAAAGACCACTTCCTGTTGTTCTGCAAATTGATTTTAGAAAAAACGCTGCCACTTACGGCTGTGATTTTTGGCCATCTTACTCGGAGTCCCCCTCCGCTGCACAGGACAAGAGGATTTTTCCCATCGATGAAAAATAAAAGTTATTAGTGTTTAAAAAATGTTGAGATTCGCTCTCCTGATGGCCACGTCCCTTCCGGAGGGACTATAAAACCCGGAAGTGTGGAGGTGCTTCAGTTCTCTGCAAGATGGGGGAGCGAGAGGTCGTAATTCTCAGTCTGAGCTGTGAATAACACTGAACACATGTCTACTAAACTGTGAGTGGTTTTACTGACCTGTCAGTGCCCTTAATGTGGTTTGAAAATGTAGTTTGAAAATGCAAAAGTGTGTTTTGGTTTGAAAGTGCTAAAGCTGTGTTGCCTTTGGTTTTGAAAGTGCTAAAGCAAGCTGCGTTGCCTGCGATTTTGAAAGTGCTAAAGCAAGCTGCGTTGTCATTGGTTTTGAAAGTTCTAAAGCAAGCTGTGTTTCCTTTGGTTTTGAAAGTGCTAAAGCAAGCTGTGTTGCCTTTGAAAGTGCTAAAGCAAGCTGTGTTGCCTTTGGTTTTGAAAGTGCTAAAGCAAGCTGTGGTGCTTTAGGTTTTGAAAGTGCTAAAGCAAGCTGTGTTGCCTTTGGTTTTGAAAGTGTTAAAGCAAGCTGTGTTGCCTTTGGTTTTGAAAGTTCTAAAGCAAGCTACCTTGCCAAATTGGAGCTGCCTTGCCAAATTGGAGCTGCCTTGCCCAATTAGAGCTGCCTTGCCTAATTAGAGCTGCCTTGCCTAATTAGAGCTGCCTTGCCTAATTAGAGCTGCCTTGCCCTCTATATAATTAAAAGTCTAATCTTGATCACTTCCTGTTTGCGCTTAATATTGATTTTAGAAAAAACGCTACCGCGTACAGCTGTGATTTTTGGCCATCTTACTCAGAATCCCCCTCCGCTCATCAGGTGTCGGGAATTTTTCCCACCGATGGAAAATAAAAGAGTTATTAGTGTTTAAAAAATATTGAGATTCTCTCTACTGTCAATCATGCCATGAAGGCCACGCCCCTTCTGGTGGGTGGGGGGGAGGGACTATAAAACACGGAAGTGTGGGCGTGACTCAGTCTATGCAAAATGGGGAGGGAAAGGTCATGTCTCGCTGTCTTTAATGGCCTGCTTGAAATGGTATGAAACTGCACTTGAATTTGGTGCCCTTGCACCCTTCTTGAAATGGAATTTCAAGGAATAGCCACGAGTCAACTGCGAGCCCACCAGCCATGAGTGAGTGAGCTGCCAGCACAACAGGCTTGAGTGACTGAGCCGCCAGCCCAAGAATCCATTTGGCCCGCAATGTCCATACTAGCCCTCTGCAAACCAGTCCCTTCTGCACACAACACCCATGCTAGCGCTCCAGAAAGCCCCCCCCCCCCCCACCCTACTGGCCACCAATATTGGAATTGGTGGAGAGGTGGAATATTGCATTGGGGGACCAGCCCTCCCGTGGGATGCTGGGACCCAACGGGTCCCACTTAGTCTAGTAATTATCATAAAAGTAAACAGTAGATACAATGTATCTGGATTTCCAGAGGTAATTGATACTGTGGCATGTAAATGCTCACTGCACAAGAGGAGATGACTCAGCATTGAGGCTCACCTTAGCACAGAGAGTTCAGTTTAGTTTATTATCATGTGTACCGAGACTGCGAAAAGCTTTTGTTGCATGCTAACCAGTCAGCGGAAAGACAATGTTTAAGAAAGAACTGCAGAAGCTGGAAAAATCGATGGTACACAAAATTGCTGGAGAAACTCAGCGGGTGAGGCAGCATCTATGGAGCGAAGGAATAGGCGACATAAGGGAATAACGTTTAGAGCAAGATAAAACCAGCAAAGTCTGCTCCAAGATCCAAGATAAGACCTGCAAAGTCTGATCCATGAATGTCCGAGGGTCATCAAAGAGGTAGATAGTAGTTCAGCACTGCTCTCTGGTTGTGGTAAAATGATTCAGTTGCCTGATAACAGTTGGGAAGAAACTGTCCCCGAATCTGGTGTTGTGCTGGTGGAGTTTGAGATAGGAGTGAGGTGATAAAAAGGCCACTTTTCAATTGACCAGCTGGTACCAAAGGGATGTCACTGAGAACGGTGCCAGAGCCACAAATATTTGCAACCTTTATTCGTGGTATAATATGGGGAAATGTGAGGTAATGGCAGCATGTTGAAGGGCTGTTCCTCCTCTAACGGAATCTGCAACTAGAGGTATTATTTCAGAATATGGGGATGCCCATTTAAGAGGGGTGAAGAGGATTTTTCTTCCTGTCACAACTGCAGAATCTTTCACATTCTCTGCTCTTGAGAGCAGTGGAGGCTGAATAATTGAATATTTCAGGACCAGAGGTAACCAGATCTTTCAGTGTGGGGAAGGTTGAAAGAATGGGGTAAGCAAGGTTTGTAGGGGTCAGGCAAAAAAATGGACCTGAGGCTAAAATCAGCCATAATCCCAATAAATGGGGGAGCAAATTTTAATTTTAGTTTAGTTTAGTTTACTGTCACGTGTACCGACGTACAGTGAAAAGCTTTTGTTGTGTGCTAACCAGTCAGCAGAAAGCCAATACAGGTACATGATTATAATCGATCCATTTACAGTGTATAGAGTGTTTAAGGATTCATATGGAGGCACAAGGATCAGCAGATGCTGAAAACTGATCCAACAGTAAAACCGACCCAAAATATTGCCTGTGCATTCAATCCAAAAATACTGCCTGACCCAATGAGTTCCTCCAACAGTTTGTGTAAAGGAGCTATTTGTGTTAATACCGGCTATTTCTTATGTTCCTAAATGTTGATGCTACTCCCTCTATACCACACTGGTTTCTCAACCTGGTCTTTCACAAATCTCAAGTATGGAATTTGACCTGCTGATTCAGAAGCCAGGGCGATATCAACTGGGCAAAGGTTCTCAGGACAAAGGCAAGGTAAAGGAGCAATGAATAATGCTGCCAGCCAAGCACAATCTTATTTATTGCCTCGATAGGGAGGTGCAATCAAAATCAGTCAGTGCCTTCAAAAGAGAATTAGACTGACTTCTGAGAGAGGATAATTTCCAGTGATGTGAGAAAAGAGTAAGAGAATTAAACCGCTGGGATTTTATCTCGCAGTAGCTGGAACAAATAATGTTTTTCCTTAACAGAGAGCTTTTATTGCATATTCACAGTTTATAAAGCACTGCATTAGTCAAAACGGCTTTTTATGCAGTTTGCAAACATCGACCATCAGATTACAACATTAGTAGCCTCATCCACAATGCACTCGAGCCCCCGCAGTGACAAGCATTCACGGAAGGCCTCCAAAGTCGCCATGGACACTGCATGCTCTCTCTCAAGGCAGGCATGGGCACAGATGTTAGCCCAGAAGAAGGTCAGGCAGTCGACCCAGGTACAACCCTCGACTGCCCACTGCCTGGACCTGTAAAAAGGCCCAGGAGCAAACCAATGGGAAGATCCCCTGCCCCACCAACTCACCCCCAGGAACAGACTCCTTGGACTTCCTTCTGTGCTGCAACAATGCTATGACTCTTTTTTTGTGTGCAACATTTATTAACAAGACAAAGTACACGTACAAACAAGATATACAGCAGCTGTCAGCATCACATCAGATCACCCTAGAATTCTGTCACTGAAGCATCACATTCACAGGCACCCAAGCAAGCTCATCATATTTAATCCTACTTAATATATAATCACCCGTTATGTTAAACCAGACACTTGTATGCCACTTGAAGAAATTATTTTATAATTGATCGCCCCTATGTATGGACTTATACACAGTCCCAATCATGTCTGTACATGTGGTTCCAAATACACGTATACAGTACCAGTCGAACTCCTCCCCTCCACTGGGGCTATGGAGAAATCGTGTCCTTAATCAGTCTTGGCAGTTGTAGTAATACCGGTGTCCACATAATATTGAAAGCATCAGTCCTTAACTGGAGTTTAGCTGTTATGCTTCCCATCAAATATACACTTTTCAGTCTTTCCCTCCACTGTTGAACATTTGGTGGCTTTACATTTCTCCATGACACTGTAATCATCCTCTTTGCAATCAACAGCAACACCCCAAGCAAGTTTGTCTGATTTTTGGTATCTATATTTTCTGGAGTCTCTCCTAGTATGAAGAATGCTGGCTCCAGAGGTAGATCCAACCCCAAGATTAGCTTGATCTCCGCCTGAATGGCTCTCCAATATTGATACAATTTGGGACACCCAAAAAATATGGGTATGATTGCCAATCTTCCCGCATTGTCTCCAGCATAAATCTGAGGTGTTGCTGTGTCTTGCTAACATAAGAGGAGTCTTAAATACTCTCATTCTAGTTTTCCATTCAAACTCCCTCCAGGCGGGGCTGTTTGTTAACTTATGACCCAAAAGACATGTCTTTTCCCACATTTCGTCAGTAATAATAATATTAATTTCCAATTCCTATTTCTGTTTCGTTTTTATAATGTTTCCTTTTACTTAATCTTGAAGTCCTTTATATATGTGGGACATCAGATTCTTTTTTTATCACTCCCTCCATAGTCAACAGGAAGATCTTTTCCAAATTAGAAGGTAATTTACATATCTGCTCCCAATCTACATGTGTCTGCAGGTAATGCCGTATTTGGAGAAATCTAAAAAAGTCCAACCCTGACAAACCAAATTCTTTCTGAACATGCTCATATGATTTCAAAACTTCCCCACAAAAAAGCTGATCCGTATCCGAAAAAGTATTTGTCCGCCCAATATCTGAAGCCATTGTCAATTTTGCTGGGTAATAAATCAGGAATAGCAGCTATCTTCAGTATTCTAGATATAGAATTAAAGAGATTTAGTTGTTTTCTTATAACTATGACTCTTTAAATGAAAGCAACTGAGGAAGCTGGCTAAAAGTGACCGAGCTTTGAGCAGGTGAACAAGACGTGAACCTTTGGAAGCAATACCAAGCAGAATGCTGTTAGAAGGAACTGCAGATGCTGGTTTAAACTGAAGATAGACCCAAAAAGCTGGAATAACTCAGCAGGACAGCAGCCTCTCTGGAGAGAAGGAATGGGTGATGTTTCGGGTCGAGACCCTTCTTCAGAAGTTGAGGTACAACTCTCGACCTGAAACATCACCAATTCCTTCTCTAAAGAGATACTGCCTGTCCCACTGAGTTATTCCTGCTTTTTGTGTCCATCCAAGCTTATTGTTCCAATGAAGGAAACCTTCAGTGAAAGCAATATGTTATGTTAACATAGAAACATAGAAACATAGAAAGTAGGTGCGAGAGTAGACCACCAGGTCCGTCGAGCCCGCACCGCCATTCGCTCATGGCTGAACACTAAACAGACACACTTACCCACAAACAGTAGACACAAGACACAGAACACAAGACACTACCCTCCCCTTTATACCGCTATCACCCCTCTCCACCCCAAAAACCTCGTGATCTCCTGGGGGAGGCAAAAAAACGGATAAAAACCCAGGTCCAATTCGGGAAAAAAATCCGGGAAATTCCTCTCCGACCCCAATCTAGGCGATCGACACTTGTCCAGGAGATCACTCAGGTCTTACTATACTAACCATACCTAGGTCCATATCCCTGCCCTCTCCCCGTAGCCCCTTATCCCCTTGGCAGCTAAAAAACCATCTATTTTAGTCTTAAATATATTTAAAGTTTCTGCTTCCACTGCTCCCTGGGGCAGTGAATTCCATAAATTAACCACCCTCTGGGTGAAGAAGTTCTTCCTCATCTCAGTTTTAAAAGAGCCCCCCCTTATTCTGCAACTATGTCCCCTAGTTCTAGTTTCCCCGATCATTGGGAACATCCTCGGTGCATCCACCCGATCAAGGCCCCTCACGATCTTATATGTTTCAATGAGATCGCCTCTCATTCTTCTAAACTCCAAAGAGTAGAGTTCCAGCCTACTTAACCTTTCCTCATATGTCAATCCCCTCATTGCAGGAATTAACCTTGTAAACCTTCGCTGCACTGCCTCCAGGGCTAGTACATCCTTTCTTAAGTATGGACCCCAGAACTGTACACAGTATTCCAAATGTGGTCTCACTAATACTGTGTACAGCTGCAGCAAGACCTCCGTGTTTTTATACTCAATCCCCCTAGCAATAAAGGCCAAAACTCCATTGGCCTTCCTGATTGCTTGCTGCACCTGCATACTAACTTTTAGTGATTCATGTACTAATACCCCTAGATCCCTTTGCGTTGCATTACAACGCAGCTCCTCCTCATTTAGAAAATAACTTGCCCTATCATTTTTTTTCCCAAAGTGAATGACTTCACATTTATTAGTATTAAACTTCATCTGCCAAGTTGTTGCCCACTCACCTAGCTTATCTATATCCTTTTGCAGACTCTTCCTATCCTCCTCATCCCCTACTTTTCCTCCCATTTTTGTATCGTCCGCAAATTTTGATATATTACACTTGGTTCCCTCCTCCAAATCATTTATATAAATTGTGAACAACTGGGGTCCCAGCACCGACCCTTGCGGAACCCCGCTAGTTACCGGTTGCCATCCCGAGTATGAACCATTTATCCCCACTCTCTGCTTCCTATTTGTTAGCCAATCCTCTACCCATGCTAATATATTACCCCCAATTCCATAATTTTTTATTTTTAGCAATAGTCTCTTATGTGGCACCTTGTCAAAAGCCTTTTGGAAGTCCAAGTATACCACATCCACCGGTTCCCCTTTATCCACCCGGGTTGTTACTTCCTCAAAGAATTCGAGCAGATTCGTTAAACAGGACTTCCCCTTCACAAAACCATGCTGGTTCTGTCCGATGAAGTCATGTTTATCCAAGTGCCCCGTTAGTGTTTCTTTAATAATTGTCTCTAACATTTTACCCACCACCGATGTTAGACTAACCGGTCTATAGTTACCCGCTTTCTGTTTACTTCCTTTTTTAAATATAGGTGTTACATTGGCCATTTTCCAATCCACTGGGACCGTTCCTGCCTCCAGGGAGTTTTGGAAAATTATCACCAATGCATCCACAATCCCCACCGCTATCTCCCTCAAGACCCTTGGATGTAATCCATCAGGCCCAGGGGATTTATCCTCCTTCAGTCTCATTAATTTCCCTAATACCACCTCCTTGGTGATCTTAATAGTATTTAGCTTCTCCATTCCTACCGCCCCCTGTTTATCCAACGTTGGAATATTTTTTGTGTCTTCTATGGTGAAGACTGATACAAAATACTCGTTTAATGCCTTTGCCATTTCCATGTTCCCCACCAACAACTCTCCAGTCTCACCCTCCAATGGACCAACGTTCACCTTAGCCACCCTTTTTCTTTTTATATAGCTATAAAAACTCTTACTATTAGTTTTTATGTTGTTTGCTAAATTCCTTTCATAGTCTATTTTCCCCGTCTTAATTAATCTCTTAGTTATTTTTTGCTGACCTTTAAATGCTTCCCAATCCTCTACCCTCCCACTATCTCTGGCTACCTTATATGCCCTTGCCTTCAGCCGAATACTATCCTTTATAGTTTTACTGAGCCATGGCTGACTGTTCTTACCCTTACCCCTTTTTTTCTTCATAGGAATAAATTTTTCTTGAAGGTTATACAGTAGACCCTTAAACGTACACCACTGCTCATGTACCGTCTTATTCTTGAGTCTGCTATCCCAGTCAACTTTGATCAGCTCAGTCCTCATACCTTCATAATCCCCCTTATTTAGACTAAGCACCCTAGCCTGAGTTTCAACCTGCTCCCCTTCTATTTGAACATGGAATTCGACCATATTGTGGTCACTTGTTCCCAACGAGTCCCTAACTATGACATTTTAAATTAATCCTGCTTCATTACACAGGACCAGATCCAAGATTGCCTCCCCCCTTGTCGGTTCTGTGACATACTGTTCTAGGAACCCGTCTCTAATACATTCTATAAATTCTTCCTCTAGTCTACCCTGCCCAGTTTGGTTTGCCCAATTAATATGAAAATTGAAGTCCCCCATGATTACAGCAGTTCCCTTTTTACATGTGTCAACTATTTGCAGATTTATGTTCTGACTAACAGCGTCACAGCTATTTGGAGGTCTATAAATTACACCCACTAGTGTTTTTTCCCCCTTGTTATTCTCTATCTGTACCCAAGCTGTTTCACTATCCTGATCCTTCAACGCAATATCCTTCCTCTCTATTGCCGTTATTCCCTCCCTTATTAAAAGGGCCACCCCTCCTCCCTTTCTTTCCTGTCTATCTTTCCTAATTGTCGAGTACCCCTCTATATTTAACTCCCAGTCCTGATCCCCTTGCAGCCATGTCTCCGTAATGGCCACGATATCATAACTATATATACTTAATTGCACCGTTAATTCATTTATCTTATTACGAATACTCCGTGCATTTAGATAAAGCACTTTCAGATGATTTTTACTACCCTTCCTTTCCGTTTTTGCCCCTTTTACATCTAGAGCTTTATCTTCACACATTCTGTCTCCTGTCACATTTTGACTTTCCGCTTCCCCACTGATACCCTGCTCTATTTCCTCTACCCCTGCCGTTATTACCCCCCTTGATACCTCCCCCCCGCTACTTAGTTTAAAGACCTCTCTACTGCCCTAGTTATATGATTTGCCAGGACCCCAGTCCCAGCACCGTTCAAGTGAAGTCCGTCCTTACAGAACAGATCCCCCCTGTCCCAGTACTGGTGCCAGTGGCCCAAGAAACCAAACCCATTATTCCCACACCAGTCTTTGAGCCACGCATTCAGCTTTTTAATTTTACGTACCCTCGCCGATTTGGCCCGTGGCTCAGGTAGCAATCCGGAGATCAGTACCCTCGAGGTTCTGCTTTCTAATTTATTCCCTAACTGCTCAAACTCCTTCAGCAGATCCTCCTTCCTCGTCCTTCCTATGTCATTGGTCCCCACATGGACCACGACCACTGGATCCTCCCCCTCCCACTGCAAATTTCTCTCCAGCATCGCAGAGATATCCTTAACCCTAGCACCGGGTAGGCAACACAGCCTTCGGGACATGTTCTGCTGGCCGCAGAGAACCTTATCTACCCCCCGAATAATACTATCCCCTATCACTACGGCATTTCTTCTAACTCCCCCCTCTTGAATGGCCTCCTGATCCACGGTGCTGCAGCCAGCAAGTTTTTTCACAGAGGATAGTGCACGCCTGTAGCTTGCTGCTGAGGTAGGTGGTGGAGGAAGATACCACCAGGGACATTGAAGTGACGTTTAGATGGGCATATGGATATGCAGGGAATTGGGGGACATGGATCATGTGCAAGCAGGTGAGATGAGTTTTCTTGGCAGCAAGTTTGGCGCGGGCAATGTGGCCTGAAGGACCTGTTCCTGTGCTGTAATTTCCTATATTCTATGTTCTATTATTATATTTTAAATGATCTTATTTCAGAATAAAGATTATCTTCCAAGAAAAAACTGTCAACAGGAATATTGGAAAAGCTTGGCAAGGCAAGGGAAGCTGGGTTGGAGGAGTAAAGGTTAGGAGGAGATAAAATAGTATTGTGAGAATAATCACCAAGCCCTGATTACACTGAATAAAAGATAAGTAACCAGATGATACTGCTTACACATAATGATGTGTCGTGACCTGGAACAGAGTGCCTGAATGAATGGAGGGAGCATTCATGGAGTCCCACAGCACGGAAACAGGACGTTCATCCAACTGATACATGCCAGCCAAGTTCCCTCATCTAAACTAGTCTTCTTTGCCCATATTTGGCCCATATTCCTTTAAACCTTTCGTAAATAAATGTTAGGGTGCACCATAGTGTTTAATTAAAATAAACTTTATATTCATTGCTTTGGTTTAAAAATCATTTTTGTTGCCACGTTACATTCAGCGGTGACTATCTGAAAGGTAAATTTAAAAATGGGTCGTCAGAACCATGGGGGTGGAAGAAGTGAAGAAGGAGCTAATTGGAGAGCAATAATGAAATGACAGCACTGGTAAAAGGAGCGGAATACCATGTAACTAAGCTGAGTTATGAGCGCGTGTCTTATGGAGCGTTTGGAAGACTGGCAGGAGGAATGGGGATGGATATTTCGGCTGCTGCAGGATTAGGAATGGGGCATTTCCATGTGCTTTCTGCCCTCATCCACCCCACACCCACCACCACCCCAAGCCACAACAATCGGGGGCTGGGTCAAGCCGAGCAGAGGTGGAAGTGGTGAGCAGACTCTCCCGCTCACTGCCTGGGTCAGGGAGGCCGACTGGCGGCCACTCTTCCTGACTCTACTCACTATACCACCACAGCTGGTGCACACTGGCTTTGGGTTTGGATTTAGGTTAAATAAAGAGCAGGAGTAACTCAGCGGGACAGGCAGCATCTCTGGAGCAACCCTTCGTAAACGTCACCCATTCCTTCTCTTCTGAGATGCTGCCTGTCCCGCTGCGTTACTCCAGCATTTTGCGTCAATCTTCAGTGTAAGCCAGCATCTGCAGTTCCTTCCTATACATATGGATTTAGGTGTAGTTTTATTATTGTCAAGTGCACCGAGGTACAAGGAAAAACTTTGCTCTGCATGCTATCCAATCAATCCGATAATACTAAGCATGAATACAATCATGCCAAACTCAAATACAATAGGTAGAAGGAAGAGAAAGATATCAGAGTGTAGAATATAGTTCTCAGCGTTGTAATGCAACAGTTCCGTGAACAAAGTCCAATGTCCGCAATGTGGTAGGCTGAGTATCAGGACTGCACCTATGTTATGGAAGCAAGATGCAAACAGTTCTCGGGAACAGAACCTTGTCGTAAACTAGGGATTGGTTGCAGATCATTTCTCCCGATTATTCATGACGAGTGAAAATGGAAAGTTATTCCACAGTGCCACCCAGTGGCCAGATTCTGAACCTGAATGCAGGTTTTCCAACATCACATTTTTCAGAAAAATCATGTTTGACAGGGCAGATATCAAGAATTGATATGTCATAGATAGATACACAGTTACTACCAAAAAGCCCACTAGCATTTTAGACAAGTTTAAAAAAATTGGCTACAAGCAAGTACCATATGGATTGTGAGAAAACCCAATTGTCCATGGATCTAGTAATCATTAATAATCGGAATAAGAGCCAAAACAATTCTGACAGACCTGCTGCCTTTAAGGGATTTTCCAATATGCTCTAGTATTATCATCATTGCCATCTTTCTGGTCATATCATATATCTCATCACTTTATCTCTGCAGAACATCACAACAAATTGAAATCAATTGCACAAAATCAGTTTAATAAATAGGTTATTAAGCACTGGGTCATGTGAATGGTACTCATTAATTTTCATGTTGCAGCTTGCAATCAAGTGGAACCCTTTAGTTTCAAAAAATATTTTCAATCCAGTGTTGTTCTCCCTCTATTGCTTCCTGGCGTCACTACATGTTCTCTGATTTTCTTCTTTTTCTATTCCATTCATTTCTAAGATATAATTATCCTGATAATTTCTACATTAACCCAAGCCCTGTGTAATTTGGGTTTTTCTTCTGTCCATTTATGTGTTTATTTTGACTAAGGTTTTATTCCCGAGCCTATAATTTCTATTTCCCTTTTTCTCCTGTTTTCTTTGGCCTCTCCTGATGTACAGATTGCCATTGGAGTCTTAGTCCACAGCTCCCTGAAAGTAGCAACATTAGTAGATAGAATGGTGAAGAAGCTGAGTGGTATGTTTTTCTTCATTAGTATAAGGGTCAAGAAGTCATATTACAAATTTATAAACTTTTATTGGTCCACATTTGGGGCACTGTGTACAATTCTGGTCACCCCATTACAAGAAGGATGTGGAGGCTTTGGAGAGGGTGCAGAAGAGGTTGACCAAAATGCTGCCTGCATTAGAAGATATTATCTATAAGGAGAGGTTGGACAAGCTTAGATTGTTTTGTCTGAAGTATTGGAAGTTGAGGGGAGATCTAACTTTAGGTTTATTATTGTCACGTGTACCGAGGAACAGTGAAAAGCTTCATTTTCATCCTATCCAAACAGATCAGATATACCATATACAAATACAATCAAGTCAATCTCAACTACAATAGATAGAGCAAAGGGGAAGATGCAGAATATAGTTTCATAGACAGTCCAATGTCCTCAGTGGGATAGAGATGAATAAGACAGTACCCTAGCTTGTGGAAGGACCATTTCATAGAAACATAGAAACATAGAAATTAGGTGCAGGAGTAGGCCATTCGGCCCTTCGAGCCTGCACCGCCATTCAATATGATCATGGCTGATCATCCAACTCAGTATCCCGTACCTGCCTTCTCTCCATACCCTCTGATCCCCTTAGCCACAAGGGCCACATCTAACTCCCTCTTAAATATAGCCAATGAACTGGCCTCGACTACCCTCTGTGGCAGAGAGTTTCAGAGATTCACCACTCTCTGTGTGAAAAAAGTTCTTCTCATCTCGGTTTTAAAGGATTTCCCCCTCATCCTTAAGCTGTGACCCCTTGTCCTGGACTTCCCCAACATCGGGAGCAATCTTCCTGCATCTAGCCTGTCCAACCCCTTAAGAATTTTGTAAGTTTCTATAAGATCCCCTCTCAATCTCCTAAATTCTAGAGAGTATAAACCAAGTCTGTCCAGTCTTTCTTCATAAGACAGTCCTGACATCCCAGGAATCAGTCTGGTGAACCTTCTCTGCACTCCCTCTATGGCAATAATGTCCTTCCTCAGATTTGGAGACCAAAACTGTACGCAATACTCCAGGTGTGGTCTCACCAAGACCCTGTACAACTGCAGTAGAACCTCCCTGCTCCTATACTCAAATCCTTTTGCTATGAAAGCTAACATACCATTCGCTTTCTTCACTGCCTGCTGCACCTGCATGCCTACTTTCAATGACTGGTGTACCATGACACCCAGGTCTCGCTGCATCTCCCCTTTTCCTAGTCGGCCACCATTTAGATAATAGTCTGCTTTCCTGTTTTTGCCACCAAAATGGATAACCTCACATTTATCCACATTATACTGCATCTGCCAAACATTTGCCCACTCACCCAGCCTATCCAAGTCACCTTGCAGTCTCCTAGCATCCTCCTCACAGCTAACACTGCCACCCAGCTTAGTGTCATCCGCAAACTTGGAGATATTGCCTTCAATTCCCTCATCCAGATCATTAATATATATTGTAAATAGCTGGGGTCCCAGCACTGAGCCTTGCGGTACCCCACTAGTCACTGCCTGCCATTGTGAAAAGGACCCGTTTACTCCTACTCTTTGCTTCCTGTTTGCCAGCCAGTTCTCTATCCACATCAATACTGAACCCCCAATGCCGTGTGCTTTAAGTTTGTATACTAATCTCTTATGTGGGACCTTGTCGAAAGCCTTCTGGGAGTCCAGATACACCACATCCACTGGTTCTCCCCTATCCACGCTACTAGTTACATCCTCGAAAAATTCTATAAGATTCGTCAGACATGATTTACCTTTTGTAAATCCATGCTGACTTTGTCCAATGATTTCACCACTTTCCAAATGTGCTGCTATCCCATCTTTAATAACTGACTCTAGCAGTTTCCCCACTACCGATGTTAGACTAACTGGTCTGTAATTCCCCGTTTTCTCTCTCCCTCCCTTCTTAAAAAGTGGGGTTACGTTTGCTACCCGCCAATCCTCAGGAACTACTCCAGAATCTAAAGAGTTTTGAAAGATTATTACTAATGCATCCACTATTTCTGGAGCTACTTCCTTAAGTACTCTGGGATGCAGCCTATCTGGCCCTGGGGATTTATCGGTCTTTAATCCATTTCAAAGCCTGATAACAGAGGGGAAGAAGCTGTACCTGGTGCATGCTTTCATGCCTCTATACCTTCTGATGGATGGGAACAGGGAGAGGAAGGAATGACCAGGATGGGATGTCTTTGATTATGTTGGCTGCTTTTCTGAGGCAGTGTGGAGTGTGGATGGAGTCAACGTGGAGCCATGGTCCAGCTACAAATCTTTTCTATCCATGTACCCAACCAAAAGAGATATAAATAACATTTGGAACCTTTCATCAGAATGTTTCAGATCCGAGACCCTTCACCCTGGGACCCTCCAGTTCCAGGATTCCCTGTTTTTACTTAGATTTCTAGCAGATTTTTCAAAAATAAGGACATTGACTATTGTTAACTTCTTAGATAGAAATTTAAATTAAATTTGTACGGACTTCAAAATATTGCTGAAAAAAGAGCTTTGGCCATCAAGCTTAGAGGAAACAATGACACAATCCCAAGGTAAGTACTCAGGTCGCACTGCAGACATTTCTGGATCTCACAGTCTCAATTGAAAATGTCCCATGATCATGGATTAAAATATTTTATCCAATAATTTCCCAACTTCACCCTGAAGATCTATTGGCAGTTCAATTTTAGGTTATTGTCACATGTATCGAGACACAGTGAAAAATTGTACCGAGGTACAGTGCATCATCCTCTGTTTGCAAACTGGTCTTAAATCCAACGATCCTCTCAGTAAAATTATAAACCTGCCAAAATAATCTCCTCTCAAAGGTAAGACAAGCATAGCTGGCAAACCACAATCTAATAATAAGCTGTTTGTAATTTCCTCAATCAGATATTAACAATATGCCTTCCCAAGTATAATATCTTACCAGAGGTGAGAGTCATGTAATTAGAGCTCAGCATTGGTTATAATGCTCTGAGAGGAATATAGATGAAAAGTTACATTTGGAATTACAATGCAGCATGTTGATTATAATTCATAATTTGTAATAGAATACATTAAAGCGCTAATGGAATCAATCAAAGACAGCAAGAGATAGCAGAGTTACCATTGCACATTTACAAAGAATAAAAGGTCATTGGAAAAGGGAATATTGCCAGAGGACTGTAGAATAGTTAATGTGATTTCCACAAGTAAAAAGAGCCATAAAACAAATCCTTAGAATTGTAGAACAGTGAAGCCGGATAAGGAATTATTAGTATTTTTATTCAAAGGTGTAATAGAAAAATATTTAAGAATGGAAAATATAATGAAGTGTAGGAAGCACTGATTTCAAAGGGAGGTCAAACATAAGGGCAAATTGTGGATATATGAGGCGTTATCCACTTTGACAGCAAAAATAGAAAGGCAGCGATTTACTTAAATTGTGTAAGATTGGGAAGTGATGATATACAAAGAGTTTTGAAAGTGCTTGTATCCCAGTTACTGAAAACAAAGATGTAGACACAGAAAGTTATTAATAACTTTAATTATTAAGGCCTTCAGAGGAAGAGAAATTACATGCAGCAGCTACTAGAATATCTTACTGCAATTATACATGACCTTGGTGAGATCTAGCTTGGAGTATTGTGTATTATTTTGATTTCCATACTAAGAAAGGGAGCAGAGCGAAGATTCACCAAAATGAGTCTGAAGAAGGGTCCCAATCCAAAACGTCACCTATTCACCTATTCATGTTCCCCAGATACTGGCTGACCTGCTGAGTTACTCCAGCACTTTGTGTCTTCTTTTGTAAACCAGCATCTGCAGTTCCTTGTTGTTTCACCAAAATGATTCCTGTCATTCCAAGACCGTCTGAGGAGTCATTAGGTCAATTATTCTTGAGCTCAGAAGAATGAGAGTGGATCTAATTGAAAATTACAAAATTCTGACCTGGCCAGGTGGGCTAGATGTGGCGAGGATGATTCCTCTGTGTAGGGTGCTTTTTTTATTTTTTTATTTATTTTTTTTTTAAAAGATTTATTTATTCCGAACAAGTAAAGACATTAAAGACATTAATAGTAACAAAATCGAAATTATCAAACAATTGGACATTACAATCAATATTTACAAAGCAATGAAAAGAACAAAAGCAAAGTTCCAATGTCCAACTCTGTGTCTGTACAAGCTCGAAAAGGAGTGAGAAGAAGAATAACTTATTAAATCTCACCAAAGGTCACAAATGCACAAGAGACCTGTGTCAGACATGAGAAGCAAATCTTCCACTTGAATTCTCCTGGAATTCACCATCACAGAGGATAGCGACGGAATATTTTTTAAACAGAGATGCCACAAAAATGATAAAAATGAGGAAGTACATTTTCACCCAGAACATGATTGGAATCTGGAATACATTGTCTGAGTGAATAGGGGAGGCATGTATTTTTACATCTAGGAAGTATCTAGGCAAGTATTGTTGGAATCACAAAGGCATTGAAAGCCACAGGCCAAAATAGGATTTGTATAGCTGGATACTTGAGAGTCAGTATAAAAAATAAAAAATTGCAAAATGGGGCGCCTTGCAGCAGAGGCTTCTGTAGTTCATCTGTCTCTTTTTTCTTTTTGTCTTGTTAAGTGTATGTTTTGGTCATAGTTTATATAATATTTTATCTGTGTATATGTATATAAAACTTTTCAATCTCCTCCCTGTACGGGGACCCCGACCTTTCCCTGTCGGGTCTCCGTTGTTGTTGGGGCCTAGCACCGTGGAGCGGCCTCCAACCAGAGTCGACCTGGGGCTCCGGTCACGGGGCCTGCAGACCTGGCATCATGGAGCTGGCTGATTCTGGAGCGTGGGGGGCTGTGGTGGCACACGGCTGCGAACCGACTCCGGAGCTCGGAGGCTCCAGCTGCGGGCCCGGTGGACGGTGACATCGGGAGCTCGCGGGTCCCTGGTGGGAGACTGCTTTTCAGAGCTCCCGCAATGGCAACTTCGCCCATCTCCGGAGGGGTTAAAACGACCCGGAGCGGGGCATAACATCGCCCCGCGCAGCTTTAATGGCCACGGGACTTACCATCGCCCACCGGAGGGCTCCAACATCAAGACCCAGAGCGGGGCCTTACATCGCCTGGCGCGGCCTTAATGGACTTACCATCACCTGCCGGGGGCTTAACATCGGGGGAAGAATAAACAACAGGGGAGAGACAAGACTTTGCCTTCCATCACAGTGAGGAGGGGTTTGGAGATTCACTGTGATGGATGTTTATGTAATTTGTGTTCATTGTGTGCCTTGGTATTTTCATGTTTGTATGACTGCAGAGACTTAATTTCGTTTGAACTTAGGTTCAAATGACAATAAATGGTATTCTGATTCTGGTATGGGCACAGGGGACTGAAGGGTCTTTTTCTAAGCTGTATGAATCTGTGGCTGGGCTTTGGATGATCTACATCTAACAGCTGCAACCATCTGCCATTGTGCAAAATATGACTTTATGGTGTTTGCACTTGATGTCCAATGACATGTTTACCTAGGATTCCTTTTTACCACTCATTCAAATACTGCTCAGCTCTCAAGGACAGACATCTATCTGTAACCTCAGGGAAATTCAGTTCTTTGTTTGAACCAAGACTGTGATGAGGTCAGGCACAGAATAGTCCTGACATAACCCAAACCAGGGGATTTGTGAGGTAGTCATTGTTGTGTAAGTACCACTTGATAACATCATCGCCAAAACCATCTATCACTTTCCTGATGATTGAGAGCATTTAGAGGACAGCTCATTAAAACACTATGAGTAAAGAATAGGAAGTTATATCGATACAGTTATATGAATGTCTAGAGGAAGGTTTGTATGAAGCATAGAGTTGTTGAGCTGAAAAAGCTTGTAATTTTATTCAAGTAAATCAAAGTTCTAATGGGGTAAATCAGATCTATAATGGAGTATGTCAAAGTTCTAATGGAGTATGTCAAACTATAATAGAGTATGTCAAGCTTTAGTGAATCATATATTCTCCATTCCAGAATTTTTTTAAATCTTGTTTTGAGTAAATCAAAAGATATGTTATATAAACTTCAGATGGGGGCATTGACATTTGTTAAAATTAGATTGTGCTATATATCAAATGACAGTCTCTCAAAGTGATCCCATGTGAGTACAGAACCATTTTGAATTAATTGATTTTAGAATATGGTCAACATTTTAAAAGGGAAGGTAAAGATGTGACTTTTATTTTGGTCATTAAATATCTGATCTAATCAATTTATCTGAAGTGCAAAAAATATAATTTGCCCTTGGAAAGGTTTTTTTTTAAGATCCTCATTGTTGTATTTGTGATGCTGGGGATTTAATTAGATGTTTTACATTACTGCAGTTGCTAATTTAAAAAAGTGACCACTTAAAGGTTACAAGAAAGGTAATCAGTATGAAATATAGACATCCAAGGAAATTATCCACCAGAAGTAGATGGGCAGATTTAAACTCATATCTGACAGTTAAAAAAATGAAATTCAGCATGAAATTGATTTCCTTATTTTGGCATGTCTCCCCCCAAAATTGTATGTAGCCAAACTGAATAGTGTTCATAAAGAATGAGAAAAAAATGTCAGAAATTGAAGAAATTGCCTATTTTCTTTAAAATGTCTTCAGCATAAATTGGAGTAATGTTCAGAATGTTTTTCCCAGGGTGGAAATTCAAGTACTGAAGGGCATAACTTTAGGATGAGATGGGAAAAGTTTAAAGGAGATGTGTGGGGTAAAGTGTTTATACGGAGTCTGATGAGTGGCTGGAATGCGCTGCCATGGGTGGTGGTGGAAGCAGATATGATAGTGGCATGCAAGATACATGGGTGGTTTTAAACTGAATAAGGGGGGTGGGGTGTCAAATGGGATAGTCGAGGACGGAGTTAAAAGGAAAGAGTAAAGGGATGGTTAATTACCCCAGAATTAATGGGAAAGGAAGCTCACAAAGGGATAGGAGAGTATGGCCAAGTGTAATACGGATCGGTGTGAAAGGTGAGATGCGTAAGGAATTAAAAGTATTGTATATGAATGCGCGAAGTATAAAAAGTAAAGTAGATGAGCTTGAGGCTCAGCTAGAGACATGACATTGTGGGGATTACTGAGACGTGGCTGCAGGAGGATCGGGCCTGGGAACTTAATATTCAGGGTTATACATCCTATAGAAAGGACAGGCAGGTGGGCAGAGGAGGGGGGTAGCTGCTGATGAGGGATGGAATTCAGTCCCTTGCGAGGGAAGACATAGGGACTGACGAGGTGGAGTCACTGTGGATTGAGTTGAGGAATTGTAAAGGCAAGAAGACACTAATTGATGTTATCTACAGACCCCCAAATAGTAGCCCGGATGTAGGGTGTAAGTTGCAGCAGGAGTTAAACCTGGCATTTAACAAAGGTAATGCACTATGGTGATGGGGGATTTCAATCTGCAGGTAGACTGGGAAAATCAGGTTGGTTCAGGACCCCAAGAAAGAGAGTTTGTAGAATGCCTCTGAGATGGATTCTTAGAGCAGCTTGTAATGGAGCCGACCAGAGAAAAGGCAATTCTGGATTTAGTGTTGTCCAATGAACCAGATATGATAAGAGAACACGAGGTAAATGAACCGCTTGGAGGTAGTGATCATAATATGATTAGTTTTAATCTGCAATTTCAGATGGAGAACGTTAAATCGGAAGTGTCAATGATGCATTTGAACAAAGGGGACTATGAAGACATGAGAGAGGAGCTGGCCAAGGTAGTCTAGAAAGGGATCCTAGCAGGAATGACGGTGGAACAGCAATGGCAGGAATTTCTGGGTATAATCCGGAAGACGCAGGATCATTTCATTCAAAAAAGGAAGAAAGATTCTAAGGGGAGTAGGAGGCAACCGTAGCTGACAAGTTAGGAATAGAATAAAACTAAAAGAAAAGATGTATAACACAGCAAAGAGTAGCCGGAAGCCAGAGCATTGGGAAACTTTCATAGAACAACAGAAGGAAAAAACGGGCAATACGGGCTGAAAAGATGAAGTACAAAGGGAAGCTGGCCAGGAATATAAAGAAGGACTTCTTTAGATATGTTAAGAGAAAAAGAGTAAAAACTTCTTTAGATATGTTAAGAGAAAAAGAGTAGCAAAGAGAGAAAACGGGGAATTACAGACCAGTTAGCCTGACTTCGGTGGTGGGAAAGATGCTTGAGTCACTTATTAAAGAGGTAATAATGGGGCATTTGGATAGCAGTAAAAGGATTAGTCCAAGTCAACATGGATTTATGAAAGGGAAATCTGGAATCTGGAATCTGGAATTTTTTGAGGATGTGACAAGTAAAATGGATGAAGGTGAGCCAGTGGATGTATTGTATCTAGACTTTCAGAAAGCCTTTGATAAGGTCCCACCCGGAAAACTGGTGACCAAAGATTATAGAGGAGCAAGATAGACCACTCCTCGAAAAACGCGTAGTATGACGTGTGTGATTGTCGACGCCATTTTATTGAGCATTGTATTGGGCTGTCATGGCGTCCTCATCTAAATCTTCATCTCACTGCTCCGCTATCAATTGTTCTAATCGTAAATCTAAACGACCAGACCTGTCATTCTTTAGGTTCCCCGATAAAAAAGAAAGGAAAGAAAATATTATTATTATTTTTTGTCGATATTCTGTCGTGAAAATGTTATTTTCTGTTCTCCCATCAACAGCCATTGGGAAACTAGGTTTGTCGGTACATTAGAAAGTTAGTAGACTTATTTTTAATAGATCTTTACTTACCACTATAATAAAGACAATTTTAACACTTCTGTACGTTTTTGGTTTTGTTCTTGTAAGGGATTGGTCTCCAAAATATGGCCCGCGGGACACATTAGGCCCAGTGACCACGAGATTTTTCGAGCTCAGATTCAAGTCCGAGAACGCGGCGGCTGTTACCCGTTATAGCCCTCGAATTGTCGAGACATCACAAGCAAAGATCACAAGCCCGCCGTGAAGAAGGGTGCAATCAAAGATTATACAACTCTGCTCTATCATCTTTGGGTGCAATGGTGGGCCGTGGCGTTCGGCGGCGGCGGCGGTTGCAATCAAAGATACTAGAGGAGCTCTGCTCTATAATCTTTGGTCGGAATGGGACGGCTGAACGTTATAACATGCTATCGTTCCACCCTCCCTCTCCCCCTTCTCCCTCTTCCCCCTTCTCCCCTTCTCCCTCTCCCCTCTCGATCCCTCTCCCCTCTCGATCCCTCTCCCTTCTCTCAATCCCTCTCTCCCCTCTCTTCTCTCTTCTCTCGATCTCTCTCTCCCTCTCTTCTCTCGATCCCTCTCTCCCCTCTCGATCTCTCTCTCCCTCTCTTCTCTCGAACCCTCTCTCCCCTCTCTTCTCTCGATCCATCTCTCCCCTCTCTTCTCTTGAATCTCTCTCTCCCTCTCTTCTCTCGATCTCTCTCTCTCCCTCCCTTACGCTTAAAGAAATGGCAGCCGTGACGTTCCGTCACGTACTACACATCAGTCCATTGGATTTCGGAGGAGTGGTCTATCTTGCTCTGCTATAAGATCTTTGCTGGTGACTAAAATTAGAGCACATGGTATTGGGGGTAGGGAGTTGACATGGATAGAAAATTGGTTGGCAGACCGGAAGCAAAGAGTAGAAGTGAACGGGACCTTTTCAGAATGGCAGACAGTGGCGAGTGGAGTGCCGCAAGGCTCGGTGTTGGGGACGCAACTGTTTACCATATATATTAATGATTTGGAAGAGGGAATTAGGAGCAACACTAGCAAGTTTGTGGATGACACAAAGCTGGGTGGCAGTGTGAACTGTGAAGAGGATGTTAGGAGGTTGCAGGGTGACCTGGACAGGTTGAGTGAGTGGGCAGATGCGTGGCAGATGCAGTATAATATAGATAAATGTGAGGTTATCCACTTTGGCGGCAAAAACAAGGTGGCAGATTATTATCTCAATGGGGTTAGGTTAGGTAAGGGGGAGGTGCAGCGAGACCTGGGCGTCCTTGTACACCGGTCACTGAAAGTTGACTTACAGGTACAGCAGGCAGTGAAGAAAGCTAATGGAATGTTGGCCTTAATAACAAGAGGATTTCAGTATAGGAGTAAAGAGGTTCTTCTGCAATTGTATCGGGCTCTGGGGAGACCACATCTGGAGTATTGTGTATAGTTTTGGTTTCCTAGCTTGAGGAAGGACATCCTTGTGATTGAGGCAGTGCAGCGTAGGTTCACGAGATTGATCCCTGGGATAATGGGACTGTCATATGAGGAAAGATTGAAAAGACTGGGCTTGTATTCACTGGAATTTAGAAAGATGAGAGGGGATCTTATAGAGACATATAAAATTATAAAAGGACTGGACAAGCTAGATGCAGGAAAAGTGTTCCCAATGTTGGGCGAGTCCCGAACCAGGGGCCACAGTCTTAGAATTAAGGGGATGTCATTTAAGACTGTGGTGAGAAAAAAACTTTTTCACCCAGAGAGTTGTGAATTTATGGAATTCCCTGCCACAGACGGCAGTGGAGGCCAAGTCACTGGATGGATTTAAGAGAGAGTTAGATAGAGCTCTAGGGCCTAGTGGAGTCAAGGGATATGGGGAGAAGGCAGGCACGGGTTATTGATAGGGGACGATCAGACATGATCACAATGAATGGCAGTGCTGGCTCCAAGGGCCGAATGGCCGCCTCCTGCACCTATTTTCTATGTTTCTAAGATACTTTTAGATAGGCAAATTGATGTGCAGGGCATGGAGGGATATGGATCACGTGCCGGCAGAAGAGATTAGTTTAACATGGTATTATATTCGGCACAGACATGGTGGGATTTATATCTTTCCACAACCAGCATGACTCCTGCCCGGTGCCTCAGGTCAGCTGATCAGCTGCTCCTTGAGGTACCAAGGTCTAAGCGGAAGCTCAGAGGGGATAGAGCCTTTTCTGTTGCTGCTCCGGCACTCTGGAACACCTTGCCGTTGCACATCAGACAGGCCCCCTCACTGTCCATCTTCAAATCCTCCCTAAAAACACATTTTTATTCTTTGGCTTTCGACACTGGCTGAGGCATTGCTCCTGTTTTAAGTGCTTTTAATGTCTTTTAATTTTTAGTGTGTTTTTTATAGTCCTTCGTTTTACGGTTTTTAATGTTTTTTAATTGTTTGTAATAGCTTTTTGTTCATGAGTTCTCATGTACAGCACTTTGTGGCAACTGCAGTTGTTTAAAGTGCTTTATAAATAAAGTTATTATTATTATTATTATGACAATATTTTATCTTGTTCCTCATGGCATATCCAGCCTCCTCTTAAATGCATCTGTGCCAATCATTCAACAGCATTATGGCCATTCTCAGGGTAAAGATGTATCTACTGAATTCCCTGATTCACTTATTGTTGATTATCCCAAACATTTGCTTTCCTGGAGAATTGGAAATACACAATCGCTAAAGGGCTTGTCCCACTTGGGCGTCAATTGCGTCATGTACGCGACATCATTTACGCATCACAACGCATGCGTCGTGATGCGCAAGTGCTCCTCGCATGGCATGCATTACGCGCGCATGGCACGTGGTGAGGCGTGGTGGCGTAGGCAGTGACGCGCGGTCGCGTGCGGTGCCCCAGGATTTTGGAAATCACAAAATCTTCACGCGCCACCTCAGAAGGGGGCGCTGCACTGCTGGCAGCCTCTGCCTGCAGCCTGTCCATTTTTTCCTGTCTTTTTTTTGATTTGGTTTGTCTGGACAGTTTGTGTTGGGGATTCTTCAGTCTTTCTGTGTGGGGGAGGGAGGTGGGGTGGGGGGGGAACTGTTTCCCAGTCGCTTCCTGGCGAGGACGCGACTATTTCTCTGAGTGGCGTCCTCGCCCTCCCTCCTCGCGGCCTGCCGCTGGATCGGAGCGGCCTTTCCTACCGGAGACCGGGGACTGGACCAGAGCTTCGTCAGCGGCGGCGGCGGCGGCGCTGGATTCACCGTGGAGCGGGCGATACCTACCTGGATCGCCGTTTGAGGCTCCGGAGTGCTGGGCCCGCTGCTCCGACATCGCGAAGCTGTGGTTCACGGAGCTCCCAGCGCGGGTGGCGCTGACTCCGGAATCGCGGGGTCCTGGGGCCCTTTGCCGGGGGCCGCCAGTGTTGGGTTTCCGCCCGGTATGGCCTGAGGACGTCGGGTTCCGTGGACTCTGGTAGGAGGCAGCCAATTCGGAAGTCCAAGCCGCAGAGGTTATCCTCCTGTCCCGACGTCGGAATTCCATCATCCCGGCGAGCGGGCCTGAGCGGCGGGTCGCCCGTAGCGGCGACTGCGGAGGGCTCCGGAGGCCCCAGCCACGGGTGAACATCAGGAACATTAGAGGTGGATGACTGACGTTGGTGCCTTCCCTCACAGTGGGAAACTTTTCGATTCTTCTGTGTGGGTATGTTTTGTGTTGGACTCTATTTGTATGTTGTGTTCTTTATTTTACTGTATGGCTGTATGCAAAAACAAATTTCAGACCTCGGTCTGACAATAAAGTGCCATCGTATCTTATCGTGTCGTGACGCGCAAATGACGCCCAAGGGGAACAGGCCCTTCAGCGACCAAAACCTGTGAAACTTCCAATTTTATCCGCCCTAACTCCACTTGGTCACGTTTTCTATTTGGTAAAAACTTGCACCCTTGTAACATCATTGTACATCTTTTTGTAGTCATGATTGTGCTTTAGTTCCCCTGTCAAATGGTCCAGCTTTACATTTCTGTTTGAATTTCATGCAATGATGTAAGGATATCAATATGGACAAATTCAACAGACAATAGACAATAGGTGCAGGAGTAGGCCATTCGGCCCTTCGAGCTAGCACCGCCATTCAATGTGATCATGGCTGATCATCCCCAATCAGTACCTCGTTCCTGCCTTCTCCCCATATATCCTGACTCCGCTATCTTTAAGAGCCCTATCGAGCTCACTCTTGATGATCTGCATCTTGATGATCTCTTGATGATCATGCAACTGGATGACCTTTAGACCATGTGAGATAATGTAATATGGATGGTAGTATAGATGTAACATTAGGTAAGATCTAAAATTAGATCAATTAATTCATTTATTTATTTGTTCTTTCTGTATTTTTAAGCCGGTAAAGCTTTTAAATGTGAGATTTGTGAGGGTACGAAGGATATCCATATTGCATCTTTACTTTTGTTTATTTTCCCTCAGAAAGTGGACCACATTGGTAGGACCACAACATTGGCCATTTCTGATTGCTCCAAGAAGATGGCAGTGACTCTTTATCAAGACTATTGAGCACAGAACAGAGAACAGTACAGCACAGGAACATGCCCTTCATCCCACAATCTTCATGCCGAATATGTTGCCAAGGTAAATCTATTCTCCTCTGCCTCTGTGATCCATATCCCTCTATTTCCGTCATGTGCCTATCTAAATCGCCAATTTTGCATCTGCCTCCACCACCACCCTGGCTTGGCAAGGCATTCCAGGAACCCACAATCCTCCGTGTATAAAAAACATGTCATGCACATCTTTAAAACTTGCCACTCTCAACAATAGACAATAGACAATAGGTGCAGGAGTAGGCCATTCGGCCCTTCGAGCCAGCACCGCCATTCAATGGGATCATGGCTGATCATCCACAATTAGTACCCCGTTCCTGCCTTCTCTCCATATCCCTTAACTCCACTATCCCTAAGAGCTCTATCTAACTCTCTCAAGCATCCAGAGAACCGGCCTCCACTGCCCTCTGAGGCAGAGAATTCCACACACTCACAACCCTTTATGTGAAAAAGTTTTCCTCATCTCCGTTCTAAATGGCTTACCACTTATTCTTAAACTATGGCCCCTGGGTCTGTAATCCCCCAACATTGGGAACATATTTCCTGCCTCAAGATGGTGGACTGCAGGAGTTGGGCGCCATTGTGTATGGCTGCTCTGCCTGCAGTCCGTCCTTTCACCCTTTGTTATTTTTATTTTTAGTACTGTTAAAAACAAAATGTTTGCTCGAGGTCTTCTTTTATTTGTTGGTTGGGGGTGGGGAATGGGGAAACTTTATTTCCTAGTCCCTACCTGGTCGGAGAATCGGCTTCCCTCTGAGCTGCTTCTTCACCCCTTCCTCGCGGCCTACCATCGGACTGGAGCGGCGTTTCCTGTCGGGACCGGCCGGAACCCCAGCTTCAGCGGCAGCACAGAGCTGGGACACCATCACGGAGCGGGCGGTGCCCTACCAAGGGTAAGCTTCAGAGTGCTGTGGCCGCCGACTCCAACATCCGAGGAGCTGTGGCTGCGGGCGTCCAGCCGTGGGCGGCGCTGGGTTTAAAACTGGGATCCGAGATCGCCAGAGTCGGAGCTCCAACCAGCGCGGCCTGTGAACTTCCAGTGCCACGGTCTTCGAGGAAGAAGCGGCCGCTCCAGACATTCCAAGCCGCTGAGGAATGTTCACCCGACGCCGGAGTTCCAACTTCCCGGCAAGAGGGCCTGAAAACATCGGACTGGCTGCGGAGGCCACAAATAGGCCCCGACCTCGGGTGATCACAGAGGAAGAGGACTGAACTGTCTGATGCCTTTCCCCACAGTGGAACTTTTTGATTCTGTTGTGGGCGGATGTTCATGTTGAATTCTATAATGTGTTGTGTCATTTTTATTTTTTTTTAATTTTTCTATGGATGTACGGAAATTTAATTATTTCTTCTATGTAAAGCACTTTGGTTTCAATGCGAGTTGATTTAAACGTGCTATATAAATAAAATGTTCTTATTTACTTACTTACTAGTGTGTTCAAACCCTTAATAATCATATAAGTTTCAAGATACCCTCTCATCCTTCTAAATTCCAGAGTATACAATCCCAGCCGCTCCAATCTATCAACATATGACAGTCCCGCCATCCCGGGAATTAACTTCATGAACATACGCTGCACTTCCTCAATAGCAAGAATGTCCTTCCTCAAGTTTGGAGATCAAAACTGCACACAATATTCCAGCTGTGGTCTCACTAGAGCCCTGTACAACTGCAGGAGGACCTCGTTGCTCCTACAGGCAACCCCTCGTGTTATGAAGGCCAACATGCCATTCGCATTCTTCACTGCCTGCTGTACCTGCATGCCTACTTTCAGTGACTGGTGAACCAGGACTCCCAGATCCCGTTGTACTTCCCCTTTTCCCAACTTGACACCATTTAGATAATAATCTGCCTTCCTGTTTTTGCCACCAAAGTGGATAACCTCACATTTAACCACATTAAACTGCATCTGCCATGCATCTGTCCACTCCCCCAACCTGTCCAAGTCACCCTGCATCCTCATAGCATCCGCCTCACAGTTCACACTGCCACCCAGCTTTGTGTCATCTGCAAATTTGCTAATGTTACTTTGAATCCCTTCATCCAAATCATTGAAGTATATTGTAAATAGCTGCGGTCCCAGCACCGAGCCTTGTGGTATCCCACTAGTCACTGCCTGCCATTCTGAAAGGGACCCGTTAATCCCTACTCTTTGTTTCCTGTCTGCCAACCACTTCTCTATCCATGTCAGCACTCTACCCCCAATACCATGTGCCCTAATTTTGCCCACTAATCTCCTATGTGGGACCTTATCAAATGCTTTCTGAAAGTCCAGATACACCACATCCAATGGCTCTCACTTGTCCATTATCCTGGTAACATTCTCATAAAATTCCAGAAGATTGGCCTAGCTTGATTTCCCCTTTGTAAATCCATGCTGACTCGGACCTATCCTCCTACTGTTATCCAAATGTGCCGCTATTTCATCTTTTATTATTGACTCCAGCAACTTCCCCACCACCGATGTCAGGCTAACTGGTCTATAATTCCCTGTTTTCTCTCTGCCGCTCTTCTTAAAGAGTGGGATAACATTAGCTACCCTCCAATCCACAGGAACTGATCCTAAATCGACAGAACATTGGAAAATGATCACCAATGCGTCCACGATTTCTAGAGTCACTTCCTTAAGTACCCTGGGATGCAGACCCATCTGGCCCTGGGGATTTATCAGCCTTCAGTCCCATCAGTCTACCCAACACCATTTCCTGCCTAAAGTGAATCTGCTACAGTTCCTCTGCCACCCTAGATCCTCTGGTCAATAGTACATCAGGGAGATTGTTTAAATCCTCCTTAGTGAAGACGGATCCAAAGTACCTGTTCAACTCATCTGCCACTTACTTGTTCCCCATAATAAATTAACCCTTTTCAGTCTTCAAGGGTCCAACTTTAGCCTTAACTAATTTTTTTTGTCTTCACATAACCAGAGAAGCATTTACTATCCTCCTTTATATTCTCGGCTAGCTTACCTTCGTACCTCATCTTTTCTTCCCGTATTGCCTTTTTAGTTATCTTCTGCTGCTCTTTAAAAGTTCCCAATCCTCTGGTTTCCTGCTCATCTTTGCTATGTTGTACTTATTCTCTTTTATTCTTATACTGTCCCTGACTTCCCTTGTCAGCCACGGTCACCCCTTACTCCCCTTGGAATATTTCTTCCTCTTTGGAATGAACTGATCCTGCACCTTCTGTAATGTTCCCAGGAAAACCTGCCATTGTTTTTCCACTGTCATCCCTGCTGGGGTATCTTTCCAGTTCACTTTGGCTAACTCCTCCCTCATGGCTCCATAGTCCCTTTGCTCAACTGTAATACCGACACCTCCGATTTACCCTTCTCCCTCTCAAATTGTAAATTAAAATCTATCATATTATGTTCACTACCTCCTAGTGGCTCCTTTACCTCGACTTCCGTTATCAAATCTGGTTCATTGCGCAACACTAAATCCAGAATTGCCTTCTCCCTGGTGTGTCAGATCTTGAGGCTTTATTGACATAATTTCACTTTTGTTCCAGTTTATTCTATATCCTGAAAAGGAACTGAATTCCTTTATAAGATGTTTGGAATGCTAACTTGGGAATTGGTGATATAAAGTAATACATCATCTGCATACAATGATATTTTATTATTAGAATATTTAGTATTATAGCCGTGAATATTCGGATGTACTCTTATACTTTCTGCTAAAGGTTCAATCGCAAGGGCAAATAACAGGGGTGATAATGCACATCCCTGTCTATTGCCCCTCGATAGCTAAAACGTAGGTGAGAGTATTTGATTAGTCAGTATTCTGGCAGTCGGCTTGTCATATAGCAACTTTATCCACACACTCATCTCCCTGCTACCTTCAGGTAGAAGGAACAGGAGCATGAAGACTGCAACATGCAGGTTCAGGAATAGCTACTTCCCCACAGCCATCAGGCTATTAAACCTGGCACGGACAAAACTCAGATTATTAATAGTAAGATTAAACGAGAACTTACCAGTTCGAAGTTTGATCATTATTTTATGAGGAGTACGTTGAGGGAATACGTGAAGAACCCCACCAGGACGCATGCATGTCATTCTTCAAAGCAGCAGTGTGAAATCACAGATAACTGTAATGACTGAACATAGTAAGATTAGAGAAGAAAATACCAGTTGAGTATATGATCAAGGGTGGGAGCGGAGGGCACGTATTCCCTCAACGCACTCCTCATAAAATAATGATCAAACTTCGAACTGGTAAGTTCTCGTTTAATCTTACTATTTTACTTCGGAGTCACGTGAGTGACTACGTGAAGATTTCAAAGCTCTGTGATTTCATGCCGTGGAAACGAGTCCATGCATCTCATCTGCCTTAATTGACTGTGGGAGGAATTGTGTTAACATGTTTAGACATGAATCCAACATTGAAATCCATGATAAATTATTAACAACAATTATAGCCCCTATTTATGGGGTGAAATTATATTACAGAACTTAAAATTGACTCTGCAAAGTTCCAGGTTTAACTACTGGTTTGTGGTAGAATAGTTGGAACATTTTCCCCTTATCCATCCTGCTGTCTCGAGGATTTGGTCCATTGGTACATCCAACTCCATAGCTGCCGATGTAGCTGCAGCCCTGGTGGAATAAGATTTGAATATGTTAGTATCCACCCCAGCTGTTGTTAAAACCTGTTTCAGCCATCTGGAAATAGTTTGAACCGACACTTTTTTGTGGGTTGTTTGTGGCTGATTAGTAGTGCCATCTCATAGCCTCAGATGTTTTTGGTGTTCTCCATATATAACAATAATTGTCTTATTATACAGAGACAATATCTGTAGGGTAATCCCTAAATTCTATTTTGAGGCCTGATGATCCCGGTCTGTTCTGTTTGACTAATTCGTAATATGAAACGTTATATTCCTGTTGAAAAAGTCATATAGTCCAGCCTTAACTTATGTACGACTGTACCCTCAGTGCCGTGACCAAAGCCATCAGCATGACTGTTTTGTGCGTCAGTCTTTGCAGGGACAGAGCTGTTGCTGGAGACCAATTCCTTAGCAACGTTAGGGCAATACTCATATCCCATTTTAGAGAGTACCTGGTTCTTGGGGGATTGATATTAAAAATTCCCCTCATAAGTTTGGTTACCAGGGGTGAGCCCCAACAGAATGACGCTCTGATCCTCGCCATCAAATATGCTGAAAGGGCACTTCTGGTACAGTTAATGGCATTGTAACTGAGCCCCTCATCATAATGGAGGCCTGCCAGGAATTCCAGAACAGACGTTATGTTCATTGAACTGTAGGTGATGTTGTTTCTGTGACAATATATCTCCCATTTCCTGATGTATACCAGATATAGTTTTTTGGTGGACTGTCTGTGGCCCGCTGAGATAATGTTCAACGTTCGGTCCGCCAGTCCCAGTTGCAGTAGAGGTTTCTTTAGACTCTACAAATTGATAGGTCTGTTGTATTTGACATGGATGACCTGTTACGAGATGAACCAATAATCTGGTTGTTTCAGGATGGTGATACATGGTTAAAAACCCATGTCGAGTATCACAGGGAACCATGGTTAAGTAGGCCAATCGGCACTACCAATTAACAGACGCCGAGTCTTGTTGTATTTTTCGTAATACCCGACTGATGATGCAGAAAAGGAGGGAATGCATAGATAAACAATTGCCCCCTCAATGCAGTGAAAAGCATCTGTCCCTGCTGTCCCAGGGTCTGGTTCCCAAGAAACACAGTTTGGTAACTGGTGATTAAGTCTTATTTTATTGAATTTGCGTGACCTGATGTCTGTCACTGAATTTTGGGTTACCTGGTAGGTAAGTAGCTGATATTCAAATATTTCTCTGGATACACCATTACCAAATTGTATTAGTCAGATTGTCACTCTGTAGTCTAACATGCTGGTGATTTATCCCAGAGCAGTATGACTTTAGGCCATAGAACGCACCCCACATTTCCAGGTAGTTTATGCCCAGTGTCTGTGATAATGATGCCTCCTGTGCCTTTCATCTACCTCCACAGATGGAGATGGAATTGGTAGTACCCCAACCAAGCGCACTGGCATCAGTTTGTAGCACCACTAAGGGTTTGCTGATAACGATAGGGTTGGAACAATGCCGAATGTTATCCCTCCATCATTTTAATTCCATAAGCTTTGATTGGTGGCTTATTGGTCTGTCGAAATGACCAGTATTAACTTTGAGTGCTTCTATTTTTGCCCTTTGTAGATTTTTGGTAATACAAAGGTCCAAATTGTGTGGCTGGAAAGGCAGACACTATATGCCAATTACCCTTGCTACCAATCTGATAGATGGTTCACTGATGTCAGTGGGGTTGTTGCAGGCCTCAGTTAAGACTGTAGCCTTGTCCTTTGGTAAAGTCACCGACATGTGAGCTGTCAATAGTGAACCCCAAATAATCCATTATGTTGGTAGGCGTTAGTTTAGATTTAACTGGATGGATGATAACCCCAGTTTTCACCCAATTGTATGGTGGCTGTTACAGCTAGTTTGCCCAACTGCAAAGTTATGCCCACAATTAGTATGATCATATGATTATGTATTTGGTAGAGCTCTATACTGCCAGAGCTGCCCCATCCAGTTGAATTTTTAAATAACGTTTGTGATCAGTCCATGTAGGCACTGAATAGTAAGCATCTTTTAGGTTGATGCTAGCCATGGAGTAGCCTTTGGAAATCAGTTCTTTAGCAGTTACCAGTTCCCATTTTGTACTGAATATATAGTACAATGTATTCAATTTGGTCAATTCTATGATGATGCGACTGTCACCATCTATTTTGTTTTTGGTAAAGATATAAGACACAAATTCCAGCCAATCGTGTTGGGTTTACCCATTACCCATTTTGCACAATTCAAAGGTATATCCCTGGATACTGCTTAGGATATGTGTCTGTAGTTGATATACACCATGTATCAAAAAGAGTGTAATCTCCCACCAATATGTGTATTATCCACTCTTCCTATAATTTGTAAGGGACCAGACCCACCTACCTTCATTGTTACCAGTGGAAGTTTGCTTCTTCTGTGTAGTCTTCGTGGAGGTTGAGGCGCCGGTGTCTGGGTTTGTTTTTGGGTTGGGGGTTTGCGCATCTTCCACGAAGGCCGGTCTGGGCTATGGTCTAAAAGACCGCTGTCCTGTATGCCCGGCCTTTGAGTTTTCACCAGCTTCTCTTGTTCTGCTGGTGGGTGCATAAGGGTGCTGTCTTTGGCTGTAGGAGAGCCTTTATGAGCCCCAGGGTTTTTCTAAGTCCTGCTCCAACATGTTGGAATGTATGCGGGATAGTTATCTAAATCAACATGTAGAGGAACCAACGAGAGAGCAGGCTATTTTAGACTGGGTATTGAGTAATGAGGAAGGGTTAGTTAGCAGTCTTGTTGTACGTGCCCCCTTGGGCAAGAGTGACCATAATATGGTTGTTCTTCATTAGGATGGAGAGTGACATTGTTAATTCAGAAACAATGGTTCTGAACTTAAAGAAAGGTAACTTTGAGGGTATGAGACGTGAATTGGCCAAGATTGACTGGCAATTAATTCTAAAAGGGTTGACGGTGGATATGCAATGGAAGACATTTAAAGACTGCATGGATGAACTACAAAAATTGTTCATCCCAGTTTGGCAAAAGAATAAATCAGGGAAGGTAGTGCATCCGTGGATAACAAGGGAAATCAGGGATAGTATCAAAGCGAAGGATGATGCGTACAAATTAGCCAGAAAAAACAGCATACCGGAGGACTGGGAGAAATTCAGAGACCAGCAGAGGAGGACAAAGGGCTTAATTAGGAAAGGAAAAATAGATTATGAAAGAAAACTGGCAGGGAACATAAAAACTGACTGCAAAAGTTTTTATAGATATGTGAAAAGAAAGAGATTAGTTAAAACAAATGTAGGTCCCTTGCAGTCAGAAACAGGTGAGTTGATCATGGGGAACAAGGATATGGCGGACCAATTGAATAACTACTTTGGTTCCGTCTTCACTAAGGAAGACATAAATAATCTGCCTGAAATAGCAGGGGACAGCGGGTCAAAGGAGTTGGAGGAATTGAGTGAAATCCAGGTTAGCCGGGAAGTGGTGTTGGGTAAATTGAATGGATTAAAGGCCGATAAATCCCCTATCTCTTTTGGTTGGGTACATGGATAGAAAAGATTTGTAGTTGGACCATGGCTCCACGTTGACTCCATCCACACTCCACACTGCCTCAGAAAAGCAGCCAACATAATCAAAGACATCCTATCCTGGTCATTCCTTCCTCTCCCTGTTCCCATCCATCAGAAGGTATAGAGGCATGAAAGCATGCACCAGGTACAGCTTCTTCCCCTCTGTTATCAGGCTTTGAAATGGATTAAAGGCCGATAAATCCCCAGGGCCAGATAGGCTGCATCCCAGAGTACTTAAGGAAGTAGCTCCAGAAATAGTGGATGCATTAGTAATAATCTTTCAAAACTCTTTAGATTCTGGAGTAGTTCCTGAGGATTGGCGGGTAGCAAACGTAACCCCACTTTTTAAGAAGGGAAGGAGAGAGAAAACGGGGAATTACAGACCAGTTAGTCTAACATCGGTAGTGGGGAAACTGCTAGAGTCAGTTATTAAAGATGGGATAGCAGCACATTTGGAAAGTGGTGAAATCATTGGACAAAGTCAGCATGGATTTACAAAAGGTAAATCATGTCTGACGAATCTTATATAATTTTTCGAGGATGTAACTAATAGCGTGGATAGGGGAGAACCAGTGGATGTGGTGTATCTGGACTTCCAGAAGGCTTTCGACAAGGTCCCACATAAGAGATTAGTATACAAACTTAAAGCACACGGCATTGGGGGTTCAGTATTGATGTGGATAGAGAACTGGCTGGCAAACAGGAAGCAAAGAGTAGGAGTAAACGGGTCCTTTTCACAATGGCAGGCAGTGACTAGTGGGGTACCGCAAGGCTGGGACCCCAGCTATTTACAATATATATTAATGATCTGGATGAGGGAATTGAAGGCAATATCTCCAAGTTTGCGGATGACACTAAGCTGGGGGGCAGTGTTAGCTGTGAGGAGGATGCTAGGAGACTGCAAGGTGACTTGGATAGGCTGGGTAAGTGGGCAAATGTTTGGCAGATGCAGTATAATGTGGATAAATGTGAGGTTATCCATTTTGGTGGCAAAAACAGGAAAGCAGACTATTATCTAAATGGTGGCCGACTAGGAAAAGGGGAGATGCAGCGAGACCTGGGTGTCATGGTACACCAGTCATTGAAAGTAGGCATGCAGGTGCAGCAGGCAGTGAAGAAAGCGAATGGTATGTTAGCTTTCATAGCAAAAGGATTTGAGTATAGGAGCAGGGAGGTTCTACTGCAGTTGTACAGGGTCTTGGTGAGACCACACCTGGAGTATTGCGTACAGTTTTGGTCTCCAAATCTGAGGAAGGACATTATTGCCATAGAGGGAGTGCAGAGAAGGTTCACCAGACTGATTCCTGGGATGTCAGGACTGTCTTATGAAGAAAGACTGGATAGACTTGGTTTATACGCTCTAGAATTTAGGAGATTGAGAGGGGGTCTTATAGAAACTTACAAAATTCTTAAGGGGTTGGACAGGCTAGATGCAGGAAGATTGCTCCCGATGTTGGGGAAGTCCAGGACAAGGGGTCACAGCTTAAGGATAAGGGGGAAATCCTTTAAAACCGAGATGAGAAGAACTTTTTTCACACAGAGAGTGGTGAATCTCTGGAACTCTCTGCCACAGAGGGTAGTCGAGGCCAGTTCATTGGCTATGTTTAAGAGGGAGTTAGATGTGGCCCTTGTGGCTAAGGGGATCAGAGGGTATGGAGAGAAGGCAGGTACGGGACACTGAGTTGGATGATCAGCCATGGTCATATTGAATGGCGGTGCAGGCTTGAAGGGCCGAATGGCCTACTCCTGCACCTAAATTCTATGTTTCTATGTTTCTATGTTCCCAGATGCTATTTCCACGACTGGAACATTCAGGGATACGCAGTTTCCTGGTCCCAAGTATTTTTGCAGTGGTGTCCATCGTGGTCTGGCTGAATGTATTTGGATACCATGACCAGTAGATTTTGCCTTCCTGCACACCCTGCACACTTCATAGAATCATAGAATCATAGAAAGTAGGTGCGAGAGTAGACCACCAGGTCCGTCGAGCCCGCACCGCCATTCACTCATGGCTGAACACCAAACAGACACACTTACCCACAAACAGTAGACACAAGACACAGAACACAAGACACTACCCTCCCCTTTATACCGCTATCACCCCTCTCCACCCCAAGAACCGCGTGATCTCCTGGGGGAGGCAAAAAACCGGATAAAAACCCAGGTCCAATTCGGGAAAAAAATCCGGGAAATTCCTCTCCGACCCCAATCCAGGCGATCGACATTTGTCCAGGAGATCACTCAGGTCTACTATACTAACCATACCTAGGTCCATATCCCTGCCCTCTCCCCGTAGCCCCTTATCCCCTTGGCAGCTAAAAAACCATCTATTTTCGACTTAAATATATTTAACGTTTCTGCTTCCACTGCTCCCTGGGGCAGTGAATTCCACAAACTAACCACTCTCTGGGTGAAGAAGTTCTTCCTCATCTCAGTTTTAAAAGAGCCCCCCCTCACTCTGCAACTATGTCCCCTAGTTCTAGCCTCCCCGATCATTGGGAACATCCTCGGTGCATCCACCCGATCAAGGCCCCTCACGATCTTATACGTTTCAATGAGATCGCCTCTCATTCTTCTAAACTCCAAAGAGTAGAGTCCCAGCTTACTTAACCTTTCCTCATATGTCAATCCCCTCATTGCAGGAATTAATCTTGTAAACCTTCGCTGCACTGCCTCCAGGGCTAGTACATCCTTTCTTAAGTATGGACCCCAGAACTGTACACAGTATTCCAAATGTGGTCTCACCAATACCGTGTACAGCTGCAGCAAAACCTCCGTGTTTTTATACTCAATCCCCCTAGCAATAAAAGCCAAAACTCCATTGGCCTTCCTGATTGCTTGCTGAACCTGCATACTGACTTTTAGTGATTCATGTACTAATACCCCTAGATCCCTTTGCGTTGCATTACAACGCAGCTCCTCCTCATTTAGAAAATAACTTGCCCTATCATTTTTTCCCCCAAAGTGAATGACTTCACTTGTAGTTTTGTTCGTCAAAACCCCTCTTCAGGGTCAGCCCAGAATTGACCCCCAAGTACTCCCCTCTGGCGAGGGAGATGCACTGTGCAGCCCAACGTAAGGTGCTGCTGTGGGTGTTTTTTATATCCCCACGGTGACTAGACTCCATCTCCCGGGGTCTGTCATGTTGGAGCTTTTGCTCCATAAGCCGCTCCAACCGGCTCCAGCGCTCACAGTCGCCGGCCGTTCGCGGCTGCTCAAAGTCGGACTCATCAGTCAACGACTCTTTTGGTTTTCTTCTTGCCTTCCCGCCCAGACGCAGTGTTTAATCTGGCCGGTGCGGGGGTGAAGTCGGGCACAGCTGTTCCCTTACGGGTGATTCCTGTGCCGCCGGCCGCTGCTGGCGTCCGCAACTCCGCGGTCTTCCCCCGCCAGCTTTGTCGCAGCTCTGGTCGACTTCTTTGCCTTGTGCATGTTTCCCCACCTGTAGAACAGTATGGGAACAATAAAGACCGCAGTATCACTTACCTGCAGGTCCAGGCTTAAAACTTGCCGTTATGGGGGAACGTCCTTCCACCCCTCCTCCTGCCGTTTTGACTTGTCAAAGCCAACGGCTCCGTTCTGTATAGTCTCCCGCCCAGCCATGGTGTTTAATCTGGCCGGTGCGGGAGCGAAGTCGGGCACAGCTGTTCCCTTACGGGTGATTCCTGTACTGCCTGCCATTTACTCGCAGCACTTGTGGACACTATTTTGTCCAGCTTACCCCCTGTGTAAAAACAGCGCAGGGAACAAAAAACTACCGCTGAGTAAATCACTTACCTGCAGGTCGCGGTTTCAAACTTACCGCTGCGGTGGAACGCTCCACCCCGCCTGTCGTTTCGCAAGCGTGAAAGCAATATGACACGCATGCGTCCTGGCGGGGTTCTTCATGTAGTCACTCACATGACTCCGAAGTAAAATAACCCATTATCTGTTATTTGCACTTTATCAGTTTATTTATTCATGTGTGTATATATTTATATTATGGTATATGGACACACTTATCTGTTTTGTCATAAATGCCTACTATGTTCTGTGTGCTGAAGCAAAGCAAGAATTTTATTGTCCTATACAGGGACACATGACAATAAACTCACTTGAACTTGAACTTGAATTTGAATACAATATAATACACTATGACACATGGTTTATAACACACCCAAATACAATATAATATACTGTAACACACCTTAACACAATATAGATAGATATAGATAGATATAATTTAATTGCCACACAACCAAGGTCGGTGGTATTTGGGTTGCCAGCAGCGGTACAATAATAAAGAACACAACCACAATAAAATGTTTACACAAACATCCACCACAGCATTCATCACTGTGGTGGAAGGCACAGAGCTTGGCCAGTCCTCCTCCATTTTCCCCCGTGATCGGGACCACCACCCTCCACAGCCGTTGCTGCGGGCGTCCAGATGGTAAGGGACAAAGTCAAAGTGAAGGTGAGTCCAGGATCGGCTCTTCCCAACCAGAGACCGCGGCTTCAGGCTGGTGAAGGCCGCAGGCCGGCGGTCAAAGTTTTAAAGTACCTGCCGTGCCGCAGCCGGAAGCACCGCAGTCTGCAGGGCCGGCGGTCGAAGCTCCCCTCCAGGGGTGATGTTAAGTCCATACCGCGCCCGCGGTAGAAGACAGCCGCGGGCCGGCGGTGGAAGCTTCTTCTTCCCCCCGGGTCCTCCACGAGGGATCCCGGGCTGTAGACGCCGCACCAGCTGGAGTTCTGCAGACCGCGGCTTCAGGCTGCCGGCTGCCGCGGGCCAGCGTAACGGAGCGCTCCCCTCCAGCGAGGTCTCACCCGCTCCGCGCCGAGAGTCCACGCTGCGCCCGCCGCTGAAGCTCCGGGCGTGTCTCCGGGAAAGTCCGCGCCGATCCATGCTGTTAAGCCACGGGGGAGGCGACCTGAAAAAATCGCCTCTCCATGGAAGAGGCGGCCGAAACGGTTTCCCCCTTACCCCCCCACACCACCCCCCAAACAAAACACACAAAGATACATTAAAAACAGACTTTTAAACATACTAAAAAAATAAAAAAAGTTGAAAAAAAACGGACACGCTGCCGACAGGCTGCTGCCAGTACAGCGCCCCCTTTCTGCATAACGCACTATGGATACAATATAACACTCTATAATACAAAATATGCCGGGTGGGACGGTCAATCCCGTGTGGAGAGACAAGGGGAGAGAGGGGGCAAGGCTGGGTGAGGGGTGTCACAGAGACACACAGATTCACCACCCTCTGACTAAATAAATTCCTCCCCATCTCCTTTCTAAAAGAACGGCCTTTAATTCTGAAGCTGTGCCCTCTGGTCCGAGACTCTTCCACTAGTGGAAACATCCTCTCCACATCCACTCTATCCAAGCCTTTCACTATTGGGAAGGTTTTAATGAGGACAGCACCTCATTCTTCAAAACTCCAGCGAGTCCAGGCCCAGTGCAGACAAATGCTCATCGTACATTAACCTACTCATTCCTGGGATCATTCTTGTAAACCTCCTCTGGACCCTCTGTAGTGCCAAGCACATCCTTCCTCTGATATAGGACCCAAAACTGCTAACAATGGCCCATGTCCCTCTAAACCTGTCCTATCCATGTACCTGTCGAAGTATCTTTTAAACATTGCAATATTCCCTGCGTCAACTACCTCCTCCAGCAGCTCGTTCCATACACACACCCTCTGTCTGGAAAAGTTACCCCTCAAACTTCTATGTTTAAGAAAGAACTGCAGATGCTGGAAAAATTGAAGGTAGACAAAAAAACTTGGAGAAACTCAGCGGGTGAGGCAGCATCTATGGAGCGAAGGAATAGGTGACATTCCGGGTCTAATGAATGGTCTCGACCTGAAACGTCGCCTATTCCTTCGCTCCATAGATGCTGCCTCACCCGCTGAATATCTCTAGCTTTTTTGTCTCCCTCAGATTCCTATTAAATCTTTCCCCTACACCTTAAACCAATGTTCTCTGGTCCTCGATTCCCCTACTCTGGCAAGAGACTGTGCGTCTCCCGATTTATTCCTGTCATGATTTTGCACACCTCTATAAGATCATCCCTCATCCTCCTGCGCTCCAAGGAATAAAGTTATAATGCACTATAATGCATAACGCACCATAATACAATATAATACTCTATCACACATGATTTTTAACACACCCAAATACAATATAATACACTATAACACACCTTAGCACAATATAACACACTATAATGCAATATAACACACTATAATACAAAATGTGGTTGATGCCCCTCACCAAGATGGTCGCCATCGCTACAAGCGCCCCTCACCAAGATGTCTTCCGTACTCTTCAGTCACAGTTGTAAAAGGACTTGTTCCGACACACAAAGTCTCTTACCAAGTATCTATATTTAGTCACTACACACATTGTGCTCTAGCTGTCCGTGGTCATCACTGGGACTAGAGAGCGAGCTAGAGGCGGGGAAGCTACAATTATACAGGAGACAATGGGGAGTGGTTAGTAGTGGTGAGGTCACTATGTTAAAGGAGCATGCACTGATCTACATCCTTTCTCTTGGAAACAAAGCGACCACGGCATACGCTAGAGGCAAACCAGAAACAGTTGGAAAACATTATGAAGCAGACTACTCGCCCACTCCGTACCGGACAGGCGGCTTGACCAAACGCCCAGAGCGGGTGCGCAACCCGCCTTCCCCTTCCACCGCAGGAGCTACAGGAACGGGGGCAGGGACAGAGATAGGGGAACCGGGAGACGAACGCCCAGGGGGAGGAGGAGAACGAGGCGAAGGAACGGGCTCCACAGCAGGTGAAGGAGGAGAAGGGGGACCGTGTGGGCTGGGCACCATGAGCTGAGAGGGAAGGGTCCGTGGCATGCGAGGAGTGACAGGGGCAGGAGGAGTCGCAGGCGGCGGTGAATGGACTGGCGGTGGGGACTGGACAGGCGGCGGAGAATGGACAGGCGGCGAAAACGGGTCCGCGGGAGGCGGAGAAGGCCCGTTGACTAGCAGCAGGTGCTGTCGTGTCCGACGGTACACGGTGCCCTCGTAATTAACCAGGTAGGACCGGGGAGAGTCGGCATTGCCAACGACAACGGCCAGCCGGTGATGACCGGAGGTGGACATCATCCGGACAACCTGGCCTGGGAACAGACGGGGAAGTAGTCGGGAAGATTTATCAAAGGAGCGCTTTTGGATGACCTGTTTCTCGATGATGCGCTCCTGGACAGTGGCAGGGCTGCGGACAGCGGGCGCCAGAGATTGCTGAGAAACCGGGAGAGGGGGTCTAGTGGTGCGGGACATGAGGCGCTGGGCAGGCGAACCAAGTGCGGGGTCCCGGGAAATGTTGCGGAGGTTGAGGAGGGCAAGATAGAAGTCCGAATGGGACAGACGGCAATGTTCCAGCAGCTCCTTGGCACTGCGGACAGCGCGCTCTGCAAGGCCGTTGCTTTGCGGGTACTCGGGGCTGCTGGTGATGTGGCGAAAGTTCCATAGGGCGGCGAAAGCGGCGAACTCTGCGCTGGAAAACTGTCCGCCGTTGTCGGATTGGAGAGTCACCGGGGAACCAAAGGTAGAAAAGTGGCGGCGAAGCTTCCCGATGACGGCAACAGACGTGAGGGAAGGCAGCTGGTCCACCTCGAACCAGCTGGAGTAGGAGTCCACCAGGACCAGGAAGTGTTTGCCACGCCATTCGAAAATGTCAGTGGCGACAGCCATCCACGGCAACTCGGGAGCCGGCTGCTGCATGAGAGGTTGGCGTTGTTGATGAGGCAGTAGGCTGTTGCAGGCAGCACAGGCGGAGACCCTGTCACGAATCTCCTGAATCATGCCAGGCCAGAAAAACTGAGCTTGGGCCTGGGACAAAGTGGCCTCCACCCCGGGGTGACCGCTGTGTGCGGTTTGGTAGTAGTGGTCACGCAGAGCGTCCGGCACCACGACCTTGTGACCCTTCACCACCACGCCGCTGTGCAGCACCAATTCGTCCCGAACCAGGAAGTAGGGCACGGCACCGGCCGGTAGGGAAGAGCGTCGGTCAGGCCAGCCACGGCGGATGACGCCCGCAAGCTGTTGTAGGGCAGGATCAGCGGCAGTGTGTTCGACCAGGGACTGCATCTGCCAAGAGGGAACAATGTTAACGTTCAGCACCATCAGGTCAGACGATTCGTATGGATGGCGGGCAACGGAAGGGAGCGGCGCACGGGACAGTGTGTCGGCCACGAACATCTCCTTGCCCTTGCGGTACACAATGTTGAAAGTAAATCGTTGGAGCTGCAGCATCATCCGCTGCAACCGCGAGGAGGCCGCATGGATAGGCTTGTTCAAGATAGAAACCAGCGGCTGGTGGTCCGTTTCAATGGTGAAAGTGTTGCCCAGATTGTAGTCTTTGAATTTGGAGCATGCGAAAACCACGGCAAGGAGCTCCTTCTCGATCTGAGCGTAGCGCTGCTCAGCAGGGGTCATGGTGCGAGAGGCATAGGAAACAGGCAGCTGCCGATCGTCCTGGAGCTGCAGGCAGGCAGCACCGAGTCCGAACCGAGAAGCATCGCAGGTGAGGACGATTGGCCTGTTCAGGTCAAAATACGTTAAAGTCGGGGTGCGAGCGAGCTTGGACTTCAGGGCTACGAATGCCGACTGGTGATGCGGTAGCCAGACCCAGGCATTGTCCTTTTTGATTAGCTCCCTCAGAGGGGCACTCAGTTCGCTGAGGTCGGGTATGAACTTACCCAGGTAGTTGACCATGCCCAGAAAGCGCTGCAGGCCGGGCACGTCGGTGGGAGCAGGCATTTCGGTGACCGCAGCAGTCTTCTGGGGGTCTGGCTTTAGTCCCCTGGCCGTGAAAACGTGGCCCACGTACGTGACCTCCTGAACGCGGAACCGACACTTCTTCGGGTTGAGCTTGAGATTGATCTCACGAGCCCGGTCCAGGACTTGGCGGAGGTGCAGGTCGTGCTCAGCGACGTCCTTCCCGTATACCAAAATGTCATCAACAATAATAGCACATGGCAACCCGGCAAACAGCTGTTCCATGGTCCGCTGGAAAACCTCGCTTGCTGAGTTGATCCCGAAGGGCATGCGAAGAAAACGAAACCTGCCGAAAGGTGTGCTGAAGGTGGTTAAAAAGGATGAACGTTCATCCAGAGGGATCTGCCAAAAGGAGCTCTTGGCATCTAAGACCGAGAAGACAGTGGCAGGACCAACCTGTGCAGCGACGTCCTCCACCGTCCGCATGGGGTAGTGCGGGCGTTGGATAGCAAAGTTCAGGTCCTTCGGGTTGATGCAGATCCTGATCTCGCTGGCGTCTTTCTTGGCAGCGACGGCCATGGTGGAGACCCACAGGGTGGGTGCGCTCACCTCCTTGAGAATGCCAGTGGAAACCATATCACGAAGTGTGGACTCCACGCGGCCCTTCATGGCAAAAGACACACGGTGGGCCGGTCTAACCACCGGGTCGACCCCCGGGTCAACAACGATTTTATAGGCACAGGGCAGTTTGCCCAGAATGTCATCGAAACGGTCGGGATACTCTATCAGGGGGTCCATGGGGGCCTGCACCAGGTGGACGTCGCGGTGAAAAGAGACCAAACCCAAGTCCTGGCATGCACGGGCGCCCAGCAGGGTGACGTTATCAGAGTCCAGCAGGAGAAAAGTGAGGGGCCGAGAGGTCTTGAGAACAGTGCAGATAACAGTGGCCTTCCCCACTGCGACCAGAACACCTCCCCCATAGGCATGAAGGCGGGAGTTATCGGGAAGCACTCTCTCACCCGAGCTTATCTGTTTGAAGAGGCGAACAGACATAATGTTTGCAAACGCACCAGTATCGACCTTGGCCGAGAAGGAGTGTCCATTCACAGAAACATGTATGGAGGGATCCTTTATCAGGGCAGGTGCACTCAAGAGCGAAAACACAGTCGGATCACCATGGGAGGAAATCGTATCTGAATCAGGGAGTTCGGGCTGGTACTGGGAACCAGGCGCGCTATCAGTGTCCGCAAGAATGTTTAGACTCCTTCTAGGAGCAGGGACCGGTTTCCCACGAGAACGACAGGCTGAAGAAAAATGGTTAAGTTTCCCGCAGGAGTTGCAAGTTTTACCCAGCGCCGGGCAAACGTTGTTCTGGTGCGAGGAGAAATTACAATTTGGGCAACGACGAGGGGTGACCTTAGCGGGAGTGGAGGGGGTGAACTGGCGAGGCGGGCTATTGATCCGCCGGCGGCCAACGGTACCGGTGAAGTTGATGTCCTGGGACGGTGGGTGAGAAACAGAGCCGACAGCAGAGGCCATACGAGCAGAATGCATGGCATCCTTTAGCGTGAGGTCGGGTTTCATTAGGAGATCTTCGCGCAGCTTTGAGTTTAGGAGACCGTAGACCAGGACGTCCCTGATCAATTCGTCCGTGGTAATTGCTTCGAGGCGGCACCGCCGAGCCATATGTCGCAAAGAGCCAATGTAAGCGTCAATGTGCTCACCGGGAATCTGACGTCTAGTGAAAAACTTGAAGCGCTCAATGATGTTATTAGTGGGAATGTCACATAGGGCAGTAAATTTGGTCATGAGACATACCGGGTCATGGCGGTCTTCAGGAGGGACGAATTCGAACGCCGCATAATGTTCCATAGCCTCCGGACCAGCCAGGTTGAGGAGTAGGTGAGCCTGTACCACAGGAGTGGCACCAGGATGAGCGATAGCGATGTAATGTTCATAGTCGCGCTGGAAGACAGTCCAGCGGTGCACGATGTCCGCGTCAAAAACGAGCTTGTCAGGACGACGGCACGAGTTAGCCATAGTAAAATGCAATGGTGGGGAAACAACTGGGAGAAACAAATAATAAAATAAAACCGATAAACAGGAGACGCAAGTCTACCGCGCTGACACCATGTAAAAGGACTTGTTCCGACACACAAAGTCTCTTACCAAGTATCTTTATTTAGTCACTACACACATTGTGCTCTAGCTGTCCGTGGTCATCACTGGGACTAGAGAGCGAGCTAGAGGCGGGGAAGCTACAATTATACAGGAGACAATGGGGAGTGGTTAGTAGTGGTGAGGTCACTATGTTAAAGGAGCATGCACTGATCTACAACAGTCACTTCCACTAATTGCCCTGCACCAAGATAGTAGCAGCCTCCCCTCAGTCAGTCACTTGCTGCAAATGCCCCGCACCAACATGGCTGCCTCAGTCACACTCACTCCCCGCTGATGCCCCGCAGTGTCCTTTGTGATCTCCACCCGGTCATTCGTTCATGCCGGGTGGGACGGTGATGCCGGGTGGGATGGTCGAGCCCGTGGGGATCGACTAGGGAAGAGAGGGGGCAGGGCTGGGGCAGGGGAGTCATCAAGTTACACAGATTCACCACCCTCTGACTAAAGAAATTCCTCCCCATCTCCTTTCTAAAAGAACGGCCTTTAATTTTGAGGCTGTGCCCTCTGGTCCGAGACTCTCCCACTAGTGGAAACATTCTCTCCACATCCACTCTATCCAAGCCTTTCACTATTCGGGAAAGTTTTAATGAGGATCCCACCCCCTTATTCTTACAAACTCCAGCAAGTCCTGGCCCAGTGCAGACAAACGCTCATTGTACATTAACACACTCATTCCTGGGATCGTCTTGTAAACCTCTGGACCCTAGTGAAGGAATAGGAAACGTTTCGGGTCGAGACCCTTCTTCAGACTGAAGAAAGTTCAGTCAAAAGAAGGGTCTCGTCCTGAAACGTCGTCTATTCCTTCGCTCCATAGATGCTGCCTCACCCGCTGAATTTCTCCAGCTTTTTTGTCTACCTCAGATTCCTATTAAATCTTTCCCCTTCACCTTAAACCGATGCCCTCTGATCCTCGATTCCCCTAATCTGGCAAGAAACTCTGTGCATCTACTCGAACTATTTCTGTCATGATTTTGTACACCTCTATAAGATCATTCCTCATCCTCCTGCGCTCCAAGGAATAAAGTTATAATGCACTATAATACATAACGCACCATAATACAATATAATACACTATGACACATGGTTTATAACACACCCAAATACAATATAATATACTGTAACACACCATAACACAATATAATCCACTATGGATACAATATAACACTCTATAACACAAAATATGGTTGATACCCCTCACCAAAATGGTCGCCATTGCTACAAACGCCCCTCACCAAAATGGCTTCCATACTCTTCAGTCACAGACACTTCCACTAATTGCCCTGCACCAAGATGGCAGCAGCCTCCCATCAGTCAGACACTTGCTGCAAATGCCCTGCACCAAGATGGCTGCCTCAGTCACATTCACTCCCCGCTGATGCACCGCAGTGTCCTTTGTGATCTCCACCCGGTCATTCGTTCATGCCGGGTGGGACGGTCGATGGCGTGGGGAGAGACAAGGGGAGAGAGGGGGCAGGGCTGGGAGAGGGGATTCACAGAGTCACACAGATTCACCGCCCTCTGACTAAAGAAATTCCTCCACATCTCCTTTCTAAAGGAACGGCCTTTAATTTTGAGGTTGTGCCCTCTGGTCCGAGACTCTCCCACATACACTCCATCCAAGCCTTTCACTATACGGGAAAGTTTTAATGAGGATCCCACCCCCTTATTCTTACAAACTCCAGCAAGTCCAGGCCCAGTGCAGACAAACGCTCATCGTACATTAACCCACTCATTCCTGGGATCATTCTGGTAAACCTCCTCTGGACCCTCTGCAGTGCCAAGCACATCCTTCCTCAGATGCGGGACCCAAAACTGCTCACAATGGCCCATGTCACTCTAAACCTGTCCTAGCCCTGTACCTGTTCAAGTGTCTTTTAAACACTGATATAGTCTTTGCCTCAACTGCCTCCTCCGGCTGCTCGTTCCATACACACACCCTCTGTGTGGAAAAGTTACCGCTCCGATTTCCGAGTGATCATAATATGGTTGAGTTCTTCATTAGGATGGAGAGTGACATTGTTAATTCAGAAACAAGGGTTCTGAACTTAAAGAAAGGTAACTTTGAGGGTATGAGACGTGAATTGGCCAAGATTGACTGGCAATTGATTCTTAAAGCGTTGACGGTGGATATGCAATGGAAAACATTTAAAGACTGCATGAATGAACTACAACAATTGTTCATCCCAGTTTGGCAAAAGAATAAATCAGGGAAGGTAGTGCATCCGTGGATAACAAGGGAAATCAGGGATAGTATCAAAACAAGAGATGAAGCATACAAATTAGCCAGAAAAAGCAGCCTACCGGAGGACTGGGCGAAATTCAGAGTCCAGCAGAGGAGGACAAAGGGTTTAATTAGGAAAGGGAAAATAGATTATGAAAGAAAACTGGCAGGGAGAACATAAAAACTGACTGCTAAAGTTTTTATAGATATGTGAAGAGAAAAAGATTAGTTAAAACAAATGTAGGTCCCTTGCAGTCAGAAACAGGTGAATTGATCATGGGGAACAAGGACATGGCAGACCAATTGAATAACTACTTTGGTTCTGTCTTCACTAAGGAAGACATAAATAATCTGCCGGAAATAGCAGGGGACCGCGCAAATGAGATGGAGGAACTGAGTGAATTCCAGGTTAGCCGGGAAGTGGTGTTAGGTAAATTGAATGGATTAAAGGCCAATAAATCCCCAGGGCCAGATAGGCTGCATCCCAGAGTACTTAAGGAAGTAGCCCCAGAAATAGTGGACGCATTAGTGATAATTTTTCAATACTCCTTAGATTCTGGAGTAGTTCCTGAGGATTGGAGGGTAGCTAATGTAACCCCACTTTTTTAAAAAGGGAGGGAGAGAGAAAACGGGGAATTACAGACCAGTTAGTCTAACATCGGTAGTGGGGAAATTGCTAGATTCAGTTATTAAAGATGGGATAGCAGCACATTTGGAAAATGGTGAAATCATTGGACAAAGTCAGCATGGATTTACGAAAGGTAAATCATGTCTAACGAATCTTATAGAATTTTTCGAGGATGTAACTAGTAGAGTGGATAAGGGAGAACCAGTGGATATGTTATATCTGGACTTTCAGAAGGTTTTCGACAAGGTCTCACATAAGAGATTAGTATACAAACTTAAAGCACACAGTATTGGGGGTTCAGTATTGATGTGGATAGAGAACTGGCTGGCAAACAGGAAGCAAAGAGTAGGAGTAAACGGGTCCTTTTCACAATGGCAGGCAGTGACTAGTGGGGTACCGCAAGGCTCAGTGCTGGGACCCCAGCTATTTACAATATATATTAATGATTTGGACGAGGGAATTGAATGCAACATCTCCAAGTTTGCGAATGACACGAAGCTGGGGGGCAGTGTTAGCTGTGAGGAGGATGCTAGGAGGCTGCAAGGTGACTTGGATAGGCTGGGTGAGTGGGCAAATGCATGGCAGGTGCAGTATAATGTGGATAAATGTGAGGTTATCCACTTTGATGGCAAAACAGGAAAGTAGACTATTATCTGAATGGTGGCCGATTAGGAAAAGGGAAGATGCAACGAGACCTGGGTGTCATGGTACACCAGTCATTGAAAGTAGGCATGCAGGTGCGCCAGGCAGTGAAGAAGGCGAATGGTATGTTAGCATTCATAGCAAAAGGATTTGAGTATAGGAGCAGGGAGGTTCTACTGCAGTTGTACAGGGTCTTGGTGAGACCACACCTGGAGTATTGCGTACAGTTTTGGTCTCCTAATCTGAGGAAAGACATTCTTGCCATAGAGGGAGTACAGAGAAGGTTCACCAGACTGATTCCTGGGATGTCAGGACTTTCATATGAAGAAAGACTGGATAGACTCGGCTTGTACTCGCTAGAATTTAGAAGATTCAGCGGGGATCTTATAGAAACTTACAAAATTCTTAAGGGGTTGGACAGGCTAGATGCAGAAAGATTGTTCCCGATGTTGGGGAAGTCCAGGACAAGGGGTCACAGTTTAAGGATAAAGGGGAAATCTTTTAGGACCGAGATGAGAAAGACATTTTTCACACAGAGAGTCGTGAATCTCTGGAATTCTCTGCCACAGAAGGTAGTTGAGGCCAGTTCATTGGCTATATTTAAGAGGGAGTTAGATGTGGCCCTTGTGGCTAAAGGGATCAGGGGGTATGGAGAGAAGGCAGGTACAGGATACTGAGTTGGATGATCAACCATGATCATATTGAATGCTTGAATGGTCGAATGGCCTACTCCTGCACCTATTTTCTATGTTTCTATGTTTCTATGATTCCTTTGTTTAAGAAAGAACTGCAGATGCTGGAAAAATCAAAGGTAGACAAAAAAAGCTGGAGAAACTCAGCGGATGAGGCAGCATCTATGGAGCGAAGGAATAGGCGATGTTTCGGATCGAGACCCTTCTTCAGACTGAAGTTGGGTCAGTCTGAAGAATAGACAATAGGTGCAGGTGTAGGCCATTCAATGTGATCATGGCTGATCATCCACAATCAGTACCCCGTTCCTGTAGTGTTTGACGGATAATAACTCACAATCGACTCCTGTTGTACTGAGGCAGTAAGTCGGCTTTTAAGATGGCTGCGGACTGATTCCCCGAAAACATACATATAGGGGCAGAGCCCTCTAGTGGTGACTGTAAGGACAGCCTTCTAGACACAATGTTTTTTCCCCTCCTTGTAAATGAAGGCGATCATTTAAGTCCAGTTATCAAATCAAATATAAGTCCTTTTGAAATCAGTCCAACGTCCTTTCAAATTTCATGTCCTCTATTAATAAACGAATGTCCAAAAAAATAACTGCTCAGTGAATATAACGGTGTTATGGCTTCACAGCTGAAAATCTTGCAGATACTGAGTTCTCCTCTTCTGTCGCTGAGAGCGTGGAGCGGGATTTGGCTGCTCTGCTGTATGCTGACCGCCATTGCTGTCTTGACTGGATATCGGGAAAGGAAAAGCATCTGGTTCGGCTTCTTCCTGTCTCTGTCTGCTTAGGATGAGACGCCTCGCGTTCCATCTGGTGTTATCTGGTGTCTCCGTTTGATCTGCGTCGGCTTTGAGAGTGTGCTTGCGAGCTTATGCTGTCTGTTGGGGGGGCTGAATTGTACCCAGTCGCCGACCTTGAACCGCGGCGCTCGTACTCTGCGTTTGGCATCACAGTATGTTTTCCCTTTAGCTTGTCTGTGTGCTATCGTTTCCTCCCTCACTTTTGTGTCTGGATTTGGGCGCGATGGTGGTTGTAGAGCATTCAGTTTCGTTCGCAGGTTTTTCGCCCTATCATCAGCTGGCATTTTCCCAGTCAGCATGTGCAGTGTGGATATGTAGGATCGGAGGGGGATATGGATTGACTGTTTTCCCCTCCAACATGCTCGCTTTTACGCATTCTTTGACAACGCGATTGAATCGTTCAACCCCGCCGTTTGATTGGGGGTTGTATCGCGACGTCCGCTGATGTTGAATGTCATAACTCGCGAGGTAGGTGGAGAACTGTTCAGAAATGAACTGTGGGCCGTTGTCTGTTGTTATGACCTCCGGCAGTCCCCACTTGGTGAACAGCTTTTCGAGAATCGCGATGATCGAGCTTGTCGTGACTGAAGAAGTAGTTGCAATCTCAGGCCACTTGCTGTGGAGATCATGTACTACAAGTAGAATCCGCTGGCTTCTTGGCGCAGCTTGCACTTCTCTGAAGATGTCGACTTGCAAGTGCCTCCATGGTTTGTCCAGCCATGGGATTGGCTGAAGAGGGGCAGGACGTGGTTTTGTTGCTTTCTCACTAATTGTGCATGCTTCACAATTTTTGACGAAATCTACGCGACGATCTATTGCTGGCCGCCACACTGTCTCGCGACACCGTTGTTTCATCTTAACAACGCCCAGGTATCCTTCGTGTGCCAGTTGTAACACGCGGTGTTGCAGCGATTTGGGTATAACCACTCGAGTTCCACGCATGATACATGTATCGTCAAACACAGCCAGTTCGTGGCGTACCCGGAGGTACGGAAGGAACCAAGTCGGCTGCTATCTCCTTGGGCCAGTCTGTCCTGAGATACTGGCAGACGATTTGCAGTGTGCCGTCAGCTGTCGACTGTGCTTTTAGATCTCCCCACGTTACTAGATTCACCATCACGTGCGAAATCAACGCTTGAAGCGTCACTATCGCTATGTGCGTGCGGGCGCCACCGTTGGGACACAACTGAGCATGTCTGCAATGCGATTGCGTGAACCTGCGAGGTATTCGACTTCGAAGTTGTACTGATGAAGGTGATCGGACCATCTGTGGATCCGGAGCGGTCAACGTCCTGAGCCTGACGTATCCAGTAACCTAGTTAGCGCTTGGTGATCCGTACGGAGTGTGAATGGTCTCCCGTATAGGTATACGTGTCAGTGTTCGCACGCGCAGATGCACGCTAATGCTTCGCGTTCCCGGTGGAGTACTTGCGTTCGATTGTAGTCAAGGGATGGGACGCGAATGCGATCAGTCGTTTGCTTCCATCGGTGCACTGCGATAAAACCACTCCGATCGCGATGCTGGAATGGTCTGTTGTGACGTACGTTTCAGCACTTGGGTCAAAGTGCGCGACAACAGGCAGAGATTCTATTTTGTCTTTCAGCGTGTTGAATGTGATGTCCTGCTCACTTGTCCATTCCCACTGTGTGTCTTTCCGTATAGCAGCTTCTGTAGCGGTTCTGCGATCTGCACGTACTGGGGCACAAACATGCGGTAGAAGTTGGTGGTGCCCAGAAATGAAGCTTACTCTTTCTCGTTAGTTGGGGTGGGGAGCACATTGATGGCTTGGACATTGTCCTGAGTAGGCTCAACTACAGTCGCTGTCACTCTGTACCCGAGAAAATCGATCTCGGATGTTGCAAATGTGCACTTTGCTGCGTTGAGCGTCTAGTTGTGTTGTGCGAGACGAGCTAACACTGCATCCAGTCGTCGATCGTGTTCCTCCTTGTCCCTTCCATGGACGACGACATCATCGAGTGTCTGAGAAGGAGAGAGAGACAGAGAGAGAGAGGGGAGAGGAAGGAGAAAGGGGGGAGAGGATGGTGTGAATGTGAGAGAGTGAGGAGGGAGAGAGAGATTTATAGAATAATACAGTGCGGAAACAGACCCTTCGGCCCAACTCGCCCACACCGGCCAACAATGTCCCAGCTACACTAGTCCCACTTGCCTGCGCTTGGTCCATAACCTTCCAAACCTGTCCTATCCATGTACCTGTCCAACTGTTTCTAAAACGATGGGATAGTCCCAGCCTCAACTACCTCCCGTGGCAACTTGTTCCAAAAACCCACCACCCTGTGTGAAAACGTTACCCCTCGGCTCCAGTACAAGCTGCTCTAAGAATCCATCACAGAGGCACTCCACAAACTCCCTTTCTTGGGGTTCAGTTCCAACCTGATTTTCCCAGTTTACCTCCTTGTTGAAATCTCCCATAACAACTGTAGCATTAAGGGTCTATCCCACTATGGCGACCTAATTTGCGAGTTTAAAAGAGTTTGCGCTTGCCACAAACTTGCAGCATGGTTGATACGTGGTCCTAGGAGGTCACTGTAACCAGTGGCGGACGGGGTCTAAAAATATTGGTTGCCAGGAGACAAAGGGGGCCCACTTCATCAGGGGCCCACTTGATATAGGGGGCCCACTTCATCAGAGGCCCACTTGATATAGGGGGCCCACTTGATCAGAGGCCCACTTGCCATCGGGCAAGCTGACACCCTGGTCAGTCCGCCACTGACTGTAACTCTCCTTCATGCAGGAGAGAAGTTTGCACATACAGTTTGGTCGAGGAATATTTTTCAGCATGGTTCTTTTGAACTTGTAGTGCAGTGGTAGTGGGGTCACCATGTCGTTAGTTCAAGTTCAAGTTCAAGTGAGTTTATTGTCATGTGTCCCTGTATAGGACAATGAAATTCTTGCTTTGCTTAAGCACACAGAAAAATAGTAAGGCATTTACTACAGTACAGATAAATGTGTCCATATACCAAGATATAAATATATACACACATGAATAAATAAACTGCAAATAAAGTGCAAATAACAGAAAGTGGTTGTTAATAATCAGAGTTTTGTCCGAGCCAGGTTTAATAGCCTGATGGCTGAAGGGAAGTAGCTATTCCTGAACCTGGTTGTTGCAGTCTTCAGGCTCCTGTACCTTCTACCTGAAGGTAGCAGGGAGATGAGTGTGTGGCCAGGGTGGTGTGGGTCTTTGATGATACTGCCAGCCTTTTTGAGGCAGCGACTGCGATAAATCCCCTCGATGGAAGGAAGGTCAGAGCCGATGATGGACTGGGCAGTGTTTACTACTTTTTGTAGTCTTTTCCTCTCCAGGGCGCTCAAATTGCCGAACCAAGCCACGATGCAACCGGTCAGCATGCTCTCGACTGTGCACCTGTAGAAGTTAGAGAGAGTCTTCCTTGACAATCCGACTCTCCGTAATCTTCTCAGGAAGTAGAGGCGCTGATGTGCTTTTTTGATGATTGCATTAGTGTTCTCGGACCAGGAAAGATCTTCAGAGATGTGCACGCCCAGGAATTTGAAGCTCTTGACCCTTTCAACCATCGACCCGTTGATATAAATGGGGCTGTGGGTCCCCCTCCTACTCCTTCCAAAGTCCACAATCAGTTCCTTGGTTTTGCTGGTGTTGAGGGCCAGGTTATTGCGCTGGCACCATATGGACAGTTGCTCGATCTCTCTTCTATATTCTGACTCATCCCCATCAGTGATACGCCCCACGATGGTGGTGTCATCAGCGAACTTGATGATGGAGTTCGCACTGTGGTTCGCTACGCAGTAATGGGTATAGAGTGAGTACAGCAGGGGGCTGAGCACGCAGCCTTGAGGTGCTCCCGTGCTGATTGTTATCAAGGCTGACACATTTCCACCAATACGAACAGACTGTGGTCTGTGGACGAGGAAGTCGAGGATCCAGTTGCAGAGGGATGCGCAGAGACCCAGTTCTGCGAGTTTGGTAACCAGTTTGGAGGGGATGGTTGTGTTAAATGCCGAGCTGTAATCGATGAATAACAGCCTGACATATGAGTTTTTATTGTCCAAGTGGCCCAGTGCGGAGTGGAGGGCCAGCGAGATCGCATCCACCGTTGATCTGTTGTGGCGGTATGCGAACTGCAGTGGGTCCAGGTTTTTGTCGAGGTAGGAGTTGATTTGCTCCATAATCAACCTCTCAAAGCACTTCATCACCACCGGCGTTAGTGCCACTGGTCGATAGTCATTGAGGCACGTCACCTTACTCTTCTTGGGCACCGGTATAATTGATGCCCTTTTAAAGCAGGTCGGGACCTCAGACCTCAGAAGTGAGAGGTTGAAAATGTCCGTAAAAACTCCCGCCAGTTGGTCCGCACAGCTTTTTAGAACACGACCGGGTATACCATCAGGACCAGGTGCTTTTCGTGGGTTCACCCCTCTGAAGGATTTCCTGACATCGGCCTCTGTGACTGAGACTGAAATGCCATCACAGCGAATGGGGAATCGGGAAGGCACATCAGTATTCTCCCTGTCAAAGCGTGCGTAAAACGCATTGATCTCGTCAGGGAGTGATGTTTCACCGACATTCGAGCTGCCTCCTGGTTTCGCCTTGTAGGAGGTGATTGCATTCAGACCCTGCCACAGCTGCCGAACATCTGTCTCATCCTCCAGCTTGGAGCAGAAGTCCCTTTTGGCCTTTGTGATGGCCTTACCAAGGTCGTATCTGGTCTTCATGTAGGCCACTGTATCGTTGGAGGTGAATGCCCTGTGTCTGGACTTTAGAAGAGTGCGGATCTCAAAGTTCATCCAAGGTTTCTGATTGGGAAACACTCGGAAGGTTTTTGTAGGGATGCAGTCCTCCACACATTTCTTTATGAAATCTGTAACGACTGTGGCATATTCGTTCAAGTCCGTTGCCGAGTCCTTGAACATTGCCCAGTCTACAGACTCCAAACAGTCCTGTAGTTGTTCTTCTGCCCCCCCCCCCCCCCGACCAGCTCTGTGCTGTCCTCACTTCTGGGGGTGCGCTCTTTAATTGCTGCCTGTAGTTATAGGCAGTCGAGGTAGCCATAGACAATCTCCTTTGCTGACCTGGCATTTTAATTGGCTCATTGGAGTTTTCAAAACCAAGGAAAACTGACCGGTAATGTTAAATGCCTGCTAAACTTTAAAAGTTGTCTGACTTCTTAAAAGTGTCTCCACTCCTTCTCCCTCCCCTTCTCCCCCCATCTCTCCCCCCACCCTCCCCGCTCTCTAAAGTACTTACCGTACAGTGTGTGTGTGTGTGTGTGTGTGTGTGTGTGTGTGTGTGTGTGTGTGTGTGTTGACATTCGATCCAGCTCGCGGTTTCATCGCTGACGGTCAATCCAGCTCACGGTTTTTCAGGCGAGTGCCCTCGAGCTTGAAGGTCGAAGATAGTCGCTGAAAAGTCACGTAAGTGGGACAAGCCTTTGCAACATGCCAATTCTAACTCTTGATTCAACTTGCACCCTATATCCAGGCTACTGTTTGGGGGCCTGTAGATAACTCCCATTAGGGTCTTCTTACCCTTACAATTTCTTAGTTCTATCCATACTGACTCCACATCTCCTGATTCAATGTCACCCCTTGCAAGGGAATGCATTTCATTCCTCACCAACAGAGCTACCCCACTCCCTCTGCCCACCTGTCTGTCTTTTCGATAGGAGGTATACCCTTGAATATTCAGTTCCCAGCTCTGGCCCTCTTACAGCCATGTCTCTGTAATTCCCACAACATCGTACTTGCCAATTTCTAACTGAGCCTCAAGCTCGTCCACTTTATTTCTTATACTTCGCGCATTCATATACAACACTTTGACTTCGGCATTCACCTCCCCTCTCACATCGGTCACTATTGGCTCTGACCTTACACTTTTCCCTTCTCGAACTTTCCTTCCCATTAATTCGGGAGTCTTTTGTAACTTTCCGTGTACTCACTTCTCCTTTAACTCCATCTTTATACTCCCAATATGTCAATCCCCCCCCCCCCCCCCCATTCCGTGTACTCACTTCTCCTTTAACTCCATCTTTATACTCCCAATATGTCAATCCCCCCCCCCCATTATTTCATTTAAATCCACATGTGCAGCACTAGCAAACCTGCCTGCCAGAACATTGGTCCCCCTCCTGTTAAGGTGTAACCCGTCCCTTTTGTACAGGTCACCCCTACCCCAGTGGTCCATAAAGCTAGATCCCTGTTCCCTGCACCAGCCCCCCAGCCACACATACAGATCCCCTATCTCCCTGTTCCTGCCCTTACTAGCACGAGATAACCACCCTAGAAATCCTGCTTTTCAGTCTTCTTCCTAACTCTCTAAACTCACGTTGCAGAACCTCCTTCCTCTTCTTCCTGATGTCGTTTGTGCCCACGTGCACAACTACTGCCGGCTGTTCACCTTCCCTCTCGAGGATGTTCAGATTTCGGTTAGTGATATCTTGAACCCTGGCACCAGGGAGGCAACAGGACCATCCGCGAGTCTCACGTGCCGCCACAGAATCTCCAGTCCGCTCCTGGGACAATGGAGTCACCCACCACTATAGCTCTGCCCGACGTCAGTCTCGTCAGTCGAGTCTCATCTCTGGGATTGGAGCCATCGACCTGACTGCCGCTCGGACTGGAAGCATTATCTCCCCCAACAACTCCCAAGAGGGCGTACCTGTTTTCATTTGGTACAGCCACTGGGGTCTCCAGCACTCCACGGTTACTCCCCTTTCTCACAGTCACCCACCTTCAGTCTTCCTGTATCCTTGGCGTGACAACCTCACTGTAGGTCCTGTCCGGGAAACTCTCATTTTCCCCGATGACCCTGAGGTCATCAAGTTGCTTCTCCAGTGCCCCAACACGGTCCTTCAGGAACTGAACCTGGACACAGTTACCACAGTTGTAGCAGCCAGAGACACCATCAGTGTGTCCCTTACCTCCCACATCCTGCAAGCATCACACTGTATCAGCTTACACGTCATGTCTTCCAGAACTAAGGGTCACAGTTTAAGGATAAGAGGGAAGTCTTTTAGGACCGAGATGAGAAAATCATTTTTTACACAGAGAGTGGTGAATCTGTGGAATTCTCTGCGACAGAAGGTAGTTGAGGCCAGTTCATTGGCTATATTTAAGAGGGAGTTAGATGTGGCCCTTGTGGCTAAAGGGATCAGGGGGTATGGAGAGAAGGCAGGTACAGGATACTGAGTTGGATGATCAGCCATGATCATATTGAATTGCGGTGCAGGCTCGAAGGGGCGAATGGCCTACTCCTGCACCTATTTTCTATGTTTCTATGTATATGTTTCTATGTCTTCACCGCGCCCCGTCCTCTCCAACTTTTGGCGTAGTCTCCTCTCCTTGGCCTCCTCGCCGAAGACTCTTGAGCCAAAGGCTCACACTTTTCTCGACTCTTGAGCCAAAGACTCGCACTTTTCTCACAAGGCACTTCCCTCGACAAGGCGCACCCCGACTGGTCGCTTCCCGACAGCAAGCCTTGCTTATATTGGCTGATAAATTGCCCAATTTGCCACTTAACCAATTAACCAATTTGCGAATTGAATTTGAATTGAACTCCTGCCGCTCCCGAACTTCAAGGTATGTCTTCTTTGCACGGTTTTAAACTAACCACTCCTGAAAGGGAACACAAAGGAACCCCCAAGAGCTTACCTTGCAGCCAACCACCGAACTCACTCTCACCTTAAAGCTATGTCCTTTGGTTTTTGATGTTTCCAACCTGTGAAAAAGATTCTCACTGTCTACCCTATTTGGGCCTCATAATTCTATATACTTCTATCAGATCTCCTCAGCCTCTGATGCACCAGAGAAAACAGTCCAAGTTTGTCTGACTTCCCCTGATAGCTGATACCCTCAAATCCAGGCAAAATTCTGGTAAATATCTGCTGCACCCTCTCCAAAGCCCCCACATCCTTCCTGTAAAGGGGCGGCCAGAACTGCACACCTCTTTGTGAAGTTATGTTTTATGTTACAGATACAGGACTACAATATAACATGTATCTGCCGGGGGTGGAAGATTGCAACCTTCCTGTGGTCCGCCCTGTTTCGCCTAATGCAATCAACTCGATGTGCACAAATGGAAGATCAAATAGAACAAGTTGTCCAACAACTTTAGGCTGTGCACGCCACACGAAAGAAGAAGTTTTTGCCGAACTTGATGGGTAACTATAATTACAGAGCGGTAAAGGAGGCTTGCCTTCTTTGGTGGGGCAATGACTTTAAGAGTCAGGAAGCCTGAAAGGTTTGGAAAGGGTGCAGAGGATATTTACCAGAAAGATGCCTGGATTAGGGAGAAACAGCAGCAGCCCTAGCACAGATCTGAACTCCACTGGTCACAGACCTCCAGCCTTCCACAACAACCCTCTGTCTTCTATCGATATCTCAGTTCTGAATCCATCGCACCAAGTCACTATTAATCACTAGCATTTTAATATCTCGTGATGGTGTGAGTTAGATCATAATCTGTACTGGTGAGAATATTAACAGATGAGTAGCTGACATCCACTGGAAGTAGCAGATGGATGCAGCAGTCAGTATGCAACATCTACTTGATGTCAGTACTGCTCTAACCCTTTTCCATGCACACCCGGCTATGTGATGGGGATCACCTTCTGTACTGCTTCAAGGAATCATCAACAACCCTCAGCTTAGCTGCTAATGGATGTTGCTAGCATTGTGTATGTATATCGTGTCTTCCTGCATTACTCCAGATTGGTAAAGGAGTAGTGAAGCTGGAGTACAATGACCTTTTTCTGACATCAAGACTCTTGCATAATCCAATGACCACCAGACATGGATGCATTAGAATTCCCTTTGGGATAATGAACTCATGGGATGTGAATCAGAATGTCACAGAGTCATAGTTGTTCAGCATAGCAACAGGGCCTTCAGCCCAAATCATCCATGCTGACCAAGATGTTCCATCTGAACGGCTGGGGTTTGCCTGTGCCTATCGATTTCCCTCAAAATCTTTAATATCCCTGTACCTATCCAAATATATTTTAAATATTGTTATTGTACATGCCCCAGCTACCTCCTTTGGCAGCTTGCTCCATATACCCACTGTGTAAAAATGTTGCCCCTCATTTTCCTACTAAACCTTTCTTCTCGCACATTAAAGGGCCTGTCCCACTTAGGCAATTTCTTTAGGCAACTGCCAGCGATTAGGCTGTCACCACATGGTCTCCGGGGTGTTGCCTGTCTGGCCGTGAGCAGTCTCATCAGTCGCCCAAAGAGCCGTAGCATTTTTCAGGTCGCCGCTGGATTTTGAAATGTTCAAAACTTTTTGGCGACAGTCGGCGACCATGGGCTTGTCGTTGCTCGTCTTCTCCTGACGTAGGTGCTGTCATAGGTTGTCGTAGGTTGTCGCTGGTGCTGACCGGTGAATTCCATTGTTGTAGTCGCCGGCAGTCGCCTAAAAAATAGCCTACGTGGGACAGGCCCATTAGTCCAGTCGCTGGTTTTTCGGCGACCTGCTACGATTATGACAGTCGCAGGCAGTCGCCTAATAAATTGCCTAGTGGGACAGGCCCTTAAGTCTATACCCTCTGGTTCTTGATTCCCTGGGAAACTGACTTCACCCTATCTATTCCCCTCACAATTTTATACACCCCTATAAGATCACCCCACAGCCTCCTGCACTTCAAGGAATAAAATTATAGCCTGCCTGCCCTCCCTCTATAGCTCAGGCCCTCAAGTCCTCATAAATCTTCTCTGAACTCTTTCCAACAATTGTATTTTATCTTTAGCAGGGTGACCAAAAGTGAACACAATACTCCATGTGCGTATTGAAAGTGGGATGAGGAGGGAAGACGAGCTTTTGAACGGGGAATATAGCAGCGCAATAAACTAATATCATATTTTTATAATAGTATATTAAATAGAGAATTACCCTCAACAGAGGCATTAAGAGAAGATTGGGAACATGAACTAATGCTAAAGATCCCAAAAGATAGATGGGAAAAGTATCTGATGAACACACATAATTGTTCCATTAATGCAAGACATAATTTAATTCAATTTAAATTATTACATAGACTATATTTAGGTATGTTGCAAAGCGTACCTGAAGCGTCGCGGAAAATCTGTCGCTGCGGGTGTGCGCGATTTTGGCGCCGTTTAGAGGGGGCGGGTTTAAAACGCGATTTTCTCTAGGCTGTTCAAATCGAAGATGTTCAGCCTAGTTAATTATTAACGAAAAATCGCTGGAAGACCCCGTCGCAAAAGCTATTATTAGTTTTAAAGGCCTCGTAAAATAGTTATAGTAGTTTAAAAATCAATCTCTAAACCCGCGACCGCCAGCAACCGCAGGTTCTCATAAAGCAAATAATTGAAGGTAGGCTGTATATTTTTACATTAAAAAGGGCTTCTAAAGATCCCTTTATACAAAGTTTAATATTGCGAGTAGCTCATTTTGGGCCTATTATATCCCGCAGTATTTTTCTGGGCATTTGAGGGCACAAATCTACCGCAATGTGAACGTTCTAAACCAGCGCGTTCACAGGATCCCACTAGAAAGCTGATTTAAATGGGCATTTATTTACAGCAATTGAACACTAAATTCCTTCCATTTGGTCTATAAATTAATGTAAATGAGATTTAAAAATCATGTTTTATTGTGAATTATTTGTGAATATTATTTGGCCATTTAGGCTATTTAAAAATGTTAATCATTTATTAAGAAATGGATAGATGTTTAGATCTAGTAATTGAAGTCTGAAATTAGCTACAATTAGGTAACTAACTAATTATATGCTTTAATTTCAGGTCATCCAAGTAAGATTATTTTATATTTGTTTCAGAATGCTTCAATCTATGATAACTGAACATTTCATTCAGTTCTCTTAATTTTTAAGAAAGTTATGGGCTTTTGACTGTTCACGATCACAGCTTTTTTGTTATGTCCATAGAAAATCAATAGAGAACAAGATGCTCATTTCCCAGTATGAAAATGGCCATAACTTTTTAAATACTTGAGATATGAAAGTGAATTAGGTGTCAAATTAAACTTATTTTTATGCTTTATCTGATGGGATAAATTGCAGACTTGATTTTTAAAATCTCAAAATTTTGTAACATTGCTACTATATTATTCAAAAACGAGGTTGAATATATTCTACCCAAACGTCTCTCCCAGATGCGATAAATGTTTGTTTCAAAATGCCAATATAACACATTCATTTGTAGGATGTACGAAGTTGAATAAATTTTGGAGCGATATATTTGATATATTTACAAAGCTCTTCAAGTCAAGAATAGAACCTAATACGGAATGGATTATAATTGGATTAATAGTAGAAGATATCAATTTAAACAAAGACCAAAAAGTATTCTTTAATTATGGGTTAATAATTGGAAAGAAATTGATACTTAAATTTTGGAAAAATACAGCTATACCAACTATTAATATGTAGATTAGGAATATGATGGACATAGCACACCTTGAAGAAATGAGACTTCGCCTAATAGATAAATATGACCAATTCTTAAGGAGTTGGTCCCCTTTCATCGACTTTTTGGAATCATGTGATGCACGGTACCGTAATGATTACTGATTTCAGGTCAGGTAGTGGATAGATTTACATCTCCGGACAAAGATTTGAACATTTCTTTTTTAAGGGTCTTTTTCTCCTATTTCTACTTTCTACTTTTTCTTTTCTTATATACACACTTCACGTTTTTCTATTTTCTACTATCTATTTTTCCTCTTTTTCTTCTCTATTTTTTGTTTTTTTTACTTCCTTGTCAAAAACATAAAACTAAAGGTTGAACATAGAATGTATTACGTTATGACATATTTGGCACCTAAAATTAGGTACCACTGTATTGTTTTGTACTGTATTAACTTCTAATTAAAAAAAATAAAAATAAAAATTAAAAAATATATTTTTTTTCCCGAGTTTTTCCCAGGTTTGAGGAATCAAGAACTGAAAAGCATAGGTTTTACCTGAGAGGGGGAAGGTTTTATAGGACTCAGAGCAAGAGGGGGGTGGGTATTTTGGAACAAATTGCCAGAGGAGGTAGTTGAAGCAGATACTATAAGGTAATTTAAAAGACATTTGAACAGGTACTTGGATAGGAACATTTTAGAGAGATAGGGGCCAGGTGCGGGCTGTGGGGCTAGCCTGGATGGAACACCTTGGACAGCATGGACAAATTGGGCCAATGGACTGGTTTCTGTGCTGTATGATTCCAAGAATAATACATTTTGAATCACATCCTATCTGCTCAAAGGTACACAAAATTGCTGGGGAAACTCAGCGGGTGCAGCAGCATCTATGGAGCTGAAACTGTCTCCGGAGAGAGGAGGAGAACTTCTTCAAAGTAGGCATACCTTGAAGAGATATCGCAGTGGAGTAGACAAAGTGTTCAAAAGGGAACTGCAGATGCTGGAATATCGAAGGTACTGAAACTGTCTCCGGAGAGAGGAGGAGAACTTCTTCAAAGTAGGCATCTGCTTAAGTCCCTTCTGAACAATGATTCTGAGGAGTATTGGTAAGTCTTATGCTCGGTGTAAACAACTACTGCTCATCCACAACTGCACCTCAGAGTAGGATGAGGAAGGTTCACCTTCGTGATGGTGGCGGCGGGGGAGGAAGGAGGCATCAGTGGTTGAGTCAGTGGAGTGGGCCACTGGAGGTCTTAGAAACTTAGAAAATAGGTGCAGGAGTAGGCCATTCGGCCCTTCGAGCCTGCACCGCCATTCAATATGATCATGGCTGATCATCCAACTCAGTATCCTGTACCTGCCTTCTCTCCATCCCGTTAGCCACAAGGGCCACATCTAACTTGCAGCAGCCAGGGACTCCATTAGATTGGATGCCACTCCAAGTGGCAGAGCATGCAGAACGGACACGGCCTGCAGCAGCACAGAGCAACGGTGGAGGACATTGACGCATCTCCAGGCCAGGAATTCCTTCCCAGAGCCGCTGTCAGGAGAACAGGCCTTTACGGCCATGTTAAGACTCTAACATTTTTCAATAGTTCAGACTTGAAGGATACAAGATGGCACCTAAAATGTGGTGCTTCCGCTGTACTCTCAGTGTGCTCTACAACCCTACACTCTTATACTTAGTATGTTTAATGTAATGGCAATTTCAAACTTTTCCAATGTCCAACTTTCCGTTGCCATTACTACACGGGTGGTGGGAGTGATCTTACGCAGACAAGATAAAACGGATCTTCCAGTCGTTATTTCCAACTTAATTGGTTCTTTATTGAAGTAGTTTTACAAACAAAAAAATGAACATATCAGATCCTCATTATTCTTACACAAATTGTAGCGTTCCGTTCTTACTATCTGGTAAGAACTGTTTTCTCTCCAATCCTGTGGCTGGTCTGATCTGGTCAGTCCCTCTCCCTCTATCATATTTTTTCATGTTCATCTACGTATCAAATGCCCATCCCCAAATGTTCAAAATAATACTGCTAGAAATATCTCCAGGGTGCTCAAGTTGCCGAAACAAGCCACGATGCAACCGGTCAACATGCTCTCTAATGTGCACCTGTAGACGTTAGAGAGAGTTCCAATTACTCGATAGCAACAGAGCAATTTAGTTTAGTTTAGTTTAGAGATATTCAATTCAATTCAACTTTATTGTCATTGCACAAATACGAGTATAGGTACAACAAAATGCAGTTTAGCGTCTAGTCATAGTGCAAGATAGTAGAAGTAAAAATATAAAAATACAAAAAAAAAATACAAATAAAAATAAAAATACTGGTTAACAATGTGTGGGTTGTGGATGAATTAAACTGGTACATAGGCAAATAACTGTATACAAATGGGAAAGTCTAAAGATAGCTAGCGACGGGACTGTTCAGTGTTATTGAAAAAGCTGTTCCTCAGCCTGCTTGTGCGAGACCTGAGGCTCCTGTACCGCTTCCCTGATGGGAGGAGGGCAAAGTCCATGGTTAGGGTGGGAGGGGTCCTTGATGATTTTCCCGGCCCGTCTCAGACACCGTTTGTGGTGGAGGGCATCCATGGCAGGGAGCGGGGCACCGATGATGTGCTGAGCGGTTTTCACCACCCGTTGCAGTGCCTTCCTGTCAGCTGTGGTGCAGCTGCTGTACCATACCGTGAAGCAGGCGGTCAGGATGCTTTCGATGGTACAGCGGTAGAAGTTGGACAGGATCTGGGGGGACAGGTGAGCTTTCTTAAGCCTCCTCAGAAAGTAAAGGCGCTGCTGCACCTTTTTGAGCAATTTGGTGGTATTGAGGGAGCAGGACAGATCCTCTGAGATGTGTACCCCGAGGAATTTGTAGTTGGAGACGCGCTCCACCTCAGTCCCGTTTATGTGGATGGGGGTATGTCTGCCACCTCTGGTCTTCCTGAAGTCAACAATGATTTCCTTCGTCTTTTTGGAGTTGAGGACGAGGTTATTATTGGCACACCAGGCTGCCAGGTTCTGGACCTCCTCCCTATAGGCTGATTCGTTGTTGTCGCTGATCAGTCATACCACCGTGGTGTCATCGGCAAATTTTATGATGGCGTTGGAGCAATACTTAGGGACGCAGTCATGGGTGAAGAGGGAGTAGAGGAGAGGGCTGAGCACACAGCCCTGTGGCACACCGGTGTTCAGTGTTAGAGTGGAGGAGGTGAGGTTGTTGATCCTAACAGACTGTGGTCTGTTGGTGAGGAAATCCAGTGTCCAATTGCAGAGGGAGGTGGTGATGCCAAGTCCGCTGAGTTTGGTGATCAAGCTGGCGGGGATGACAGTGTTAAATGCGGAGCTGAAGTCGATGAACAACAACCTGATGTAGGAGTTGTTGTTGTCCAGGTGGGTCAGGGCAGAGTGTAGGGTCGCAGATATGGCGTCCTCTGTAGATCTGTTGGTCCGGTAGGCAAACTGATGGGGGTCCAGTGTGGGGGGGAGGCTGGCTTTGAGGTGAGCCAAGATCAGCCGCTCAAAGCACTTTGCAATGACGGGGGTGAATGCCACTGGGCGGAAGTCATTGAGACTCCCTGAAGCTGACTGTTTGGGCACTGGCACAATGGTTGAGGTCTTGAGGCAAGTAGGGACGACACCCTGGGCCAGTGACAGATTGAAAATGTCAGTGAGGATCAGGGATAGTTGTCCAGCATATGCCCTGAGTACACGCCCGGGGATGCCATCGGGGCCGGCAGCTTTGTGCTCATTCACTTTGCTCAGTGCGCCTTGTACAGCAGAGGTGGAGAGACTGAGGGGTTGTTCATTCGGGGGTGGGGCAGTTTTGATAGCTGGTGTTTTGTTGTCCCGGTCAAAATGAGCATAGAAGTAGTTTAGCTCGTCAGGAAGGGAGGCGTTGTCTGGGGGGGGGGGGGGGGGGGGGGAGGGGGGGGGATGTTAACTTTATGGTAGTCGGCAATGGACTTGATGCCTAGCCACATGCGTCTGGGGTCGGAGTTGTTTTGGAAATGCTCCTCGATCTGTCGTTTGTGTTTGAGTTTAGCTCTCCTGATTCCCCTTTTCAGGTTGGCCCTGGATGAGCTGTATCCCTCAGCGTCGCCAGATCTAAAAGCGGCATCGCGAGCCTTCAGCAAGAGTCTGACCTCTCTGCTCATCCACGGCTTCTGATTAGGGGAGGTCTTTATTTGTTTATGGGTTGTGACGTTGTCGGTGCAGAATTTTATATAGTCCAAAACGGATGAGGTGTATGTGTTAATGTCCACTTGGGAGTCAAAGGTGGCCTGAGTGGCAAACAGACTCCAGTTTGCTGAAACTGTTCCTGTAGTACAGAGACAGCCCCTTCAGGCCAAACCTTCACTGTCCTCACGGTTGGTTTCACACGTCTGATGAGAGGCGTGTATTTGGGGAGCAGGAACAGAGAGAGGTGGTCAGACTGACCCAGGTGGGGGAGGGGGAGGGCTTTGTAGGCTTCAGTAATATTAGTGTATACTAAATCCAGAATATTGTCTCCTCTGGTTGGACAGGAGAAATGTTGATGGAACCTGGGGAGTACAGTTTTAAGGTTGGAGTGGTTAAAATCACCCGCAACAATAAAAGCCCCCTCTGGGTGTGCAGTTAGTTGTTTGCTGATAGCAGCTTGCAGCTCTTCCATTGCTAGCCTGGCATTAGCGTCCGGGGGTACATAGACTGCAGTGATAACAATCGATGTAAATTCTCTGGGCAGATAGAAGGGCCTGCACTTTATCATCAGGTGTTCCAGGTCAGCAGAGCAGTGACTACCAATCCTAACAACGTCCGTACACCATGAGTTGTTCACATAAATGCACAGTCCGTAGCCCTTGGTCTTACCGGAGTCCTCCGCTGTTCTGTCGGCCCTGAAGACAGTGCGCTCATCCAGCTCGATGGTGTTGTCCAGGGTGTTGTCGTTGAGCCATGTTTCGGTAAAGACCATGGCGTTGCAGTCGGCGATCCATTTATGTGTGGTGATCCGCAGCCGTAGTTCATCGATTTTATTCACCAGGGACTGAACATTGGCGAGGAAAATGCTTGGCAGAGCTGGCTGGTGAGGGTTTAGCTTTAGCCTAGCCCGATAGCCTCCCCGCTTCCCACGTCTTTGTTTGCGGTCTCTGCGCCGCCTCCGGGCACTTCCTGTCGGAGGAGCTGGCACACTAGACCACGGTGCCCTGGTGATCTCCGGCGGTAGTTGGAAGTCGCCTAGTGTACTGGTTGTGCAGAGAAGACCGAGATCCAGTAGATCTAGTATACTGTGTGGAAACAGGCCCTTCGACCCACGGAGTCCACATCGACTAGCGATCCCTGCACATTAACACTACCCTGCACCCACCAGAGATATTTTTTTACATTTACACCAAGCCAATGAACCTACAAACGTGGACGCCTTTGGAGTGTGGGAAGATACCAAAGATCTCAGAGGAAACCCACACAGGTCACGGGGAGAACGCACAAGCTCCGTAAAGACAGCACCCGCAGTCAGGATTGAACCCAGGTTTCTGGTGCTGTAAGGCAGTAGCTCTACCTCTACACCACTGTGCCCCCCACAATTGAGAGGAAAACGTTTTTCAATTACACAACACAGAAACTTACGGCATTATGCAAATTAATTTCTTGTTCTGTTTTCATTACATTAAAAAATATTTGCTGAATTTACACAGACCTTAGCTGATAATTAATCGTCTATTAATGCTCAAAGTATCAAGCCACCATTAATTGGACAATATATTGGAGATGTAGAACACATGCCATCTAAGTCGCCAAACACCGTTAAGAGAAATAAAAACAGATAATTGAAAATTCAAAATAATGTTGGAAATTCTAAGCGGTCGGGTAGCAACCATTGAGAGGGAAATAGCATTATTTTTTTAGGTGGATGATCTTTCATTCATTTCTCCTTCCCCAGATGCTGATGAACCGTTTATGTATATCCAGCATTTTCTGCTTTGCAGTAAAAGCTAAGCAATCCACAAGAAGATCAAACAAACATGACCTTCTTCAATAATTCAATGATTTTAAAAAATGCTTGCTTAGTTCTTGGCCTCCTTGAGCTATTCCCTTCAGGCCAAAATGCCGATTTTCAAAGGCAACCTAATGAATATTTACAATACAAAGGTGATGGAAGTATTGCCAGCAAGTAATTATCAGATTATTTTTCAACCGTGAATTTGTTTAAAAATTATTGCTGACTTTACACTCTGTCTCATTGCAATGCAGAAGTTCATTAAAGAATAGCAGTGATTGATGTGCAGTAAAAAGTTATCTTTTAAAAATTGTCAATTTAACTTATCATGATGACTTTTTTTAAATGATTTTGTACAACATGTTTCTTTTAAGGCTGCCTTGTGATCTAAGAATTGCAACTGAAATCAATGCAATCTTCAGTGAACAACGTGACCTTGTGTTGCAGTGAAGATAAAGATAAAGCAGTTGAAGATGGTTGCGACAAAGATATTGCTCTGAGGAACTCTTGCTGTGATGTCCAGGGCTGAGACTAATGGATCATAGCCACCAGAAACATTGTGCCATTTGCTTTTTAAGACTTCAAATAATGCAAAGTTTTCTCTTTGATTCTCATTGACTTCAATTTTAGAAGTGTTCCTTCATGCTGCACCCAATGAAACATTGCTCTGATGTCAAGTACAGTCACTCTCACCTCACTTGTCAAACTCAACTAATTTGCCCATGTTTAGCCAAAGATTGAAATGAGGTCTGGAGATCAATGTGTGCAACCTCAAATGAGAATTAGTGAGGGGAGTTACTGTTAAGTGCCATTGGTTATTAAAATTGACAAAACCTTCCATCACTCCAGTGTTGGGGTAAGCTTTATATTTGGATGGTTGTACTCAAAGTAGTCCTCTGAAAAATTAGAAGTGATTAAAAGGTTTAAGGGCCTGTCCCACAGGCGATTTTTTAGGCAACTGTGGCGACAGTCGCTGTCGTGGCGTAATGCCAGAAATGTACCCACCCCACAACAATTTCCACGACAAGCTGCCACCTAGTCGACGTCAAGCTACGACAAGCTACGTCAACCAGCGACACAATTCCTCGCGACTTGGGAGATCAATCTATGACCACACCTACGACAACCACGACGACACCTACGACAACCTTCGACCACACAGGCAACAACCTACGACAACCGAAGCCAACCAACCCCCACGCGCAACAAGCTACGACAAGCTACATCCCTGTCGGCGACAAATGAAGACAACTGAATACTTCTCTTGACGCCGGTACTGTCGCCGGTTGACAGAGGGTGACGTAGGTTGTCGCCAATGGAATTCACCGCGGTCATGACCCGGCGACAGCCAACGTCACCTGCCGTTATCCTGGCGACAACCTAGGAAGGCACCTACGACAGGAGAAAACAGGCAATGTCAGGCAACAGGTTTTGAACATTTCAAAATCCAGCGGTGACAAGAAATAAGTAACGACACTTAAGGAGACCGCTCGCGACAATACAGGCGTCACCCCGCGACCATGTGGCGACAGTCTATTTTTTGGCTGTTGCCGAAATCGCATAAGTGGGACAGGCCCTTTAGAGAGTTTAGGGAGGATCATCATTAGGGCGGCACAGAATCGCAGCTGTAGAGTTGCTGCCTTACAGCGACAGAGACACTGGTTCGATCTTGACTGCAGGCACTGTCTGTATGGAGTTTGTACAGTCTCCCTGTGACTGCGTGAGTTTTCTCCGGGTGCTCCAGTTTCCTCCCACATTCCAAATACAGTTTGTGTGGGTTGTAGGTTAATTGGTTTCTGTAAATTGTACCTAGTGTGTAGGATAGAATTCGTGCATGGGTGATCGCTGGTCGGTATGGCCTCGGTGGGCCGAAGTGCCTGCTTCCGCACTGTATCTCTAAAGTCTGATGTCTAAAGTATAGTCAGCAATAGTAAGATTAAACGAGAACTTACCAGTTTGAAGTTTGATCTTTATTTTATGAGGAGTAATGTTGAGGGAATACGTGAAGAACCCCGCCAGGACGCATGCGTGTCATTCTTCAAAGCAGCGGTGCGAAATCACAGATAACTGTAATGACTAAACATAGTAAGATTAGGGAAGAGATACCAGTTCAAACTATGATCAAGGGTGGGAGCGGAGGGCACGTATTCCCTCAACGTTACTCCTCATAAAATAAAGATCAAACTTCAAACTGGTAAGTTCTCGTTTAATCTTACTATTTTACTTCGGAGTCACGTGAGTGACTTCGTGAAGATTTTAAAGCTCTGTGATTTCATGCCGTGGAACGAGTCCATGCATCACATCTGCCTTGATTTTGGGGAGAATAGAGTTAACATCATTAGACATCAATACGATATTGAAACCCAACTGTAAAAATATTAACACCAATTATTGCCCCTATTTATGGGGTAAATTATATACAGAACTTAAAGTTGTTTCTGCAAATGTTCCAGGTTCAATGACTGGTTTGTTATAAAGTCGTTGGAAAGTTTCCTCCGTTGACCATCCTGCTGTCTTGAGGGTTTGGTCCATTGGTACATCCAACTTCATAGCTGCCAATGTAGCTGCAGCCCTAGTGGAGTGAGATTTAAAATGCTAGAGTCCACTCCAGCCTTATTTAGGACTTGTTTTAGCCATCTAGAGATGATCTGGACTGTCACTGTTTTGAGTGGCTGTTAGTAGCTGATTAAAGTGACATTTCTTCCCTCTGATGATCTTTGTATACTTCTAGTATGATAGTAAGTGTGTTATAATACAGAGACGACCATCTGTAGGGTAGGCCCTGAATTCTGTTTTTTTTTGTTTTATTATTTATTTTTTTTAGGCCTGCTGACCCCTGTCTGTTCTGTATGACTATACATTCACGTGACAATTAAATTCCAGATGAATTAATCATGTTGTCCAACCTTATTTTCTATAGTGACTGGACCCTTTGTGCCGTGACCAGGGCCATCAGCATAACTGTTTTCATAGTCAGTTTCCGTAGGGACAGAGCTGTAGCTGGAGACCAGTTTCTTAACATGGTCAGTACAATGCTCACATCCCATTTATGGGAGTGCCTGGTTCTTGGGGATTAATTTTAAAGTGCCCCTCATGAGTTTTGTTACCAGGGTATGTCCCAACAGAATGCCGCTCTGTACCTTCGACAGGTATGTTGACAGAGCACTTCTGGCGCAGTTGATGGTACTATGACTGAGCCTCTCATCGTAATGGAGGCTTGCCAGGAATTCCAGAACAGACGGGATGTTCATAGATCTGTGGGTGATGATTATTGTTGTGACAGTACTTCCCATTTCTAGATGATACCAAGTACTGTTGTATGGGTGGACTATCTGTGACCCGCTGAAATAATTCCACATTCGGTCCGTCAGTCCCAGGTGTAGAAGAGGTGCTATCAACCCTAAAATAAATAGGTAAATATATAATAGTGACATGGGTAACTCCCCGTGTCGCGGGAAGAACCAGTAAGTTAGGTCTATGATAGATAGTGATGTGTGGTTCTGACCCCTGTTGATATCACCAGGACCCATAGTCGAGTAGGGCAATCAGGTATATCAAATTCGAGACGTGGAGTCTATTGTTTCTTCCTAAATAACCGACTGATGAGGCAAAGGGAGGGATGCTTAAATGATCCCTCAATCAGCGAAGATACATCTGAATCACTGCCCCAGGTTCTGGCTCCCAAGAACATAATTTGATAACTGGTAAGAGCATAGATGAGAATGCTATAAAATGATTTTCTTACCACAAATCCTATACCTATTTCAATCAATACCTATATATCTCCCAAAAAAGTTTTTCAAAAAATTGGACTCAGACATTACAAATTTTATATGGGATTATAAATCCCATAGAATACAAAGAGCACACCTTAATAAACGAAAAGAGTTGGGGGGTCTAGCGCTCCCTAACTTTATGTATTATAATTGGACAGTAAATATTAAAAATATGATTCACCTGCTGGACAATTCTGCCCAGCAGGCGGACTGGATTGTAATGGAAAAAGGGGACTGCTCCCCGAGTAATATAGGAGCTATTATCCTCTCACCGATAAATTTGAATAATAAAAATTATAATAAAAATCCAAATATACATAGCACAATTAGAACATGGAAACAAATAAAACAGAATCTAAAATTAAGAAACCTATCTCTCTCAATACCAATAGTCAATAACCCATCGTTTAAACCATCAATCATAGACAAATCATTTATACAATGGGAAAGAATGGGAATCAAAACGCTCGAAGATCTGTATGAATTGGGAAAATTACTTTCATTTGGAATGGTCGTTATCTGGTGTACCATACCGTGCTGTTCCAGCAATACATATTTTATCCAACATCCATACAGTGATTTTAGACTAGCGTGACCTGATGCCTGCCACTAAATTTAGTTTACCTGGTAAATAGGTAGCTGATATCCAAATATTCCTCTGGATGCACCATTCCCAAATTATTTTGGCCAGATTGTCACAAGATGTCGATTTGTTTCCACCCATATGGTTGATATATGCTACCACAGTGGTGTTGTCTATTTCTAGTCTAACCAGCTGGTGATTTAATCCCAAACAATACGACTTAAGGCCATGGAATGCACTTACATATCCAGGTAATTTATACCTTGCGTTGCTAATAATGACGCTTCCTGTGCATTCCATCTCCCCCACAGTTGGAGATGGAATAAGTAGCATCCCAATCCAAGGCCCATCTGTATGTGGTTCCATAGACGGGTAACTGTTAATGTTAGGTTAGGAACAATGCCTAATGAATGTATCCACCATTTTGTGCCATAGTGGCCTCAGTTGGTTGCTTCTTCTGAAATTTAAGTGTCGGTAGTAATAATTCTATGCATACGGATAGATCTGTTATCTCCCACCAACCTCGTAAGGAGTCAAACCCACGTTCCTCCATGGTTACCATTGGTAGGTTGTTACTATTTCCCTGTTAAGATAAGATGCCTCCAAATTTTAATATTGGAGGTTGGGAGGTTCCAGGTTAACATACAAGGCCAGTGCATCCTGGTGATCTAGTATCATGTCTATTGTTTATAGTGCGGCCGATCATGTCCCGCTGTTAGGACTTAGAACTTCTTTCTTTTCAATTCCCTGCCCTACTAATTTTTGGTTGATACTGGGAACATTCAGATTTTACAGCTCCCTGACGGTAAGTGTCTTCCAATAGGTTTTCTGCACCCTATGTGTACTAGGGGTATGTTCTGCTCCCCTGTTCAAGTGCAGCCCAAATTTGAACCCCCTATTCTCCCCTCTAATGAGGGAGTACACTGTGCAGCCCTACAAGAGGTACTGCTGTAGGACTTACTAGCTGCCCCTCTGTGACTAGTCTCCATGTCATGGAGCTGCCACTTACCTGCTCCAACAGCCGCTCCAGCTGGCCCCGATGCTCCTGAAGCCGTTACTCGTGAGGCTGCTCCTGAAGCCGTTATGGGGCTTTTTCATGGGGCGAGTTGACGCAAGATGTCACCAGAGTGAAGTGGTCGTGGTCCAGCACGAGTCTCGCACGATATAACGGGGGTAGATAAAGAGTTCCCACGGTACTCGGCATTTCTGTTATTTGTGCGAGTGACTTGTCCGTCTCCCGAGCTTTCGCGTTAAATCTTGAATGAACATCGTGAACTACACGTGACACAAATGATGTAACTTTTTTTTTCACACACTATAAATATCCTCCCTTGGTTGAATTGGCTCATTTGGAGACATGTTTTACTGTGTATGTGGGAGACACAGATGGACTGAGCACAGTACCTCGGTCTTACTGTGTGTGGGAGAGGGGGAGAAAGAGACGTACACTCACAGAGGCAGAGTCTCTCAGCCTGTGTAAGAGGGAGGGAGAGAGAGAGAGAGGCACACACAAGGTGGATGTGAAATCTCACATGCCTGTTTCAGTGACAGACACCCGCCGCCAGTAAATGAAGACACCCCCATCTTACTCCCCCTCCTCTCCCTCGACTCCCCCACCTTTCCCTCCCAACTCCAGTCCCGTCCCGACCCCCTGGGAAACTGAATAGAGCAACAATATAGATATAGAAACTGAAACAATATAGAAACTGAATAGAGCAACATGGCAAAAACATCTCTGACACGCTTTACCCCCTTTCTTTGAGATTTTCTGGGAGCCATCTCTGCAAGTGTTCCTGTTAAAAAGACTATCCAACAATGACAATTAGGTGGGACGTCCTCGAAGGACACATGTTCCCTTGTCGATATTGAGACCACCTTTTTTACTCACCTTCTGTCCCCTCTGTCCAGCTTCCGGGTTTACCGTTCGCAGGAGTTCCCACGCGCTATATCTCTAAAATCTGAAGTTAGGTAATGTCTAAAGGAACTGCAGACGCTGGTTAATGCTGATTAATACGCACAGAAGGACACAAAATGTTGGTGTAACTCAGCAGGTAAGTCAGATCTGGGAAGAAAAACATAAAAAGCTGGAGTAAGTCAGCGGGTCAGACAGCATCTCTGGAGAAAAAGAATAGGTGGCGATTCGAATCGGAACCCTTCTTCAGACAGCCTAATCGGAATTGAGTCTGAAGATGTGTCTCGTCCCGAAACATCAGCTATTTTTCTCCAGAGATGCTGCTTGACTCGCTGAGTTACTCCAGCTTTTTGTGTCTGTCTTCGGTTTAAACCAGCATGTGCAGTTCACTCCTTACACGGGTCTCTGTACAACATTGATTGGTAGCGTTCCGGACCCTGCTTCGGAAAGGCATCGATCGCTAGTCGGCGAGGACTCCGACCTGTATCTCTCAAAGAAGTACATGTGAAAAATTTCTCACGGACCATAAAAATGCGTAACCTTTCAGTAAAGTCCCTTTTAAAGTCCCTTTTAAAGATTATAGTTATTTTCTTGAATCTCATTAACATAACTCATGAATAAGTTGATGTCCATATGCGGATGCAAATCTTTATTTTTATTTATTTTTTAAATTCAATCCCACAGAAGACAATTTTTACTCACCTTCTGTCCCCTCTGTCCAGCTTCCGGGTTCACCGTTCGCAGGAGTTCCCACGGTACCCGCAAGAGTTATTACGGATATCGCACTGGCCACTACGTCCATATAATGTTGCAATGCTCAACCACAAGTGTACAAGTCACTCTTGGAGAAATTCAAACTTTCTTGAATTTTCTCCCGAGTCACCAAGTTACACGATTACCTGCCGTTAGCGCTACGGTGGTCCACGGTGGTCCACGAATGCCGTACTGTTATTGCACGAGGTTCCCACGATGTTAAACTCTGGTTAACTCTTATGTCAAGTCGCTCCGTGAAAAGGCCGCTTGAGGCTGCTCCAGAAGCCGCTCCTGCTCCAACTCCTGCAGCCTGCCCAGGATTGACTCTCGGTGTTCCCCTCTGATGAGTGAGAACTCTGTGCAGCCCTACACCAGGTACTACTGTTTTGGGCTCCAGGTCTTCCCCGGTTAGGTCTGGCTGGAAGAATTGGTGCACCATATCCAGCATGCCTTTTTTCACCCCAGGACTACTGGGGGTATGTGGTTCTGTGACCCGTTCAGAGTCTACCCAGAACAGATCCTCCGTGTTCTCCTCTGACGAGGAGGAGACGCTATGCAGCCCCGCAAGGGGTACCGCTGTGGGGCTTATTGGGTGCCCACTGTGGCTAGCCTCCCTCTCCCGGAGTCTGCCACTTTGGAGGATCTCCTGGAGCAACCGCTCTAACCGGCCCCAGTGCTCACGGGCACTGGCCGCTCCCGGCTGCTCCTGGTCATGCAGTCGGTCAAACCGGCTCCAGTGCTCACGGGCACTAGCCGCTCCCGGCTGCTCGTACTGCCCCGTCCGCTCGAACCGGCCCCGGTGCTCACGGGCACTGGCCGCTCGCGGCTCCTCAAAGTCCGACTCATCTGAGTCCGGCATTCGTGGGGTCTTTCTCTTCGCTTTCCCGCCCGGCCGAGAAGTGGATTTCGCCGTAGTGGGAGCGAAGTCGGGGACAGCTGACTCCAATTCAGGAGCTTCCCGTGCCGTCGGCTGCTGCTGTCCTGCTGGCTGCCCGCAACTCCGCGGTTCTCCCCAAAGATCTCCGCTATAGGATCTTTGGTTCTCCCCCTCCAGCTTCTTCGCAGCCTTTCTCCTCGTTACTCTGCCCATCTTTCACCTAAAATAAGTCGAAAACGCAGAGTCCCTTACCTGCTGTTGTCGGCTTTTAAATACTGCCGTTTGAGGGAGACGTCCTCTCCTATGCTGACTTGTTGCATAGCGTGAGGCGATAATCCTTCAGCTGCTGCTGGCTCCCGCAACTTCGCTGTCTTCCCCAGCCAGCTTCCTAGCAGCCCTCGTGGACACTATATTGTCCAGCTTACCCCCCCTGTGAAACCAGCGCGGGGAACATTAGTTTGCTTCCGTCTCCCGCCCGGCCCGGTGCGGGAGCGAGTCGGGAGCAAAAGTCGGGCACAGCTGTTCCCATTACGGGAGATTAGCGTGCCGTTAACTGCTGCTGCCGGCTGCCTGCGACTCCGTGGTCCTCCCCAGCCAGCTTCACTAGCAGCTCTTGTGGACACTACATTGTCCAGCTTCCCCCCTGTGGAAAAACCCAGCGCGGGAACATTAGTTTTTTCCCCCCTCTCCCGCCCGGTCGGGCCGGTGCGGGAGCGAGTTGGGTACAGCTGTTCCCATTACGTGAGATCAGCGTGCCGTTACCTGCTGCTGCTGCCGGCTGCCCGCTACTCCGCGGTTCTCCCCCGCCAGCTTTCCCGCAGCCTTCATGGATCCGGTACATGTCTCCACCTAAAAGGTAAGTGGAAGGAACGCAGAGTCTTCTTACCTGCTGTTCCTGGTTTTCAAATTTTTTCCGCTAGGGGAACGTCCTTCCCCCTTGCTGTGACTTGTGCAATGCGTGCAGCGATATGACACGCATGCTTCCTGGCGGGGTTCTTCACGAAGTCACTCACGTGACTCCGAAGTAAAATCTCTGAACACTTTCATATATTCCAAGTTAATTTAAAAATTACGACATTGGATCTCAGCTGCTGAATTACAGTGAAACTCAAGTAGAGCTATTTGAGCTGCAGTGCATGATACTGGTGCTTAACTCTTGCTTTAAACACTTGCACTCAGAATGATAAAGGTGGCCAATTTGCAGGATTGTCCAAGGAGACACTCACATTTACTCTTAGCATCTTGGCTCTCTCCAGTCAACAATATGACAAAGCGTAGCAACAAGGAACAGCAAATGCTGGTTTAAAAAAAAAGACACAAAATGCTGGAGTAAGTCAGCAGGTCATGCACAGCTTTAGAGTCTGAAGAAGGATCCCGACCCAAAAAGGCACCTATCTATCCATGTTCTCCAGGGATGCTGCATGACCTGCTGAGTTTGTTTCTATTGCAAATTGTGCAAAATATAATTCCTCAAATTAAGGAGTTACACTTTGGTAGATCCAATAAGAGGAAAGTATACAGTAAATATCAGGTTCCTTAGGAGCATTGATATGCTGAGGGATTTTCGGATTCAAGCGATTCATAGCTCCTTGAAAGTGGCAGCACAAGTGGATAGGGCGGTAAAGAACAAGCATACAACATGCTTGCCTTCATTGTCGGGATGTTGAGTATATATGATGGGAAGTCATGTTGCAGCATATAAAACCTTTGTTGGGCCACATCCAGAGCATTGTGTACAGTACTGCTCACATTACAAGAAGGATGTGGAGGGTTTATTGAGAAAGCAGTAGCGGTTCATCAGGATGTTGTATTGATTAGTGAATATTAGCTGTACGAAGAGGTGAAACAAACATAGATTGTTTTCTCTGGAGTGTTGAAGGTTGAGGGGAGACAGGTAGAAGTATTTTAAATTGTGAGAGTCTTAGTTAGTGTAAATAGTCAGACTCTTTTTCCCCATTATGGAAATACCAGAGGGTATAGGTTTAAGACGAGAGGGAGAATTCTAAAGGAGAGCTACATGGCAAGTATTTGACACAGAGAGTTGTAGGTGCATGGAATGTGCTACAAGAGAAAGTGGTAGAAGCAGATATAATGGCAAGATTTCAGAGGCATTTAACCATATAATAACATATAACCATATAACAATTACAGCACGGAAACAGGCCATCTCGGCCCTTCTAGTCCGTGCCCAACACGTATTCTCCCCTAGTCCCATCTACCTGCACTCAGACCATAACCCTCCATTCCTTTCCTGTCCATATAACTATCCAATTTAATTTTAAATGATAAAATCGAACCTGCCTCCACCACCTTCACTGGAAGCTCATTCCACACAGCTACCACTCTCTGAGTAAAGAAGTTCCCCCTCATGTTACTCCTAAACTTCTGTCCCTTAATTCTCAAGTCATGTCCTCTTGTTTGAATCTTCCCTACTCTCAGTGGGAAAAGCTTATCCATGTCAACTCTGTCTATCCCTCTCATCATTTTAAAGACATAGAAACATAGAAACATAGAAATTAGGTGCAGGAGTAGGCCATTCGGCCCTTCGAGCCTGCACCGCCATTCAATATGATCATGGCTGATCATCCAACTCAGTATCCCGTACCTGCCTTCTCTCCATACCCTCTGATCCCCTTAGCCACAAGGGCCACATCTAACTCCCTCTTAAATATAGCCAATGAACTGGCCTCGACTACCCTCTGTGGCAGGGAGTTCCAGAGATTCACCACTCTCTGTGTGAAAAAAGTTCTTCTCATCTCGGTTTTAAAGGATTTCCCCCTTATCCTTAAGCTGTGACCCCTTGTCCTGGACTTCCCCAACATCTGGAGCATTCTTCCTGCATCTAGCCTGTCCAACCCCTTAAGAATTTTGTAAGTTTCTATAAGATCCCCTCTCAATCTCCTAAATTCTAGAGAGTATAAACCAAGTCTATCCAGTCTTTCTTCATAAGACAGTCCTGACATCCCAGGAATCAGTCTGGTGAACCTTCTCTGCACTCCCTCTATGGCAATAATGTCCTTCCTCAGATTTGGAGACCAAAACTGTACGCAATACTCCAGGTGTGGTCTCACCAAGACCCTGTACAACTGCAGTAGAACCTCCCTGCTCCTATACTCAAATCCTTTTGCTATGAAAGCTAACATACCATTCGCTTTCTTCACTGCCTGCTGCACCTGCATGCCCACTTTCAATGACTGGTGTACCATGACACCCAGGTCTCGCTGCATCTCCCCTTTTCCTAGTCGGCCACCATTTAGATAATAGTCTGCTTTCCTGTTTTTGCCACCAAAATGGATAACCTCACATTTATCCACATTATACTGCATCTGCCAAACATTTGCCCACTCACCCAGCCTATCCAAGTCACCTTGCAGTCTCCTAGCATCCTCCTCACAGCTAACACTGCCCCCCAGCTTAGTGTCATCCGCAAACTTGGAGATATTGCCTTCAATTCCCTCATCCAGATCATTAATATATATTGTAAATAGCTGGGGTCCCAGCACTGAGCCTTGCGGTACCCCACTAGTCACTGCCTGCCATTGTGAAAAGGACCCGTTTACTCCTACTCTTTGCTTCCTGTTTGCAAGCCAGTTCTCTATCCACATCAATACTGAACCCCCAATGCCGTGTGCTTTAAGTTTGTAAACTAATCTCTTATGTGGGACCTTGTCGAAAGCCTTCTGGAAGTCCAGATACACAACATCCACTGGTTCTCCCCTATCCACGCTACTAGTTACATCCTCGAAAAATTCTATAAGATTTGTCAGACATGATTTACCTTTTGTAAATCCATGCTGACTTTGTCCAATGATTTCACCACTTTCCAAATGTGCTGCTATCCCATCTTTAATAACTGACTCTAGCAGTTTCCCCACTACCGATGTTAGACTAACTGGTCTGTAATTCCCCGTTTTCTCTCTCCCTCCCTTCTTAAAAAGTGGGGTTACGTTTGCTACCCGCCAATCCTCAGGAACTACTCCAGAATCTAAAGAGTTTTGAAAGATTATTACTAATGCATCCACTATTTCTGGAGCTACTTCCTTAAGTACTCTGGGATGCAGCCTATCTGGCCCTGGGGATTTATCGGCCTTTAATCCATTTAATTTACCCAACACCACTTCCCGGCTAACCTGGATTTCACTCAATTCCTCCAACTCCTTTGACCCGCGGTCCCCTGCTATTTCCGGCAGATTATTTATGTCTTCCTTAGTGAAGACGGAACCAAAGTAGTTATTCAATTGGTCCGCCATATCCTTGTTCCCCATGATCAACTCACCCGTTTCTGACTGCAAGGGACCTACATTTGTTTTAACTAATCTCTTTCTTTTCACATATCTATAAAAACTTTTGCAGTCAGTTTTTATGTTCCCTGCCAGTTTTCTTTCATAATCTATTTTTCCTTTCCTAATTAAGCCCTTTGTCCTCCTCTGCTGGTCTCTGAATTTCTCCCAGTCCTCCGGTATGCTGCTTTTTCTGGCTAATTTGTACGCATCATCCTTCGCTTTGAGACCTCTATCAAGACCCCCCTTAACCTTCTGCACTCCAAAGAATAAAGACCTAACTTGTTCAACCTTTCTCTGTAACTTAGTTGCTGACACCCAGGCAACATTCTAGTAAATATCCTCTGTACTCTCTCTATTTTGTTGACATCCTTCGTATAATTAGGCGACCAAAATTGTACACCATACTCCAGAATTGGCCTCACCAATGCCTTGTACAATTTTCACATTACATCCCAACTTCTATACTCAATGCTCTGATTTATAAAGGCCAGCACACCAAAAGCTTTCTTTACCACCCTATCTACATGAGATTCCACCTTCAGGGAACTGTGCACAGTTATTCCCAGATCCCTCTGTTCAACTGCATTCTCCAATTCCCTACCATTTACAATGTACGTCCTATTTTGATTTGTCCTGCCAAGATGTAGCACCTCACACTTATCAGCATTAAACTCCATCTGCCGTCTTTCAGCCCACTCTTCCAACTGGCATAAATCTCTCTGTAGACTTTGAAAATCTACTTCATTATCCACAACATCACCTATCTGAGTATCATCTGCATACTTACTAATCCAATTTACCACACCATCATCCAGATCATTGATGTACATGACAAACAACAGTGGACCCAACACAGATCCCTGTGGCACCCCACTAGTCACTGGCCTCCAACCTGACAAACAGCCATCCACCATTACTCTCTGGCATCTTCCATTCAGCCACTGTTGAATCCATCTTGCTACTCCACCATTAATACCCAACAATTGAACCTTCTTAACCAACCTTCCATGAGGAACCTTGTCAAAGGCCTTACTGAAGTCCATATAAACAACATCCACTGCTTTACCATCATCAATTTCCCGAGTAACCTCTTCAAAAAATTCAAGAAGATTAGTCAAACATGACCTTCCAGGCACAAATCCATGTTAACTGTTCCTAATCAGACCCTGTTTATCCAGATGCTTATATATATCATCTCTAAGTATCCTTTCCATTAATTTGCCCACCACTGACGTCAAACTAACAGGTCTATAATTGTTAGGTTTACTCTTAGAACCCTTTTTAAACAATGGAACAACATGCGCATTACGTCAATCCTCCGGCACTATTCCCGTTTCTAATGACATTTGAAATATTTCTGTCATAGCCCCTGCTATTTCTACACTAACTTCCCTCAATGTCCTAGGGAATATCCTGTCCGGACCTGGAGACTTATCCACTTTTATATTTCTCAAAAGTGTCAGTAATCCTCTTCTTTGAATCTCATAGTTTCCATAGCTACTCTACTTGTTTCCCTTACCTCACATAATTCAATATCCTTCTCCTTGGTGAATACCGAAGAAAATAAATTGTTCAATATCTCCCCCATCTCTTTTGGCTCTGCAGATAGCTGTCCACTCTGACTCTCTAATGGACCAATTTTATCCCTCGTTATCCTTTTGCTATTAATATAGCTGTAGAAACCCTTTGGATTTACTTTCACCTTACTTGCCAAAGCAACCTCATATCTTCTTTTAGCTTTTCTAATTTCTTTCTTAAGATTCTTTTTACATTCTTTATACTCCTCAAGCACCTCATTTACTCCATGCTGCCTATAAATATTGTAGATCTCTCTCTTTTTCCAAACCAAGTGTCCAATTTCCCTTGAAAACCAGGGCTCTTTCCAATTTTTACTATTTCCTTTCAACCGAACAGGGACATAAAGATTCTGTACTCTTAAAATGTCACTTTTAAATGTCCTCCATTTCTCTTCCACATCTTTCCCATAAAACAAAATGTCCCAATTTACTCCTTTTAAATCCTTTCGCATCTCCTCAAAGTTAGCCTTTCTCCAATCAAAAATCTCAACCCTAGGTTTAGTTCTGACCCTCTCCATAATTATATTGAAACTAATGGTATTGTGATCTCTGGACACGAACTGTTCCCCAACGCATACCTCTGCCACCTGACCCGTCTCATTTCCTAACAGGAGGTCCAGCAATACAATACAATACAATACAATACAATTCAATTTATTGTCATTTGGACCCCTTGAGGTCCAAACGAAATGTCGTTTCTGCAGCCATACATTACAAACAAATAGACCCAAGACACAACATAATTTACATAAACATCCATCACATTGCTGTGATGGAAGGCCAAAAAAACTTATCTCTCCACTGCACTCTCCCCCCCGAGGTCAGAGTCAAAGTCAAAGTCAAAGCCCCCGGCGGGCGATGGCGAATTGTCCCGCAGCCATTAAAGCCACGCCGGGTGATGCAAGGCCGCACACCGGGTCTTGATGTTAGAGCCCCCGGCGTGCGCTCGCAGTCCCGCAGCCATTCCAAGTCGCGCGGGGCGGTGCTGTAAAGCCCCGCTCAGGTGCTCTTCAACCCCGCAACTCGGGCGGGAGAAGTCGCCGTTGCGGGAGCCCTGAAAAGCGGTCTCACTCCAGGGACCTGCGGGCTCCCGGTGCCGCCCGCCAAACCCGCAGTTGCAGCCACCGAATCTCCAGGGGTCGGGCCGCAGCAGCGTCCACCACAGCTCCACCCGCTCTGGACTCGGCCAGCTCCGCGACGGTGAGGTGAGTAGTCGGCACCACAGCCCCCGGTCTTCCTGTTGGAGGCCGCTCCTCATTGCAGCCCCAACGACAACGGAGACCCGACAAAGAAATGGTCGGGTCTCCCGTGCAGGGAGAGATTTAAAAGTTACCCCCACCCCCCCCACACCACCCCTTCGCTAGTAGGTACCTCTATGTATTGCTGCAAAAAACTATCCTGCACACATTTTACAAACTCCAAACCATCCAGCCCATTTACAGAATGTGTTTCCCAGTCTATGTGTGGAAAATTGAAATCTCCCACAATCACTACCTTGTGCTTACTACTAATATCTGCGATCTCCTTACATATTTGCTCTTCCAATTCTCGCTCTCCATTTGGCGGTCTATAATACACCCCTATAAGTGTTGCTACCCCTTTCCCATTTCTCAGTTCCACCCAAATAGCCTCCCTAGATGAGCCCTCTAATCTATCCTGCCAAAGCACTGCTGTAATATCTTCCCTGATAAGCAATGCAACACCTCCACCTCTTGCCCCTCCAATGCTATCACACCTGAAGCAACAAAATCCTGGAATATTTAGTTTCCAATCACAGCCCTCCTGCAACCATGTTTCACTGATCGCCACACCATCATACTTCCAGGTGTCAATCCAGGCTCTAAGTTCATCCACCTTTCTTACAATGCTCCTAGCATTAAAATATACACATTTAAGAAACCCACCCTCTCTTATTCTCTGTTTATTGTCTTTTTCTTCTTTCTCCCCTACATTTTGGGTCAGAGTGCTACCCTTCTCTGCCTCCTGCTTCACACACTGACTGCTAGCTTTCCCAATTTGAGTCCCTCCCCCCAACCGTTCGAGTTTAAAATCTCCCCAGTAGCCTTTGCAAATCTCCCCACCAGGATATTGGTCCCCCTCGATATATTTAGACATATATATGAACGGGAAGGGAATGAAGGTATCGAAAGGCCTGTTCCTTTGTGGTACTGTTCTATGTTCTAATAATGAACAATTATTAGTGGGGTTTTTTTCTGAGAAAAATTACATTTCCATTGACTTCATTTCATATTACTGATGTTAATAATTTGAGATGCCATGATTAAAAAGTATAATTTCTCATTGAGTGGTTATTTCCAGGATTTTGGTGGTGAATCAAGGTGGCATTTTAACCAGTTGGCAACAACAATTCATTTTCAAAATGCCACAGAAAGTACTGAGGTGAGGCCGCATCTATGGAGGGAATGGATAGATGACATTTAGGGTCGGACCTCTTAGAAACATAGAAAATAGGTGCAGGAGTAGGCCATTTGGACCTTCGAGCCTGCACCGCCATTCAATATGATCATGGCTGATCATCCAACTCAGTATCCCGTACCTGCCTTCTCTCCTCAGACTCTCATACTCAGAAGATCTGAAGAAGCATGCCGATACCAAACGTTATCTAACCATTCTCACAAAGATGCTGCCTCACTTGCTGTTCCTCCAGTGCTTTGTATTTTGCTCAAGTTGCCAGCATCTGCAGTTTCTTGTGTCTCCGTTTTAAAATGGCACACGTGTATTTTCAGATTTTCATTCAATATTTTTGCTTTTCACATGACTGATTCTGGAGGTCTTTGTGTCTATCTCCAATCGTCTTGGCCCCGCTCTGGGAGTAGGAGTGGGGGCGGATCCGGATCCACAACGGCCGTGAGCCCCAGGCCGAGCTCGACAATCGCTTGCCTGCTTCTGCTGCTGATTACATGTTTGGCTGGAGTTAGTACTTTGTCATGTTCTCATATAATCCAAATGATACCATCCATACACACAGATCTGTCACATGGGATTCAGTATCTTGTAATGTGGGATATTCGTCTTGGCTAATTTCAATGTTTATTTAAGTGAGTAATTGGCCATGGGAATCCTTATTTAGTTGTGATTTTAATTATTTAGTTGTAATTTTTGCTCACTCCTGTTCCAGTGATACAGTAACTGCCCAGTATGTTCTTCTGGTGATAAAGCTGCTATCGTAAATCAGTAACTGTGTGAAGATCAAGCAGTCAGTATGATAACATACAAGTCACAGAACAACTGGTCAATATGGTACAAATCAGTTCTATTTTTCACAATTCTATCATATAACCATATAATAACCATATAACAATTACAGCACGGAAACAGGCCATCTCGACCCCTCTAGTCCGTGCCGAACACATAATCTCCCCTAGTCCCATATACCTGCGCTCAGACCATAACCCTCCATTCCTTTCCCATCCATATAACTATCCAATTTATCTTATAAATTCTACCTCCTTGAAAACTAATAGTTGCATCTTCATTTGAAATAATTTCCTAAATGACCACAAATCCACTTCCAAAAGAGTTGTTGTCAAGATTTGTGGCTCCAGGAGGGCCGTGTGCCGTTGCCATGTCCTCACCCACCGCGGAACCAGGAACCCGTCTGGAGTGGAAGCGTCATCCGAGGCTAGTTTCCAGTCTGCCCCCGAGGACCAGAAACCGGAGAGGAAGGTGGAGGGTGTCGGCGACGACGCCGGACTCCGGACAAAGGGCCGGTAGGAAGGAACCGGGCGTCGTACCTCCTGCGCCCTCAATGTCAGCTGTGGGAGGCACCCCTGGGGAATGAAAGGCTGAAGGTGGATGGGTGAGGAGAAGGACAGCCGTTCACCAGCAATCCAGATGGAGGCGACGGCTGCAATGGGCCTTTATGCGCAGCTACAGCTGTGACTTTGAAAATGGAAGCAAAATCTGGCCACTCTTGCATTTGGACTCAGTGGGCTGTTTCCATGTATTTGGTACTTACCAAGGATTGTACCTATGTATAGCAATAATCTTACTGATCTGTATGCAGAAAAAGAATCTCACTTTATCTTGGTACACATGATAATACAAGAGCTGTTGAACCATTGGAGAATTATTCTATACCAGCTGACTTTCCAAATAACCACAATGTTGGTGTTTTCTCATCACCATTACCATCAATTACAGGTTTACTTTGACTGCACCAATGTGGATACAGATGGTTCAATTTTTCAGTTGCAGCCAGTTTATGAATGGACCATCACTTATTGTAGGTTTAATATTTCTATTACAAATACTGTTATGTATTTGTGAATTGACAGATTGATGCAACACATATAAGTCACAGGACAACTGGTCATTATGATATAAACCAGTTCTATTTTTCATAATCCTATCTTATAAATTCTACCTCCTTGAAAACTAACAGTTGCATCTTCCTTTGAAATTATTCCCTAAATGTCTACAAATTTACTTCAATAAATTAGCATTTGTTTTGGTCAAGATTTGATTTTAAACCTCCGAGCTTTGATGGATAAGGAAGCATACTTTGTGTGGAATTTTCTTCCTATGATGTATGGAATGATACATATAAAATTATAAAAGGACTGGACAAGCTGGATGCAGGAAAAATGTTCTCAATGTTGGGCGAGTCCAGAACCAGGGGCCACAGTCTTAGAATTAAGGGGAGGTCATTTAAGGCTGAGGTGAGAAAAGACCTTTTCACCCAGAGATTGTGAATTTATGGAATTCCCTGCCACAGAGGGCAGTGGAGGCCAAATCACTGGATGGATTTAAGAGAGAGTTAGATAGAGCTCTAGGGGTCAGTGGAGTCAAGGGATATGGGGAGAAGGCAGGCACGGGTTATTGATAGGGGACGATCAGCCATGATCACAATGAATGGCGGTGCTGGCTCGAAGGGCCGAATGGCCTCCTCCTGCACCTATTTTCTATGTTTCTATGTTTCTATGATACGTCAAGTGTTTTCCTGCTTTTTACTCGTGGTATTTTGCTTTCTACCTGCCTGTGATCATCTTGCTGTGTGTGCTCTTCTTTATCGTTTTACATAGATGTGTTGCTACAATTTAATAATATTCCCGCTGTGCACTTTATTAACTTATGTGCTTTCTAGGTTCTGTTGTTAACCCTTCCTGATGGCAAAATAGATATTATTAAAAACACAGCTTTTGCTTACATAAGCATATTTAGTGTGCAAGGTATTCCAAAATTAGACATAAGGGGACAATGAAATGTAGACTACAGATTAATCAAGAAAAAACATTTTAGACGTGTTTTCAAACATAGAGAGGAGTGGTGGGATAGAGGGGTTGCAAAGTAACGCCAGAGGTTCAGTCCCAGGGAGTTGAAGGCAATGTTACATAATACAGATTTTGAGTGTGCAAGATGCCAGAATCAGAGGACCACCGAGACCTTGAATGGATTTAAGACCTTAAGAGATTACAAAGATCATCTAATAAAAATGAGAAGTATATAAAATTGCAAGAGGTATCGATAGAATCCTTTAAGAATCATAGTCATAGTCATACGGCAGGGAAACAGGCCCTTCGGCCCAGCTTTCCCAGGCCGACCAAGGTGCCCCATTTATATTAGGCCCACCTGCTCACCTTTTCCTAGAACAAAGACCCCTTGACCTGAAATACAGTATTACATCTGTTTCTCTTGCCACACATGCTGCCTGACTGTTTCTGCTCTATCCTATTTCTATCGCCAGCATCTGGCAATTGTTTTTATATTTGCTTAAAGATAATCTCCTTCTTTGCTGAGGTCAAGATAGCATTTGAGCAGTGAATAGCAGATGATGCAAATTACTGTTTATGTTCCTCAGTTTCTGAGGAGTTCAAGTGAACAAACATTGATACTCAGATAGTTCACAGCTGCTCTTGTTCTCTCATTCATCTCCTCCACTGAAATGCGTCAGATTTTCACCGCAGCATCAGGACAAACAAGGAGCACAGAGGCTGAGCAGTGGCTGCAGGAGGCGAGGGGATGGTGAAGTGGGCCGCTGGAGAACCTGAGGCAGCCGGGGGAAACAGGTGGATCGAACGCTGCTAGCGCCTAACAGAGTTTGAGCGCATGGATCGGATGTAGCCTGCAGCGGGACAGAGCAGTGGATTAGCGGCAGAGGACACCCGCAGCATTGCCAGACCAGACCCACCCCTGCAACCCCCACCCAGTGCCTCCGCCACAACAACAGGACTTTAAGCCAAGATAAGACTCTATACTTTTAAGAACTTGAAACTTGAAGGCACAGTTGGCGCTGGAAAAGTAGCAATTCTTTGTGCACTGCCTCATTGAAGTTTACTGTTCTTACACTACAGGCATTGTACTTTTGTACTAGTGTGCGATTGCTTATGTATAGTATGTTTTTGCTTTATTGTACACAATATAAAGAATTCCGCTGTATCTCGGTACATGTGCCAATAAAGTACCATTGAACCATCGGATGCAGCCTATCCTAGCCAGGTAGAATGGGGATACTGGATGTCTTAGTCTCTCTACTTCCTCCTCACCTTCTTTCTCTTCCATGGTCGTTTCCTCTACATCCCATCTCCCCACCCCCGCCCACCTTCTCCTCCCTCCTCCTGCAAATGGTCCAGTTCTACGCAGCCTTGCCTCATTCTTTCAGACCCATTAGTTCGACTGAGCCGCCCAACAACTGATTTGTGCAGAAAATTCAGTCAGCAAAAAATAGTTCTGCATTGGTCACAATGCTCTCTGTTGACTTTCACCTCCTGAAATAACAAACACTTGCATAATTACACCAGAAGCCAGCAGATATCAACCATCGAATAATCTATGTGCTGGGCATCTCCTTTAATTAAGGATGGTGCAGTTAGGATGTTGGGACGGTACTGTGCCCTGACTATAGCTCCTCTTGTGCTCAGTTCCATGACACTCAGAGGCATGATCCACTCGCATCTTGTATGTGTGTGTGCGTGTATGCGTGTGTGTGTGTACGTGTCCTTCTACCTTCATCAAATCGGCACGCGCTAGCGCATAAATTATCACACATTATTAATCACATTAACCCCGTTGACAAAATAAATTGCTTCACTTCTCATTTCATGCTACATTTCACGTTATAGTGTTTTAAAAATAGCGAAAACCAACTTTTTAAACGGCAAACCTCCTTCAACCTGCTTTGAGTGACGTTACAAAGGGCGGGGGTAGGGAGGGTAGTTGCCACGTCTACACTCCCTCTCTCACCCCCTCCTTCTCTACTCTCACTCCCAACCTTTCTACCCCCCTCCCTCTCTACCATCCTCCCTCTCCCTCCCTCGCCCTCTCCCTCTTTACCCTCCCCCCACTCTACCCCCATCCCTCTCCCTCTACCCCCTCCCTCTTTACCCCCTCCCTCCCTCTCTGCCCCTCTCCCTCTCTATCCCTTCCCCCTCCCTCTACCCTTCCTCTCTACTCCCCTCCCTCTCCCTCTCTACCCCTCTCCCTCTCTACCCCCTCCCCCTCCCTGTAACCCCTCCTCCCACTCTACCTCCCCTCTCCCTCTCTACCCCCCTCCCTCTCTATCCCCCATCCCTCTCTACCCCCCTCCCTTTCTAACCCTTCCCTCTCTACCCCCCCCCTCTCTACCCCTCCTCCCTCTCTACCTCCCCCCTCCCTCTCTACCCCCTCCCTCTCTACCCCCCTCACTCTCTACCCCCCTCCCTCTCTACCCCCCCCTCCCTCTCTATCCCCCGTCCCTCTCTACCCCCCTCCCTTTCTAACCCCTTCCCTCTCTACCCCCCCCTCCCTCTCTACCCCCCACCCTCACTACCCCCTCCCTCTCTACCACCCCTCCCTTTCTACCTCCCTTTCTACCCCCCTCCCTCTAGGGATTGAAGAGGGAGGGTGAAGAGGAGGATGTGCTGGGGGATGAGGAGAAATGAGCCGAGCCTGCGCAGTTGGGGGCTATGCATGAGTGGTGCAATATTGCATTGGGGGTGCAGAGCCAACGGGTCAACACTTGGTCTAGTATTTACTAAAATCGATGAGATTCACTAGGTAGGTACAAATGGCAAAACATTTGAATCACCTGAAAAGGCACTGATAACTTTCTCACTATCCCTTATTTTATCTGATTGTCCTCAGGTAGGTGGCAGCATTTATTTTATCTGATTGTCCTCAGGTAGGTGGCAGCATTTATCATCTTTAAATATTACTTCCTGTGTAATGATTACATTTAATCAATTGTTAGAAAGCATTTACGTATTTCAGTTAACTAAATGCAAAATTGCCAAATTCATCAAAGATATTGCGAAGATGAGTGAACCAATGTCAATATCACTCACAGGCCAACATATTAGCACTGAGATTTTGACCACACACTGGTGTACGGACTCCAGCACTGATGTGCCTGACACCAGGCTCCTGAAACAAATATCCACTCTGAATACCAGTAAAGATTCACAGGAGAACCAAGGAAACATTGATTCCACAGGAGGTTTACAAGAATGATTCCATGAAAGAGTGGGTTGCCATATGATGAGCGTGTGACAGCACTGGGCCTCTACTCGCTGGAGTTTAGAAGGTTGAGGGGGAACTTAATTGAAAGATACAGAATAATGAAAGGCCTGGAGAGAGTGGATGTAGAAAGGATGTTTCCACTGGTGAGAGAGTCTGGGACCAGTCATAGCCTCAGAATTAAAGGGTGCTCTTTTAGAAAGGAGGTGAGGATGAACTTCTTTAGTCAGAGGGTAATTAATCTGTGGAACTCATTGATGGCTGTGGAGGCCAAGTCAGTGGATATGTTTAAGGCAGAGATTAACAAATTCTTGATTAGAACCGGTGTCAAGGGTTATGGGGAGAAGGCAGGAAAATGGGTTTAGGAGGTAGATATCAGCCACGATTGAATGGCAGAGTAGATTAGTTGGGCCGAATAGTCCACTTTTACTCCTATAACTTGTGAACGTGAAAATGGAGATGGGAGAAAGAGGAAGGCAGCAAACACTTTAAATCTTTATGACGGGAATAGATGGAGATGGAGACCAATAGTCAAAAATTGTCAAAAAGTATCTCTGTATTATACAAAGCCAAGCAAGCTCTGGATTACAAATCACTCCGTATTCTTTATTGTTCATTAATTTTACCCTACTTAAATTATTGTGCAGAAGTCTGGGGTAATAACTATAAAAATTCGATACACTCATTAACCATGATGCAAAAAAGAGCAATTCGTATTATCCATAATGCTAAGTATCTGGGTCATACGAATCCATTATTTTTAGAGTCAAAATTATTAAAATTAGAAGATTTGGTTACATTCAAAACAGCTCAGATAATGTTTAGGGCCAAAAATAAAAATTTACCTGGAAACATTCAAAAATTATTTAACGAGCGTGTGGGGGGTTACAATTTAAGAGGAATATTTAACTTTAAGAAACAAAGAGTCCGTACGACTAGAAAAACCTTTTGTATTTCGGTTTGTGGAGTAGGAGTGTGGAATAAATTGAACGGGGAATTAAAGCAATGCACAAACATGAATCATTTTAAAATGATATATAAAAAAATAATTTTCAAGGGGTACAGGGATGGAGGGGATGGTTGACAAGTGGGGGTTAATGTTTATCTATTGCTTTACTATTGTTTACTTATGTTTGGGTACTTCAGATATGAAGTTTGTATGTGCATAATAGTTGTATGTATATATATGTCTGTAGGTATTATGGGAAATTGCCTAGGGTAGTATTATTATTAGTAATTAATTGATTTTTAAATATGGTAGAAGTGTTGGGGAAAAGGGGTGAGATTTAATAAGTTATTCTTCTTCTCACTCCTTTTCGAGCTTGTACAGACACATTGGAACTTTGCTTTTGTTCTTTTCATTGCTTTGTAAATATTGATTGTAATGTCCAATTGTTTGATAATTTCGATTTTGTTACTATTAATGTCTTTAATGTCTTTACTTGTTCGGAATAAATAAATAAATAAATAAATAAATAAATAAATAAATAAATAGTGGCAGGTACGCATAATGTCACAGACAACACCCCCCCTCCCTGCCTCTGCCCCACATGAGGCTGTGTCAGAGGATCACATTTTTTCCCCATGAGCAACCTCAGGACCCACAGATCTTAAGGGGATGTGACCTGACAACTTACTACAGAGAGGAGTTTGATTATTTGAATGCAGATTCCATATCTTGTTCAGAACGACTGTTTTGTTTTCCCAAACGTCGGTGTTTTGTAACAACATGCTGTTTTCTATTTACAGCACAATGAATCTTTTGTGAACCTTTGAATCAAAATGTTAGGAAGCAGATGTGTACATCTCCGATCCTATAAATCACGCTGGACAGATAGTTTCATTTCTATCAAGGTGGCTGGCACAGTTACTGTTAGAATGTACTTTTTAATAAAAAGCTGTAGCTCTGAGTTTCACTCTCTCTCTGAATCCTCACTTCACTCGTCTCTTCCCACCCACCTTCCCATCGCCGAGCACTCTCTCTTGCGTCTATAGGATGTTGACTCTTGTCCCTACCTCTCCTTCCCCGCCACTATCTAGGCACCCAAACAGCACATCCAGTTTAGATGTTTGGGCTTTAGGGGTACAGCATGGAAACAGGCCCTTCGGCCCACTGAGTCTGTGCCAACCAGTGATCACACCGTACACGAGCACTATCCTATACCTTTGGGACAATGTACAATTAACAGAAACCAATTAACCTACAAACCTGTACGTCTTGGGAAGGTGGAGCACCCGGGGAAAACCCACGCGGTCACAGGGAGAAATGTGTGAACTCCGTACAGGGAGTATCCGTAGTCAGGATCGAGCCTGGGTCGCCGGCATGGTAAGGCAGCAACTCTACTCGCTACGCCATTGTACCACCCTCACTTTGGACCAAGTTTAACATGCACTTCCTCCAAACTCATCTGCCGCTCCGCTGTACTCAATGTGGCCTCCTCGTGACTGAGCAGAGACTATCCCTGCACTCCATCTGCAATGGCCACCCTGATCTCTCGCTTGCGTGCCACTTCAATTCCCCTTCCCACTTCATCTTCAGCCTTCTCCACTGCTATGCTGAGGACAAACACAAACCAGATTTACAGCATTTCATGTTCCACCTGGGAAGTTCACAACCCAATGGTTTTTACTGAAATTCTCCAATTTCAGGTAAAGCACACTTTCTGTGCTCCATTGTCTTTCCTTCTGGTCTCCTCACCCCATCACTCAATCCCATCTCCTTCCTCCACCTGGTTCCATCTGCCTGCCACCCATTCACTATTCATAGTGGGTCTCCTATCCCCTCCCCCAACTGATTCTATCTGACCATCATCACTCCCTTATGGTTCTACTTAGCCCCTTCCAGCTATTCAGCCTTGTGCCCCCACGTATCACTTCCTAGTTACTGTCTCCACCTTCACCTTTCCCTCACCTTCCTGGCTCCACATGCCCTTCATTTATCTTAGATTAGTTCAGAGATGTAGCATGGAAACAGGCACTTCGGTCCACTGAGTCCGCATCGACCAGCGATCCCTGCACACCTATACTGTCCTACACACACTGGTGACAATTTACAATTATACCAAGTCAATTAAACTCCAAACCTGTACGGGGAGGGGTGTGGGGTGGGGAGGGTTGTGGGGGGAGGTGTGGGGGGAGGTGTGGGGGGAGGGTTGTCTGGCAGGTGGGGTTGTGGGGGGAGAGGTTTGGGGGAGGGGGCGATTGTGGGGGGAGGGGCGATTGTCGGGGGAGGAGTGTGGGGGCAGAAGGGGATTGTGGGGTGGGGAGGGGTGTGGAGGGGGGGGATTGGTTTGAGGGCAGGGGGGTTGTAGGGGGAGGGGGTTGTGTGGGTGGTGGGTGTGGGAGGGGGGGCTGCGTGGGGGCTGGAGGTTGTGTGTGGGGGCAGGGGGGTTGTGGGAGGAGGGTGATGTGTGGGCGGGAGGTGGTTGTGGGGGGGAGGGGGGTTTGTGTGTGCAGGGGAGGTGTGTGGGGGCAGGAGGGTGTGTGTGTGTGGGCAGGAGGGTTGTGGGGGGAGGGAGGTGTGTGAGCGGGGGGGTTGGGGGGGATGGGTGTGTGGGGGGGGGTGTTGTGGGGGGAGTGGGGTGTGTGGACAGGGGGGAGGGGGGAGGAGAGGAGGGGGGAGAGAGCTCGGAGAAAAGACGGTGGAAGAGCCATGGGGGAGAAGGGGATATGACGGGGGAGGGGGGAGGGGGGCAGGAGCCAGCGAGGGGGACCAGAGGGGAAGGGGCTGGAACTGGCAGTGCGATGGGGACACACAATGGGTGCTGGTCACTGGGATCAGTGTCTCCGCTTTCCGTTTGGCGACATCTCCGACTCTGTGCCGGGCTGCGCCAGGCTGGGCCGCTTCCGGTCCCTCCGAAATTGTGTCTGGTTGAAGACCTCCGCCGGCCATCCAGAGCGTCCCTCAGCTCCAGTAAAGATGCGATGGCGCAGGAAGGGGCGGACCGTCCCGGTGAGTGACTGGAGAAGAGACTAATCCACACGGTGCTGACTGGCAGGAGAGGAGACCGATCTGCGCACGCGCATTTTTAAAGAATTTTAAACCTCGCTAACTTTTAGACCACCGATCGGAACAAGACTTTGTGCACTCGCAGCACAGGAGAATGGTGAGTGAGCTGGCGAAAAATCGTAGCGTTATCAAATAGAAAAACTGCGCAAACCGGAAGATAACAAGATCAGAATTTTAGTTATGTATAGATGAGTCAAACAGCGGCAGAAAGAACTGGTGTAGATAGGTCATCTTGGTTGACATAGGCAAGGTGGGCTGAAGGACCTGTTTCCATGCTGCATGACTGTGACTATGATGTAGGAGAGGAATAATCTCCTTTTTTATGGACCATGTGGATGAAGGCATGAGGACATACCAGTTGAAAAAGCACCACTGGTTTAGGTTGAGACTTCTTGCCTGTTATCAGTGGCCAGGTGCACCATAGCTGCTGAACAAAGTATTCTCTTTCACCTCAGCCAGGCACAGTGTATCAAAAGGCCACAGTTTGTCAATATAACACAAAAATAGCATAAAATGTTTTGATCATCCATACAATATATTATATGGCACTGTTCATGCCCTGGGGGTGAAATCAGAGCTACCTGCCTTACTTAGTCTAAGGATCTGCATAAGTTCTTGAATCATTCAATTAGCCAGCATTGTGTGTTTAAAAGCTGTAAAACACATGTTATAAATACTTCACAATGGGAAATAATTCAGCAGAATAGATCTTATCATCGTGTAGATCTCGGTTAGTCACCTGCATGACAGCACCCATTCAGCATGTTACAAAGATTTATTGCAGGAACTAGTCACACCTTTGTCGCAACCTCAGCATAAAAGGAAGATAACAAAATGCTATTGAATACGTGGCCCATGCAAACCTTGCAGACACTTGAGTCTGAAGAAGGGTCTCGACCCGAAACGTCACGCGTTCCTTCTCTGCAGAGATTCTGCCTGCCCCGCTGAGTTACTCCAGCACTTAATGTCAATCCATGCTTCCTCTTGTACTTGGACAGGCAGTAGATCTTGGCAACGTGACAAGTTTAATGTCAAACAAGGGGTTTAATGCACTGAGGATTGCTGGAGTTTGCTTTCTGCTAGCGTACCTTAACTTTTCTATGACCAGTCTTGTTGGAAGCCACTACAGATGCTGCCTGACCAGTAGAGTTCCTCCAGCAGAATGGTTCTTTTTGCTCAAGTTTCTGCCAACCGCAGTTTCTTGTGTCTCTATTTTCTCTATAAGATATTTTGTTTTACAACAGCTGAATCAATGAAAAAGTTATCAAATTCTACATCATAATCTGTCATTGGTTCCATGTTTAACTGTTGTGCTAAAAATCTGTGACAGAATGTAATTATGGGTAAGAAGCAGAGTTGTTTCACAGCTGACAACAGCATTGTTCATCACAGCTAGCATGAAAATTTATGGAAGGAAACTGATCCATTTGTTTTAGTTCGGATGCCTTTTAACTTTAAGTCAATTTCCAAAGTGTGAATCTCACGGGTTTTCAATGAGGAATTTTCCATTTTGATAGTGCCCCCAGACACAAATGTGTCTCAGAAATCATAGGTGACAATCATAGAATCACACAGCATAGAAACAGGCCCTTCTGCACAACTCGTCTATGCCGACCAAAATGCCCCATTTGCCTGCGTTTGGCCCATATCCCTCTAAACCGTTCCTATCAATGTAACTGTCCAAGAGTCATTTAAATGCTGTTACTGTATCTGCCTCAACTACCTCCTCGGGCAGCTCGTTCCATATACCCACCACCTTCTGAATTAAATTGTTGCCCTTCAGGTTCCTATTAAATCTTACTGCTCACAACTTAAATTTAAGGTTAAAAGATTCTGGGTAAATGGCTCTCTGCATTCCTCTCATGATTTTCTACACCTTTATATGATCACCCCTCAACCTCCTGCGCTCCAAGGAATGTAATCCTAGCCTTCCAAGCCTTTTCCTATAGTCTAGGCTCTCAGGTTCTGATAACATTCTCGTAAATCTTCTCTGCACTCTGTCCAACATATGGGCCTGTCCCACTTAGGTGATTTTTCAGCGGACTGCCGGTGACTGACAAGTTGGCAGCAGTCACCTGAAAAACCGACAACTGGAACGGCGACTGTCGGAGTGAAACATGCAAACACATCGCTTCCTTCACCTGCCCGTTATGCAGGCAGGGGACAGGACAAGCAGGGGAGCCCTGTCTAAAAAACTAATACGGTGCAAAGCCAAGGTGAAACAGACACACACCGCGATGAACAGGAAGGTTGGCGCTGTAAAAAGACAGCTAAAGCACAGTGTACTGTAAGCCTTTTAAAAGGGGGGGGAGGGGGAGAGGGGGGGAGAGGGGGAGGGGAGTAGAAGGGGGAGAAGGGGGGAGAAGGAGTGGAGACAACTTTTAAGAAGCCAGAGATACACGGCTGTGAAGCTCGACGGACATTTAACATTACCAGTCAGTTATCCTTGGTTCTGAAAACTACTGCTTACCTTTTTTTCCCCAATGAGCCAATTAAATTCACTGGTCAGCACTGGCTACAACCTACGAGAACCTTCGACCTCCTGGCAACCCATTAGGACCTCCAGGCGACCCACCTAGGGCTTGAGAATTCTCGCTACTCTCCATGGCGGCTTCATTCTAGTCGCCGCTAATTTTTCAACATGTTGAAAAATTCACGTCGACCATAATGAGGCCGCGACTAGTTCCCAGAATGCGAGAACTCCTCACGACCATGAAGGCAACTCCCCAGCAACCACCCGCGAACTCCTGCAGTCGCCTAAAAAGTCGCCTAAGTGGGACAGGCCCATTAAATTATATTCTTCGTGTAGAAGTGTGACAGAAAGTGAACACAACACCAAACACTCCAAAATAATTTCCCGAGATTTTCATTATCACCAATGCTGTGCCATTTTTTCTGCATTTTCCAACTCACATTTGCTCCCTTAATGTCAGTACTCCCACCATATTGCTCTCCTCTTTTAAGGATCCCAAACAAACTTTGGACTTTTAGTAAAATAGTGAAGAAGGTTGTCAAAGGATACATTTCTTCACTCCTTTCATACCAATCCATCTCCATTTTCAACCAATTGATCACAAATAACTGAGATCCCAGTACTGGTCTCTGCAGAATACCAGTTCTCACACATCTCCAACTAGAATGACAAGCTGACATCACATTCTCTGCCTTCTATGGAAGCCAGTTCTGAATCCAAATGACCAAACCACCATGGATCTCATGCATCTTAATCTTTAGTGAAATGCCTTATTAAAGTCTAAATAGACAATGTCCACTGCCCTGCCTCATCAATCATCTCTTCAAAATGCCAATCTAATTTGTAATGACCTGCCTGGGAGTAGCCATGTTGACAGCCCCTAATTAGCTGATTCTCTTCCAAATGTGATGAAATCCCGTGCCTCAGAATAATTTCCTGTAGCTTCCCGACTGATGCGAGGCTTAGCGTTTTATAATTTTCTGGATTATTCCTATTCTCCTCTTAAACAAAGGGACAACACTGGCTATTCTCCGGTCCTCTGGCTAGAGAGGATACAAATGTCTTCATCAATGCCTAGTCCTCCTCTCTTGCCTCTCTCAGTAGCCAAGACAGATCCCACCAGGCCCTGGAGGCTTATCAGTTTTATGGATCAACTCATGAAGAATCAGATCTTGTACTGTAGTTGGCTCAATATGACTCTAACCTGCCTACTGCTTAAACAGTGATTCAAGATGGTGGCAGATGGAGGAGAGGATCTGTGCTGGTGAACGGGTTGTGGGCTCTAGGTATTCCAAGGCCCGCAGCAGCAGAGTACATCAACAGCATTGCCAGGCCAGGCTGACCTCTGCAACACCAACCCAGCGCTGCCACCAGGATAATGGCCTTTAAGGCCAATATAAGGCTGAATATTTTAAAGAACTTTGAAACTTGAAGGAAACAAGATGGTGCTGGAAACATGGCAACTCTTTCTGTATTCAGTGTAATCTATTATTCTTAAACTACAAAGTACTTAGGTATGATTGTGCTTATGTACTGTATAGTGAGATTTTACTGAATTGGATGCAAATAAATAATTTCATTGTCACTTTTGACAAATATAAAAGTGACACTTGACACTTTTGAAAAATATAAAAGTGGATAAGTCTCCAGGTCCTGACAGGATATTCCCTAGGACATTGAGGGAAGTTAGTGTAGAAATAGCAGGGGCTATGACAGAAATATTTCAAATGTCATTAGAAACGGGAATAGTGCCGGAGGATTGGCGTACTGCGCATGTTGTTCCAATGTTTAAAAAGGGTTCTAAGAGTAAACCTAGCAATTATAGACCTGTTAGTTTGACGTCAGTGGTGGGCAAATGAATGGAAAGGATACTTAGAGATAATATATATAAGCATCTGGATAAACAGGGTCGGAACAGTCAACATGGATTTGTGCCTGGAAGGTCATGTTTGACTAATCTTCTTGAATTTTTTGAAGAGGTTACTCGGGAAATTGATGAGGGTACAGCAGTGGATGTTGTCTATATGGACTTTAGTAAGGCCTTTGACAAGTTTCCTCATGGAAGGTTGGTTAAGAAGGTTCAATTGTTGGGTATTAATGGAGTAGCAAGATGGATTCAACAGTGGCTGAATGGGAGATGCCAGAGAGTAATGGCGGATGGCTGTTTGTCAGGTTGGAGGCCGGTGACTAGTGGGGTGCCTCAGGGATCTGTGTTGGGTCCACTGTTGTTTGTCATGTACATCAATGATCTGGATGATGGTGTGGTAAATTGGATTAGTAAGTATGCAGATGATACTCAGATAGGTGGTGTTGTGGATAATGAAGTAGATTTTCAAAGTCTACAGAGAGATTTATGCCAGTTGGAAGAGTGGGCTGAAAGATGGCAGATGGAGTTTAATGCTGATAAGTGTGAGGTGCTACATCTTGGCAGGACAAATCAAAATAGGACGTACATGGTAAATGGTAGCGAATTGAGGAATGCAGTTGAACAGAAGGATCTAGGAATCATTGTGCATAGTTCCCTGAAGGTGGAATCTCATGTAGATAGGGTGGTAAAGAAAGCTTTTGGTGTGCTGGTCTTTATAAATCAGAGCATTGAGTATAGAAGTTGGGACGCAATGTTAAAATTGTACAAGGCATTGGTGAGGCCAATTCTGGAGTATGGTGTACAATTTTGGTCGCCTAATTATAGGAAGGATGTCAACAAAATAGAGAGAGTACAGAGGAGATTTACTAAACAAGTTAGGTCTTTATTCTTTGGAGCGCAGAAGGATAAGGGGGGACTTGATAGAGGTCTTTAAAATGATGAGAGGGATAGACAGAGTTGACGTGGATAAGCTTTTCCCATTGAGAGTAGGGAAGATTCAAACAAGAGGACATGACTTGAGAATGAAGGGACAGAAGTTTAGGGGTAACATGAGGGGGAACTTCTTTACTCAGAGAGTGGTAGCTGTGTGGAATGAGCTTCCAGTGGAAGTGGTGGAGGCAGGTTCGATTTTATCATTTAAAAATAAATTGGATAGACATATGGATGGGAAATGAATGGAGGGTTATGGTCTGAGTGCAGGTAGATGGGACTAGGGGGAAATAAGTTTTCGGCACGGACTTGAAGGGCCGAGATGGCCTGTTTCCGTGCTGTAATTGTTATATGGTTATATGGTTATATCTTGGTGGCAATAATGTACCTTTGAACTATTAAACTATCAATTGAATAGTAATGTTTTAATAGTGAACCAAGTTAAAACCCAGAGCAAAATCTGACAACAGAATCTATTGACACATATCTCTATCATAACTAAATGCTATACAGCTTCAACTAGACTGTATTTTGGTCTTTAGCCACTTTAAGTATATGGAAAGTAATTCTTCTATTTTAACAGTTCATTGCTGAATGTCAACATTCACACCTTCTACTCTGAGCAAATCAGGATGTGATAAAACCAAAATATTGCCTGCCAAAAAGTCTGATCTATCTTTGTTTATTTTAAAACTGCAGACTAAAGTTCAACTAGTGGTAAGGGGTGATTTCACAAATTTACTGCTACAATCTTTGGAGGAATTTTAACACATGACTTATCTTCTCATGATAGCCACACCCAAACTGGATTTTTTTCTTCTTGTTTTTCTCCATCTGTTTAAAGTGATGTGTTAGGATTAACTGTTCACCTTGCATTAATGAATATGGTGGTAACTCCTTTGATTCTCAAGAACTCTTTTTCTCCCGATATTCTCAGAATTACAAGTTCTCAAAGCACTGTGAAATCACTGTGTAAAGAAAAAGTTGTTTTGATATTAGGTTTTGAAATGAAATATATAAAATAGTATTCAACAGCTTGGCGCCAAAATGCGCCCTTTTTAGGGCAGGCACCTATGAATGTGGAACCGGATGGCATCACCCTGCTGTAGACTTCTGCTGCCTCAAATGCAATAGAAGAAGTGGGACAGACAGAGGTGTATAAAATCATGAGAGGAATAGATTGGGTAGATGCCCAGAGTAGGGGAATCGAGGATCAGAGGACAAGGGTTCAAGGTGAACGGGAAAAGATTGAATAGGAATCTGAGGGGTAACTTTTTCACACAAAAGGTGGTGGGTGTATGTTACAAGCTGCCGCATGAGGTAGTTGGGGCTGGGACTATCCCAACGTTTAAGAGACAGTAGTGTTAAAGAAGGAACTGCAGATGCTGGAAAATCGAAGGCACACAAAAATGCTGGAGAAACTCAGCGGGTGCAGCAGCATCTATGGAGCGAAGGAGATCAGTCTGAAGAAGGGTTTCGGCCCGAAACGTTGCCTATCTTCTTCGCTCCATAGATGTTGCTGCACCAGCTGAGTTTCTCCAGCATTTTTGTGTACCTTTAAGAGACAGTAGACAGGTACAGTGGCTTGCAAAAGTATTCATACCCCTTGAACTTTTCCACATTTTGTCACGTTACAACCACAAACGTAAATGTATTTTATTGGGATTTTATGTGATAGACCAACACAAAGTGGCGCATATTGTGAAGTGGAAGGAAAATGATACATGGTTTTCAAATTGTTTTACAAATAAAAAACTGAAAAGTGTGGCGTGCAAAAGTATTCAGCCCCCCTGAGTCAATACTTTGTAGAACCACCTTTCGCTGCAATTACAGCTGCAAGTCTTTTGGGGTATGTCTCTACCAGCTTTGCACATCTAGAGACTGAAATTTTTGCCCATTCTTCTTTGCAAAATAGCTCAAGCTCAGTCAGATTGGATGGAGAGCGTCTGTGAACAGCAATTTTCAAGTCTTGCCAGAGATTCTCAATTGGATTTAGGTCTGGACTTTGACTGGGCCATTCTAACACATGAATATGCTTTGATCTAAACCATTCCATTGTAGCTCTGGCTGTATGTTTAGGGTCGTTGTCCTGCTGGAAGGTGAACCTCCGCCCCAGTCTCAAGTCTTTTGCAGACTCTAACAGGTTTTCTTCCAAGATTGCCCTGTATTTGGCTCCATCCATCTTCCCATCAACTCTGACCAGCTTCCCTGTCCCTGCTGAAGAAAAGCATCCCCACAGCATGATGCTGCCACCACTATGTTTCACAGTGGGGATGGTGTGTTCAGGGTGATGTGCAATGTTAGTTTTCCGCCACACATAGCGTTTTGCATTTAGGCCAAAAACTTCAATTTTGGTCTCATCTGACCAGAGCACCTTCCTCCACATGTTTGCTGTGTCCCCCACATGGCTTGTGGCAAACTGCAAACGGGACTTCTTATGGCTTTTTTTCAACAATGGCTTTCTTCTTGCCACTCTTCCATAAAGGCCCGATTTGTGGAGTGCACGACTAATAGTTGTCCTGTGGACAGATTCTCCCACCTGAGCTGTGGATCTCTGCAGCTCCTCCAGAGTTACCTTGGCTGCTTCTCTGATCAATGCTCTCCTTGCCCGGCCTGTCAGTTTAGGTGGACGGCCATGTCTTGGTAGGGTTGCAGTTGTGCCATACTCTTTCCATTTTCGGATGATGGATTGAACAGTGCTCCGTGAGATGTTCAAAGCTTGGGATTTTTTTTTTTAACCTAACCCTGCTTTAAACTTCTCCACAACTTTATCCCTGACCTGTCTGGCGTGTTCCTTGGGCTTCGTGATGCTGTTTGTTCACTAATGTTCTCTAACAAACCTCTGAGGCCTTCACAGAACAGCTGTATTTATACTGAGATTAGATTACACTGAGATTAGATTACACACAAGTGGACTCTATTTACTAATTAGGTGATTTCTGAAGGCAATTGGTTGCACTGGATTTTATTTAGGGGTATCAGAGTAAAGGGGGCTGAATACTTTTGCACGCCACAATTTGAAAACCATGTATCATTTTGATCAGCTGCTCCTTGAGGTACCAAGGTCTAAGCGGAAGCTCAGAGGAGATAGAGCCTTTTCTGTTGCTGCTCCGGCACTCTGGAACACCTTGCCGTTGCACATCAGACAGGCCCCCTCACTGTCCATCTTCAAATCCTCCCTAAAAACACATTTTTATTCTTTGGCTTTCGACACTGGCTGAGGCATTGCTCCTGTTCTTAGTGCTTTTAATGTCTTTTAATTTTTAGTGTGTTTTTTATAGTCCTTCGTTTTACGGTTTTTAATGTTTTGTAATAGCTTTTTGTCCATGAGTTCTCATGTACAGCACTTTGTGGCAACTGCAGTTGTTTAAAGTGCTTTATAAATAAAGTTATTATTATTATTATATTATTTTCCTTCCACTTCACAATTATGCGCCACTTTGTGTTGGTCTATCACATAAAATCCCAATAAAATACATTTACATTTGTGGTTGTAACGTGACAAAATGTGGAAAGGTTCAAGGGGTATGAATACTTTTGCAAGCCACTGTACATGGACAGGACAGGTTTGGAGGGATACGAACCAAGCACAGATGGTTGGAACTAGTGTAGATAGGATATGTTGGCCAGTGTGGGCAAATTGGGCCGAAGGGCTAGTTTCCACACTGTCTATGACTCTATGATTCTATGACAGGCAGCATCTCTGGACAAAAGGAATTCCTTCTGCTGAATTACTCCAGCATTTTGTGTCTCGCAGTAAAATGTTGTCGGGTCAAAAAGTTAACTTTACTTTGTATTTTGGTTTCTCACAAGAAACTTTGTTAATGATCCTTAAAAAAAAAAATTGTTTCAGAAAATAATGAAATCAGATAATTATAGATATCAAACAAAGGGCTTTCATGGAGTCAAGCCAACAGAATACACTCACTATGTGAGGGACAATGAAGAGCCATAAGTACAAGTATGATACAAGCAAAGGTACACAAAAATGCTGGAGAAACTCAGCGGGTGCAGCAGCATCTATGGAGCGAAGGAAATAGGCGACGTTTCGGGCCGAAATCCTTCTTCAGACTGATGGGGGGGTGGGGGGTAGAAGGAAGGAAAAAGGGAGGAGGAGGAGCCCGAGGGCGGGGGGATGGGAGGAGACAGCTCGAGGGTTAAGGAAGGGGAGGAGACAGCAAGGGCTAGCAAAATTGGGAGTATTCAACGTTCATGCCAACCGGACGCAAGCAACCCAGGCGGAATATGAGGTGCTGTTCCTCCAATTTCCGGTGTTGCTCACTCTGGCAATGGAGGAGACCCAGGACAGAGAGGTCAGATTGGGAATGGGAGGGGGAGTTGAAGTGCTGAGCCACCGGGAGTTCAGGTAGGTTATTGCGGACTGAGCGGAGGTGTTCGGCGAAATGATCGCCCAACCTCTGCTTAGTCTCCCCGATGTAAATCAGCTGACATCTAGAGCAGCACGATGACAAGCAAGACGGGCAGTTTAGGACTGAAATCATTTAACTGTGGGATTAGTGATAATGACTTGCAGGGCAGGTGCCAGATGCTGCGATGCTTTGTTTTCTATTCTAATTAATGTGACTAATCTTCGGTGACATTATTATAATGTAAATTCCCGGGATAACTGTGTAAAAAAACATGTACAAACTTGTTTTCACTTTGATCCAGTTTGGGTGGCCAGGAGCATTCTCTTCTCTGAGAAAGATACATGATGCCGTGTGAAGTGTAATTAGAGAATGTGGCTTCTGCTTTCATTGACAATGTCTATTCGGTGTGAGTGGGTGCAAGGAGATTAGTTTAGTTTTGAGATTCAGCATGGAGATAGGCCCAGCAACCCCACAGCGACCAACAAATACGCGTTCACACTAATTCTAAGTTGTTCCACTTTCTCATCCACTTCCTACACACGAGAGGTAATTTGCAGACGCCAATTAACCTGCAAACCCACACCTCTTTGGGATCTGGGAGGAAACCGGGGAACCTGGAGGAAACCCATATGGTTACATGGAGAATGTTCAAATTCCACTTTGATGAGGAGAGGTCCTGATGTCCTTATTTTGTTAATATGTATGAGGGTTTTTGCAGAAGAGCTGAGCAGGTCTGCAAATGCATGGTTAAGATTGGTTATGGAGGGGGTGTAAAAAGGTATTATTAATTATCATGCAGAATGTTTGTGCTGCTATTTGATGATTGGTTAAAGTGTGAGGCCTTGTTTAAATTGTTTATACAACCTGGGAAAATGTTTCTTTACTTTAGTGAACTGTCTTCCATCTAGAAGCTTCTGTGGAAACAATGTAATGGGATATGTTGTGATTGGGTTAGGGAACTGTCAATGAATGCGTTGTATGATCTCTATTTATGATTGGTTTGTGGGGGTTGCCTTCCCCAAGTAATGTCACGCCCTTAGTTTGGAAGGGTATAAGTGGGATGTGTCGGTTGATTGTGACTTCTGTTCTGTCTGCACGAGATATTCTTGTCTTGTGTGAGTGGATCGGCAACCGTCCCTGCAGTTTGTTCTTCAATAAAGTAAGGTTTCGGAACCAGAGTTTGACTTAGTGTTTGACTAAACTAGACTAAGGGGGTTTCCATTGTTAAGTCTAGAACCGGAGTTAACATTGGGGGCTCGTCCGGGATCTCAACAGAGCCCCAGACATAAGTTTGCGGTCAGGGAGTTCCAGATTGCGAGAGGAGAAATCGGCGCCACGGTGCAGATTTCGCATCGGATTTCCCCCTTTGCTGATCGGGATGAATCAATCATTTGCGTGCTTGTGTTGGGGATCCCGACGAGATAAGAAAATAGTAGTCTGGCAAACTCTGGTTTAGTGAGGGTTCGAGTCTCTGGAGGGTTCAGGTCAATAGGGTTGAGGGTTCAGGTCAATTGGGTTATTAGTTATTGAGGGTCGGTGTTAATTACTGGGGGTCAAAATATGAGGGTTGGATTTAGTCAGCAGCTGTCTGAAGGTCGGGACAATTGAGAGGGTTAGTATTGGGGTAAACGATTGGTAACTTATCTTAAAGTACAATACTGAAAGGTTATTCAATATTAAGTGGTGGAAGTATTGAAGGTCCAGCGCTGGGGTAAGATTGACTATTTACTTTAAAACTCAGCACTGATGTGTTGTCAGTACATTAAAAGTCGGTACTGAAGTTGGTTCAGTGCTAAGGTAGGTTGGCATATTGAAAATTACCGCTGAACTGTGATCTAAATTTTTGATTCTAAATTTCTCTAAATTTGAGGTGTTCACATTGAATATCCATTTTGATCTTGATCTTGATCTTGTAAAATTGTAAAATAGCTCCGTAATTGTATATAACTCCGTAATTGTAATATAACGACTTGCTTAGAATCATATAAATACTCTTTTTAAAAATGTTTGCTCAAATCGTACTGCTCTGCCTTTATTTGAGTTATGGGATTCTGTTCTTGCAATGTAACTGATTTTGTTCCGGTAATATAACCAATTCTGCTCCAGTATTGTAACTACTTGCTTAGAACTGTTTAATTTATTAGCTGTATTATTTCTTGTTTGAGTGTAATTTTGCTCTTGTGTTACAACTGTATTTATTCTTGTTTGAATCCAAGTGTTTAAGTGCAGGTAATTTGCTGCTGTATTGTGTTTGCTTGTTCTTTTGAGAAGGTGGTCCCGCCTTGAGTCGAGTGTGTTTGCTGCTTTAAAAAGCCTGTGTGGGTCTCTGTGTATGTAGGATTTGTGTGACTGGTTCTTGGGTACCCGTTTGAAGAAGATAGACTTGTGTGGGAGACTTGCTAGGTGTTAGGAATTTTGCCTTTGTTTTGTGAGAGATTTACTAGTGTGTTGGAAAACCTTTGCCATTGTTTTGTGAGTAAACTTGTTAAGTCCCAGGAATTTTGTGATTGAAGTGTGAATAGTCTGAGCCATTGTTTCCATTGTAATCGATAATTAGTTTTTTCCGGGAGCTCCAGTTTCCTCCCACACTCCAAAGGCGTACAGATTTGTACGTTAATTGGCTTTGGTAAAATTGACGCAGGTCATGTGGAGAATGTACAAACTCCACACAATACGGACAACACTCGTTGTCGGGATCGACCTGGACCTCCAGTGCTGCACTCACTGTAAAGCCCCTGTCCCACTTGGGCGACCTCCACCGCGACCTCTGGTGAGTTTGCCCGCGACCCATAGTCGTGGCAAGGTCGCCACGAGGTCGTAGGAGGTCTTCGTCACTCTCCTTCATGGTTGAGAGTGGTCTCCGCGTAGTCGAGGCTTCAGCTAGTACGCGGCGTATTTTTCAAAATGTTAAAATTTGACCGAGACTAAAACTAGATCGTCGTGGGAAAAATCAATCTTTTTTTAGTCGCAGGTCTAGTCGAAGCCGGTCGTAGTAAGTTGTGATGCTAGTCAAAGGTGGTCGAAGGTAGTCAAAGGTAATAGCTCCGGGGTGAAAAAAAGGTCAGTAGAAAAAAGGTAATTTAAACAGCAGAACGTCACCTCTTTCACTCCAAGGCATGTTCATTCATAGCTAGAGAGTTTTTTGGAGAGGAGACTTGTGTTTTAGAGATGGCACCAAAAAGGCAGCAGCGCAGGGGAAGGGCACAACCCTCAAAAAAACCTGCCATGCCGGTGTTGCCCACCCAGGAGGAGGAGCGGCAGAAGGTGATGACACAGGAGGTGATAGTGCAGGAGGAGGTAGCCCTGCATGAGAGACCCCTGGTGGAGGAGACCAGGGTGGTAGTATATGTCCCCACCACCACCCCATTCTTCACGAAGGCAGCAAAGCAGCCCTTTCTCCTGTGTCTGACACAGCATCGGAGGCAGATGCCCCATTGGTAATGAGGGAGGACTGGAGGAAGGTTATGCCCTACACCTTCACCAGGCAGCAGGAGGGGAACCTTGAGGAATGGTTCCAGCAGAATGCCATCCTGTACGAAAATGAAAATGAGGGGGACAGGGACAAGAATGGCATGCTTGCCATCCACTGCCCCACATGTGTGCTTAAAGTTCCATCTTTTGTCAAAACCAGCACCACTCTCTTCCAGTCACCTGGTGTACTGGGACAGTCCATCACATCATCTCCATTCACCCATTGAGACCTCTTCTTGTGCTTCCTCTTCACCCTTGCTCTTCCCCTTCTGCCTTTCTTAAAAGGCTGCTGAAGCAAAAGGGCTACTGCAAACAGCAGTAGTTGTATTTTTATTAACATCCTCCACACTGGTTCATTCCTTGCCTGCATGGTTCAGAATGATTTTTTTTTTTAAACATGGGAGGCATTTTTTAGTGAGAAAAAAATGCAGACATGACATCATTTTATCAGGTGATCTGTATTTGAGCTGTAGACACTCGTCACTGGTCGTTGTTGGTTTTCGGTGTGGTCCTCTGAGGTGGAAGGGGGTCGTGCTCATTCACGGACCAATTTGCCAGAGACCATCCTCGAGTAAAACGTACATGGTCGAAGCCAGTCTTCAACATAGTCGAGGAAGGTCGTAGGTCACCGCGACCTTGATTTTTTTTTAGTCGCTTAAGGTCACCAGAGGTCGCGGTGGAGGTCTCCCAAGTGGGACAGGCCCTTAAGGCAGCAACTCTACCACTGCACCACCATGCAGTGGTGCATGGTGCATGGTGCATCACTGCACCATGCACCTCTTTAATTATTACCTCCTTTAATTATTAGCAATCATAGTCATGATAGTAGCTGTTTGTTACTAAATAAAAACATTATTCAACCTAAAATTAACGTAAATAGTTCCCCCTAGATCACAATTTAATAATAAGATGGAGAAGAGGTGACAAATTTCTTTCTCCAAGGCATAGGATGCTTTCTTTTGTAAGAGAATCGAGAACTACGGATCACAATTTAATAATAGGAAGGAGAAGAGGTGACACATTTCTTTCTCCAAGGCATAGGTGAAATTGACTGTAGGTCCCCAACAGACAGCAATAGGAGAACTTATTATAAGTGGAGTGGAGAAATGGAAGAGCAATTCTGTCTTTACTGAGAAGATGCAAGTTATTTTCCAGAAATGTTAGGAGACTGTAAAACAGTTAGATCTAAGGTAATTAACATTAGTAAGAAAAAAGAGCTTGTGAAATTAATGATATCAGGAGGGCAAATAATGGAGCAAAAGGAGACGTGAGATTGCTTTGGCAGATAAGGTAAAAGAGAATCCAATGAAATTATATTAATATTAAGAGCAATTAAGGGAAAGACTGGGCCCCTGAATGATCATTAGGTTGTCCATGTTTAGGTTTATTTTTGTCGTGTGTAGCAAGGTGCAGTGAAAAACTTTGTTTTACATGTTATCAGATCAGATAATGCTAATCATAAATGCAATCAAGTGAAACTCAAGTACAATAGGTAGAGCAAAGGGTGCAGAATATAGTTCTCAGTAGTGTAACGTATCAGTTCTGTAGACAAAATCCTATGTCCACAATGGGGTAGAGAGAGGTGAATCGGAAATGCACTAGCTTACGGAAGGACTGTTCAGAAGCTGATAACAGAGGAGAAGAAGCTGTTTCTGGTGCCACTTTCAAATTTCTGTACCTTTTGCCAAATTGGAGCAGGATTGTGCTAAAGGGGTGAGAAATGACAGATGGGGTTTAAATAAGATAAATCTGAGGTGATACATTTTGGAAAGAAAAACCAGGCCAGAAACTGCACAGTAAATGGTAAGGCCCTGGGAAATGTTGTAGAGTCCTAGGGACTGCAACTGGATGGTTGATGAACCTGTCCTAATGAACATTTGAGGTTCTTTTATTTACGTTAATTTTAGGTTGAATAACGCTTTTATTTAGTAACGAACAGCTACTATCACGATTATGATTGCTAATAATTAAAGGAGGTAATAATTAAAGAGTGTGGCATGGTGGTGCAGTGGTAGTTGGAAGTGTCATATGGAGGCGGTGTACAGGAGGGGACAAAGCCGACTGTATTTTTTAAGGAGGCTGAGGTCTTTTAATATCTGCCAACCCCTACTGTGCAGTGTCTACCATTCAGTGGTGGCCAGTGCTCTGTTCTTTGCTGTGGCCTGTTGGGGAGATGGCGCCCGTATAGCGGATAAAAACAGATTGGACAAACTAATTAGGAAGGCCGGCTCAGTGGTCGGGGCTGAGCAACGAACGGTCCAGCAGGTGGCAGAGGCCAGAACTTTAAATAAACTAGGTTCCATAATGACAAACCCCACTCACCCACTCCATGCCCTGAAGGTGATCAAGAGCAGTATCTTCAGCAAGAGGCTGATTGCACCAATGTGCAAAACGGAGAGATACAGGAAGTCCTGTTTACCAGCTGCAATAAGACTTTTTAATGAGCACAAATAACTGCACTTTTTTAAAATTAATTGTATTTTAACTTGTATTTTAACGTATTTTAACTTGTTATGTATGAAAGCGTGGTGTTATGTTATGTTTGTCTTGAAGCTGTCGTGGCAAATAATTTCCTGAAAAGGATTATTAAAGGAATATTCTATTCTAGAGTTGATGCCTTAAATCAATCATGGGCAATTGAAGCTACCATACCTTGCCTCCATCAGCTGCTGAGTCAATACTCTTCCATGATAAACAGAGCTGAGAAGCAAAGACACATTGTGTAATCTGGGCAGAGATGGTGGTTGATACAAACTTGTTGTTGAGACATTCAGGTTTAGAGAAAATAGGTGCAGGAGTAGGCCATTTGCCCTTCGAGCCAGTACCGCCATTCAATATGATCATGGGTGATCATCCAAAATCAGAACCCCGTTCCTGCTTTCTCCCCATATCCCTTGATTCCATTAGCCCAAAGAACTATATCGAACTCTCTCTTGAAAACATCAATATAGTGTGCTCTCAATTGAATTGAACTGATTTTCCCTGTCTTTATCCCTCCCTTTCCCTACAGTTTCAACAGTAGGCATACCGTGACTGTTTAAATGGTCTCAGATCATTTTGTCAGCATTTGATCCTAACTGACTTATTTTAAATCAATTCAACTGCACGACCTTGAAGATATAAATGAACCTTTGGTAATTTTGGTTATCAATTCCGATCGCTCATGTAAAGTGTTTTGTAGCCTTGTCAATTACCAAATGTTGTTTTAACAAATTGTGACAAAAAATCAAAAATCAAATTGATTATTTTAATATGTATGCATCTATGAAAGTAATGTTCTTTCTGATTTTTAAGTCGGTGATTATCCAATTAAAATTGTTAATACAAGATAGTCTTACATAATTTGCTATTGTCAGAAAAGATATGCACCCATACCCCCACCATTTAACTTCTCTTGGCTAGTTTATTTATTAATGGTTCTCCCTGATCTGGCCTTGTGCACTTTCTGAGGTCATTCTAACTTTCACAATCGTTATCATTACTTTTATAGTTTACAATGAAGCAATGATCTGCAGGGAAAATTCCACTCCTGTCGCTTTGTTCAAAAGTCCTCAAAATAGTAAGAGAAGATTATTCATCTTGAAATCTGGTGCCTACAGAGATAACTAATCATTATTAAATATATGTTACCATCTCTCTGATCACAGAGGCAGCAATGTTGCTGATTTCAGCAACCCCCCACCCCAAGTGCACATGGTGTGAAATCTGTCCAGAATCATTATTTCTATGTCTATTATTATTCCTTTTCAAGCTGATTTCAGCTGTCGAATTATTTTAATCAAACCTTTGCCAATAATAATTTTGCAAGGATCAGCAATATTATTTGAATTATAAATGCTTGTTGAGAAAGTTGATTAAAATTGCAGAAATATGAGTGACAGGGCTTTTATGTAGTTGATTCACTTTGAATTAGCAATCATGGCCACACTCAGTTAACATCATCCAGTGAACTAAAGTTTAAAATATGAGAAATCAAATGAAAAGCCTATGCATGTATGTCTGTAGCAAAGGGCACCACTTGGACCACAGTCATTATTTCATGTATGTGGGATTTGGAATTCACACCACGTACGTTGGGGTAATAACTTGACCAAGATTACTTTCCAAGCAGCCACCGGCAATTAAAAATAACTTTTAACAGCTGTGCACCAGCTATCACAGCTGTAGCAATAACAAGTGATGCCAAATTGCTACTCACTGAGTTGTCTTGGCACTAAAAGGATAAGCAAAGCATGTTGGCATTATCCAGCCAGCATAGTTGAACTCTCTCATGCTGGCATTCATCATCTGCAATCATCCTATTGCCTTGGTAGCCATGGCACTGCTTCACGGCAGTTTACTTTGTTCACTAAAAGAGGCCACAATTCCCAAGCTGCTCTTCATTATTTAAACTTTTCAAACATTTTCTAACAATGAAACGTGATATTGGGGAACTTCCATTTTAAAAATAGAACTGTGAAATGAAACTTGTAAATTCAATATTAACCCCTTCAATCGATTATTTTGCATTATATTTTGCAGTATAATGTAATACAGTGCAATAAAAATTTGCATTATTTGGGTCTCTTGCTCATGAAAGTGCCATGTCCTTAACACTGTGCAATTTGAGCATCTACAGTATTTTATTCAGAAACCTCCTTTCTACTTTTGGAATATTCACCTCTGTGATGTATGTGATATAATTAGCATATGTTATGTCTTGTGCGAGGGGATGCATGCGCTGGGGGACTCTCAAGGTGGCGTCCTGGAATAAAGAAGCTTGTAGTTTATTCCCGTATCTGAATGTTATTTTAAGTCAGTTCCAAGCACCCAAATACAGAACAATTGGCGACGAGGATAAAGGAACAAAGAAGAAGGGGTGTCAAGAAAAAAAAAGTTTAAAAGAAGAGGTTGTGTTTGGAAATAAAGTGGAACGGCACCAAGCGAAAAGATTTGGCACCAAATGGTTTTGAATTGGCGCCAAAGAAAAGAAAGGTCGGAACGGGAAGCAAGAGCGCAAGGAAAACAAGTGGGGCACTAAGTAAGTCTCACCGAAGAACGCCGCCGAAAGCTGGAAGCCTAACCAGCAGGACAGCGATGGTGTCAACTTACCTGGAACGCTTTCCACGGCAAAGGGGCAAAAGAGGCCCAGCAGCCACCACCGACTTCCGGTGAGTTCCAGGGCCGTGTACCGTGTAGGTCACGGACAGGTCCGGTGACCGCCACCGACTTCGAACGTTTTCCAGGGCTGTGTAGCCCACAGCCAGGCCCAGGAGCTGCCACCGACGTCGAGTGAGGGCTTAGTACCGGGTAGGTCACGGACAGGTCCGGAGAAGCCACCGACGAAAACGGAGTCAGCCCGGCTGGGAGCAGAGTCGGCCCGGTCGTGAGAGAAAGCCCGGTCGCAAGAGACGGCCGTGAGCGGAGAAAGCCCGGTCGCAGGAGACGACAGCGAGAAGAGAAAGCCCGGTCGGGAGCAGAGTCAGACCGTGAGCAGAAAAGAGGGACCGGCCACGCAAGAGAAGCGAACCGGCCGAGCTAGAGAGCTGACAAAGTGATGTCAAGATATGGGTAACATGGTCATCTATAGACATACAGCAGGCAATGCTTTTTTTGTGACGGTATGCGCTGGTACAGCTTATAGACATCTCTAACAAGTTAAAAACTCAATTGATGTACAGCAGACTATAGCATCACTTGTACTGTTACATGCATGCCAGCACATTTTTGTTTACAAAAAAGGATATGGGTAAATGGAACAAGTCTCTCTCTTATCCTCAACATGTAATAGGAACCCAAGGGGCAATTTTTTTACACAAAGATTGGTAAGTATTGGATTGAACTGCCAGAGGAAGTAGTTGAGGCAGGTATTATTACAACACTTGGACAAGTACATGGATAGGAACGGTTTAGAGGGATATGGGGCCAAACGCAGGCAGGTGGGACTAGTGTAAATGGAACATGTTGTTGGACATGGGCAAGTTGGGCCAAGGGGCCTGTTTACACACTGAATAACTATGAATCTATGACTCTCTGAATTTAATCTGGAATCAATCGATGAAAGGTTTTAGTTCCTATGTGTTTGGGTTTTGTGTTCATGAAAATCTGTTTGCTGCTCCATGCACATTTCATGTACGTGCACAGTGGTAAAAGTTGAAGAGGAACACATGTTTTGATGTCGCCACACATTTGACCCAAAAGCACTGAGCACAATACAGAAATCCAAGGCATCGATTTTTTGGCAGGCAAGCTCTCTTTAAGAATGTTGTTTGTTTGTATTTTCTTAAGTCTATGTATGCCCCTGCCACGTCAATTTACTGCCAATGTTGTTTGGGTCCTAATAGGCAATCTGAACAAGACACAACTCCTCACAGGCACCAAACCAATCATTTGTCAAGCCCTTTACCCCACCACGAATGCCATGTCTATTTCTAGTTGCACCCTCCCCATTGCTCCCCTTTCACCCAACATGCCCTTGCCCCATGTCTCCTCTCTAGCTGTTATCGCTTCCCCTGATGCCACCCCACGATTCCAGCAACCGCCTCCCAAGGCCAACAACACTGATTTATTTGACAAGATCCTCAGAGTCAGCTGGGGAAAGGTCTTTGTAAACACCTTAATGGGAAAACACTGTTATATTACAAACAACACCTTTGACCTTACTTACCATAGTTATTATTGACAGGATCCTTGCACAATACTCGTGTGACCTTCCTATTTATTAGTAATTCAACATTGCTTTTTGTATGTTGAAGAATTTCTAAACCATCCATTTTTAATGTGCAATCCTTGAAAGAACTTAAAATGAATGCCAGGCAAAGTGAGTTAAAATGTAAAACAGTTCTCAAGTTTCAAGATTCAGGGTAACGTTGGCTTCCACATAATGCGATGGAGACCATGTGCAGTAAGCAAGGCAAATCTGTTTTAGACTAGATTTTACTTTAAACTAGAGATATGGTGCGGAAACAGGCCTTTCGGCTTACTGAATCCAAGCTGACTAGTGATCACCATACATTAACACTATCCTACACACTAAGGACCGTTTACAATTTTTTACCAAAGCCAATCAACCTACAAACCTGAATGTCTTTGGAGTGTGGGTGGAAACCAGAGCACCCAGAGAAAACCCATGCAGTGACAGGGATAACATACAAACTCCATACAGACAGCACCCGTAGTCAGGATCGAACCCGGGTTTCTGGTGCTGCACGGCAGAAACTCTACCGCTACACTACTGTGCCACCCAACTGTTTGTGAACACGTCAGCAGATTGAGAGGTCTTTAAAAAAGTAATTAAAGTTCTACACGATCAGTTTATACCCAGAACAAGAATACAGCCTTCCAAAAACTACTATGCATGATAACAATGTCAGGGATGACATAAAACTCAAAGGAAAAGCATACAAGAACCGTAAAACTTGCATAGATCTGCCGAGTGAGAGAAACTATTCCCTGCCACAGAGGGTAGTCGGGGCCAGTTCATTGGCTATATTTAAGAGGGAGTTAGATGTGGCCCTTGTGGCTAAGGGGATCAGAGGGTATGGAGAGAAGGCAGGTACGGGATACTGAGTTGGATGATCAGCCATGATCATATTGAATGGCGGTGCAGGTTCGAAGGGCCGAATGGCCTACTCCTGCACCTAATTTCTATGTTTCTATGTTTCTAAACACAAAAACAAGAAAAGCTGTCAAAAATAATTGTTTGAAGTTACAAATTGTATGAAAAGAAGTTTGCAAGGAGAATCATATTCAACAATACTCCACAATCCTTACATATAATTCCTCTGTGTAGCACATAAAAGCATTATATTCCATAATTGGATTTCTAACCCACTGGATTGGGAGTTGGAATCACGTATCTCGGTGACATTGCAAATAGTTGTGAACAAATGGTGATCAATATTTAATTATACTTTGAAACTCACCTAAGAAAATCCACCCTCATGAGATCCAAATCTGTATGAATCACAGGGAAGGTATCTAGCAGTCTCCAAGCATAGTTAGAAAGTTTAGATATGATGAAAGACTCCACTGATGAAAGGCTTACCATCAGTTTTGTACACCAGCTGGTGTTTTGCTAAACAGCTGGAATGGAGAAGTTGGGGAAAAACACAATCACATTGTTAAGGAACGTTACATATTGATGCATTCCATGTGCTATGCATTCAATAGTCTATTAATCCACTTGCAGAAATTGCTGATAAATAAATCGCTGGCTATTTAAATCCCACAATGTTTTTTTTCATCCAGACCTGATAAAAGCCTACTCTTTTAGTCTTCTCTTTGAGGGCCATTTGTGGTTTAAAAAAAAAAAGACAACATTCACAGCAGCAGCCAAGGGAGTGGCTGTCGGTATATCTAAAGAAAATATCTTCACCGGGTTGGATGGAAGATGTTTGTTGTCTCATGTGTCACAAGATGGGACTTTCTCATCCAGATATTGATGTCTACCGAAGACTCTGTGTTTTATATGCTAATTAATCAGGCAAATTGTCACTTCTTTTCAGCTGATGGCCAAAAGTATCTTTCAAATGTTTTAAATATGAACTTATGAAGCTCAATTGAAATTATTTTGCACAACTCATTGTCATCTTTCAAAATACATTTTCCAATGTTTTTCCTCTACTATCGCACCTGTGCAGAATTTAACCACTAGTACTAAGTTTTTCAGCGATTCCTTGATCAATACATACTGCAAGTGAGCATTCCGACTCCTTGTACATCCACATTTTTATTTGCTCCACATTAGAAAGCTTGGCTTCAGTTCTCCAAGCAGTTTAAATCTACTTCTTCCTATTATTGTAACCAAGGTATATATAAGCTCTGGAATATTTTGCATGTGCATCTCTGCCTCCCTCTTCCACATAATATCCAAGTCCCCCATCTAAATTATACGCACATGGCACATTGTTAATTTTTATTTGATGATCAGTCCTTTGAAGCAGTTTGTGATACACAGCATTAAAGATGCCACAATAAACCAAGCATTCGCCATAGGTTGTCAATTCATTTTACATGCGTCTTACTCTTCAAAAAGACACAAAGTACTAGAGTAACTCAATGTGTCAGGCAGCATCCCTGAAGAAGATAAATAATGTTTCAGGTCGAGCCACTTCTTCAGAAAACAAAGTCCAGAATAAAGAAGGAAGGTCTGAGACAGTGTTAAAGAGTTGTGGATTGTAAAGCCAAGAGGAAGGCAAGACATGTGGGGGGTGGGCGATGTGGGGGATAGGGGGTGGGGAGTGGAGGGGGGAGGAAGTGGAGGGGAGAGGAGTGGTGGCAGTCCAGGTGGGGCACAGGGAAGGGATGGGGGGCAGTTGTGGGGGAAAAGGAGGACAAGGGGTGTTAGTGAAAGGGGATGGTTTGGTTGGGAAGGGATGAGAGAACCAAGGAGTTGCAGAGAGAGCGGTCACTACGGAAGGCAGAAAGGGGTAGAGATGGGAACAAGTGACTAGTGGTGGGATCAAGTTGTAGGTGGATATGTTGGAATATGATGTGTATCATTTAGTATGATATAGGTGCGGAGGCTGGTGGGTGAAAGGTGAGCATCAGGGGAACTCTATCCCTGTTCCCACTGGGGGAGGGGGAATAAGAACAGAACAACAGGACCAGAGGAGACGCAGTTGAGGGATCCATCTGTGACAGAAGGGGAAAACCATGTTTACAAAAGAAAGGGGACATCTCGGATGTCCTAGAATGGAAAGTCTCATCTTGGCTCTTGCGGCAGAGACTAAGAAATTGAAAGGAGGGAATAGTGTCCTTGCAAGAGGCTGGGTGGGAGGAAGTGTAGTCCAGATAACTGTGAGAGTTGGTAGGTTTATCGTAGATGTCAGTTGATAGTCTGTCCCCTGTGCTGGAGAGAGAGAGAGAGATCAAGAAAGTGGAAATAGGTGTTAAATATAGTCCTGGTGAATTTGAGATTAGGGTGGAAATTAATGATGAAGTTAATGAAATCCACGAGTTCTGCGCGGGTGCAGGAAGTTGCCCTGATGTAGTCATTGATGTAGCGCCGAAAGAGTTGGGAAATAGGGCCAGTGTACACCTGAAACAAGGACTTTCCGGCGTAATGAACAAAAATGCAAGCATAGCTGGGGACCATGTGAGTGCCCATGGCTACAGCCTTCACTCGGAGGAAGCCTTCTGTTGTGTGCTCTTCCATACTTCTTAATCAGCAAAGAACACGAGTGTTTTCTTGGAAACTGGCCCCACTTAACTGGACGAAGCATAAATGAACCAAGCGCAACATCATTTCCTACTTCCACCTCATTTTTTTTACAGTCATCTAAAAAAAGTAGCCATGTTTTAAATAAAAGGAGATAGAGAAAGAAAAAAGGAGGGAAGATATGAAGGCAAATAAGACAAATGTCTTTGACACATCAGAAACGATGAAAGGAAAATAGAAGAAAGGATATGCTCGTTATAATTTAAACATATCTACATTTAATTGTAATTTAAAAATACAAGATTGTATTTGGCAATCAAGCTGAAAATAGATCCAGTATAACAAAACCTAGGTAATTAATGAGAAAGAAGGGAGGATAAGTCAATACACATTACAATAAAGTAAAGTAATGCTCCTTCAATTGATTGGATCTTTATTGCAGATAATACAGATATGAACCACTGCTAGTGTGACAGAATGTTTTTTTATAAACACCATGTTTGGCTTCAAAACATTCCAATCAAACATTATTCATGCTGTGCTTAAGGACTTTGCCCTGTTGCAATTCAATTATGTGCAGCTGCACTTCAACAGCTTCCAATGCAGGGATTGTTTGGGTAACTCTACAATCATGCTGAGTAAAATGGAGCCTACATAAGTAGCTGCAGTTTGTTTTCAATTTAGGTACATTTGAATTGATCGTAAAGTACTGTTCTTCTTTACAAACAAAGCACACAGTTCAAACTTTGTCTGCAACAAATCTGAAGGATTCTGTCGTTCCATCAACGTTTTGATGCATATCATGTTTGTTCACTCACTAATATGCCATTCAACTTGATTCATTAACATTTGCATACTGGATGCCAAAGAGTGTATATGGACCACACATTGAAGTAAAAAACTAACTGCGGGAGGAACTCAGTGGGTTAGGAAACATGTGAGGAGGCAGAGGGATAGTCTGGTTTGAGGACAGAATATGGTGGATTGAGACCCTGCATGAGGACTGAGAGTGTCGAGGGGAGATAACCAGAGTAAAGAGGTCAGGAAGAGGGGTGTGGCAGGAACTGGTAGACAATAGGGTCAACCAGGAGTGGATGAGGATGATGAGCCAATCCACATGTGGGGGGGGGAGACGAGAGTGTTGGTAGAGACAGATGTTTGAAGGTGAGGTGGAGACAGGTGAGAAGGGGTTGCAGATTCAGGAATCTGATTATTTGAAAGGTGATAAATAGAACCAGATAATGGAGAAATAATTAGCAAATGGAACCAGCGGGTGGAGGAGGGTGGGGTGGAAAGAAACTGGCTAACAAGAGGCTGGGTGCAAGGGGTGTTGGAGAGTGTGAGCAACCTGGGTGGAAAAGAAGGAAAGAGAAAGAAACAGAGCGAGTGTGGGTATCAGAAATTGAAAAGTTTAATGTTTAAACAATTAGATTGATGACTCCCCAGGCAGAACATGAGGTGCTGCTCCTCTAGTTTGCGCTTGGCAGCGGAGAAGGCCATGGGCAGACAGGTTGGTGAGGGAATGGGAAGTGAAGTTGAAATGGTCTGCAACTGAGAGTTCAAAATGGTTACTGCAGAAAGAGTGCATGTGATCAGCAAAGCAGTCACCTTGTCTAGTTGACCCATTGAGTTCCTCCAGCAGTTTTGTATGTGGCTCCAGAAAGCAGCATCTAGAGTTTCTCTTCTGTCACTAACTCATTGAATTTGCATTTTGTTATCCAAACTGTTTGAAGAAACATAGCAAGTTAGCATTAGTGGCGTAGTAGGCACATTCTATGAATACATTTGAGATGGTTTCCTAGATCAAGATGCTAAAGAGGCAACTTGGGAAATGGCTTTATGTTCTTGTTTTGTATACTGTAAAAGGGCTAACAGCTAATCTTGTTCACAAATGACCTTTCAGGAAGAGTGATCAAGTAATAGAATTTTACATTGAGTTTGAAAGTGATGTAGTTCAATCCAAAACTGGGGTCTGAATTCTCAACAAATGAGTCCATGAACGTTTAAGAGAGATTTGGCTGTGCTTGATTAGGAAAATATATCGAAAGATTTGACGGTAAATCGATAATAGCTAAAATTTAAATTAAATGATATATAAATTGCAAAAAAGAATTCATTGAAGCTCAAACCCCAAGAGGAAAAGTGATTTAATCAGGTTAAGGAAAATTAAAGATAGCTGTAAATCAAAGGTTTAACTTACAAAGTCAGCAGAAAATAGCAGCAGATCTGAGAATTGGGAGCAATTTAGAAATCAGCAAAAAAAGACCATGAAATTGATTTAAGAAAAAAGCAAGATTAAAAAATGAGAGTACACTGGAAAAAACCCATTAAAAAGCATACACAGTAAAACAAATGTAGGCTCCCTACAGAAACTCCTAGAGTCTGTCGGGAGCCTACATAATCACAAAAAATAAACAATGACTTCTTTGTACGTTCACAGACAAAGGCTCCAGAGATATTTGCAGAGCAATCTACAAAGAAGAAATGAAGGAAGTGGTGTTGGTCCAGAAATTGGTATATAAAATCACTAGAGAAATTGGTGCAGGCTAGTAAGTCTGAAGGTACTGATGATCATCCAGAACTTTGAAGAAGGTGACTCTGGGGATAATGGAAGCTCTAGTTACTGTTTTCTGAAACTCTATATATTCTGGAATTGTTCCTGTGGATTGGTGTGTGTGTGCAAGTGTGATCATCACTATTTAATAAAGGAGGAAGTGGGACATAGGGGAACAAGAAAGATTTATAGATTTCTGGATTAAAGGAGATGGAGTGACATCGGAATGACACCTTAAAATGGTGCCAAGTCATATGATCAGCCACGAGGAACATAAGAAATAGGAGCAAGAAAAGGCAAAGCACGTTTGAAAGGCAATTTCTTATGTTCCTCAGTTCACCTAGAAAATCTTGGCAAAATTTTGTCCAGCCTCTACCTTTAGCACAGAAATAGGCCTTTCGACCCAGTAAGTCCACGTTGACCAGCGATCACCCCATACACTAACACTATCGTACACACTCGGGACATCAATGATTTGGATGAGAACATACAGGGCAAAATGAGCAAGTTTGTTGATGATACAACAGTTAGTGGTTTTGCAGATAGTGAAGAAGGTTGTGAACGAATGCAGCAGGATCTGGATCGATTGGCCAGGAGGGCAGAGGAATGGTTGATGGAATTTAATACAGAGAAGTGTGGGGTGTTGCATTTTGGGACGTTGAACAAGGGCAAGACCTACACAGTAAATGGTAGGCCTCTGGGTAGTTTTGTAGAACAGAGGGATCTAGGAGTACAAGTGCATGGTTCCTTGTAGGTCGAGTCGCAGGTAGATAAGGTGGTCAAAAAGACTTTTGGCACTTTGGCCTTCATCAGTAAGAGTATTGAGTATATGAGTTGGAAGGTCATGTTGCAGTCGTATAAGACGTGGCGAAACCGCATTTAGAATATTGTGTTCGGTTCTGGGCACCATGTTATAGGAAAGATATTGTCAAGCTTGAAAGGGTTCAGAAAAGATTTACGAGGATGTTGCCAGGACTAGAGGGTGTGAGCTATAGGGAGAGGTTAAATAGGTTGGGCCTCTATCAATGGAGCGTAGTAGGATGAGTGGAGATCTTATAGAGGTATATAAAAGCATGAGAGGAATAGAGTGGGTAGATGCAGTCTTTTACCGAGAGTAGGGGAATCGAGGACCAGAGGACATAGATTCAAGGTGAAGGGGAAAAGATTTAATAGGAGTCCGAGGGGTAACTTTTTCACACTCTATGACTCTATACATGCTACCCAATCAAATCAGATAACACTATACATGAATACCAAAAGATAGAGTGAAGAGAAAGATATCAGAGTGCAGAACACAATTCCCGTCAATGTAGGTTAACGGTTCCAGAGAAAAAGTGCAATGTTTGCAATGAGGTAGTTTGGACTATACATAAGCTTATGGAAGGACCATTAGAAATCTGATAACAGAGGGGAAGAAACTGTTTCTGAGTGGTTTAGACACAAAAATTTGGAGTAACTCAGTGGGTCAGCCAGCTTCTTTGACGAAAAGAAATAGGTGACGTTTCGGGTCAAGACCCTTCTTCAGGCGGGGAGTCAGGGGGAAATGAAACGAGATAAAAAAGGTAAATAAAACAAATTAATGAAAGATTGATCAAGGAAAGGTGGAGCTCACAATGGTCCATTGTTAGCGGTGGCGTAGGTGATAACAAGTTATACAGACAGTCAAATTGAACAGGATGACAGTTGACAGTTCAAGAGTAAGTGGCGATGAAGAACATTCTGTGGAGTGTTGACTCCATGCTACCCCAAACCACCTGGCACACTAGTAATCTTTACACCCTCTTTGGCAGGAGGTTGAGAATCAGGTCATGTCTAATAGTTATGGTTACTGTCTGCCTTTTCAAACCATGTCCGGCTAAAATATGAAAATATTTGCGTGATCTTTCTTTTTAACAAAGTGTGTGAAATTGATCAAAAATTAAATACATAACTGATCGAGACACTCGGCCATTCCTTCAAGCTGTCGGTGTCAAAGTGCATCCACACAGAACCAACAGAATTCACATATTGGCTTCAGCCAACATCGAGTCAAGCTGAGCGGAATAAAAGTTCTCAGCTGCTTACACCACCAGAAAACTTTCTATCATTCCACAAAGAAAGATAAAACTAATTTGGCGGGGGTGTGTAATTTAAAATGCCACATGCTTTGCAAAACATACATTTAAAGAGCCTGGGAATGTGACCCGGGATGTGTACTGCCCGCTGATAGGCAAGGCAAGATACACAGTCTCCACCTGCAGCAAACCGAAAGAAAATCAAAGATAATTTTCTTTGCTTACATTCAACAGGATGACGGGGTCACGGAAAGAGCGTTCACGTCGCGGCACTGTTCCCACCAATCTGTCCACCACCACGCACAAGAAGCATAGGAAGTGCAAGACATAATTATATGAAGATGCGGAGAAGTGTGTCCAGCTCTGGCTGAACAATTTCTAATCTTGTAATGTGGACTCGATAAGAAGAACAGGATGACAGTTAACAGTTGAAGAGTAAGTGGCACTGAAGAACATTCTGTGGAGTGTTGCCTCCATGCTACACCAAACCACCTGCCACATTAGTCAGCTTTACATCCTCGTGCAAAGTAAGGCGGGGGATGCATATGGCATTCCCCTTCTAAAATTCAGTTTCATTGAGATCAAATCTCAGAAACCGATGCTCTACAATTGTCAAGTCTTCTAATGTTTTTGTGCAGATTCCCCGCTTGAAAGGGATCTGATTCATCCACCCCGAGATGATGAACTGGATTTCACTCAATGACCAAACCACTTCTTTCCATTTTTTTTTTCTCCTTTTATTTTGGCAGATTCAGCAATTAATTGACAGTTTCACTTGATTTATTGCTTCAGCCATTACTTTGAAGGCATTTGGATGTTGTAGGTCTTAAGGTATTTAACAGTTTAGTCTTTTAGCAACTGAAAAACTGGCTGCCAATCGGGTGCTGTAGATAATCAGTCCTGCATGCCTTCGCTGGCGATCGCGGCAGTTTTTAGGACAGTCTCTTAGATTATACTGTTCAAGTTTTTAGCCGCAAGTCAACTTCCGTCTTTTTCTTCGCTTCCGGTGCTGTGTGCTCTTTTTTATAGCCCCGGGCGGAACTCGGCTTATCTCCGCTTCTCTCGCGGGCCTGTCCGCTTTTCTGTTCACGGTCGGGCTGACTCTGCTCCCGACCGGGCTTTCTCTGCTTTCTCCCCCCACCGGGTTGACTGTTCCCAGTTGGGCTGAAGACTCAGCCTCTGTCAGTGGCTCTCTGGACCTGTCCGTGGCCTACACGGTACTAGGCCCTCACCTGACGTCTGTGGCTGCTACTGGGGCTGGCCGTGGGCTACACGGCCCTCTTGTCGGTGGCTTTTCTGGACCTGTCCGTGGCCTTCACGGTACTAGGCCCCCACCCGACATCTGTGGCTGCTGCTTGGGCTTGGCTGTGGGCTGCGAAGCCCTGGATACATTCCAGGTAAGCTGACACCGTGCTTGGTGACCCTTACTGCCCCTGCTTGTTTTCCTAGCTCTTCTCTGAGCTATTCCTTCCCGTTCCTATCTTTTTTCTTTTTGGCACCAATTCAAAACCATTTGGCTTGGTGCTGTTCCACTTGTTTCCAAATACTACTTCTATTTTTAACTTTTGTTTTCGATTCTTCTTGCTGGCCTTGTTCTTATCTTCGTTCTTTTATCCTCGTCGCCAATTGTTGTGTATTCGGATGCTTTGAACAGTCTTGAATAAAGGCTCGGACACAGGAGGAATCATACAAGCTTCTTTACTGCAGGCGCCACCTTGTCTTTTTTGCTCCTGCGTACTTGCCCCAGACATCACAAGACACCAATTACTTATCCTAATTATCCCATACCTAACACTCCTCCCCCTTTAACTTGGAGGCCGGTAACACCAATTATATTACATACATAATACTCCTCCCCCTTTAACTTGGCGGCAGGTAATACCTTTCATTACAGTTTGACTTGACAACAATACAATATCACATGTTTCATGCTCAGGATGAATTTTTGCTGCAGTTTCATTGCAGTTCATTAATTCTGCAGTTTATTAAGCCTAGGAGTAACGAGTAGTCTTCAGTCTTGGAAGACAAAGTGCAAAATAAACAGTGACTGAAGATAGGGTTGGCATAGATAGGGTAGACAGTCTGAACCTTTTCCCCGGGGTGGAAATATCAGAGTCTATAGAGCATAGCTTTAAGGTGAGAGGGGCAAAGTTTAAAGGTGATGTGCACGGCAAGCTTTTTTTACACAGAGAGTGAAACATAGAAACATAGAAAACAGGTGCAGGAGGAGGCCATTCGTCCCTTCGAGCCAGCACCGCCATTCATTGTGATCATGGCTGATCGTCCCCAATCAATAACCGTGCCTCCTTCTCCCCATATCCATTGATTCTGCTAGCCCCTAGAGCTCTATCTAGGGGCTATCTAGGGGCTATCTAGGGGCTATCTAGAGACCATCTCTTCACCTCTGCCTATCCTTAGCCCCACGTCCCCGTCCCTTTTCATCTGTGCATTAATTGCCTCATGCTGTGTTTTGTATTGAATTCTGTCTTTACTTTGTGTACTAGTCATGTCTCTACTATTTATTTAATTCCCCTTACATGTTTTTCCTATACATGCTCAATTTTTGTAAGGTGTCCTTGAGACTCTTGAAAGGCGCCCATAAATAAAATGTATTATTATTATTATTATCTAACTCTCTCTTAAATCCATCCAGTGACTTGGCCTCCACTGCTCTCTATGGCAGAGAATTCCACAAATTCACAACTCTGGGTGAAAAAGTTTTTTCTCACCTCAGTCTTAAATGGCCTCCCCTTTATTCTAAGACTGTGGTCCCTGGTTCTGGACTCGCCCACCATTGGGAACATTTTTCCTGCATCTAGCTTGTCCAGTCCTTTTATAATTTTATATGTTTCTATAAGATACCCCCTCATCCTTCTAAACTCCAGTGAATACAAGCCTAGTCTTTTCAATCTTTCCTCATATGACCGTCCCGCCATCTCAGGGATCAATCTCGTGAACCTACGCTGCACTGCCTCAATCACAAGGATGTCCTTCCTCAATTTAAGAGACCAAAACTGTACACAATACTCCAGATGTGGTCTTACCAGAGCCCTATACAACTGCAGAAGAACCTCTCTACTCCTATACTGAAATCCTCTTGTTATGAAGGCCAACATTCCATTAGCTTTCTTCACTGCCTGCTGTACCTGCACGCCAACCTTCAGTGACTGGTGTACAAGGACACCCAGGTCTCGCTGCACCTCCCCCTTACCTAACCTAACCCATTGAGATAATAATCTGAAGAGTGGTAAGTATCGGGAATGTGGTTTGATGGTAGGGTGCTGGGAATGATTTTGAAGGATGCTTTTCAAAATGGAGAGCTGTGACCTGTGGTGTGACACAAGGATTGGTGCTGGGCTTATTGTTGTTCATCATTTATTTACATACTTTGGATGACAATATATAAGGTATTGTTGTTACATTTGCAGATACCACTAAAATAGGAGGCATCGCAGACAGTGATGAAGATTGTCAAAAACTACAGCAGGATCTTGATCAGTTAGTTAAGTATTCAATTCAGATAAGTGAGAGGTGTTGCCTTTTGGGAAGTCAAACCAGTGTAGTACTTTCACACTAAATAGTGAGGCTCTGGAGAGTATTGCAAGGCAGAGCGAGGCCAAACTTGGAGTAATGTGTACAGTTTTGGTTATCCTGATAATGGACAGATGTAATTAAGCAGAAAAGAAACAAAGAAGACTTGCATGAATGTTGCCATGGCGCAAGCCTGAGTTATCGGGAGAAGTTTGGCAAGCTAGAACTTTATTCCCTGGAGTGTAGGAGACCGAGAAGTGTATAAAATCATGAGGGGCATAAATAAGGTGAGAGGAGATAGATTTTAAAGGAACCTGAGGAATTCATGTATATGGGACAATCCTACCAGCGGAAGTGGTTGATTCCGGTACTAGATCACCATTTGAAAGACATTTGGAGAGATACATGGATCAGAAAGGTTTAGAAGGATAAGGGTCTAATGCAGGGAAGTAGGACTAGCTTAGATGGGCATCTTGTTTGCTGTGGACAAATTAAGTGAAAGGACCTGTTTTGGGCTGTATTTCACTACTCGATGATGAACAAATATAAGGTGAAATGTTACAGTCTTTACCCTAGGACGGGGGATCAGAAACTAGAGGAAAGATTTAAATGGGACCTGAAGGACAACTGTTTTCACACAGAGGTTGCATGTGAACATGGAGTAAGCTGACAGGTGAAAATGGTAGTGGCGGGTACAATATAAAAGACACTGGATTGGAAAGGTTTAGGGGGATAAAGGCCAGATGCAGGCAAGTGGGACTTCAAACATCAGCAACTTAACTCGGACAGATGCATGGATTGCAAATGTTTCGAGGGATATTGTCCAAACGAAGGCAGGTGGGAGTAGTGTAGATGGGGCATCATGTTCAGCATGGGCACGTTGGGCTGATGGGCCTGGTTGACTCTCTGACTGTAGACTGTATGACTCTATGAGTCTATGTATAACTTGAATGGCATGGTGAGTTGGACCTAAGGGCCTGTTTCCATGCTGTATAGCTCTATAACTAATCCCTTATTTTTTACAAACCACATGTGTGGCATGAAGGGACCGTTGCGTGGGAAAAAAATGAGTAACATTTTTTTAAATCACACTCATAGTGACAACTAATGAAAGCCAAAAATCTCTACCTCCCACATAAAAGTATAATTTTCCATATTCAAACATTTTGAATGTTGTGGTATGCTCTCTCAATGTTTGTGGAACTTTAATATACAAAGAGATTTGAGGTATACCACAAAAGAGGAACATTAAAGTAATTAACATACTCTTGTGTATTTATAATTGAATACCAACTATCAGCTTATGCAGTCTATTCTGCTTCATTAATACTTCCTTCTGAGAAGGAACGCAAGTCAATGTTGCCAAGTTTTTTTTAAATCGGTCAGTAATGTGACATGGTCAAATGCATGTTTCCATATGGTTTCATTTCTCTCCCCCCTCCTGAGACTGAAACATAACCATGGTGTTCTACCCAAATCCCAGGCAAACCAAGTGAAATGAATAACATTTTCTTTCTGCTCCGAGAGGATAATGATTACTGTATATTCCAAATAATTTAATTTGTGAGATGCATTTGGAAGAACTATAAAAGAAATGACAAGTTTTTTTTTAACTGAAGTGTTATAATTTCAAAGTTTTGTAAAATCTTTTTAACTTGATAGTCCAACGATAGATCTCAGAAGTGTTCAAGAAGGAACTGCAGATGCTGGAAGATCGAAGGTACACAAAAATGCTGGAGAAACTCAGCGGATGCAGCAGCATCTATGGAGCGAAGTGTATTTGACCTCTGTGAATTTAAAGCTGTAGCTTTTTTGCAAGACAGATTTACAGATGTATCCATGCACTGACAATTTTTAGTAATCCTCCTGCAAGATTTAATATATTCTTATGCAACACCACACACACTGTGTTTTTGACTGATGGATAGAATTGGTAAGAGCATGAAAACAAGTTATTCTATCTTTAAGAGCCCTATTTAGCTCTCTCTTGAAAGTAAATTCTATCTAGCACCATTTGTGGAGGGATAGGAGAGGCGAGGTTTCAGGTCGGTAACCCTTCGTCAGACTGATTATTGAGGGGAGCCAGGGGGGAGGTGGAAAAGTTCTAAGGTGATGGATGCTCTGCAAGGGAGAAAATACGTTGCCACTCACCCTGCTGTTTGCAAAGAAATTGACAGCAAATAATTCCAGATCAAATCCAGTCAAATCTGACATTAACTGGCTGACCTAGGCTGGTTCAATATTATGATCAAAGATGAACATCCCTTGTGTCTTGTGAATACAGATGTGGTCATACCAAGATGGGAGAAGGGGTCTTGGACAAGGCCCTGAGAAGTGGAAGTGAGGATGCAGATCATCAGTTGTATAAATACTGGGGAAAGTGGAGAATGAAAGACAGACAATTGTGGAATCAAAAGTGGTGTGGAAAATTACATGGGGAGAAGGCTTTTCCATGTGGCAGAAGGAATTGATGATAAAAGGTGAAAGGGAAATATGGATTGCAAGGAATATAAGGAAATAACATTGTCTTGCCTTAAAGAAGATGGGAATGAAAGGCTGTGAAAGGGCGTCCCAAGATGAGATGAGAGGCTTTATATAGAGCCAGAGTTAAAAGAAGGGAACAGCAATGCATTTATACTGCTGAACTAGTAATACATTCTTCTTCTTCTTCTTATCGAGTCCACACATAAGATTAGAAGTTGTTCAGCCAGAGCTGAACACACTTCTCGGCATCTGCACAATGGTGTCTGTTTTGCGCTTCTTGTGCTTCTTGTGCGTGGTGGTGGAAAGATTGGTTGAAACAGGGCCGCGACGTGAACGCTCTTTCCTTGGCCCCAATACATTCAAATGGAACGACTCCTTCACTTGAATTCCTGACCCTGCCTTTGGGAATCAAGCCATTTCAAAGCCATTGTTATTTTATTTGAAATTTCAATGTACATATGAAAGGGCCTTGGACATGGGCATTACGGTACTTTATTTCTATAAATAATTTGTAGATTTCAAGTTAAGATAAAGTGAAAAATCCATGCTTCAGAAGAAATGTATCAGATAATTTGAAATAATTTTACATCTATACTATTACTAAAACTCTCATCTTGACCACTTCTGGTCTGTGATGTATTTAAATTTGTGCAAAAACGCTACCTATATCTCTAGGATTACTCGCCACCTTACTCACCGTTGTCCTCTGCTCCAAGCCACCATGTTTTGTTCCGATTGGTGGAAGATTACAAAAGTTATGAAGGTTTAAAAAAATCATGAGATCAGCAGATTGGTCTTCTCACCTGTCATTCACCATGAAGGTAACGCCACTTCCGGCACCCGCTGGAGAATAAAGCCCCGGAGACGGGGCTGAGTCCGTGAGTAAGAAGCCACCCGTCCAGAAGCCAGCTGCCTGTCCAGAAGCCGCCAAGAATAAAGCTGAAGCAGCGGAGTGTGTGCTGTGTTCCGCAGGTGGATGCGGGCTTTGTTCGCGGGCGGGGGCTGTGAGCGTGACAGGTGCTGGGGACGGGAGCAGCTGAGTGAGTCCGGAGCCGGGTCCTGGAGCCAGGAGTGCGGTCGGAGCCGGGGCCAGGAACTGCTGAGCCCACACACTCCCTTCCCACACACCCGCTCAGCTACACCCCACCCCTCCCCTACACCCCCCCTCTACTACACCCCCCGTCCCCTACACCTCCCCTCCCCTACACCCCCTCCCCTACACCTCCCTCCCCCACACGCTCCCTCACATCCCACCTCGCCCACACACCCCCCCCCCCGTCCCCCACACACTGCCCTTCCCCACACAACCCCCCTCCCCACCCCCCACCCCCCCCCACAAGCACCCAACAGGCCCCACCTATGGCCTTCCCTGTCCCCGGCTACAGAACACTCCTGCCGTTGCGTTGGGGGAACAGGTGAGTGGTGGAATATTGCATTGGGGAATGGGTTGCGTTCCGGGCCCAGGCCTCCCGTGTGACTGGGACCCAACGGATCCCACTTAGTCTAGTAATCATTAAATGTCATCTGTGTCAAGCACATTACAAGGACTAATATTGACTGCAAAATATGCTGAAATAGATTACATAAACCACATACAGTGGCTTGCAAAAGTTTTCATACCCCTTGAACTTTTCCACATTTTGTCACGTTACAACCACAAACGTAAATGGGTTTTTTTTTTTTTTTTTTTTTTTTTTTTTAAATTTGAAGTACGGTAAGTTACAATAATACACAACACATATGTCTTAAGACATTTTTTTGTACCGCTTCATTTTTTGAGCTTTAAGAAAAAGATAGAAGTAAAGGAAGTAAGGAAAGTGCGCAAGAGTCGTGAAGGTGCAAGAGAGTGTTGAGAAAAGAAAGCCCCTTAGAAAAGAAGTTAGAGAAGGAAGTAAAGAAAGAAAGTAGACCCTAGAAAAGAAGGAAAAAGAAAGGAGAAACAATCGCTCTATTATAACATTAAACTCCGCAGAAAGGGGACTACCAACCAAGTCTGTTTTTGTTGTTTTATCCTGGCACCATTTATTTATTTATTTATTTATTTATTTTTTACATTACTATTGCACCTCATGCTTGTAATAGTTCCAAAAACGTAGACCACGTCTTTTGGAATTGGTCTGCTTTGCCTGCTAAGAGGAATCTCATCTCTTCCAGATGTAGTGTTTCAAACATATTTGATATCCACATTTTTATTGTTGGTGTGGGCACATTTTTCCAGAATTTAAGTATGAGCTTTTTTCCCCATTATTAGCCCGTAATTGAGTAAATTCTTCTGAAACACGTTTAGTTCAGGGTTACCTTCCGATATTCCAAAAATGATCCATTCTGGTTTTGGTACCAGTTTTATTTTGATTAATTTTGTAAAGATATCAAATATTTCATACCAGAATTTTTGGATTTTTGTACAAAAAACAAAAGAATGCGCTATGGTAGCTTCTTGACACAGACATTTACCACAGATGGGTGAGACATTAGGGAAGAGTTTATTTATTTTAGTTTTTGAATAATATAGTCTAGGTAATGTTTTGAATTGGATGAGAGTATGTCGTACGTTGATCGAACATTTATGCACCTGTAGTAAGTGATTATCCCAGCTCTCTTTTGAAATTTTTATAGCTAATTCTTGTTCCCAGTCTCTTCTAATTCCATCAGTTGTGGGTATTTCTATGTTTAAGATGATGTTATATAGGTACGATATTAGATTAGCTGATTCCGCCTTTGTCTTCATTGCTTCATCCAGTAAGTCTGTAGGCATATTATGATAGTATTTTGTATATTTTTTCAGATAATCACGAATTTGAAGATATTTAAAATATTGATTATTTTTCAAATTATATTTCAGTTGTAGTTGTTGAAATGATAGTAATTTTCCCAATTCATACAGATCTTCGAGCGTTTTGATTCCCATTCTTTCCCATTGTATAAATGATTTGTCTATAATTGATGGTTTAAACGATGGATTATTAACTATTGGTATTAAAAGAGATAGGTTTCTTAATTTTAGATTCTGTTTTATTTGTTTCCATGTTCTAATTGTGCTATGTATAATTGGATTTTTATTATAATTTTTGTTATTCAGATGTATTGGTGAGAGGAGAGTCGCTCCTATATTACACGGAGAGCAGTCCTCTCTTTCCATTACAATCCAGTCCACCTGCTGGGCAGAATTGTCCAGCAGGTGAATCATATTTTTAATATTTACTGCCCAATTATAATACATAAAATTAGGGAGCGCTAGACCCCCCAACTCTTTTCGTTTATTAAGGTGTGCTCTTTGTATTCTATGGGATTTATAATCCCATATAAAATTTGTAATGTCTGAGTCCAATTTTTTGAAAAACTTTTTTGGGAGATATATAGGTATTGATTGAAATAGGTATAGGATTTGTGGTAAAAAGATCATTTTTATAGCGTTTATTCTGCCTATTAGGGACATCGGAAGTGTTTTCCAGAATTTAATCAAATTATTTAGTTTCTTAAGTAAGGGATTATAATTGGCTTTAAACATATCATGGTAGTTTCTAGTAATTTCAATTCCCAAATATTTGAATTTTTCTGTGGCTATTTTAAAGGGGAATTTCCAGAGGTGTGTTGAGTCTTTTGGTTTTATCGACATAATTTCACTTTTGTTCCAATTTATTCTATATCCTGAGAAGGATCCAAAGTCCTCAATTAAATTTAATATGTTTGGTGTACTAATTTGTGGTTTTGTGATGTACAATAGTACATCATCGGCGTATAAGGATATTTTGTTATTTGAATATTTTGTATTATAACCATAAATATCCGGGTGTGTTCTTATTTTTTCAGCAAGGGGTTCAATTACCAGAGCAAATAACAGCGGTGATAGTGAACATCCTTGTATATTGCCCCTTGATAGTTCAAATTTCGAGGATAGTATATTATTAGTTAGTATTCTAGCCGTAGGTTTGTTATATAATAGTTTTATCCATTTTTTGGGGATTTTATGTGATAGACCAACACAAAGTGGTGCATAATTGTGAAGTGGAAGGAAAATGATACATGGTTTTCAAATTTTTTTACAAATAAAAAACTGAAAAGTGTGGCGTGCAAAAGTATTCAGCCCCCCTGAGTCAATACTTTGTAGAACCACCTTTCGCTGCAATTACAGCTGCAAGTCTTTTGGGGTATGTCTCTACCAGCTTTGCACATCTAGAGACTGAAATGTTTGCCCATTCTTCTTTGCAAAATAGCTCAAGCTCAGTCAGATTGGATGGAGAACGTCTGTGAACAGCAATTTTCAAGTCTTGCCAGAGATTCTCAATTGGATTTAGGTCTGGACTTTGACTGGGCCATTCTAACACATGAATATGCTTTGATCTAAACCATTCCATTGTAGCTCTGGCTGTATGTTTAGGGTCGTTGTCCTGCTGGAAGGTGAACCTCCGCCCCAGTCTCAAGTCTTTTGCAGACTCTAACAGGTTTTCTTCCAAGATTGCCCTGTATTTGGCTCCATCCATCTTCCCATCAACTCTGACCAGCTTCCCTGTCCCTGCTGAAGAAAAGCATCCCCACAGCATGATGCTGCCACCACCATGTTTCACAGTGGGGATGGTGTGTTCAGGGTGATGTGCAGTGTTAGTTTTCCGCCACACATAGCGTTTTGCATTTAAGCCAAAAACTTCAATTTTGGTCTCATCTGACCAGAGCACCTTCCTCCACATGTTTGCTGTGTCCCCCACATGGCTTGTGGCAAACTGCAAACGGAACTTATTATGGCTTTTTTTCAACACTGGCTTTCTTCTTGCCATTCTTCCATAAAGGCCCGATTTATGGAGTGCACGAATAATAGTTGTCCTGTGGACAGATTCTCCCACCTGAGCTGTGGATCTCTGCAGCTCCTCCAGATCCTTCTCTGATCAATGCTCTCCTTGCCCGGCCTGTCAGTTTAGGTGGATGGCCATGTCTTGGTAGGTTTGCAGTTGTGCCATACTCTTTCTATTTTCGGATAATGGATTGAACAGTGCTCCGTGAGATGTTCAAAGCTTGGGATATTTTTTTATAACCTAACCCTGCTTTAAGTTGGCGGATGTGCGGGAGTGGGTGCCGTCTGTGTATGGCAGCCTGCCCGCAGTCCGTCTCTTCACCTTTTTTTTATTTTAAGTCCTGTCCAAAATGTTAGTGGAGGTTTTTTATGTGGTGGGTGGGGGTGGGGTAGGGGGAAACTTTAATTCTTAGTCCCCTACCTGGTCGGAGAGGCAGCATCCCTCCGAGCTGCTTCTTCGCCCCGTCCTCGCGGCCTACCATCGAGAATGGAGCGGCGTTTCCTGTCGGGACCGGCCGGGACTACAGCTTCAGCGGCGGCGCAGCGCATGGACACCATCACGGAGCGGAGCCACGGAGCGGGCGATGCCTTGCCGGGTCGCCGTGCGGTAGGCTCCGGAGCGCTGTGGCCGTCGATCCCAACATCGCGGAGCTGGGACTACGGGCGTCCGGCCGCGGGCGGCGCTGGATTTGGAGCGCCGCAGAGCCAGGGATCGAGTTCGCCGGGGTCGGCGCGGCCTGAAGTCTACGAGTGCCCCGGTCTCCGGTCTCCGGGAAGGAGGCAGCCGCTCCAGACTTTCCAAGCCGCTTGAGGAATTGTTTCACCCGATGCCAGTGTTCCATCTTCACGGCAAGAGGGCCCTGAAAATCATCGGACTGGCTGCAAGGCCACAAATGGGCCCCGACCTCGGGTGTTTCAGAGGAAGAGGACTTAACTTTCTGTTGCCTTTCCCCACAGTGGACATTTTTGATTCTGTTGTGGGGGGATGTTTGTGTTGAACTCTATAATGTGTTGTGTCTATTTTCTTTCTTTATTTATTTTTAACCTTTTTCTATGGTTTGTATGTAAATTTATTATTTAATTTATGTAAAACACTTTGGTGTCAATGCAAGTTGACTTAAAATGTGCTATATAAATAAAGCAATAATAATAGTAATAATAAGCTTCTCCACAACTTTATCCCTGACCTGTCTGGTGTGTTCCTTGGGCTTCATGATGCTGTTTGTTCACTAATGTTCTCTAACAAACCTCTGAGGCCTTCACAGAACAGCTGTATTTATACTGAGATTAGATTACACACGTGGACTCTATTTACTAATTAGGTGACTTCTGAAGGCAATTGGTTGCACTGGATTTTATTTAGGGGTATCAGAGTAAAGGGGGCTGAATACTTTTGCACGCCACACTTTTCAGTTTTTTATTTGTAAAAAAATTTGAAAACCATGTATCATTTTCCTTCCACTTCACAATTATGCGCCACTTTGTATTGGTCTATCACATAAAATCCCAATAAAATACATTTACGTTTGTGGTTGTAACGTGACAAAATGTGGAAAGGTTCAAGGGGTATGAATACTTTTGCAAGCCACTGTATATGATGTAGGTTATATAAAATTATATTCCAGGAATTAAATGCGTTGTTTTATTAATTTAGATATGATGCATGTACAAAAAACATTTCTGTTAATAGGTTGGTATTTGCTAAATATATCAAATTAACATTTTCTATTTGCAAATAAGGACTTCATTCATATTCCCTCTCTGTGACAAGCTGAGATTTTTAATTGGTTTATGCTGATTTATGTTTAACCACATATAAGACTTCATCTGGTTTACAAAGAGTCAAGGTGGGTGAAAAACTCTCCAGCCCTTTGACTCTCAACATAGGAGCCCCCCAAGGGTGCGTTCTGTCACCCCAGCTCTTCTCACTTTACACCAACAACCTCACATCCCAATGCAGCTCAGTTAAAATTTTTAAATATGCAGACGACACAACAATAATTGGCCTTATCTCAGACAACAAAGAATCACAATACCATCTAACAGTCGATAGCGCAGTCAAATGGTGCGCAGACAACAACCTCCAGCTTAATACTTCAAAAACCTTAGAAATCATCATAGATTGTAGACGCAATCAAAACCACAAACCCCCGGTCCATGTCAACTCTCACCCCATAACCTCCACGAACTCATTTAAGTTTCTAGGCACCTATATCTCCAATAATCTAAAATGGCACATCAATGCAGACCACGTCATCAAGAAAGGTCAACAACGTCTATATTTCCTCAGACAGCTCAAAAAGTTCAGAGTTGATAAACACCTCCTGGTCCGTTTCTATCAATCAATCATTGAAAGCATCATCACCTCCTCAATCACAGTCTGGTACGGTAACACCGATAGTCACTCACTACACAGAATACAACGCATTGTCTCCAAGGCCTCCAGGATCATCAACTCCCCCCTCCCCTCAATCCATTCCAGTTATCTCCAACGTACCTCACAACGGGCAAAAAAGATCATCTCGGACCACTCCCATCCAGCAAATCACCTTTTTCAGTCTCTCCCTTCGGGGAGGCGCCTCAGGTCACTTGCTACTAAAACCACCCGCTTTAAAAACAGTTTCTTCCCCTCAGGAATAAGAACTCTCAATTCCGTCCAATAATCAGACAATAATATGACTTTTGATGTATACAGTGTCTTGTCTATGGTCTTTGTTTGTTCTTTTGCACTATGTATTGTTGGTGAGATTTGTGATTTGTGATGTGGTATGGATGCACTTTATTACGGTGATCTGTGTTATTAGTGGTATGTAACAAAAGCAGTGTACCATCATGTACCGAACCCAAATACCACCAACCCTGGTTGCGTGGCAATTAAAGATTCTATTCTATTCTATTCTATTCTAAAAAATCCACCAGTAAGAATCTAACTGGATTATTAAAATCTATTGTAAAGCTTAATAATAAAGGGCTTGTTGAATCTCTTGACAAACTGATGGTTCTCGAGCGGCCACAGTTCAAATTATATCTTTATTTGAAACTCCGATCTGGATCAATTCCTTCATCTATGACTCCAGTCATAGAGTTTTAGAGTCATAGAGTCATAGAGTCTTAGGCCTGGAAGCAGGCTCTTTGGTTCAACTTTCCCACACCGGCCAATATGTCCTATCTACAGTAGACCCACTATTTGGTCCGCTTCCCTCTAAACTTGTCCTATTCATGTACCTGTCTAAATGGCTCCCTAAGCATTGAATTGTCAAAGTTCCTGCTGCAGGTTCCCACTTCAAATGAAGCTCAGACTGGCTGTATTTTCTTTTCATTGTGGTTACTAGAATGAAGGTGCTATAGTGGTTTCTTTGGATTTGAACTTCAATGTGCAAGTAATATTTATTTATTCAGCTCTTGAAACAGCGGAAGATCTCAGCATGTAGTCCATGAAAGTAATTTATATTTGTGTCATGTAAACTTAGACAGGAGTTTGAGGGAGGAATAAAAAGGAATCACAGAACTATTGGGAAAAGAGCCGAGAAATGGACTGCTGGGATTGCTCCCCGAGGAGTTAGTGTGGACATGATGTCTGAACTAAATCTTAGTGGATTAATAATTCTCTGTTTTTTGAAACTTGTAGTTTGTTATGATTTGCTTTGCCAATATGAGGGAAGCTTTTATTGTAGGATTCTGGAGATTTTTATCTTCTGATGTAGTAAGTTGCTTTCTCTACTTCAGAACACAAATCTTGGTTGATCTATAGTTTAACTGTAAAATGGAGGTGTTGCAAAAAGGTCCATGCTGACTCCTATGACCAGTGCCTATATCCTGCCGTCATTTACCGAGCTATAAGGTTTACGATAGTCCTTTGAAGCAGCCTTTCTCTCCTTCATACACTGGCCTATCAAAACCACATTGATAAGATGGAAGTAACAATTTCTGAAAGGTTATCTTATTTTCTCCATCTAATACAGCCAGGGATATACCTAGGGAATTCATAGCTGCCAGCATCAAACATTTACCGAGCTGATAGGCTTGTGAGAGTAAAAAGATCAGACAGGAGACTTTGCAGCTTAATATTGAGAGACCCAATCCTTCACTATTAAACACTGTGATATGTGCAGTGGAACCCAGAAGGTCACAGTCGTAGAGTCATACAGAACGGAAACAAGCCCTTCAGCTCAACTCTTCCATGCCAATCAAGGTGACCGATTTGGTTCACAATCCTCTAAACCTTTTCTATCCATGTACCTGTCCAAATGTATTTCAAATGTTGTTCTTGTACTTGCTTACTTGCCTGGGAGACCTGTGTGGCCTCACCAACATCTTGCGCACCTGCAACATAACATCCCAATGACACCTACACTCAGATCCCTGACAGATGAATGCTAGCATGCCAAAGGCCTTCTTTATTACCATATCAATCTATGATGGCACTTTCAGGGAACTTTGCATATAGAACATAGGATAGCACAGGAGCAGGCCCTTCAGCCCATAATGTCTGTGCTGAATATTAGGCCAAGACAAAGAAGAACGGCAAGGTGGTGCAGCAGTAGACTTGCTGCCTTACAGCGCCAGAGACCTGTGTTCAATCCTGACTACAGGTGCTGTCTGTATGGAGTTTGTTCGTTCTCCACATGACCTGCATGGGTTTTCTCCAGGTGCTCCGGTTTCCTCCCACACTCTAAAGACGTACAGGTTTGTAGGTTAATTGGCTTAGTAAAATTGTATAATGCCCCTCGTGTGTGTAGAATAGTGTAAGTGTGCGGGAATCGCTTGTTGGTGTGGACGCAGTGGGCCAAAGGACCTGTTTCTGTGCTCTATCTCTATCATGTGGGGGAGGGGGTGTGGAGAGGGGGGGGGTGTGGGGAGGGGGGGGGTTGTGGTGGAGGGCAGGTGGTGTGGGGGGGAGAGGTTTGGGGGAGGGTGGGTGGTGGTGTGGGGGAGGGGGCGTAGTGTGGGGGAGGGGCGTTGGTGTGTGGGAGGGGGGATGTGGCGGAGGTGGGGGTGTGTGGGGACTGTGGGGGAGGGGGGTGGAGATGTTGTGGGGGAGGGGGTGTGCGGGGGAGGGGGGGGGGGTGTGGGGAGGGTATGTGTGGGGGAGGGGTGGTGGTGGGGAGGGGGTGTGGGGGGGAGGGGGGTGGTGTGGGGGGGGTATGTGTGGGGGAGGGGTGGTGGTGGGGGGAGGTGTGGGGGGAGGGGGTGGTGTGGGGGGGGAGGGGGTGGTGTGCGGAATGGGGTGGTGGGGTGGGGTGGGCGGTGTGGCAAGGGGGGAGGAATGGGGCAGGGGTAAAGGGGGGTGTGGGTGGGGAGGGGGGTGTGTGGGGGGGAGGGGGAGGGTGGGAAGGGGGAATGGGGGGGTTGTGTAGGGACGAAGGGGAGGGGTGAAGGGAGAAGAGGTGAAGGGAGGAGGGAGGAGGGGAAAAGGGTGTGGGGGGAGTGTGGGAGGCATGGTGTGTGGGGAGGGGGGAAGGGGGATTGTGTGGGGGGGGGGAGGACTCCACTCAGCGGCCACCGGCTGCGGCACCATACAGCACCTCGTGATTCCACACAGCGACTTACCCGCCTCCACTCTTGCGGGCTCAATCAGCACGGCTTGTTTACTCAGCCCCGCCTCCAGATCTTTATTCTACAGCGGGTGCCGGAAGGGGCGTTACCCTCATGGTGCTTACTCCTTATTCTTAAATTGTGGCCCCTGGTTCTGGACACCCCCAACATCGGGAACATGTTTCCTGCGTCTAGCGTGTCCAAGCCCTTAACAATCTTATATGTTTCAATGAGATATCCTCTCATCCTTCTAAACTCCAGAGTGTACAAGCCCAGCTGCTCCATTCTCTCAGCATATGACAGTCCCGCTATCCTGGGAATTAATCTTGTAAACCTACGCTGCACTCCCTCTATAGCAAGAATGTCCTTCCTCAAATTAGGGGACCAAAACTGCACACAATACTCCAGGTGTGGTCTCACTAGGGCTCTGTACAACTGCAGAAGGACCTCTTTGCTCCTATATTCGATTCCTCTTGTTATAAAGGCCAACATGCCATTCGCTTTCTTCACTGCCTGCTGTACCTGCATGCTTACTTTCATAGACTGATGTACAAGGACCCCCATATCCCGCTGTACTTCCCTTTTCCCCCAACCTGATGCCATTTAGATAGTAATCTGCCTTCCTGTGTTTGCTACCAAAGTGGATAACCTCACTTTTATCCGCATTAAACTTCATCTGCCATGCATCTGCCCACTCCCCCAACCTGTCCAAGTCACCCTGCATTCTCACAACATCCTCCTTACAGTTTCCATGCTGACTAGGACCGATCCTGTTACTGCTATCCAAATGTGCGGCTATCTCATCTTTTATAATTGACTCCAGCATCTTCCCCACCACCGATGTCAGGCTAACTAGTCTATAATTCCCTGTTTTCTCTCTCCCGCCTTTCTTAAAAAGTGGGATAACATTAGCTACCCTCCAATCCTCAGGAACTGAACTTGAGTCAATAGAACATTGGAAAATTATCACCAATGCATCCACGATTTCTAGAGCCACTTCCTTAAGTACCCTGGGATGCAGACCATCAGGCCCTGGGGATTTATCAGCCTTCAGTCCCATCAGTCTATCCAACACCATTTCCTGCCTAATGTGGATTTCCTTCAGTTCCTCTGTCACTCCTGGGTGGAGTGGGGGAGCACGGAGAGGGGAGGGCGAGAGTAGAGGGAGGGTGAAGAGGAGGGGGAGGGGGTGTTAGGAGATGTGGGCAAATGAGCCACACCTGCTCAGTTGGGTGCTATGGGTTGGGGAAATGGGTTGCGTTGGAGGAACGGGTGAGTGGTGGAAACAGGTTGCGTTGGGGAATGGGTGAGTGGTGGAATATTGTGTTGGGGGAACGGAGCCAACGGGTCCCACTTGGTCTAGTATAATATTAAAGCTCTCATCTTGTTTGTTTGTAATGTGTGCTTGTGGGTGTGTCCCCGAAACTACGCCAAAGTGCTACACGATTGCGCTACAATAATGGCCCACCTTACTTGCCATTGTCCTGTGATGTAAATGAAACGAGTTTCATTAAGATTTATGTTATATTATTTTGCTGGTTATTAACATTTTAAACTTAAAACTTTACAAAAAACACGTTTTCACTTGGCCTGGCTATCAGCCATGGTACAATGATGTCACAATGGGATCCCAATTCTAATTTAAATAAAAATCGTGATTGAAGAAAAAATTCAATTTTAATCAAATTCTTCTGTTTTCATTGACAGCTAACATTGTGTTTAGGTTATTTTAAAGGGAGGGAGGACGGGAGGGAGGGGGTGATATTTTACAGGTTAGTGCCATTATGATCTTTTAAATTGTCGCAGTTGCTCTCCCACTTGCCGGCCATGCCTGCGCAGTTGGGGGAGGGTTGCCGTGACTCGCGTCACAACGGGGATCTCTGGCGTCACAACGTGAACCCGTCAGATGCGCCTGCGCAGTGGTGCATTATATATTGCCTTGGGGAACGGGCCCAACGGATCCGCACCTGGTCTAGTGTACTATAAAGCTACATCATGAATTCCTGAATATTATTATTATTATTATTTTTTTTAATATTTTTATGTGAAGCAATGTACAGTAGTATAAACCGTGGCATATGAAAAAATACATTTAATGTATATCTTCCATTTTAAATTTAACAAGAAAGAAATAGAACTAGAGAGAAAGAGTGAAAAAGAGAGAGAGTTAAAGAGATAGTGAATGTGTAAACCCCTAGACTACCAGATAGTGCAGTCCAGGAGTGAATGAGTAAAAGCCCATAGAAGAATAAGAAGACAAAAACCAAAAATAATAAAGAAAAAGAAAAAAGGGACCTTTACATGTTGATATACCTGCTTTGTTTGTCACCGCACCCATCACCCTGTCCGTGAATCGGTTTAATTCCAGAGTTGTGTTGCACCATACTATACTTGTAATGAATCAATGAAAGGAGACCATATCTTTAAAAATTGCTCTGATTTTCCTGCTGACAAGTCTCATATCTTCAAGATGTAGCGTCTCAGACATGTTGGTGATCCACATTTTAAGCGTTGGGGTGGATGCATTTTTCCAAAATTTAAGTATACGTTTTTTTGCCATTATCAGGTCGGAATTGAGGAGACATCTTTGAAATATTGAAAGCTCAGAGCAGGCACCTGTTGTTCCAAAAATAATCAATTCTGTATGGGGGTCCAGTTTTTTTTTTTTTTAATAATTTTGAGAAGATTTCAAAGATTTCTTTCCAAAATTTATGGAGTTTTATGCAAGAGGTGAAGGAGTGTGTTATAGTTGCTTCTTGAGATAAACATTTGTCGCAGCTCGGAGATACATTTGGGAACATTTTGTTCAGTTTAGTTTTTGAGTAATATAGTCTGTGTAGTATTTTAAATTCGATTAGAATGTGTCTTACATTAATCGAACAATTATGTACATATAGAAGATATTTTTCCCATCTGTCTTTGGGAATTTTTAAGCTTAATTCCTGTTCCCACTCTCTTCTAATTACATCTGACGATGGAATTTCTATATTTAGAATGATATTGTACAAGTACGATATTAAATTATTTGACTCTGGCAAATCTCCAACCTTTTCAATTCCTAGTCTTTCCCAATGAAAAAATGTTTTATCTATAATAGATGGTTTGAACGACAGATTATTAGCTATTGGAGAAAGAAGAGATAGATAGAAGGTTGGTTAAGAAGGTTCAATTGTTGGGTATTAATGGTGGAGTAGCAAGATGGATTCAACAGTGGCTGAACGGGAGATGCCAGAGAGTAATGGTGGATGGTTGTTTGTCAGGTTGGAGGCCAGTGACTAGTGGGGTGCCACATGGATCTGTGTTGGGTCCACTGTTGTTTGTTATGTACATCAATGATCTGGATGATGGTGTGGTAAATTGGATTAATAAGTATGCAGATGATACTAAGATAGGTGGTGTTGTGGATAATTAAGTAGATTTTCAAAGTCTACAGAGAGATTTATGCCAGTTGGAAGAGTGGGCTGAAAGATGGCAGATGGAGTTTAATGCTGATAAGTGTGAGGTGCTACATCTTGGCAGGACAAATCAAAATAGGGCGTACATGATAAATGGTAGGGAATTGAAGAATGCAGGTGAACAGAGGGATCTGGGAATAACTGTGCACAGTTCCCTGGAAGTGGAATCTCATGTAGATAGGGTGGTAAAGAAAGCTTTTGGTGTGCTGGCCTTTATAAATCAGAGCATTGAGTATAGAAGTTGGGATGTAATGTTAAAATTGTACAAGGCATTGGTGAGGCCAATTCTGGAGTATGGTGTACAATTTTGGTCACCTAATTATAGGAAGGATGTCAACAAAATAGAGAGAGTACAGAGGAGATTTACTAGAATGTTGCCTGGGTTTCAGCAACTAAGTTACAGAGAAAGGTTGAACAAGTTAGGGCTTTATTCTTTGGAGCGCAGAAGGTTAAGGGGGGACTTGATAGAGGTCTTTAAAATGATGAGAGAGATAGACAGAGTTGACGTGGATAAGCTTTTCCCACTGAGAGTAGGGAAGATTCAAACAAGGGGACATGACTTGAGAATTAAGGGACAGAAGTTTAGGGGTAACATGAGGGGGAACTTCTTTACTCAGAGAGTGGTGGCTGTGTGGAATGAGCTTCTAGTGAAGGTGGTGAAGGCAGGTTCGTTTTTATCATTTAAAAATAAATTGGATAGTTATATGGACGGGAAAGGAATGGAGGGTTATGGTCTGAGCGCAGGTATATGGGACTAGGGGAGAATATGTGTTCGGCACAGACTAGAAGGGTCGAGATGGCCTGTTTCCGTGCTGTAATTGTTATATGGTTATATGGTTATTTCTTAGTTTAAGAGTAAATTTTACTTGTCTCCAAATTTGTAAAGTGCTATGAATAATCGGGTTTTTCTTGTATATTGTATTCTTCAACTTTATTGGGGAGAGAAGGATCGTGCCTATGTTAAAAGGCGAACAATCCTCTCTCTCCATTACTAACCAATCTACCTGTTGACATGAATTGTCCAGCCAGTGAATTTTTAATATTCACTGCCCAGTAATAGTACAATAGTTGGGGAGCGCCAGTCCACCGATTTCTTTGGGTTTACATAAATGTCGTCTATGAATTCTGTGTGATTTATAATCCCAAATAAAATTTGTAATGTGGGAATCGTTTAAAAAAAAAATTTAGGTAGATATATCGGTATTGATTGAAATAAGTAGAGAATTTGTGGGAGAAAAATCATTTTTATGGCTTTTATTCTGCCTATTAGAGACATCGGAAGTGTTTTACAGGATTGAATCAGAGCGTTTAATTTAGTAACTAAAGGCAGGAAGTTTGCATTGAATAATGAATTACATTTTCTGGTTACTTGGATATCCAGGTATTTACATTTTTCTGTAGCAATTCTAAAAGGAAATTTTAAACGGTGTGTCGACTCTTGGGGTTTTATCGCCATGATTTCCTGAATTTTATCACCATGAATTCCTGGATATTATATTCAAGGCTTCAACCAATGAAAGCACCAATACATATGCCTTGATCAATGCTGTCAATGCTGATAATGCCATTGATTGTGTATTTCCCCTTACATTTGACCTCCAAAAATCCAATACCTTACATTTACTCGGATTGAACTCCATTTGCCAGTCCTTTGCCCATTTCCGTAACTGATCTGTATCCCACTGTGTACCTTGACAGCCTTCCTCACAGTCTGTGACCTCAGCAATTTTGTGTCATCTGCAAACTTAATAAACAACCCAGCTACAGTATATTTATGCCCAAGTCGTTTATATTTATCATGCAGATACCAAGACCTTCAGATGCTGGTTTACATACCACAACACAAATTACTGGAATAACTCAGTATGTCAACCAGCATATCTGGAAAACATGGATAGGTTTCCTTTCAGGTCAGAACCCTTCTTAAGTATATTGTATAATTGTACTTCTAGATTCCTCTGCTTATCACACTTCCCAGGGCCTATCATTCACTGTGAAGTTCCTGCCGTTGTTTGATTTTCCAAAATGCAACACCTTGCTCTTTCCTGATTTGCCATTCCTGAATCTATTTGCCATTCCACAGCTCATTAGCCAACTGATCCTGTTGCAATCCTTGATAACCCAAGCCAGGCTCACCTGAAGTAGGCAGAGCAAAGGAAAGGTTAGTGTGGAGAATATAGTTCTGAGCATTATAGCACACAGTTCCAGAGACAGTCCAATGTCTGCAATGGGGTAGAGGTGAATCAGGCAGAATCCTAGCAATTGGAAGGACTGTTCAGAACTTTGATAACAGAGGGGAAGAAGCTAGTTGGTGTTGTGGTGAGGCAGGATTCCACTTTGCCACAGTTACATCCTGGACATGTATTCAAGTCACAGCGTTGTTTTGAATGAGGGCCAGTGCCCATCCAGTAGAACTAAGGACTCAATGGAGGAAGTTCTGGATGGTTCAATAACCCTTTCACCTCAGAATGGAACAGTGACTGAAAATGGTGAGGGTGATAATGTTGCAAAGCATCATCCTGTCCCAGTGTTAGCAGACTTTCAGCCTTGTACATACAGTGGAGCCACTTCACGGTCGGTGGATGTTGACTACTCGGAATCCCCATTGAAGAAGGATATGTTCTTGCGCTCAGATCCTGAATATACAGAGTGCTCTTGGGAAAATGTTCAGGTACAAGATGCAACTCAACCATTAAATGTGAAAAAAAAACAGTTAACTGCAATGAAACATCTTGTTCTATAAGAAATGATGTTGTGGATGGATTGGAGTCCAGTGGTCTTTCTGAAAGGTATTTATCAAGTGAAGATGACAGGGAAATAAAAGCTAAGCATGGTTCTTCAGATGAGTCTTTTCAACCATATTGGAAGAAGAAGAGTAAGTTACCAGTTAAGAAGTGGAATATTAAGGATGTGAAGAAACAACCTGGACAAAATCGTGGCCGGAAACCAAAGTCAAACTTGGAAAGGGAAGATTTCCCCACCATGTATCGATGACATTATAAGGGTTGCTGTGCTGTTTACAGAGGAGTTGACGGACTTAAGAAACACATAAAAGAGCAGCATGAAGAGGTGCGTGAAATATCTTGCCCCACCCAGGATGTAACAAGGTGTTTCTGATTGATCGCTACCTGCAGCGCCATGTAAAGTTGATCCATACCAGAAGAAAGAACATCTTTACAGATCAGGAGGAAGTGCAAAGCCTTTGACCACCACTTCGGAAAGGCAAACCACATTTGATCAACAATCTTGAAGCATTTTGAGCTCTATCGTGTGACCAAGGATCTAGAGAGAGAGAAGCTGAACATTTTGAAACAGCGGGACCTCTTGAAAGAGATTATGCATAACCCTATCCAGGAAGACAATGACTCAGACCTGGTGGGTCATCAGTGTGATGACAATCAGGACATTGATGAGGATGGCAATGATGGCTTTTCTGATGAGAAGGACAATTGCCGTTTTGTTCCCAACCCTGACCAGATCGATGCCGATGGTGACAGCAGAGGAGACGACTGCAAGGGCGACTTTGAAAACAACATCCCAGATATCTATGACATGTGCCCCGAGAACAGCGCCATCAGTGAGACTGACCTGAGGAAGTTCCAAACCGGATGATGCAGATCGATCCTAACTGTGTAGTGCGCAACAAGGACAGGGAGTTACTGCAGACCGCCAACTCTGGCCCTGGCCTTACTGTCGGATTTGAGGAGTTCAACGCCATCAACTTCAGTGGCACCCTCTACATCAACACAGACTGCAATCTACGCTGGCTTTGTCTTTAGCTTCCAGTCCAGCAGCCGATTCTATGTGGTGATGTGAAAGCAGGCCACCTCAAACCTACTGGGAGGAGAAGCTGTCCAAACCTATGGATACGCTAGGGTCTTGCTCAAGGTGATGAACCCCACCACAGGCCAAGAGAGGGAGCACCTGTGCAACGCTCTCCGAAGAGACTGGCAACACCCTCGGACAGGTGCATACTTTATGGCACTAGCCCAATATCGGCTTAAAGGGTGACGCCGCCTACAGGTGGCACCTGATCCATCAACCCTAAACAAACTTCATCAGGATGGTTGTCAATGAAGAGAGTGAGAACTGGTTGCCATACCATTGGTTTGATGGACTTTGGGGTACTATTGAACTGGTGGCCATACCTTTGGTTTGGTGGACTTTGGGGTACTGTGATACATTATGGCTCTATCATTCTGCTAATCATTGCTCTTATGCTTGCGTCCATTATGTGTACCTACCGAGGACTGTGAATGTTATCATGTTTGATAAAAAGGAGGGAATGAAAGAGCTAATTGTCAAATCTAAAATGGTAATTCTTCTACAAAAGTATGGTCTAGTAGAACAAAAGAATGGCTCAGTGCCAAGTGAATGACTTCGCAAATTATATGGAACACAATATGGAGGACAGGTTATCTTTTTAATAAAGAAATTAAGATGGAATCCTGCAATAATAACATGTGCCTTTTGAAGGCCATAAAGAAGCCAAGATTGAACAAAAATAGCTGATGCTTCAGAGATAAGTAATAACTTGTTATTGGAAGAGCTTGATTTGGACCCAGCTTTTCTTATATTCTGAAAAGCTATAACATATTTCAGTCATGCCATATTCAGACTTGGTATGAGTGTTTTACTGATAAGAAAAATGTATAATTGTGCTAACTTTCCTTTGTTCTGTGAGTGTACTGAGCAGCGTTTGTGCTCATTGTAGATCTTGCCACTCCTCCTGTCTAAAGGTTTACCTTTAACAATTTTGTTGCTATCTGCTTTTTAAGAAACGAACTTTGACACTGCCATTGTGTGACTTTCCAAAATGCAACACCTCGCACTTCCCTGAATTAAAATCTATTTGCCATTCCACAGCTCATTTGCCAACTGATCCTGTTGCACTCCTTGATAACCATCTTCACTATTAATGATACCACCCATTTTAGTGTTGTCTACAAACTTACTAATCATGCCGTACATTCAGATCTAAATGGTTGATATAAATTACAAACAGCAATAGGCCTAGCAATGACACTTGAGACAAATCACTGGTCACAGGCCACAAGTATGAAAAACAACCTACCACTACCACTCAGTGCTTCCTGCAATCAAGTTATTATTGTGTCTATTTAGTTAACTCTCTTTGGATCCCAAGCACTCTAAACTTCCAGAGCAGCCGACCATACACAATCTTATCAAATACCTTGCTGAGTTCCGTATCAACTACATCTACACAGCCTTGCCCCCGTCAACCTTCTTGGTTATGTCTTAAAAAAACAATCACACTTGTGAGACGTGATCTCCCATGCACAACATCATGCTGACTATCTCTAATCAACCCGCATCTTTCCCAATGCAATATGCCTTATCCCTCAAAATTATCTTCAGTAACTTACCTACTACAGATAAAAGGTTATGTATAGGAAGGAACTGCAGATAGGCACAAAGATAGACACAAAATGCTGGAGTAACTCAGCAGGACAGGCATTACCTCTGGCGAGAAGGAATGGATGATGTTTCGGGTTGAGACAATTCTTCAGACTTCTGAAGAAGGGTCTCGACACAAAACGTCACCCATTCCATCTCTCCAGAGATGCTGCCTATCCCGCTGAGTAGCATTTTGTGTCTGTCAGATAAAAGCTTTACTAGATGCTGTGAACACACAGACAGGGGCAGTTCTTCCCCACTTTCTAATGATTTTATTCTGCGATAGGTGCCATGGTGAGTGCCTCTGTATCATCGCATTGGATCACTACAGGGAGCCCAGAAAAATCTGAACCCTGGAAAAGAACAGTTTGTTTCAGCCTTCTAATCCTGTTCAACACCAGAATGAGGTGACCAGGCTTTCAGGCTTGCATAAGTTCCACAACATATATATTGGAGTGTGCTGCTGAGAGACCAAAGCATTACTGAAAGGGTTTTACACAAAGGGTGGTGTGTGTATGGAACGAGCTGCCAGAGGAGGTAGTTATGGCAGGGACTATTGCAACCTTTAAGAAACAATTAGACAGGTACATCGATAGGACAGGTTTAGAAGGATGTGAGCCAAACGCAGGCAGGTGGGACTAGTGTAGATGGGACATGTTGGTCTGTGTGGGGAAATTGGGCTGAAGGGCCTATTTCCATGCTGCATGACTATGAAAGCCCTCCACTACTACACCTCAATTATGACTTTCAACTAATATATGGATTGGAAGGGTCAGGGGGGGATAAGGAACAAATACAGGCAAATGGGTCTAGCCCATTATGCCAAATTGGTCAGCGTGGACAAGGTGGACCGAAGGGCCTGTTTCCATGTTGTACAGGTCTATGACTCTATGACTCATGCTTTCTGTATCCAGACCAAGGCATCACATGTAATTCTTGATCTGCGCTGTTAGCTGACCTGAATTTGAGCTACTGCCAAGTCCCTATATTTATCTCAAATATGTCAGGCACAAAGAAGGGCAAGATTAACCAGCTCCTTACTGCTAATGAACATACAGTGACCTTTGTGGGTTACTGTCCCCCCAACATCCAAATGGAGAAAAGCTCTGACTGTGTAGACTGAGATAGCAGCCATAAGCATAGACCAATTCAGAGTGTGACTTGCAACACCAGACCAAAACTGATTTAAAAAATTGAAATAAAATGTCTTGTTTGTGTTCACTGAAGGTCTGCTCTGTGAATGCACTACAGGATTTTTCTACCTCTTTTGAAAATGTATTTGTCTGAGCTTTCAGGATGATGCACAAATGACTATAATTAATCTCATGTAGAAACCAAACATTCAGTCAGTACCCCCTTTAAAAAAACTGGCAAGATTGCCAGAAAAGTGGAAAGTCAATAATTACTGCCATGCAGAAGTGAGACATTCCCTCGTCTTCTCCCTTTAAATAACCGAATTAGGACTCTTACAACCAGTCAAAAGTCAATTATTGGAAGAGAGCATAGTTTACCATCAATCTGTGGTTCATGATACAAAAATAATTCCCCTTACTTTTTGACTATAACTGGGCAAAGTGGATTCTGCAATAACAAATTAAGCCCTCCCGGCACTTGGTACAAAAGCATCAGCAGCTGTAATTACTTTCACTGCTCCAGTTTGTCCAGTGGCTGTCAGTGTGCACATTAATGGCAAGATTGAATCTGATCAAATCATTGCACAGAAAGCCAACTAGTTTGTTTTTGATCTACGGGTTCTCTGGATTTACCTCTCGAGCTGCAATCATTTCCCACTGCCACAAGACTGCTTTACTGAAAACAAAGGTTCACAAGTTTGGTTCCCACAATGAGGCATGATTTCATGTGCAGAGAATGATTTAAAGTTTTGAAGCATAAGGAGTGCTTCATTGAAACAAAATAACACTTAAGGTTTAGAGTTAGTGTTAATCCTCATATGGGAATAATGCAGGGAGGACGTTTCTAGTTGGGCCTTTCTTCAGGGTGAACTTTCTTCAGACACAAAATGCTGGAGTAACTCAGTGGGACAGGCAGCATCTCTGGAGTGAAGGAATGGGTGAACAGATCAATTTCAAGAAGGATCACAACCCAAAACGCCATCTGTGCATTTCCCTCCACAGATGCTGCCTGACCTGCCGAGTTGTTCCAGCACTTTGCTTTTTACTCACGGTTCCAGCATTTGCAGAGTCTCGTGTCTACATCCTTCCTGTAGTGGTGATAGTGCGGGAAAATTAAGTTAATCTTGAAAAGCAGCCATTTACCGAATGGCAGACCAGATTTAAAGGACCCGTATTTAGATCTCTTAAGGATTTCTATGTCCTTGACCATATTCTTGTATGATATTTTGATGGTGACAAAAGCAATGGGAATACTTAGTATCTTGGAAGATGTATATCCCCCCCCCCCCCCCCGTACAAATCATGACTAAATAAGGGACATGGGCCCATTGTAATGTGAAAAATATTGTACTTGTCCACTTTAGTCAGTTATATACTCAAATAAATAAATCTGATCATTATACTTCTAATAAATATGGCTTGAAAATACAGAGCAGAATTATTATGGCCTATTGCATTGTTAACTTCGGTAACAATATGTATAAACACTTGCACATTTAGGCAATAACTAATGAACTATTACCGAAAATCAATTTCCTTATACTAATATCATGCCAGAATTATGCTGTCAAAATGCTAATCACTGCTGTCTGTTTGCTGTCTTACAACAATATCAGTTAATGATGGCTGGTTTGCTGCCAGGAAATCATTTTTAGTCTGGCCATTTTTAGATATTCTTTAGTCATAGTTTTTATAGCCAAGGGCAATGTGACCATAACTTTGGTATCTAAAATGTAGATTCTGTATTTCAGAATGTTGCTGTTTCTTGACTCCACTCTCACATGTTAAGCTTGTGTTGTCACAACAGGTGGTGGTAATGTTCTATATTATTTGCAGTTCAAAGTTTCTTCCACACCAGCTGATGGTCATATCTTTCAATGCATTCTGGCTGAAGCTCAACATTCAAAAATAAGCCCATTTTCCATTGTGTCAAAGCTTAGCAAATAAGATGCTTCCAAACTGAGTCAATGGTACAGATGACATTTGTGCAGAGTGTCCATAGTGGTATTGTGGTTATAATGTTGGTGTTGTAAACCAGAAGTCTGAATTAAGCATTCAAATCCTACCATGCCAGCAGAGGAATTTAATTTGTGTTATGTAAATCTTTCTGGAATTTTAAAGTGAGTAATGTCAACAATAACAATAAAACATTGCTGTAAAAATTCAATTTCCCCCCTAAATCAACTGTTGTTACTAAACTTTATACTAAACTTTATACAACTCTAAACTTTGACTTATTTGATTCTGAAATGGCAAGTCAGCACTTTTAATTGGATAGCAAAGAAATAATAATGGAACTTTTTTGAGCAAATTAGACAAATCTGGCAAAAGTGGTTTATTTAACAAATATTAAGACAATTTGCAGTAGTCAAAAGAGGTCGGACAATTCTTCCACCTGCTCTCCTTGCCTACATACCTCAAGATTTCAGTTTCTTCTTCTCACTGTTGGGGGAGAATTTTACTGTAGGTTTCCATTCAAAATCCCATAGTGCTATCTCCAGGATAGCCCTTGGTTGAGTGGTGCAGCCATAGCTGGGACGAGACTAATTGTGGGCTCGACATATTGTTTTCAATCCTGAAATTATTGCATTGTGTTTTTCATATTAGACTATAGACTTTAGAGAGACAACACAGAAACAGGTAATTCGGCCCACCAAGTCCGCACCGATCAGCAAACACCCTGTACACTAGCACTATCCTACACACTAAGGACAACTTACAACTTACAATTAACCTAAAAACCTGTGCGTCTTTGTGGGATGAAACATGTGGCAGGAAACCGGAACATGCAGAGAAAACCCAAACAATCACAGGGGGAACGTTCAACAGTTGTACAGACAGTATAGAAGTGTAGTATCCTTATATTTTATATTCTTGTTGTGTGTAATACTTGAGATAATTTACTTTTATACTTTGTATTTTAAAGCTTTGGGAACTCTGCATGTTGGTGCTCTATGTGAAGGCCTTTGACCCTTGTATTCTGGTTTGATTGTTTTTGTACTAACCCTGTACTAACATTGTACTAACCCTGTTTTTGCTACCAAAGTGGATAACCTCACATTTATCCGCATTAAACTTCATCTGCCCACTCCCCCAACCTGTCCAAGTCACCCTGCACTCTCATAGCATCCTCCTCAGAGTTCACACTGCCACCCAGCTTTGTGTCATCTGCAAATTTGCTAATGTTACTTTGAATCCCTTCATCCAAATCATTGATGTATATTGTAAATAACTGCAGTCCCAGCACCGAGCCTTGCGGTACCCCACTAGTCACTGCCTGCCATTCTGAAAGGAACCTGTTAATCCCTACTCTTTGTTTCCTGTCTGCCAACCACTTCTCTATCCATGTCAGCACTCTACACTTTATCTGAATGATGGCCGATTAGAAAAAGGGGAGATGCAACAAGACCTGGGTGTCATGGTACACCAGTCATTGAAAGTAGGCATGCAGGTGCAGCAGGCAGTGAAGAAAGCGAATGGTATGTTAGCATTCATAGCAAAAGGATTTGAGTATAGGAGCAGGGAGGTTCTACTGCAGTTGTACAGGGTCTTGGTGAGACCACACCTGGAGTATTGCATACAGTTTTGGTCTCCTAATCTGAGGAAAGACATTCTTGCCATAGAGGGAGTACAGAGAAGGTTCATCAGACTGATTCCTGGGATGTCAAGACTTTCATATGAAGAAAGACTGGATAGACTCGGCTTGTACTCGCTAGAATTTAGAAGATTGAGGGGGAATCTTATAGAAACGTACAAAATTCTTAAGGGGTTGGACAGGCTAGATGCAGGAAGATTGATCCCGATTTTGGGGAAGTCCAGAACAAGGGGTCACAGTTTAAGGATAAGGGGGAAGTCTTTTAGGACCGAGATAAGAAAATCATTTTTTACACAGAGAGTGGTGAATCTGTGGAATTCTCTGCCACAGAAGGTAGTTGAGGCCAGTTCATCGGCTATATTTAAGAGGGAGTTAAATGTGGCCCTTGTGGCTAAAGGGATCAGGGGGTATGGAGAGAAGGCAGGTACAGGATACTGAGTTGGATGATCAGCCATGAACATATTGAATCACATTCTGCATGATCACTCCTGCACCTATTTTCTATGTTTCTGTGTTACTCCCAATACCATGTGCCCTAATTTTGCCCACTAATCTCCTATGTGGGACCTTATCAAATGCTTTCTGAAAGTCCAGGTACACTACATCCACTGGCTCTCCCATTTCCATTTTCTTAGTTACATCTTCAAAAAATTCCAGAAGATTAGTCAAGCATGATTTCCCCTTTGTAAATCCATGCTGACTTGGACCGATCCTGTTACTGCTAACCAGATGTTCGGCTGTCTCATCTTTTATAATTGACTCCAGCATCTTCCCCACCACCGATGTCAGGATAACTGATCTATAATTCCATATTTTCTCTCTCCCGCCTTTCTTATAAAGTGGGATATCATTAGCTACCCTCCAATACACAGGAACTGATCCTGAGTCTATAGAACATTGGAAAATTATCACCAATGCATCCACGATTTCTAGAGCAACTTCCTTAAGTACCCTGGGATGCAGACCATCAGGCCCTGTGGATTTATCAGCCTTCAGTCTCATCAGTCTATCCAACACCATTTCCTGCCTAATGTGGATTTCCTTCAGTTCCTCCGTCACCCCAGATCCTCTGGCCACTACCATATCAGGAAGATTGTATGATGAGGTGGAAACAGCTTTGAACACTATTAAGCAGGAGTTACAGTCAGCTCCAGCCCTAGCCCTTCCAAACTATGAAAAGGCATTTCACCTGTATGTTTCTAACAGGCAGGAGGAGGGCTACACTGCAGCAGTACTGACCCAGGAAACAGGCATAGGTAAAGCAAAGCAGCATATAGCATATTACAGTACAAAATTAGATGAGGCATCTCAGAAATACCCACCCTGCTATCAGGGATTAGCCGCATGGTACTATGCATATGAAAAAGCATCGTCTGTGACCATGGGCCATCCCGTGATCATATACACACACCATAATGTAGTAGAACTGTTGGAGAAGGGAAAATTTGTGTTGACACCGGCTAGGATAACAGCGTTTCAGATGTTGTTGACATTACCAGATATTACTATGCAAAGGTGTATCACAAGTAATATGGCTGATTATGTGCCGCTTGGTCATGAGGGGGAGCCCCATGATTGTGTAGGAAAAACGATGGTATTTTCTAAGTTGAGAGCAGATCTACAGTCAGAGCCATTGAATGATGAGGACAAAAAGGTCTTGTTTGTGGATGGTTCTTGTTATAGGGATCATAATGGCAATCATGCAGGGTTTACAGTGGTGCTACAGGACATCAGGGTTAGATTCGTTTTATTAGATTAGATTCGTTTTTATTGTCATTCAGACCTTTCGGTCTGAACGAAATTTTGTTCAGGATCAGGGCTTAAGATAATCAAATTGGAAGCTTGCCCGCAACCTTGCTCAGCTCAGTTGGCAGAAATTAAGGCTTTAACAGCAGCATGTGAAATGATGGAAGGTAGGAAAGTTTATACAGACTCAGCATATGCACACGGGGTCTGTCACTTGTTTGGGGGCAGCATGGAAACAGAGAGGCTTTAAGAAAAGCAACGGAGACCCCATACAACATTATCAGCAAATTTCAGGCCTGATAAGGGCAATGATGAAGCCTAGGGCACGAGCTGTGGTTAAATGGCAGGCACATAAGAAGGGGAACGACATGATTATAGAGGGAAATCACACTGCAGACGAAGCAGCCAGAACAGCGTCTGGATACCGATCAGCTGTTATTGCACCTCAGGTAAGCTTGGATCTGGAACCCACAGAGGAGGACATAATTGAAATGCAAGGTAAGGCAACCTTCGCAGAGCAAACAGGGTGGAGACAAAGGGGAGCTAAGCAGAATCATGAGTATTTTTGATAGCATGAGGACTACTGAGGGATTGTTGGTAGCACCTACACCATTGCTGACCTTTCTTATTTCAGAAGTGCATGGGTTAGACCATTGTGCAAGTGGGGAAGGAATAAGAAAGGTAAAATAGGATGGGTTTTGACGACTGCTTTGGGGCCACCTCCTGCACCTACACACAGCTGACTGACTTCATCCACTTCACCACCAACTTCCATCCGGCACTCCAATACACCTGGACCATTTCCGACACTTCCCTACCATTCCTTGACCTCACCATCTCCACCGCAGGGGACAGACTCCTGACCGACATACATTACAAACCCACTGACTCACATGGCTATCTGGACTACACGTCTTCCCACCCTGCCCCCTGTAAAGACTCCATCCCCTACTCCCAATTCCTCCGCCTACGCCGCATCTGTTCCCAGGATGAGACATTCCATACCAGGGCATCGGAAATGTCCTCGTTCTTCAGGGAACGGGGATTCCCGTCCGCCACCATGGATGAAGCTCACACCAGGGTCTCATCCATACCCCGTAACACTGCTCTCTCTCCCCATCCCCGCACTCGCAACAAGGGCAGAGTCCCTCTGGTCCTCACCTTTCACCCCACCAGCCGGCAAATACAACACATAATCCTCCGCCATTTCCGCCACCTCCAACGTGACCCCACCACTCGCCACATCTTCCCATCTCCCCCCATGTCTGCCTTCTGCAAAGACCGCTCCCTCCGCAACTCCCTCGTCAATTCTTCCCTTCCCTCCCGCACCACCCCCTCCCCGGGCACTTTCCGTTGCAACCGCAAGAAATGCAACACCTGTCCCTTCACCTCCCCCCTCGACTCCATTCAAGGACCCAAGCAGTCGTTCCAGGTGCGACAAAGGTTCACCTGTATCTCCTCCAACCTCATCTACTGCATCCGCTGCTCTAGATGTCAGCTGATTTACATCGGGGAGACTAAGCGGAGGTTGGGCGATCGTTTCGCCGAACACCTCCGCTCAGTCCGCAATAACCTACCTGACCTCCCGGTGGCTCAGCACTACAACTCCCCCTCCCATTCCCAATCCGACCTCTCTGTCCTGGGTCTCCTCCATTGCCAGAGTGAGCAACAGCGGAAATTGGAGGAACAGTACCTCATATTCCGTCTGGGGACCTTGCGTCCGGATGGCATTAACATTGAATTCTCCCAATTTTGCTAGTCCTTGCTGTCTCCTCCCCTTCCTCAACCCTCTAGCTGTCTCCTCCCACCCTCCCACCCTCCCATCCGCCCGCCCTCGGGCTCCTCCTCCTCCCCTTTTCCTTCCTTCTCCCCCCCACCCCCCATCAGTCTGAAGAAGGGTTTTGGCCCGAAACGTCGCCTATTTCCTTCGCTCCATAGATGCTGCTGCACCCGCTGAGTTTCTCCAGCAATTTTGTGTACCTTGGGTTTTGATCACCCTATTTACAGGCTTCGGTAGACCACATTTTGTCACAGTGTGAGGTATGTGCTCAAAGCAATGTTAGAAAGGGAATAACAATGCCTATAGGTCACATACCTGTGCCCAAAAGGCCATTTAGGCACCTGGTGATCGACTATGTGGATATGATAAAGACGGTAAGAGGGAAAAGGTACATGTTAGTAGTGATTGATAGATTTAGCAGGTGGGTGGAGGCAGTACCTTCCAAAGATTTAGGTGCAGGAACTGTAGTAAAGTTTCTGATGAATTAAGTAATCCCAAGGTTTGGTAAACCTACAGAAATTAGCTCCGAAAACTAATCGGCTTTTATTCAGAGAGTAGTCAAGCTGGTGCTGCAGGCCCTGAGAGTGAAACAGAGGTTTGGGTGTGTGTACCACCCTCAGTCACAGGGCATGGTGGAAATAATTAATGGGACGTTGAAGGCTAAGCTAAATAAGATTTCTGCAACTTCAAAGTTGAATTGGATTGATGCCCTGCCATTGGCACTGATGAGCTGTTGCATGCAAACTAATCGAATAACTCATTTGTTCAGTCTGAAGAAGGGTTTCGGCCCGAAACGTTGCCTATTTCCTTCGCTCCATAGATGCTGCTGCACCCGCTGAGTTTCTCCAGCACTTTTGTCTACCTTCGATTTTCCAGCATCTGCAGTTCCTTCTTTAAAATTCATTTGACACCACATGAGATGCTTACTGGCAGACCCATGCCGGCGCCCAAATGGAGAGGTTCCTACAAGGGACCAAGTTTGGAGCAGTTAGAGGCAGAACTTAAGCAGTATATGCAACAGTTAACTATGATACACAAGTCTATTCATGCACAGGAAAATCAAAAGGACCCGGAGGAAGGACCCATTAAACCCGGAGACTGGTTTGTGTACGAGCCGTCCGAAGGAAGTAGAATGAGCAAAGAAGGGAAGGACCGTTCTTGGTGGCTAAGGCATAGCCCACTGCTGTTCAGGTAGAAGGTCGATCCTCGATCCACGAAGGCTGTCCCACAGTTATGGCTCGATAATAACCCTGAGGTAAGTGAACAGGAGGACAAAGACGAAAGGGGAGAGCAGTGCTTTAACCAGATATAAGTGAGGTTTTTGGAGACACTAGTGACTCTGAGACTGTTGTAAATTAGGTCAGAAAAAGGGGGGGGGGGGGGGGGGTGTCCTGTTTGGAGAACACTGCTGCACCTTCATACATAATGACACCAGCCCGGAGGGGTCCTTCACTAAAGTAATGGATAAGTTGAAGAATCTGAGAAAAGAGCTTCAGCAGAATGCGGGTTTTGCGCATAAATTCTTTGATGGGATGGAAAATATGTTAGGAGGTTGGGGAGCATGGTTGGATAAGTTGGGGGTGACTATTGGAGCTGCGCTGCTGGTGGTTACTATTGTGCTATGTTGTGTTTTACCCTGTATTAAGTCTCTTCTAGTAAGAGCCACTGCAAAGCAACTTTCATTGCTCCAGGAAAAAGGCGAATCTGGTCTCCTAGAGAAGCTGACCCCGCTGATAGAATACTACGATGACATGCAAAACACACCAGAGGAATATTGAACATTAGTCCGTAAGGATAGCTAGGTCTTTTTCCCACCCCAGCTTAATGGGGGTGGGTTTTTGGCCCAGTTACACAGGATTCCAGAGAAAGAACACTGTGAGGCTGAACATTACAATTATGTGGACACTGATTTTGGGGGCTAGTTGTAGTTTGATTCAGTGCCCATATGTGCAGCTTGTGGTTTTCGTTTTCTGTGAGACCAGTTAGGTCTCAAATGAATGAATGAATGAATGAATACGTTTATTGTCATTGCACAATACTGTGCAACGAAATTCCATTACATCTCCTCCGGTTAAAAACAATACAAACACGACAACCATTGACACATATGTACACTTATTAGTAAAAATAAATAGGTGTTTTAAAAGAATTTAAAAGAATTTAAAAGAATTTGGCGGCATTTCTTAGAATTACATTTTGCTTCCCCAGCATTCTCTGTTGGAATTTAGCTCTTTTATCGCACATGGGTAGAAATTATTCTTTAGTCTACCGGTGCGAGCCTTCAGAGTCCTGAATCGCCTCCCAGAGGGTAGCAGAGTAAAAAGGTGGTTGGCAGGGTGGGATGTGTCCTGCTTGATATTTGTGACCCGGCGCAAGCATCGGGCCCTATATATGTCATCCAAGGAGGGCAGTTGGGCGTTTGTAATGTTCTGCGCAGTTTTTATAATTCCCTGCAACGCCCTCCTCTCAGCCACAGTACAGCTAGCAAACCACACCAGGATTCCATAGGAGAGGATACTCTCCACGGCGCATCGGTAGAAGGACAACAGCAGCGGCTGTGAGACGTTTGCTCTCCGCAGAGACCTCAGGAAATACAGCCGCTGATGTGACTTCTTCACGAGAGTGACGGTGTTCATTTGCCATTTAAGGTCCTGGGAGATGTTTATTCCCAGGAACTTAAAGCCAGTGACTCTCTCCACCATGTCTCCTTTGATGTATAAAGGAGCAGGTTCCTCTCTCCTCTTCCTCCTGAAGTCAACGAATTATATAGGGGGAATTATATAGAAGTGTAGTATCTTTATATTTTATATTCTTGGTGTTTGTAATACTTGAGATATTTAACTTTTTTACTTTGTATTTTAAAGCTTTGGAAACTCTGCATGCTGATGCTCTATGTGAAGGCCTTTGGCCCTTGTATTCTGGGTTGATTGTTTTTGTAGGATATAATGGTGGCCCAAGATTCTCTTGCAGTCATTAGCATAAATCAGTGATGACAGTTATATGACCTTTGTAACTCTGTATCAAGCCCTAGCTAAGAGAAATAAGGGGCCCAAGAAGGGGAAGACATGTGGTTTAAATAAGGGTGAATTACAGAATGGAAAATAACTGGGAAGGAGGAGAAAAGTAAATGCAAGTGATTGCTTATTGCTAAGGGAATGTTTGTAAGTGATTGGTTATCGATAAGGGAATGTCTGCAAGTGATTGGGTACGGAAATGCACTGGGGGTCTAACTTTGTCTAAACATGCCATAAAAAGGGGCAGCTCTTGGTTTGGACTGAACTCTCAAGTGATTTGCTCTTTGAGTGTTCCAGCCTTAATTTGCAAATAAAGGTTTGAACTTCTTGAAGAATTCTCCACGTCACCTGAGTTAATTTTGAGTATCAGCAACCATGACAACAGTACCCGTAGTCAGGATCGAAACCGGGTCTCTGGCACTGTAAGGCAGCAACTCTACTGCTGTGCCATTGTACCAAGCAATAATCAACTCATTGTGTGAGAACAATGCTGGAGAGACTAGTGGGGGTGGAGGTGGGGGTGAGGAATGGGATGGGGACATATCAGCACCATTTTAAACTTGAACCAGGGTTTGTCCAGGGAAAAATGTCCATCCTAAACTTGTCCCTTTGGATTTTTGTAATTGTTTCACCTCAAATAACATTTCTGGGCATTTTTATTGAGATACCAAGATAATTTCTCTACACCTCAAGCAGGCAAAGAAGGTTTAGATACTTAACATCCCATAATCAGAAATTATCAATTGAAAGACAAGAGGGTCTTTAGCCAGAGGGTGGTGAATCTGTGGAATTCATTGCCACAGACACCTGTGGAGATCAAGTCATTGGGTATTTTTAAAGGTTGATAGATTGAAAGGAGATTGAACGGTTCTTGATTAGGAAAGGTGCAAAGATTATGGGGAGAAGGCAGGAGAATGGGGTTGAGAAGGAAAAATAGATCAGTCATGATTGAATGGCAGAGTAGACTCTATGGGCCGAGTGGCCAAATTTTGCCCCTATGACTTACAATCGTACGAAGATCTCACTAACTCTGAATTTTCATATCTTTTTTTTTAATTTTATTTTTAATTTATTTATTAGAAGTAAGTACAATACAGTGGTACAAAAATTATGTTAATATAATACATTCTCTGTACAACTTCCTTTAAAAAAAAATTTTAAAGAGAAAAGTAAGAAGAGAAAAAGGAGAAAGAGGTTATAGGAAGTCAAGGATAGACTAGTGAGCGTGAGTGAAAAACAAATAAAGAAAATAGTGAAACAAAAAGAATGAGTGAAGAAGGAGAGCAGGAGGGAGTTTATTCAATCGCCACAAGGAGATGAGTTTTTTATATTCTAAATCGTCTTTCACCCATACCTGAAACTTTTAATTTTCATGATACTATGACACCACATGAATCCAAGAAATCAATAAATGGTGACCAACTCATTAAGAATTGGTCTCGTTTGTCTATTAGGAGGAGTCTCATTTCTTCCAAATGTGCTGTGTCCAACATATTACTGATCCACATTTTAATTGTTGGTATATTAGCATTTTTCCAAAATTTAAGTATGAGTTTTTTTGCCGTTAATAACCCATAATTAAAAAATGAATGTTGGTGTGTATTTAATTTGTTCCCATCTCCACTTACTCCAAATATAATCATTTCACTATTAGGTTCCATTTTTATCTTAAATAGCTTTGAGAATATATCAAATATGTCACACCAGAATTTATTAAGTTTTGTACAAGAGACAAATGAGTGTGTAATATTGGCATTTTGAGAAAGACATTTATCACAAATGGGAGAAATATTTGGATAAAATGTATTCAACCTAGTTTTGGAATAATATAACCTATGTAATATTTTAAATTTAATTTAATTATGTCTAGCGTTGATCGAACATTTATGTATATGTATCAAATACTTTTCCCATGTTTCTTTTGAGATTTCTGTCATTAATTATTTTTCCCAGTCTTCTCTAATTGCCTCTGTTGATGGTAATTCTATGTTTAAAATACTGTTATACAAGTATGATATTAATTTTTTTTAACTCCACCTTGATATTCATTACTTCTTCCAATGGTTCTAAAATTATGCTTTGAAATCTTGGTATATATTTCTTCATAAAATCACATACCTGTAGATATTTAAAATATTGGTTGTTATTCAATTTACATTTTAATTTTAGTTGTTGGAATGATAATAGATTTCCCAATTCATACAAATCACCTCCCTTTTTAATTCCCATTCTTTCCAATTGTTTATATGTTTTATCCATACCATATGGTTTAAATACTGGGTTATTCACTATTGGTGTTAGCACTGATAAATTTCTTAATTTTAAAGTTAATTTTATTTGTTTCCAAATTCGTATTGTATTATGTATAATTGGATTCTTCTTATATAACATATTATTCAGCTTTATTGGGGAGAAGATGATCGCTCCTAAATCGTAGGGGGAGCAATCCTCTTTCTCCATTCTTATCCATTCCAACTGGTGAGCAGAACTATCCAACCAATAAATTATATTCTTAATATGTACTGCCCAGTAATAGTATAGAAAATTAGGTAGTGCAAATCCCCCCACCTCTTTGGGTTTGCACAAATGATTTATTTTAATTCTATGTGCTTTATAATCCCAAATAAAATTAGAAATATTCGAGTCTAATTTAAAAAAAAAGTGTTTTGGTATATATATTGGTATAGATTGGAATAAATATATTATTTGTGGTAGCGCTATCATTTTTATAGCATTTATTCTGCCGATTAATGATAGTGGGAGCGTTCTCCAAAATTTAATCAGGGAATTAAATTTATTTAATAATGGTATAAAATTAGCGTTAAATAATGATTTATATCTTCTAGTAACTTGAATACCCAAATACTTAAATTTTTCCGTTGCAATTTTAAATGGAAATTTTAATAGGTGATTCGCTTTCTGGGGTTTTAATGACATAATTTCACTTTTAATAATAATAATAATAATATATCTTTTATTGTCATTGCACGTCAGTGCAACGAGATTTAGTGTGCAGCTCCACTGATGTACAAGAAAGGTAAATAAATACAATACATAAATAAACAAGCTGAATTGATTGACGTGACCATCTGAGGGAGACTGTCCAAAGGGGGTGGGTGGGGGGGCACTCATTAGGGCCGGTTCAGAGCCGCTATAGCTCTTGGGATAAAACTGTTCCTGAGTCTGGAGGTTCGGGCGTAGAAGGCCTTGTAACGTCTGCCGGAGGGAAGTAGTTGAAACAGACCGTGGCAGGGGTGTGATGAGTCCTTATGGATGCTGAGGGCCTTCCTGAGGCACCGCGTGTGGTAGATGCCCTCCAACGCTGGTAGCTCTGTCCCGATGATCCTCTGCGCAAAATTCAAATGAATATGAATCTTGATATCTTAGATGTAACTATTTCACCAATAATTCTTTCATTATAATTCCAATCATTCAAATCATCAAAGGATGTACTTGGTATAAAAAAATCTATAATAAATAATTTCACCGGATCTTGCATCCTCTCCCAGAAGTGAGGAGAGAGAAAACAGAATGACCAGCAATGAACAGAAGAATAGAAATTGCAGAGTGCCAAATATTGGAGTTGTGAAAGCACTGGAGGAATATAAATGTTACAGCCTTTTACTCGAAATGGCAAAAAGATAAATCTAGCAATTTCACCATCAATTAATTATTGTTGCCAAGGAAGTCTTCAGAAACAATAATCCCACAATAAAATGAACAGCATCTTGTTCAATCTATAATACCTAGATATACCTGTGGCATAATTTTTGACGCACTTGATCATATGTGTATCGTTATGTCCATGCTTGCAGTTTAAGAAAATGACTTGATGCACACTTTAGCACATTCTGTATTGTCAGCATATTATGCACCAGATTACAATATAGAGTCACACAGCATGGAAAAAGGCCCTTCGTCCCACTTGCCCATGCTGACCAACATGCCCCATCTACACGAGTCCTACTTTCCTGTATATCGCTCATATCCCTCTAAACCTATCCTATCCATGTACCTATCTAAATGTTTATTAACAGTTGCGATAGTACCTGCCTCAACTACCGCCTCGGGCAGCACATTCCATACACCCACCATAGTAGGTCCCCCTCAGTCATGACTGACCATGGGTGATGCATCCTAGTTTGCAGGTCAGATGTAAGCCTTGGCGATGTCATATGGAGGACAGGCTGGTGCCCATGCAGCACGTCCCCCCTCTCCACATCGCTGATCGATCCAAACGAACAGCAGGGCCGTTACAGTTTGGCACCAGCGCCGTCGCAGGAGCTGCCAGAGCGAGGTTGCCCATTGCCCACACCCACCACCCTGTCGTGTAAAAAAGTTACCTGTCAGGTTCCTATTAAATCTTTCCCTCCTTACCTTAAACCTATGTCCTCTGCTTCTCTGTAGGGGGCACTCCTCTGTGTGCAGCCATGTCAGCAGCGCGTCAGTTTTTTCAACTTTTTTTTAGTATGTTTTAAAGTATGCATTTTGTGTTTCTCGGTGTGTTTTGTGTGGGGGGTGGTGTGGGGGGGAGGGGGAAACCGCTTCGGTCGCCTCCTCCATGGAGAGGCGACTTTTTCCAGGTCGCCTCCCCTGTGGCCTAACATCAAGGATCGGCGCGGCCTTTCCCGGAGACGCGCCCGGGGCTTCAGCGGCGGGCGCAGCGTGGACTCTCGTTGTGGAGCGGGTGAGCCCTTGCTGGGGCTCGCTGCAGGGGAGCGCTCCGTTTCGCTGGCCCGGGGCAGCCGGCAGCCTGAAGTCGCAGCCTGAAGCCGCGGTCTGCAGAGCTCCAGCTGGTGCGGTGTTTACAGCCCGGGGTCCCTCGTGGGGGACCCGGGGGAAGAAGAAGCCATCACTGCCGGCCCGCGGCCAACTTCTACCGCGGGGCCGGCATGGACTTACCATCACCCCTGGAGGGGAGCTTCGACCGCCGGCCCTGCAGTCTACGGTGCTTCTGGCTGCGGCGGAGACTTTAAATCTCGACCGCCGGCCTGCGGCCTACAACAACTTAAAGCCTCCGGTGAGGAAGAGCCGATCCTGGACTGACTCTGGACTCTGGTCCTGTCCACGGGGGGGAAATGGAGGAGGACTGGCCAAATGTTGTGCCTTCCACCACAGTGATGAATGCTGTGGTGGATGTTTGTGTTACATTTTTAGTGTGGTTGTGTGTTCTTTATTATTGTATCGCTGCTGACAACCCAAATTCCACCGACCCTGGTTGTGTGGCAAATAAATTCTATCTTATCTTATCTTATCTTATCTTATCTTCTCGATTCCCCTACTCTGTGCAAGAGACTTTGTGCATTTACCCGATCTCTTCCTCTCACGACTTTGTACACAATATACTATACTACATAATAGACTATACCAATAATTCACAGGATATGAAGTTTAACCTGCATAAGCATAATGTGATAAAGGAGAGTATGGCTTTGTGGTGGGTAAATAATGTACAACAAACCTAACTTTATTTAAATAAAGTAACAGGAATTAAATGGAGCACTGTGGTATACAGTCTTCCAATAGGCTTTTTATAATAAATTAAACCCGGGGGAAAAGAGAATTAGAGTGGGTACAAAAATGGTTAAATTATAATTAATGGAGAAAGACATGTACTGAACAGTAGTTTATTTTTCGGGAGAAACCTATCATTGGAGTGCCCTAAGGTTTAATACAAGGACTACTAATGATCACAAAACACAATATTGTATTATTATTCTAAATGTGTTATAATATGGAGAAAAGAAGTGAATTCTAGAAGCAGCATGAGGAATGACCATCGTATGTCTAGCATCAAAGATTCCTAGTGAAGCACGTCATGGGAGATCATGGGAAGAAAAAATACATAACATTTGTACTGATCAAAGCACATGTGGTTCAACAAGGTAAGTCTAATCAATAATAATCAAAGATCAATAATTGACCCTGATAAAGCTTAAGAAAGAGCAGCATTATCTAACTCTACCCCTGTCAATAATAATAAAGGAATCTGGTTGTGCTTGTTGAAAGTTAATCAGTTAGTGCTAGATTACCATTGCTAGTGCTTCTGAAGGCATTGTCCTTGGCCAATATCTCTACCTTCCATAGATGAAGCTCACACCAGGGTCTCATCCATATCCCGTAACACTGCTCTCTCTCCCCATCCCCGCACTCCCTCTGGTCCACACCTTTCACCCCACCAGCCGGCAAATACAACACATAATCCTCCGCCATTTCCGCCACCTCCAACGTGACCCCACCACTCGCCACATCTTCCCATCTCCCCCCATGTCTGCCTTCCGCAAAGACCGCTCCCTCCGCAACTCCCTCGTCAATTCTTCCCTTCCCTCCCGCACCACCCCCTCCCCGGGCACTTTCCGTTGCAACCGCAAGAAATGCAACACCTGTCCCTTCACCTCCCCCCTCGACTCCATTCAAGGACCCAAGTAGTCGTTCCAGGTGCGACAAAGGTTCACCTGTATCTCCTCCAACCTCATCTACTGCATCCGCTGCTCTAGATGTCAGCTGATTTACATCGGGGAGACTAAGCGGAGGTTGGGCGATCGTTTCGCCGAACACCTCCGCTCAGTCCGCAATAACCAACCTGACCTCCCGGTGGCTTTTCACTTCAACTCCCCCTCCCATTCCCAATCCGACCTCTCTGTCCTGGGTCTCCTCCATTGCCAGAGTGAGCAACAGCGGAAATTGGAGGAACAGCACCTCATATTCCGTCTGGGGACCTTGCGTCCGGATGGCATTAACATTGAATTCTCCCAATTTTGCTAGTCCTTGCTGTCTCCTCCCCTTCCTCAACCCTCTAGCTGTCTCCTCCCACCCTCCCATCCGCCCGCCCTCGGGCTCCTCCTCCTCCCCTTTTCCTTCCTTCTCCCCCCCACCCCCCATCAGTCTGAAGAAGGGTTTCGGCCCGAAACGTCGCCTATTTCCTTCGCTACATAGATGCTGCTGCACCCGCTGAGCTTCTCCAGCAATTTTGTGTACCTTCTTATCTCTACCTGCTTCATTAGTGCCCTTCCATTTATCATAGTAGGCCCATTTTCATGTGATCATATAATGCACAGCTCTCTTTGTGACTGCACTGATAAAACAACAGCCATTGACTACATTCAACAAAAACAAAATAACATCTTGAGCTAATAAACGCCGAGTAACATCAGAGCAACAAAAGTACCAGACAATAACCACCTCCAAGAACAAAGCTCACCACATGCTCTTGACCTTTAATGGTTTTAGAACATATTCTGAGAAACACAAAGAACCACAGAACCACATGCCTACTGTAACTACAAGAACATTTTCGGGTGACTGACCGATCTTCAGTCTCTCAAAAGCCTTTCCAACAAAGTACAAATTAGCAATATAGCAAAATATTATCTACTTGATTAGTGTATCCCACAAGAGCCTCAATACGGTTTAAAATATAGATTGATAGTCACTCCCAGCTACCATTTTATACAATTGCTTTGTCTGAATTGTATAAGTATTCCTGGAAGCCACTCCTGAACAACGTTGTGAGTATATTTCCACCACATTGCTGTTAGTTGTATTAGGAAACACTCACCATAACTTCTCAAGGCTAAATAGGACAGGCAAAACATGCTAATCTTGCTAGTTCCGCTCCTGACATGTGTAAGTGAACAAAAACATATTTTTAAAAGTTTACATGTTCTGCGAAGTTCAGCGATATCTACAGTGGTCCATTACTTGAAACTAAGCAAAAGTGTGATTTAAAAAAAATGTATGCATAAAGTGAAGGTATCAAATGAGAACCAAGTGACTAATTTTCCACAGGGATATGACTGTTGTTAGAGATGTTAAGTAAGAATTTTTTAAACCGTTAATTGAGAGCATAATACTACTTTTGCAGCAGTCTGTTCTTCAGCTGACCCCCAGAATAGTAGAAGGCAGTAACTTGATAGCATTCATTGGTGCCTTCAGTTGTTTAGTTTAGTTTAGTTTAGCGATACAGCATGTAAACAGGCCCTTCGGCTCACCGAGTTCACGCCGACCATCGATCTGCTGTTCATACTAGTTCTATGTTATCCCACTTATTCTTGCACATCCTACATACTAGGGGAAATTTACAGATGCCAATTATCCTACAAACCCAGACATCTTTGGGATGTGGGAAGAAACCAGAGCACCCAGAGGAAACCCACTTGGTCACAGGGAGAATGTGCAAACTCCACACAGACAGCACCCGAGAACAGGATCAAATCTGGGTCTGCGAGGCAGCAGCTCTACACGCTGCGCCACTGTGCCACCCTCACGTTAATTAAACACACATGCTTATATTATGTTGAACTAATCTCCTTCTTTTCGTGTCCATCGTGTTACAAATGTTGACCTCGCTGTCATCGCCCATCCTGAAAAGGACGCAAGCTTCCGGTAACAATCAGTGGAAGCCATCACATCACAATAGATGATGGTGTTAGCAGAATTAGCTCAGGATACTTCCCGTGACGTGGACGCTTCTGCTATGGGGCCTGTTGAATTAATGAAATTCTCACAACGTGGGAAGTGGAAAAGTCGGCACAAATGGAAAAATCTAAGGGGAGTGTCAGCTATGGCTCATTTGTTAATGACAGTCTCCGAGGCAGAAGATCATACGCTTGTCCCACTCCGAAGACCATAGAACATAGAATAATACGACTCAGCAGCAGGCCATGTGGCTCATATGTGCATACCATACCTGAAGCTAAGTTCAACTAATCTCCTCTGCCTGCTAATCTCCATATCACTCAATTTCCTGCATATCAATGTGCCTATCTAACAGCCTCTTAAATGCCACTATAGTGTCTGCCTCCACAATCATCCCTCACAGCCTGTTCCAAGGATCCAACCACTCTCCATGCCAAAAACGTGCCCCACACATCTCTTTTGAACTTTGCCCCTTTCATCTTAAAGCCATGCCCTCCTTGAGCACAAAATTACACGTTCACCATTCATTGCAGTATCTAGTGCTATCACACCATAATTTGTTGAAATGTTTTCTATTACGTAGGGCAGCATGGTGGCGCAGCGGTAGAGTTGCTGCCTGACAGTGCCAAAGACCCGAGTTGGATTCTGACTACGTGTGCTGTCTGGAGGGAGTTTGTACATTCTCCCTGTGACCTGCATGGGTTTTTCTCCGGTTTCCTCCCACACTCCAAAGACGTACATGTTTGTAGGTTAATTGTAAATAGTCCCTAGTGTGTGTGAGATCGGGTTCAGGGCCTATCCCACTTCGCCACATGTTCTCTGGTGGTCTCTGGTGAGTCTCCTTCATGGTCGCGAGGAGTTCCCACATTCTGGGAACTAGTCGCGGCCTCAGTACGGTCGCCGCAAATTTTTCAACGTTGAAAATTTTTCTGCAACCAAAAATTAGTTGCCATGGAGAAAATCGATAATCCTTTAGTCGTAGGTGCAGTTGTAGTGGGGTCGCCATGTAGTTATGGGTAGTCGAGGCAGTGGTAGGTAGTTTTAGTTAATTGCCTTTGCAGACCAGGCATTTTCATTGGCTCATTGGGGGAAAAAAACGTAAGCACAAGTTTTCAGAACCAAGGATAACACACTTTGCGGTAATGTTAAATGCCCGCCAAACTTGTTTATCTCTGGCTTATTAAAAGTTGTCTGGCTTCTTAAAGGTGTCTCCACTTCATCTCTCCCCTCTTCTCTCCCCCTTTCTCCCCCCTTCTCCCCCCTCTTTTAAAGGATTTACCGTACACCTGGATTATTGGGTACAGTTTTGGTCTCCTAATCTGAGGAAATATATTCTTGCCATAGATAGAGTACAGATAAGGTTCACCAGACTGATTCCTGGGATGTCAGGACTTTCATATGAAGAAAGACTGGATAGACTCGGCTTGTACTCGCTAGAATTTAGAAGATTGAGAGGGGATCTTATAGAAACTTATAAAATTCTTAAGGGGTTGGACAGGCTAGATGCAGGAAGATTGTTCCCGATGTTGGGGAAGTCCAGAACAAGGGGTCACAGTTTAAGGATAAGGGGGAAATCTTTTAGGACCGAGATGAGAAAAACATTTTTCACACAGAGAGTGAATCTCTGGAATTCTCTGCCACAGAAGGTAGTTGAGGCCAGTTCATTGGCTATATTTAAGAGGGAGTTAGATGTGGCCCTTGTGGCTAAAGGTATCAGGTGGTATGGAGAGAAGGCAGGTACATGATACTGAGTTGGATGATCAGCCATGATCATATTGAATGGCGGTGCAGGCTCGAAGGGCCGAACGGCCTACTCCTGCACCTATTTTCTATTTTCTATGTTTCTATGTTTCTATGTTTCTATGTTTCTACACTGTGATAGCCGTCTTAACCTTCCTGTTCATCGCAATGTGTGTCTGTATCACCTTGGGTTTGCACCGTGTGAATTTCAGACTGCGCTCCCCACACTTTCCCTGGCCCCCGCCTTTGCGATGTGTGTGTGTGACAGTCGCCGTTCCAGTTCCCGTTTTTTCAGGCGAGTGTCGCGAACTTGACAGTTGCCGGCATTCCGCTGAAAAATCGCCTAAGTGGGACAGGCCCTTTAGTGCGCGGGAATTGCTGGTTAGCGCAGGCTCGGTGGGCCATAGGGCCTGTTTCCACGCTATATCTAAACTAAGCTAAAACAAAGTTGCAAATATGTCAAGCAAACCTGGCAATACTAATAGAAATACAAAAACTGGTCTAAAGTATTGACAGGTAAATATACAATAGTCAGCTCTGTCTGATATAGACTGAAAAAACGAGCGAGGAGAAACTACAGTTGGAGAATTCAATAGAATAGAATATCAACGTTGAAAAATTTGCGGCGACCGTACTGAGGCCGCGACTAGTTCCCAGAATGTGGGAACTCCTCGCGACCATGAAGGAGACTCACCAGAGACCACCAGAGAAGATGTGGCGAAGTGGGATAGGCCCTGAACCCGATCTCACACACACTAGGGACTATTTACACCATCAGCTTCTGCCCCTACGTGTTCCTCTGGAGTTGGAGCGGGGCTGGGCTGGAGTTGCTGCTGGCTGTGGGTCTCTGGGATCTCCGTGCTTGCAGTGGGCCTGGGGGTCGGTGTCCCGTTGGTCCTGACGTCTCCGGCCACCCCCCTGGACTGGAGCTGAGACTGGGAACTGTACCGCCCTTGCCCCCTCCCTCTGCAACTGCAAACAACCCCACTCTCCTGCAAGGGCGGTACAGTTCCCGGAGGATGGCAGGTGGCCGGAGACGTCAGGACCAACAGGAACCCGCTCCCCGATGGGCCCCTACGACGCCCCGAGCTGCGCCCCGTCATCCGCAACCCAGGTTCCTCTGTAGTTGGAGCGGGGCTGGGCTGGGCTGCTGTTGGCTGTGGGTCTCTGGGATCTCCATGCTTGCAGTGGGCCTGGGGGTCGGTGTCCCGATGAGGGGGCGCAGCTCGGGGAACGGCTTCTGGTGGTCCTGACGTCTCCGGCCAGTTTGCAGTTTTCCTCTGGAGTTGGAACGGGGCTGGGCTGCTGCTGGCTGTGGGTCTCTGGGATCTCCGTGATTGCAGTGGGCCTGGGGGTCGGTGTCCCGTTGGTCCTGACGTCTCCGGTGACTGGCATTGACCTGCTGTCATCGCCGACGTGAAGACAGTGCAAAGCCCCCGCGCCGGTACAATGAGCGGGGAGCTGGAGAGGGGAGGGAAGGGGTCACACACATGGCCGGGAAGCAGAGGGGTGTAGGTGGGGTGAAACTGAAGGGAGCGACAATCTGCTGCTGCCTGCCCGCTGAGTTAAAAAGTTCCCACGCAAGACTCACGATACACTGTGTATCGTGAGTCTACCGTGGGAACTTTTTAACTCAGCGGGCAGGCAGCAGCATATTGTTAATTATTAACCCTCCCGCGCAATATACCCTCACCTTCTCTTTTATGAATGGGGATTTAGTTCCCCTTTCTTCGAGGACTGACCGGAGGTTCCGCTGTCACCTCTGCGGGCCGCCCTCGGTGAACGTTTTCAAGGACCTTTCTTCAAGGACCGAAAAAATGTTCGCTATTCGGAGGTTTTCGTTATTTGGAACTTCGGATAAAAGGTTGTGCACCTGTAATAGTTTTTTTTTCTTTTTCAACAACGCAGAAAACAACGTTCATTCCAAGTTACCTGTGTCTGGTGATATATTGCAGCCTCAGGTTTTGAGAACATTTTAAAATTATATGACAGACTGACCTAATTTTTAACTTTAAATAGCTCAGGTGAACAAATCATAAAATGGATGGTTTGTTGTCAGTCAGAACTCAGGTCAGAATTGTCAGCACGTCGTCCACAGAAATAACAGATTGTCTTAGAAGTGTGCATTAAGCATCAAACATATCTATCTGGTACTGGGCACCCTGTCACAATAGTTACAAGCAGTCATATAGGACCTAGTTGCAACTCAGACATAATGTCTGCAATACAGATCAGGTGTCCACCGTAGTTTCATGTTGTCTGCTGCTACCAGTGTCACGACCCACAACTTGTCTCCATTATTCTAAAATGGACGCTTTCAAAGCTTTGGAATGTAATTTTTGTTTTTGATTTTCAATGGAAAGGTCAACACAGTGCATCCTGCAACAGAATTTTAAGGATAAGAATTGTAAGGATACTGCCCCTTCTTAGACCAGTCTGACTTCTTACATTGTAGCATGGCGGTAGACTTGCTGCCTTACAGTGCTTGCAGCACAGGAGACCCGGGTGCGATCCTGACTACGGGTGCTGTCTGCACAGAATTTGTATGTTCTCCCTGTGACCGTGTGGGTTTTCACTGAGATCTTCGGTTTCCTCCCACACTCCAAAGACGTACAGGTATGTAGGTTAATTGCCTTAGTGTATGTGTAAATTGTCCCAAGTGTGTGTAGGATAGTGTTAATGTGCGGGGATCGCTGGTCGGTGCAGACTCGGTGGGCCGAAGGGCCTGTTTCTGCACTGTATCTCTGAACTAAATAAACCATCTAATAATAATAATAATGGATGGGATTTATATAGCGCCTTTCTAATACTCAAGGCGCTTTACATCGCATTATTCATTCTCTCCTCAGTCATACTCGGTGGTGGTAAGCTACTTCTGTAGCCACAGCTGCCCTGGGGCAGACTGCCGGAAGCGTGGCTGCCCATCTGCGCCTCCGACCACCACCAATCACTCACACACATTCACACATATTCACACACAGGCAAAGGTGGGTGAAGTGTCTTGCCCAAGGACACAATGACAGTATGCACTCCAAGCGGGATTTGAACCGGCTACCTTCCGATCGCCAGCCGAACACTTAGCCCATTGTGCCATCTGTTGCCATCTGAACTTTATAGCATTAAAGAATCATACAGCAGAGAAGCAGGCCTTTGGGCCAGGTTGTCATGCTGACCAAGATACCCCATCTACACATACCACCATATTTGGCCCATATCCCTCTGAACCCTTCCTGTCCAATTGTCATTTAAATGTTGTTATCGTACCTGTCTCAACTATCTCCTCTTATGCTAGCAAACTGAAGCAGTATCATATTGTACCCGTTGGAATCAAAGGAACTCTTGTTGTAATTCCAAGTATGTTTTTTGAATGATTATTGTTACATGCACCAAGATACAGCGACATACTCTTTGAGTGTTATCCACTCAAATCTTTCTATCAGTGAGTACATTAAGGAGTGAAAAAAAGAGAAAATAAACAGAGTGCAGAATAAAGTGCTACAGCTATATGCAGATTTTTTTAAGGCAGAAGCACCAAAGATTAGGACTTCATCAGCATATGAAATAGTCTGATAACAGCAGGGAAGAATCTGTTCTTAAATCTGGTGGTATGCACTTTCAAGCCCCCCTCCCCCTCCCCCCCACCCCCACCAACAGGAGAGGAAAGAAAAGGGAATGATCTGTGTTTGACTGCTCCTTCATTATATTGTCTGATTTCTCGAGGAAGGACAGGTTTGGAGGGATATGGACCAATGGGACTAGTGTAGCTGGGACATGTTGGTCAGTGTGGGCAAGTTGGGCCGAAAGGCTTTTTTTCACACTGTATCACTCTATGACTAGTGTGAAATGTAGATGGAGCTGATTGGGAGGGGGGAGAGGGTGGTTGGAGGGGAGTGGTGGGGGAAGGGTGGCACGGAGGGGGGGGAGGGTAGTTTAGTTTGTGTGATGGACTGAGGTAAGTCCACAATTCTGCAAATTTTTATGACCCTGGGCAGAGCAGTTACTGTGCCCTGCTGTGACTCTTTTGTTTTGAGGGAGAGGTTGAGGGGCATTGAGGTTATACGTTTTTCCCACAAGACGTGAGACTGCAACAACCATACTATTGTCATCTATGATGGGTCACCACCATCCTGTCATTATTCGGGATCCAGCCACTACCTTAGAGGAGAATATGGCTGCTCATTTATGTGTGTAGGACTGGTGGGTAGATGAGAGCAGTGGGGGATGGGGTAGGGAACTAAGTGGGTTGTGTGTGTGGATGAAGAGCAGATAGAACGGGGAGCGGGAGGAAGGTAGCAGGAGCTGGGGTGCAGTTTTAGGAAGAAGGGGTTGTTCGAGAGGAACTGGGTGAATCAGTAGGAGAGAGAAAGGAACAGGGGGAATATGTGTAACCTGAAATTGGAGAATTCATCATTGGGTTGTAGACTACCAGGTGGGATATGAGATGCCATTCCTTTATACAGGCACTCCTCGACTTACGTAATAGGTGACTTACGTAAACTCGCATTTGTATAAGCAATTCTTTAAGCCCACTGATGCCCACGTGGCCTCTGCGTTGGAGCTTCCACATGGTCTCCACATGAGAGCTGCCCCATAGTCTCCATGTGAAATAGTAAATTTAAGCAAGCGCAGTAGCACTTCCATTTCCAACTCACGATACATCCGACTAACGCAAGGGTCCACGGGACATAACTCTTACGTAAGTCGGGCAGCATCTATATTTGTTATTCACAAACATCACCTTCCAACTACCCAGATAATCAGTTTGCACAATCTGCAGTCTCCTTTTGGATTGCTGTAATTAATAATGTTGCTGCACCTTATAATTAACAGGGAATGCGTACTCTGTTGAATATCTTCCACTGTCAGAGACCAATAAAAAGCCAAGAAAAAGAAAGTTGGCAAAGCACTTTAGTTGTAGCAACTTCAGTAAACAGCGATGGTGACATGCATTCTATAACATCTCCCAAAGGATCACAATGCACTATGTTAAAAAAAAACTTTCTATCTGCCAAAGTTTTTATGCATTACTGAGATATGTAGAAGTCTTCATTACGAAACCCCTAGCTCCAAATTCTGCAGCACTGGTAACTGGAGCATGAATAATATCTTGTTGTCTTAAAACCTTGAACTCTAAAGTCAAAAAGAGCTATGACAGAAAATCCAATCCATTATGAATGGTACCAGTATTTTATCAATTATTCAATGAAGCACATTAAACAAACTGCAAAAAACAATTTAGTTCCCATAGTTTTACCCAACCAGTTTAGTTTTAGTTTAGTTTAGTTTAGAGATAGAGCACAGAAACAGGCCATTCGGCCCACCGAGTCCGCTCCGACCAGTGATCCCCGCACATTAACACTACCCTGCACACACTAGGGACAATTTACACAATACAATACAATACAATACAATCAGCTTTATTCGTCACATTGCGCATACAGTGCAAGTGAAATTAATTTGTCAGCAGCGGTACAATGAGAAAGAACACACAAAAACACACTAAAAATTTAACACAAACATCCACCACAGCATTCATCACTGTGGTGGAAGGCACAAAAATCGGCCAGTCCTCCTCCATTTTCCCCCGTGGTCGGGACCTCAACCCTCCGCAGCCGTCGCTGCGGGCGTCCAGATGTGCAGACAGGTAAAAGTCCAGGTAAGTCCTGAATCAGTGCCTCCCCCACCGGAGACCGTGGCTTCAAGTTGGTGTAGGCCGCAGGCCGGCGGTCGGAGATTTAAAGTTCACTCCGCAGCCAGAAGCACCGCAGACCGCAAGGCCGGCAGTCGAAGCGCCCCTCCAGGGATCCCCGGCGAGAGACCCTGCTCTTGATGGTAGGTCCACGCCGTGCCCGCGGTGGAGGTTGGCCGCGGACCGGCAGTCGGGGCTTCTTCTTCTCCCCAGGTCCCCCACGAGGGATCCCAGGCTGCTGCGGGCCAGCGAACGGAGAGCTCCCCTCCGGCGAGCCACGGCGAAGGCTCTTCCGCTCCATGCCGAGAGTCCGCGCTGCGCCCGCCGCTGAAGCCCCGGGCCCGTCTCCGGGAAAGGCCGCACCGATCCTTGCTGTTAGGCAATGGGGGAGGCGACATGGAAAAAGTCGCCTCTCCGTGGGGGAGGCGACCGAAACGGTTTCCCCCTTACCCCCCCGACACCACCCCCCACACAAGACCCACAAAGAAACATTAAAAACATACATTAAAACACACTAAAAAAATTTAAAAAGTTGAAAAGACTAACACGCTGCTGACAGGGCTGCTGACTTGCAGCGCCCCCACCGACCTATACACTTATACCAATCCAATTTACCTACAAAGCTGTACATCTTTGGAGTGTGGGAGGAAACCGAAGATCTCGGAGAAAATCCACGCGATCATTGGGAGAACGTATAAACTCCGTATAGCTACCACCCGTAGTTGGGATTGATCCCAGGTCTCCTGACCTTCAGGCGCTGTAAGGCAGCAACTCTACCACTATGCCACCAGTTCCATCCATTAACTGCATTTTCTTAGAATTATAAAGGAAAGGATGAATTAAATCTTTCAAACGGTAACTTTACAGCTCAGATACAAAGAAGGTCTTGGTAAATTGTTCCCTGCATGTGGTGCTAGGAATTATTCATATAGTTCCTTTTTATTTATTGATGATATGGTTCTTCATAAGAAACCCCTAAGGTTTTGTTGAAAGAAATAGAACATAGAAAGGTGACCACACATCTCCTTTAAACTTTGACCCTCTGACCTTAAAGCTATGCCCTCTGGTCTTTTAATCTCCCCTCAACATACGGTATTCTAGAGAAAACCATCCTAGTTTGTCCAATCTCCTCCTGTACCTAATACCTCTAATCCAAGCAGCATTCTAGTAAACCTTGTTTGCACCCTCTCCAAAATCTCCCATCCTTCCTGAAAAGTGCAACCGGAAATGCACACAATACTCCAAATGCCGTTTAACCATTGTCTTACAGAGCTGTATCAATATTGATAACTCTGTTTTGACATAGGTGTTGCCAACTTGCACCACAACAATGACATGTTTGCAACTCATGCATGTGGCACAGTACTAACAGCAGGAATAACACCATCTCCCCCATTAACTGTGCTATGTGAAGAATAATCAATTGCTCGTATGTTCGCAGGCAATTGACTTGAAAGAAAATTGGTTGTGAAGGACTGCTGATTGGTATCTGGAGAATACGTCACAGATAATTCTACAATGAATGGTTTATGAAAGTATATATTCTACCCTGATTTCTAAGCTTTAGTCAATTGTGAGCTTTTTCATATCAGAAGGTTAACACAGGAATTGCGGATATTGTCATCTGAAGCAAAACATGAGGAGGAACTCAGCGGGTCAAGCAGCATCTGTGAAGGGGATGGACAGGTGATGTTTTGGGTCAAGACCCTTCTTCAGACTGACTGTAGTGGGTGGGAGAAGGTTGGAGAACGGAGGTGAAGGCAGGACAAAGTCTGGCAAGTGAGAGATGGATGCTGGTGAAGAGGTTTATTTGAGTGGAGTAAGTGACCAAAGCTAGAAATAAAAAGGTAAAAGAATGTCAGACAAGGAGAGAAGAGGAGGAGTGAAATGTAAAGTCAGAGAGAGAGAGAGATATAGGTGGAAGGGGATGGGAAGAAGGGAGAGACGGAGTAAAAGGGAAATGAGGAACTCGGAGAGGGGAGATGAATGTATGAAGGAGGCTAAAGGAGCAGACAGACAAAAGATAGCAGGATATGTCACACTTCCAAAATTTTAATATCAAATCCTTTGGGTGAATTTATAACACAGGCAAAAGAGAAATTTGCACGGTTGTCAGGGTGAATTGGTTACCAGTCACAAGATTGAATTGGCCAGCTGCATTGGCCAAGATACTCAGCATCACGGGTACATAGAAAAGAGCTGCAGACCATTCTGCCCTTCAAACCTGGCATCATAATGTTTGATCTCAAGTACATTACCATTCATCCTTTAACTAACAAAAAGGGGTTAATCTTAATCTGATTACATTATCTTTAGAAAACTTCTTGGAGAAATCTTCAGATCTCACCCAACATCTGTTCTAACCAGGGGCCACAGTTTAAGAATAAGGAGTAAGCCATTTAGAACGGAGACAAGGAAACACTTTATCTCACAGAGAGTGGTGAGTCTGTGGAATTCTCTGCCTCAGAGGGCGGTGGAGGCAGGTTCTCTGGATGCTTTCAAGAGAGAGCTGGATAGGGCTCTTAAATAGCAGAGTCCATATAACATATAACCATATAACAATTACAGCACGGAAACAGGCCATCTCGGCCCTACAAGTCCGTGCCGAACAACTTTTTTCCCTTAGTCCCACCTGCCTGCACTCATACCATAACCCTCCATTCCCTTCTCATCCATATGCCTATCCAATTTATTTTTAAATGATACCAACGAACCTGCCTCCACCACTTCCACTGGAAGCTCATTCCACACCACTACCACTCTCTGAGTAAAGAAGTTCCCCCTCATGTTACCCCTAAACTTCTGTCCCTTCATTCTGAAGTCATGTCCTCTTGTTTGAATCTTCCCTTTTCTCAAAGGGAAAAGCTGATCCACATCAACTCTGTCTATCCCTCTCATCATTTTAAAGACCTCTATCATGTCCCCCCTTAACCTTCTGCGCTCCAGAGAATAAAGACCTACTTATTCAACCTTTCTCTGTAACTTAGTTGTTGAAAACCAGGCAACATTCTAGTAAATTTCCTCTGTACTCTCTCTATTTAGGGGATATGGGGAGAAGGCAGGAACGGGGTACTGATTGGGGATGGCCAGCCATGATCACATTGAATGGCAGTGCTGGCTCGAAGGGCCAAATGGCCTACTCCTGCAACTATTGTCTATTGTCTATTGTCTAATTCCACCAGAACAAAGTAGCTTCTCCATTTTGTGTCTTTATAATCTTAAGGAGATAACTTAAATCACCATTTACCTGCAGAATACAGCAGATTCCAAACGTGTCTATGGAACCTGCCCTAAGAAATGAAAACTTCAAGACTCCATGACATTCAGTTGAATATTTAAAGGTAACAGGAGCCAGTGCAGCAGTATACAGTAACTGGGGTATTATCGTGGCTTTACTGGGCCCAAATTAATTTAGTTTAGTTTAGTTTAATTTAGTTTAGAAATGCAGCGCGGAAACAGGCCCTTTGGCCCACCGGGACCACGGTGACCAGTGATCCCCTCATATTAACACTATTCTACACACACTAAGGATAATTTTTACATTTACCAAAAAAAATTACCTACACATGTACGTCTTTTGAGTGTGGGAGGGAACCAAAGATTTCAGAGAAAACCCAAGCGGTCACGGGGAGATGGTACTAACTCCATGAAGATAGCACCCATATTCGGGAATGAACCCGGGCTTCCGGCGCTGCAAGCACTTTAAGGCAGCAACTCTACCACTGCGCCACCGTGTGGAAATCTTCCCCCTTCACTGAAAATCTCTGGAATTCTTTCCAGAAAGGTACATAAGAGGTTGGGAAGGGTTTCGGTTTGTTTCTGGCAGAGATCCACCTCCATCTGGTTCATTTCTCAAGTTGTCAATCGATTCTCCCTGATCTGGAACAGCTTGCTGCTATTCTTCAAAGTGCCATTGCATAGGCATTCACACTGGGGTGGAAGATTGCAACCTTCACGTGGTCCGCCCTGTTTCGATGAATGTAATCAACCCGGCGTGCACACTCAAATAAGATCAAATAAAACAAGTTGTCCTACAACTTTAGGCTGTGCACGCCATATGCAAGAAGAAGAAGGCATTCACACATGTCCACATGCACTTATTTCTCAATGAAAGACTCAACACACTAGATGCATTGTCCATTTGGCCTGCTAGAGATGCAACAGCAGTCACATTTTGACTTTTTCTACAGTTGCACGACATGTTCTCTGTTCTTGGACGTTATTGTATCACTTTGTGCATCCTAAATAAATGTAATGAAATGTCCCCCAAATAACACATGTATCCTCCAAATAAAACTGTGCATCCTCAACAAATGTAATATAATGTCCTCCAGGCAGATGGAAAAGTAAGGCACCATATTGAATGGAAAGTTTAAGCATATTTTCAAGGAGAGGATATGGTTAGGTCAAGTGTTGTACTAATCTGAAAGAGTCAGGGCAGCACCTTGCCATTCTTATGATCAGCTTAACTTACATCAGTGCCAGCTCGAAACACCTACAGAAAATGTGGCTACTCAGAAATGGAGTGGAGTAAAGGAATTTGTAGGCTGATTGTAACTTCTAATAGAATAATCTAAGCACCTTGAGAGAATTCTCGCACTTAATAGGGGAATGGTCAAAATGTCTGTTCTGTGTTTTACAAAACTCCTTTCTCATGGTAGGCACATCACAATGTGCTCTGCACTATTTATTCTTATCATGCATGAAGCTGTTTTTAACACAGAACAATATATCAGGGAGGGTGACCAAAATTTCTTTCAAATAGGTTTTGAGAAATGAGAGACAGAGGAGAAAATGGTTCAGTGAGTTGTTCCAGACTCCCTTTGGCAGTTGATAGCACAAAATATCCATAATGGAATGATTAAGAACAGAGGTAAATAAAGGAACGGAAGAAGTACAGGCAATCTCAAGATTATGGTGCTGAAGAAGACTGCAGAGATAGTGAGAGAGAAGACTACGGACAGGATTGGAAACAAGGATGAGAATTTTTAAGTTTTAATTTTTCTTTTGAAAAACAGGATCCAGGGTAGGTCAACAGGTGAAGGGTCATTGAAATGGTGTGGGTCAGGTTGCAGGCAGCAGAGATTTGGATGCTTTCAAGTTTATGGAAAAAAATAGTTCACAAAACTCTTGCCAGAGGTAGTGTTGAGAAGTCTAAATGTACCAAAAGTATGTTTGAGCTAAGGAAGAGGCAGATTCAGGCAAACAATGAACAATACTTCAGTAAAACACAAAGTGCTGGTGTAACTCAATGGGTCAAGCAGCATCTCTGGAGAACATGGATAGGTGACGTTTTGGGTCGGGACCCTTCAGGCGGTGCTGCCTGGGCACTGACTTCCTCCAGCATTTTGTGTTTTACTCAAGATCACAGCATCTGCAGTTCCAATAAGCAATACCTGCTTGAATCAACAAAAGTTGTCAAGCTTCCTGGAGAGGAGCTGAGTAGCCCAAAATGACCACGTCCTCTGGCTGGTGAGTTGAAGGAAGAACTGTGGTATTCAGACAGGCAAAAAATAATAAAGGGGCTTAGGGACATGTCCACAGATTGGATTCCAATTAATGTGTGTTCATTATGTTTTACCCTGCTTTAGGCTGGAGCTCTGGGAACTAGGCTGAGTGGGAGATTACTATTACATCAATGTTTCAATTTCCCTCAGTGTTTGGGTTTGCTGAATGATCTATGTTTGGATAGAAAGAATGATATTAAAATCATCCCTTGTGTGTGATCACATTCTGTTGATGAGGTACAATGCATAACTTGAGTATTTGACAGACTTGTTCGGATGAGGGCATTTGGGCTCACATGTGGAACCCTAATGAATACGTGGAGACCAGCCAAAGTGCGTGGGGACTCATGGAAAATAATCACACTTCCTCCAGCTTTTGCTTCTGTCTATTTGAAAACAGATGGAGTACTTATAATACAAAAGGAGGGTAGACTGGTGTTTTATGCATCTCCTGCTGTGACTTATTTGGCAGCTTCAACACAAGACTCAGTTTTATGGGTTGGTTCGCATTGGAAGCTGAGTCTCACACAGTGTAAACAAAGTTATGCAAGGACTCATTAAGCACAGAATTATATGAAACTCAGCAAATCTAAAATGGTCTCAATTTTCAAGGCACATAATCAGCCACTGTAATGGTTGACAGTGGTGTTTGAAGTGAAGTGTGAACACATCAACTTACATCCATATACTGTGTAAATATATACAGTATATGGATGTAAGTTGATGGACTAGACTAAGTGGGACCCGTTGGGTCCCATGTTCACACTGGAGGGCTGGTCCCCCAACACAATATTCCACCTCTCCACCAATTCCAATATTGGTGGCCAGTGGGGGTGGGGGTGGGGGTGGGGGGGGGGTTCCTGGAGCGCTAGTATGGGTGTTGTGGGCCGAAGGAACTGGTGCTAGTATGGATATTGTGGGATGAATGGATTCTTGGGCTGGCAGCTCAGTCACTTAGGCCTGGTGGGCTGGCAACTCAGTCACTCAGGCCTGGTGGGCTGGCAGCTCAGTCACTCAGGCCTGATGGGCTGGCAGCTCAGTCACTCAGGCCTGGTGGGCTGGCAGCTCAGTCACTCAGGCCTGGTGGGCTGGCAGCTCAGAAACTGCCCAAAACAGGTGAGAGACTCTGTGAGAAGGAAGGGGGAGAGGGTGGAGAATCAATTTTAGCCATTTTTCATCTTTTTCTGCAGATCACGGCAATGAAGGAGGAAAGTTTATCCTGGCCTGGATCTCACATGGAGCCAATGCAGGGAGGGAGAAAAATACTGAGGTTTAATACTTGCAGGAGGAATACTTACTGATGGGCCGAAGGGACTCCTTCTGGAGCTAGCACAAGCTTGAAGGGGCTCTTTTAAAAAAGAATCTGTGAAATCTCAGTGAAAGGCACTTTTTCTGGACTTTTCCTAGCCTGGCACAAGCCTTTTGGGCCAAAATGGTCCTCCTGGGCTAGTACGGGCATTTGGGCAAAGGGGACTGGTTTCTCGGCTAATAGGGGCCTTGTGGGCCGAAATTAGTGGTTTCAGGCAGGCCAAACAACTAATTTCATTTCATTTCCATTTCATTTCAAGCACAAGGCAGGCCGAACAGCTCATTGCATTTTCACTTCACTTCCATTGCCATTGCAGTTTCAAGCACAGGGCAGGCCAAGCCAAACAGCTGATTGCATTTTCATTTCACTTCCAATGCCATTGCAGTTTCAAACATGGAGCAGGCCAAGCCAAACAGCTGATTGCATTTTTATTTCACTTCCATTGCCATTGTAGTTTCAAGCACGGGGCAGGCCAAGCCAAACAGCTGATTGCATTTTCATTTCACTTCCAATGCCATTGCAGTTTCAAACATGGAGCAGGCCAAGCCAAACAGCTGATTGCATTTTTATTTCACTTCCATTGCCATTGTAGTTTCAAGCACGGGGCAGGCCAAGCCAAACAGCTGATTGCATTTTCATTTCACTTCCAATGCCATTGCAGTTTCAAGCATGGGGCAGGCCAAGCCACACAGCAGATTGCATTTTCATTTCACTTCCATTGCCACTGCAGTTTCAAGCACAGGGCAGGACAAGCCAAACAGCTGATTGCATTTTCACTTCACTTCCATTGCCATTACAGTTTCAAGCACAGTGCAGGCCAAGCCAAACAGCTGATTGCATTTTCATTTAACTTCCATTGCCATTGCAGTTTCAAGCACGGGGCAGGACAAGCCAAACAGCTGATTTCATTTTCATTTCACTTCCATTGCCATTGCAGTTTCAAGCACGGGGCAGGACAAGCCCAACAGCTGATTTCATTTTCATTTCACTTCCATTGCAGTTTCCAGCATGATTGCATTTTCATTATTGGCTAACAAATCATTTCTTGCAAGTACATTGCAGACTCACAGTTCAGTTGATTCACAGCCTAGAATGAGAGTCGTGGCCTCTCCCTCACGATCTTGCAGAGTGATCAAGTCATGTTCAGGTTTTATGGTCCTGCCACCCCCCCCCCCCCCCCACCTCCCCCCGGAAGGGGCGTTACCTTCATCGTGGTGATTGACAGGCGAGAGGATCTCAAGGCTTTTTAAATATTCATAACTTTTTTATTTTTCATCGATGGGAAAAATCCTCAGGGCCTACTCAGTGGAGGAGGACTGTGAGTATGATGGCCAAAAATCATAGTGATATATGGTAGCGTTTTTTCTAAAATCAATATAGAGCGCAGACAGGAAGTGGTCAAGATGAGACTTTTAATTATTTAGGTGCTCAGAGAGAAATTTCCTGAAGCGAAGAGGCTACAGTTCCACAAGCTATAGCCTCGTAGCTTCATTTCAGTCCTGACTGCCCGTGCTTTCTGTGTGGAGTTTGCACATTCTCCGTCTGAACAGATAGACTCCCCCAGGCACACTGGTTTCCTCCCACAGAATGGTTCAATGGTTCAATGGTGTTTTATTGTCACCTGTGCACTGTGCAGTGAAATTACTTTTGCAATGATCACACATATTTTGGCGCCATTTACAAAAATCCAAAGTCCAGTCCACACATTTGATGTACTGGAGTGGCTCTCGATCCAGGTCCTTGACTACTGCAAAGCCTCCTCCATTGCCCTCGACTGGCTCATTAAGCGAACCGACATCCCTCTCCTCGCCCGACATCCTTTGTGTCCCAGGGGCACCTCCTGCAGCGCACTTTGAGGGTCCCTCTCCTACCGGCCCAATCCTCGAGTCCGTCATCACCAGCGGCTCTTTCCTCTATGGCTCTTCAACATTTGGGCCAAACTCGGCGGCTTCTGAGCTCCCCTCTGCAGGCTGCAGCCTGCCTGATCTTCCTTCATCCAGCCACCAGGTCTCCTGAGCAGGTTCCCGGCTCCATAAAAGTGTGGTATGGTAGATTAATTGGCCACTGTAAGTTGTCCCAAATGTTGGAGTGAGTGATAGAAACTGGGAAGAGTTGATGAGAATGTAAGGAGAGTAAGATGGATTGCTTTTTTTTTGCAGTCATTTCTCTTTTTACTGCCTTGTTCTGTGTAATTTATGAAAAATTTATGTTTTTGTGTGTTGTTTGAGTCTAAGTGCATGTAATGCTGCTGCAAACAAGATAGTCATTGGACCTGTGCCTCACTGTACTTGTGCATATGCAATTCATAAACTCAACTTGATTTGATTTCTAGGAATGACCATCCTCTTCAAATACAGAGTTTCACTGCAAAACATTAGCCTGTAGAAATACCTTGGAAAGATAGGTACGATCAACCCTGAAAAAATTTGAATTGTTGTGGGGTTTTTTAATGGAAAATAATCGAACTGCATTCTTTTCCAAAACTACCAACATTTGTTTTATACTTCACAACAATATTAAATCTGCTAAAAATTACTACCCAGAAGTATTCACCTCATTTCAGGAAGACATGGGGATCTTTCATTATTCCTTACGACATAGAAGGAGGCCATATCTCCCCACTGCCTATACTAATTTCATCTTGAAAAGGATGGTTATTCCTATAAATCAAATTAACTTGATGCAAATGACAAATCAAGTTTCAATTAAAAACATCACAATCCTGCAATACGAGTCGCATTTTTGTCATGTTTAATTTTTGTCCTCCCCTTCACAGTGTCAGTGTAACAAATAGCCGACACTGGGAGATGCCCTGCTACAGTAAATTATGGCCCACTGGTTAATTAGTTGAGTGACTGATAGTTATCACTATGTGGTAATTGATCTAACAACATAGCATGGGGAAAGCCCATTGGCCCAACTTGCTTATGCTGACCAAGATGCCCCTTCTACACTAATCCCACCTGCCTGTGTTTGCCCCATATCCCTTTAAACTGTTCTCATCCATGTACCTGTCCAAGTAACACTTAAATCTTGAAAACGACCCACAAACAAACTTGAAAACCAATTGGATTGACACATATAGTGCCAAAACAGGCCCTTTACCCTCTTTCATCATGCTCACGTTCATAAATTCACAAGCTATAAGAGTAGAATTAGGCCATTCGGCCCATCGCGTCTACTCCGCCATTCAATCATGGCTGATCTCTGCCTGCTAATCCCCATAACCCTTGACACCCATTCTAATTCTAATGTCTGCCTTAAAAATATCCACAGACTTGGCATCCACAGCCCTCTGTGGCAATGAGTTCCACAGATTAACTACCATCTGACTAAAAAAGTTCCTCCTTACCTCCTTTCTAAGAGAGCGACCTTTAATTCTGAGGCTATGACCTCTGGTCCTCGACCTCTGGTCCTAGTGGAAACATCCTTTCCACATCCACTGTATCTATGCCTTTCATTATTCTGTAAGTTTCAATAAGGTCCTCCCTTAAACTTCTAAACTCCAGCGAGTAGAGGCCCAGTGCTTGTCAAACCTTATCATAAGCTAACCCACTCATTCCTGGAATCATTCTTGTAAACCTCCTTAAGGACCCTCTTCAGAGCCAGCATATCCTTCCTCAGATATGGGGTCCAAATTTCCTCACAGCAATCCAAATGCAGCCTGACCAGTGCCTTATAAAGCCTCAGTTCCATAAAGTACCCATTTATACTAATCCCATTTTCAGCACTTCGTCCATAGCCTACAATAGCTTGGTAACTCAAGTGCTCATACAGATACTTCTTAAATTCGCCACAACTCTCTCAGGCAATGCATTAAAACGACAACTACCCTCCAAGTGAAAAATAATCTTCCAAATATTCAGTTTCAGTTTAGTTTATTGTCAGATACTGTACATGAGGGCGCAATATAATTCCATGTTCGCATAAAGCTCTTAGAGTAAACTTTACTATTAACGGATACAACAATTGGGACGACAGATGGCACAATGGGCTAAGTGTTCGGCTGGCAACCGGAAGGTAGCCGGTTCGAATCCCGCTTGGAGTGCATACTGTCGTTGTGTCCTTGGGCAAGACACTTCACCCACCTTTGCCTGTGTGTGATGTGTGTGAATGATTGGTGGTGGTCGGAGGGGCCATAGGCGCAGATTGGCAGCCACGCTTCCGTCAGTCTGCCCCAGGGCAGCTGTGGCTACAGAAGTAGCTTACCACCACCGAGTGTGACTGAGGAGTGAATGAATAATGCGATGTAAAGCGCCTTGAGTATTAGAAAGGCGCTATATAAATCCCATCCATTATTATTATTATAACAATATATACATGACAAATGCAAAATAGCAGAATGGTGCAAAGATTGTAGTGCAATCTGAAGTATTGTAAAAAAAAACAAAAGTGCAATAACATAATAATTTAACGAGATTGAGCTAAAAGTAAGAGGACATGGCAGCACCTCCAGTAAGGATTTGTAAAAGAGGTGGATGGTTCAGGTCAGATAACCTTGGGGAAGAAACTGTTTTCAAGTCTGGACATCCAGTTTTTCAAACTCTTGCATCTTCTTCCAGAAGGTTGAAGAGAGGAAAGAAAGTGATCAAGGTTACAGGCATTCTTGCAATACTTCCAGTCTTCTTGATGCAATACACTGTGAAAATGGACTGGGTGAAAGGAAGTGACAAACCGATGATGACTGGGCTATGTTCACCACTCTCTGCAGGTTCCGGTGGTCTAGTCACCATACAAGGCAGAGATGCTTTCCTCAAAATAGTTTTTATAGCGCATTTTAAATTTAGAGATTATCTTATTTAGTGTTATCCCCTTTAAATCTCTTGTTCCTTAAAATAAACCCATGCCCTCTAGTTTTAGTTTAGATTAGAGATATAACATGGAAGCATGCCCTTCAGCCCACGCCAATTAACGATCACTCGTACACTAGTTCTATGTTATCCCAATTTTGTATCCCACACACTAGGGTCAATTTACAGAAGCCAATTAACCTACAGACCTGCACATCTTGGGAATGTGGGAGGAAACTGGAGCACCCGGCAAATAACCCATGTGGTCACATGGAGAACATACAAAATGCGTACAGACAGCACCTGTAGTCAGGATCGAAATCCAGGTCTCTGGCACAGTAAGGCAGCAACTATACCGCTGTACGACTGTGCCACCACACATACAGGTATACCATTCCCTCTAGTTGTATGTGGAAAGGTTTATTACTGTCTACCGAATTAATGCCCCACATAATTCTGTTCACCTCTGCAGTGTGGCAACAGACACTTCGGCCCATCGAGTCCTTGCTGACCAACAATCACCCATACACTAGTTCTATGTTTTCCCGGTCTGATGTTATCCCACTAGTTCCGTTATCCGCCCCCTCAGCCTTCTCTGCTCCAAGTAAAACAATCCCAATTATATAGTCTCCAGAGGTTCAAGCTCTCGTTGGATGTAGCTAAAGTATGTAGTATCAGTACATTCATGCAATATTAATTCAAAATAGAAATTTAAGACTCCAAGCTGAATTTGTTTTCTTTGATATATGTCAATGGACACTCACAACTTCTGCATCAATAGATTATGCATCTGTATCATGATGAATTTAGATTATCCTCTGAGAATTTTTCTGGCCAATGTATGAAGTGGGTGGAAGCAGGAGATTCGATAATAAATTGAATCCTGTTGCTTGCGACTTTGCATTCAGCTATAATTTCTACATTAATCTCTGGCCGAGGTTGTGTTGGAACTTAATTTTACTGGTTGGCTTTCACATAATAAATGCCACTGACACGCACACTCACAATATGAACTGGGTTATTCTTCATCCAACTGGTTGTGTGGTCAACTCACATTGATGCAGAGGGTGTAAGAGTCCTTGATGTATAGGAGCACATTTAATGTACAAAGACTTTTGAATTCATTTCTTCTACATTGATACCATTATTTTTGATTAGTACTTTTTTTTAACAGTGGGATGTATTTTTACTTGATTTTTGAGCTTGAGGACATGCTTGAAATTTTTCAGTGAGGAGGGGGTATAGGGGGTATATTTCAAATAATGTTTGCAAAATCCACAGGAAGCCTGTTGTTATTGAAGCCTTTCCAATAGCACGAGGCGAAAAGGGTAAATGAAAAGCAGATGTGAAATGGATCAAATATAATGAAAATATTCATTCCAGCTCACGGATCAACAAACCATCTAATTCAAGCTGCAGAGTCCCCGCTGGTTGGCTGCATTATTCATTGGTTGTAAGGCACAAGATGAAAAGAAGACATGTCAATAAGGTCAGTCGGCATTAAGATGGGAATATCTGCGCTAACATCAACAGGTCCCGACCACAACACAATTCCTATCTTTAGTAAGTCACTTCCATAAATCCTTTATTAATTCAACATGAGATGTATTCAGGCATCAATATAAGAAGATAAGATCAGGTGTAGCAAAAAATGGCTTATTTATCTGGCCAACCCAGCCAACATTCCATTTCTTAACTCACTATTTACTGGGATAAAGACAATGTTTTCCGATGGCAACACTGTCCTCGCTTGCATTGCCAACTTGTGACCTGTTGTCATCATTTTTATTCTTCTTAAAATGTGTGTAGCTATGCTGATTGCTAGTAAAGAGAAGTAGGGTGCTGTGAGGCATCTTTCTGTTCTGGAGCCCTCTGGTGAAAACAGGTTCTGTGGAGAGAGGGAAGAAAAAAATGGCGTTGTGTTTCTTTCTCCATGAGCAGAGGTTGGTCTGCTGAAGAAGTCTTATAAAGGGCCTGTCCCACTTGGGCGACCTAATCCGCGAGTTCTGGCGAGTTTGCCCTCGACTCATACTCGCAGCATGGTCGACATGAGGTTGTAGGAGGTCTTCGTAACTCTCCTTCATGCTCGAGAGTGGTCTCCGTGTACTCAAGGCCTCAGCTAGGTCGCGGCGTCTTTTTCAATATGTTAAAAAATGCCCGCGAGTAAAAAAAGGTCGCCATGGAAAAAATCGATACTTTTTTTACTCGTAGGTTTAGTCGTAGTAGGCCGTAATAGGTCGTCATGTTAGTCGTAGGTAATCGAGGGCAGTCGAAGGTAGTTGTAGATAGTCTTCATCATAGTCGAAGGGAGGTCGAAGGAGATCGAAGGAGGCCGTCTTCACTCTCCATTATTCGGTGTCCATTTTTCCCAAAGTTAGTCGTAGCTAGTCGGAGCTGGTCTTCTACATAGTCGAAGGAGGTCTTCAATATGTCATTCTTTCAAATTCTTCTAAACTCGCCAATTAGGTTGCCCAAATGGGACAGCCCCTTTTGAAAAAATGACATGTTGAAGATCTCCTTCGACTATGTAGAATACCTCCTTCGACTAGGGGTGTGAAAGAGATGATTGGTTCAGGAGTCCAATAGCCAAGTGGAAGACGTTGTTTGTAATTGTGGACGTCTGGGCTTTCAAACTCCTGCATCTACTCCCTGAAAGTCAATGGTAGAAAAGGGAATGGCCGGAATGGCAGGCATCCGTGACAATAAATTCAGCTTTCCTGGTATATCGTAGGGATTCTTGATACCGCTCCTTGAGGCTGCGCGTCATGCAGATGCTTTCAATGATGGTGAGGGGATGTGCCCATGTTGGACCAGGCTTGACATCTCACTTCACAGATGACATTGGCTCATGGATGTAACGGAAATATAGCATGGGGCCTTGAGGGGCATCTGTGTTGATGGTCAGTGAGGAGCTGAGGAGAAAGCCAAGAATCCAGTGCTCGGGGAGGTACAGAAGCCCATGTTTGCAGCTTTGTGATGAGTTTGGAGGGGATGGGAGGCACAGTGGGCAGCGGTAGAGTTGCTGCCTTACAGCACCAGAGACTTGGGTTCGATCCTGACTACAGGTGCTTGTCTGCAAGGAGTTTGTATGTTCTTCCCGTGACCTGCATGGTTTTCATTTGGATTTCTGGTTTCCTCCCACACTCCAAAGACACACGTAGGCTAATTGGTTTGGTATAATCATAAATTGACCCTAGTGTGCATAGGATAGTGTTAGTGTGCAGGGATTGCTGGTCAGCACCAACTCGGTGGGCCAAAGGGCCTGTTTCCACGCGGTATTTCCAAACTAACCTAAACTAAACTAAAATGACAATGTTGAATGCCAAGCTGTTGTGCAGCAGCCCAGGTGTTATTGTTAACCAGGTGGTCTACAGCAGAAAGAAATGCCAGTAAGACAACATCTGTTGTTGGCCTATTGCGATGATGGGCAAATAAAAGCAGATCCAGGTCATTTCTGAGGCAGCAGCTCCATTAATGAGGTTAGCCTTCCATTATTATTGTTTATTATTGGACAGCTTAGGATAAAACTGCATTTGAAAACAGAACATATTTCATTTCAGTTTTAACAATGTTTTCAATGGCCTCACATTTTTCAATGAATAAATTTGACATGGAATTATTAAATAGTGGGCAGCATTTATCCAACAGGAAAAAAAACTCGGGAGCAGTAAATTGACACCTGAAACCTGGTGTAATTGCTTTCATTCTCCACCTGCGGCACACGACTGCCAGTAAAGGGTTATTGCCAGCTAATTTATACCTAATTAAGTCAATACCTTAGTGATCAGTGAGTAATAAAAATGAGCTGTTGCTCATTTCTTTTTTCACAATGATATCATCAGTCACAGATCCTGATCAAAAAATATTTATTGTCCATCTCTAAAACTGAGGGTGCAGCTGAGAATCAATTACATTGGGTGCATCTGGAGTTATATATAGGACAGTGGGTAAGTACAGCAGATTTTCTATGCTGGCGCACCAAATTAATCATTTTAATGACAATCTAGTGGTTTAATAGTTAATGTTTTTAGCATTGACACCAAATTTATTTACTTACTCAAACTTAAATTCTCCTAGATGTTATACTGGGATTTGAGCTCATGCATATAGTCCAATGGTCCAATAACTTCCAAGAAAAATAGATGTTCATGAAATGCACATGCACGCACATGTGTACCTGCATACATATTTGCACTACCTCACTAGCCCTATCATGATCACCAGGAATAGGATCCCTAGGAACATCACACAAGTACTTGATATACGATTTGCTGTCAACTCTCATTGCCGGTTTAAAAGAACAATTTAAAGATCTGCATCAGTATTCCAGATTAACATTCTGCAGATCACCTGCCAAATCCAAAATGGCCAAGGATTCAAAAGCTTTGCTATTAAATGGATGTGACCGCACACCTTGACAATCAGTCAAATGCTCAGCATCAGAACATAAATTTCTACAATACAGAATACACACTGATATCTTGTTCTCGTTTTTGCACGGTCACAGTTATTTTCACTGTCTTGTATAATTTATGTAGAGAAACATACGGCGTGGAAACAGGCCCTTCGGCCCAACTTGCCCACACCGGCCAACATGTCCCATCTACACTGGTCCCACCTGCCTAGATTTGGTCCATATTCCTCTAAACCTGTCTTATCCATGTACCTGTCTAAACGTTTCTGAAACGTTGCGATAGTACCTGCCTCAGCTACCTCCTCCAGCAGCTCATTTCATACACTTACCACACTTTGCATTAAAAGGTTACCCCTTATGGGCCTGTCTCTGACTTAGGCGATTTTCAGCGGACTGCCGGTGACTGTCAAATTGCCCGCAGTCGCCTGAAAAACTGGCAACTGGAACGGCGACGGAGAGGGAGGGGGGAGAAGGAGTGGAGACAACTTTTAAGAAGCCAGAGATACACAGCTGTGAAGTTCGGTGGACATTTAACATTACCGTCGGTTATCCTTGGTTCTGAAAACTACCGCTTACCTTTTTTTTCCCAATGAGCCAATGAAATTCACCGGTCAGCACCGGCTACAACCTACGAGAACCTCCGAGAACCTTTGACCTCCTGGCAACCCATTAGGACCACCTGGTGACCCACTTACGGCTCGAGAATTCTCACTACTCTCCATGGCGGCTTCATTCTACTCGCCGCTAATTTTTCAACATGTTGAGAAATTCACGGCGACCATAATGAGGCCGCGACTAGTTCCCAGAATGCGGGAACTCTTCACGACCATGAAGGCAACTCCCCAGCAACCACCCGCGAACTTGTAGCAACCATGTGGTGACCATGTGGCCTAAAAAGTCGTCGAAGTGGGACAGGCCCATCAGGTTCCTATTAAATCTTTCCCCCTTCACCTTAACCTATGTCCTTTGGTTCTTGATTCCCCTGCTCTGGGCAAGATACTATTTTGAGATCTGTCTGCTTATAAAATAAGTAAACTAGTACATAATGTGCAGAGAAAGATGGCTGCACACACACTCGTGTTGGAATCAAAAACAGGAATGATTTATGTCCAAGTCAAAGGTCACTGACTGATCTACTGAGCATGTGCGAGAATGAGCACAGCTCATATGCATAAATTACATGGATATTGTCACATCCTTTCCTTTTTGACATTTTGGGATTACATTTTCAATGATTCCAAAACAAAGTAAACTTAAACACTTTTCAAACCATATTACACAGTAGTAATATGGTTTAACTTAACAGAATAATTTTCATCATAGTCACACTTGTGACATTTCAATAACATAGACTAATGTTCACATGCTTTCTTCTCATAAGCATGTAGGTACAACACAACAAAACACTTTACTTTGTGACATACTCGCCGGCGGTCTGACAGCTCTTCCTAACCTAGTCTTTGTGATAGCCTTTCTTTCAGAAATCTTTCTTTTCAGTATGTACATTCTGTGCATCACTTCTAGTTTTTCTCTGTGTCACTTTGTTTTTGTTTAGTTTTCTCTACGTTATGAGTTTCACGAGTTGCATCTTTTTCTGGTGATACATGTTGTGTTGGTTTTTTCTGTGTCAGCTGAGGTTGCAAAGGTGTCCCAGTCTAATGTCCTATTTGTTGGGTACAAGATCCTTGGGAATCACATTAACATTGGCACCAGAGTCAATCTGAAACTTGATAGCTTCTGTGCCAACCTGCATCTCAGCGAATAGGCCTGAAGAGGAATTGTTTCCAGCTGCATTGATCTCAATACAACTCACAGACCCTGTCATAAATGGACGTTGTGTTAAATGTCTCTACGACCTTGTGCAGACCTTGTTTCTGCATGCTCTCCTTCCTCTGCTTGCAGCAGCAGGCAAAGTGGTTTCGTCATCCGCATCTGTTGCAGTCCTTCCCATACACTGGCCATTCCTCCTTCCTTCGCTTATGCATCCTTGCACAGAACTTTCACTTGACTAGTGCCTGATTCTGCCTCTGCGATGGGAAATCAACCATCTTTTCCCTCGGTCGGAATCGTTCCAGCTTGTGTATTGTCGGATCTTCACCGATGACCTGCACTCTTGCCGTTGTTACCTCCGAGGATCTACATATATCCACAGTCTCCTGCAGTGTCACATTCCTCTTCTGAAGGAGTGTCTTCCTAGTTGACCGGTCCACAATACCAATGACGATGCGATCTTGAATGAGGCTTTCTCTTAGGCAATCACAGAAGTTGCATGTTTTAGCAAGCTCCTTCAGCTCTGCAATATACGATTCAACGCTTTCCCCTGATTTCTGGTCTCGTTTATTGAAAACAAATCTTTCATAGGTTTGATTCGTCTCTCCCATGATGATGGTAGACATCTTGCCGATGATGACTTTCACATCCGTCTCACATGCTACCATTTCGAACGTCAGGGTATTGAAGATTCGCAGTCCTTCCGGTCCAACAGTAAGCAGGAATACTGCTTTTTGATACTGTTTCTCCTTCTTATCAAGTTCTGTTATCACTGCATAATTTTCATACATTTGTTTAAACAGTTTCCACTCTTCCACCCTGTTCTCTTTCAGCTTTAGATTGGGTGCTTGAGCCACGTGGAAAGATGGACTGGTCTGCGCCATTTTGAAATATCAGCGTATATCCTCACTCTTAATAGCTTATGATATCTTTAAGCAGTCTCCCACAGCACGTTGTTTTTAACTTCGACTTCCATTTCACTGATTTACATGCAGCGTCTTATCTTTGTGTTCTCACTGACCTGCATTCACCCATGCATGCTACTTGTCCAGTCGCTGAGAGTTGTAACATTGATTCCTGAAAGCTTTCCAAAGCATTTTACGTACCTTACATACGTTACTGCGGCCAGCAAAGCCCACTGATAAAACGTACGAGGAGTGTAAGGAAGGTACACAAAATTGCTGGAGGAACTCAGCGGGTGCAGCAGCATCTATGGAGTGAAGGAAATAGGCGACGTTTCGGGTCGAGACCCTTCTTCAGGTTAGTAGATATGTAAGTGTTGGTGCTTCAGGAGACGAGGCAGTGGAACGAATCATTTAAAAAGATAAATGGTAGAGATTCTGCGGAATCATTTTGGATTTGTCTTCGAGGTTGAAGTCACTAATCCGAGATAATGAAGGAGCAAGAGAGGAACTTTTACAGCTAGCTGTATCATGGGATCAAGTGTTGGGCAAACTAATGAGGGGGGGGGGGGGGGGGGGGGGGCTGCAGAGTACCTACAGCTGGCACCTTGTGTGCTGGGCTCCAAAGACTTAGGGGCCGAACCTGCGACACTGCCAGGACAACAGGCCTTGATGGTCAGGACAAGATCCCTGGGACTGGCCACTCTGTCTCAGTGTACTACTGCTGTACACATGTACTGTATATGCAATGCTTATCTACGATGTACAGTAATACACATATTGGCCAAGTATCTTCACAGTGTAAGGAGGCATTAATGGCTAATTTCTCGCCAAAACCTCCAAGGGCATCCAGAGGCATGGAACCTGAACTAAAGAGGGCAGGGAGTCCCTCAAAGGACAAACGGGAGGTGCAAAGTGGCAAAAGTCAAGAGCAAAGTGACAAAAGTCAAGGACAATGTGACAAAGGTCAAGTGCAAAAGGCCAAAGGTAAAAGGCAAAGGAAAAAAAGGAAAAGGCAAAGGGAAATTGCCATCCAGAGGGCAACCCTAACTCTGCAAGCTGCATTCAAGGGTATGAAGGTACGGAGAGAGAGCCGGAACAAACAGAAGGCAGCAACGGTAATACAAGCAGCATTTAGAATGCACAGCCTATACAAGGCAATGAGCTTGGCAGCTATAATAGTACAAACCCATTATAGGGCACACCTTCAGATGGAAAGTGATCGCAAAACTTATATGAAGGTACGCAGCAGCATTGTGCTGCTTCAGGCTGTCTACCAAGGAATGGGTGTTCGAAAGCAATTGCGATGCATGCACAAATCTGCCAAGGTCATACAGACTTATTATCAGATGCATAAACAGCGTCAGTATTTCAAGAAACTACGCTGGTCTGCCATTGCGGTACAGCAACGATACAGAGCTTTCCAGATAAGAAATGTCCAAGTGAGACATTATAATAGTTTGAGAAAAGCAGTGGTTTGTATTCAGGCCGCCTACCACGGGATTAAAGCCAGAGAATTGGTTGAGAAAATCAAGGCAGCACGCGATATTAAGTCATTCATAATGATGTGCATTACAAGAAAACATTTCTTGATGCAAAAGGCAGCTGTAGTCACTCTGCAAGTTGCATACCGTGCTCACCGATCAAGGTTATGCTACAGAGCTGTGCGACAAGCAGTCATTTCAATCCAGAGATGGTACAAAGCATGCAAAATAGGGCATTCCCAGTTTGTGCAATATCATTCAATGAGGGATGCAACTATTACCATTCAAGCTGCTGACAAGTGTATGGTGATTAGGCAGTAGGTTAAGCAAAAGAGAGCTACTATAAAAGTGAAGTCAGTACTCCGTATGAGTTGGTATAGGAAAGACCTAAGGAGACAAATAGATGCACAACAGAAAAGGCGGAAACGACACAAAAGGCTTAAACGATATAGGAAAGACTTCCTCAAACTGAATTATACAGCAGTTATAGTGCAGTCTCACTACCGTGCTTATAAAACAAGAAAACTATACAGAGCGCAAATCAAAGCCACTGTTGTATTGCAAAGACAATATAGACCCTACTTCTTGATGAAGAACCAGAAAGGTGACTTAAGAAGACAAACAGATGAACAACAGAAAAGGCTTAAACGATACAAAGAATGGTTAAATAAATGTGTGACAATGAGTAAAAAGCTGCTAATAGAAAAGTCTAAAGAAGAGAGGCTTGACGGTCGAGACAAAAGTATGCAGGACCGATTGCGATTAGGACAGTTCACTAGAGTCCAGCATGGAGCCTCCTTCACTGAGCAATAGACAAATGGTTATGCATTGCAGAATCTCATTAAACCACAAGAGCAGATAAATACGCAGCGAATGGAAATTGAACAACAGAGGAAGCTGCTAGAAAACGAAAACTTGTAGCCATGGGTCAGATCCCACCTACAAAGAGGAAAACAAAGCAAATAAATGAACTAGCAAATGAACCGCAGAATATCAGAAACAGGAAGAAATTTGCAAATTAGATTAGGACATTTAAAAGGGAATAAGCAGAGATACAGGCAGAGCTAGAGCGATTCAAAAGTGTTCGTAATTTATACATAAAGCAAGGGGTAAATGTATTTGGTTTAAGGTAGATGGGTGGAATGAAAAAATTATGTGCTGGTTTAGATAGGATTATTACAGTTAGGAGGATGTATTGTAAGATGAATGTAATAATACCATTTTGCACAGTGTATTAATCAATTATATTTTAGGTCAAGAGCATATTACCGTGGTCTAGATATGATTATTACAGTTATGAGGATGTATTGTAAGATTACTGTAATAATACAATTTTGCAACAGTGTATTGATCACTGATATGTTAAGTAAAGAGCATATAAAATGTTTATGTGAGAAACATAAAGACTTGGCCCGAGGGCGCTGCCGCCCAACTTCAGGACTGTTTTGAGCGCACCGAGTGGGACTTGTTTGCAAACCAGGACATACATGAATATACATCCACAGTCATGTTCTATATACAGAACTGTATCAACAACGTCACTGTCGACAGGGAGGTCAGGTGCTACCCAAACAATAAACCATGGATGACCAGGGATGTCAGGAAACTGCTGAGGGAACGCAACTCAGCCTTTAGATCTGGCAGTGATGAATTGTACAGCACTGCCAGATCTAAACTAAAGAGAGCCATTAAAGAGGCAAAGACAGCCTGTGGAAGAAGGTTAGAGGGGTATTTTAACGAGAGGGACCCTCGGCGTGTCTGGCAGGGCATTCAGCAACTCACAAACTACAAGGGCAAGGGGGGGGCCGATCATCTGCAGCAGTAACAACTCGCTAGCTGAGGAGCTCAACCACTTTTTCGCCCGTTTTGAGCTGAATGAGGCGGAGCCTGTACCTGCAGCCGCACCCAGCACTGACGACCTGGCACTCACTGTGCCACTCACTGTGAGTACGGAGGACGTCAGAAGAACACTCCGCAGGGTCAACCCCAGGAAGGCTGCTGGCCCAGATGGCATCCCAGTGAGAGTATTGCGGGACTGTGCAGACCAGTTAGCGGAGGTTTTCAGCGACATCTTCAACCTCTCTCTGTCAACGTGCACTGTCCCTAAATGCTTTAAGACTGCTACCATCGTACCTGTACCCAAAAAAACAGCCATTACCAGCTTGAATGACTATAGACCTGTTGCTCTCACTTCAACGGTGATGAAGTGTTTGAACGGCTGGTCCTGGCCCACATTAAGTCCTCACTCCCATCCACCCTGGTTCAGCATCAGTTTGCATATAGAGCTAATAGGTCAATGGAGGATGCCATCAACACAGCTCTACATTCTGCACTGGCACATCTGGAGCGTCCTGGCTCATATGTGAGGATGTTATTTGTAGATTTTAGTTCTGCATTTAATCCTATCATCCCCAGCAGAATGGTGGACAAACTGTCTGATCTGGGTGTTAATGCAAACACATGTGGATGGATTAAGGACTTTTTAACAGACCGCCCACAGACTGTCAGGATGGGGTCCAATTACTCCCCAGTCCTGACGCTCAGCACAGGAGCGCCACAAGGTTGTGTGCTGAGTCCCATCTTGTATACAATATACACTTACGACTGTATACCAACACACAGTACAAACAGGATCATCAAGTTTGCGGACGACACGACTGTGGTGGGACTGATAAACAACAACGACGAGTCTGCCTACAGGGATGAAGTCCAAAAACTGACTGTCTGGTGTACCAAAAACAACCTGGTACTCAACCCATCAAAGACAAAAGAGCTGGCCGTTGACTTCAGGAGGAAGAGGAGAGAGGAACCTGCTCCCTTATACATCAAAGGAGACATGGTGGAGAGAGTCACTGGCTTTAAGTTCCTGGGAATAAACATCTCCCAGGACCTCAAATGGCAAATGAACACCGTCACTCTCGTGAAGAAGTCACATCAGCGGCTGTATTTCCTGAGGTCTCTGCGGAGAGCAAATTTCTCACAGCCGCTGCTGTTGTCCTTCTACCGATGCGCCGTGGAGAGTATCCTCTCCTATGGAATCCTGGTGTGGTTTGCTAGCTGTACTGTGGCTGAGAGGAGGGCGCTGCAGGGAATTATTGCACATGTGATAATAAACTTGACTCTCAACTCTACATTGAAACTTGGAGCACCCACCCAACACCCAGAAGGTTGAGTTATTGTGTTGCACCATCTGAAATAAATGTAAGTTATAATGCAAGACGACCCTCTGAAGAAAACTGGAGGAATTATGTTTTGTAGTTGGAATATTAGGGGCGCCAACAAGCCAATTAAAAGGGGTAAGATTCTTGCCCAATTAAAATCACTCAATGCCGACATAATATTTTTTACAGGAAACGCATTTTAAAGTTCAAGCTCAGACCAGGCTGAAGGCCAATTGGATCGGTCAAACACATCACTCCTCTTATCTCTCCAAATCCAGAGGCACTGCAATTATAATCTGTAAGGGCATACCATTTAAACATAAAAACATAAAAACACCATTGCAGACAAAGAGGGGAGGTATGTCATAGTCTCTGGGGAGATACATTCTACCCCACTTACCATGGTAAATATTTATGCTCCTAACTTGGGGGAGATTTCAATTGCATTTTGGATCAATACCTTGATAAATCTGCTCAACAAAAGAGACATAACACAAAATCAAAATCCAGTGAACTCTTAAATACGTATATAAAAAATACAAACATAACAGACGTATGGAGGATTGCAAACCCTGCCAGAAGAGAATACTCCTTCTACTCATCAGTACATAAAACCTATACACGTATTGACTACTTTCTAGTGGACACTAAATAAATACCCTTCACAACTAACCTTTAAATACCATAATAGTACTATTTCCGATCATTCTCCGCTAACCTTCTCCTTAAAACTAGAAGGAATGTTTACTAAAAAATCATTCTGGAGGTTTAATCCTCAAATACTAAATAATCCGGATTGTTGTAAATACTTAAAACAACAGATGGAACTCTTTTTTGAGACAAATGATACCCCAGATATCTCGCTCTCCCTATTATGGGGATCTTTTAAGGCTTTTATTAGAGGTTCTATCAGTTCATATCAAGCATATCAAAATAAAAACAATAGGACGGAACAATTGCAACTAGAAGAACAGATCAGACAATTTGATTTAGAAAACGCGATAGATCCAACTATAGATAAACACAACAAATTAGCAATATTGAAATTTAAGCTAAACCAAATTCTATCTGCAAGAGTTATTAGATTATTTCAAATTACAAAACAGGAAAATTTCGAATTCGGCGACAAACCACACAAACTTTTAGCACGCCAGCTGAGAAAAGTTGTAAAGGACCATACTATCCTAAAAATTAAATCAGATAAAGGTGAACTGTTAACGCTTACAAAAGACATTAATGAAAGATTTGCCCAATTTTATCAAAACTTATATACATCCAAAACATCAACAGAGAGCAGAAAAACTACAAGCTTTCTTGACAACTGTAAACTTTCAATACTTAATCCGCTGGAACAAGAGGAATTAGGAGCACAGATTTCAATTAAAGAAATAGAAGAGACAATCAATTCACTGAAGAACGGTAAAACACCTGGACCAGACGGGTTCAGTAACGAATTTTATAAAAGATTTCACGAGGTAATTTCCCCACGTTTACACAATCTTTATACATATGCATTTAAAGAACATTACCACAAACACTAGCTAAATCAACTATCACACTTATACCCAAAAAAGATAAAGATCTAGAAGACCTGGAATCATACAGAGCAATCGTCCTGTTAAATACAGATCAGAAAATACTAGTGAAAACTTTGGCAAGAAGATTAAGGAAATACGTTAATAAATTAATGCATTCGGATCAAACGGGGTTTATACCCAAGAAACATACCCAAGAGACTAAAAAATAGTTTCTACCCATGTGCGATAAAAGAGCTAAATTCCAACAGAGAACACTGGGGAAGCAAAATGTAATTCCAAGAAATGCCGCCAAATTATTTTAAATTATTTTAAATTCTTTTAAAATACCTATTTATTATTTACTAATAAGTGTACATATGTGTTAATGGTTGTCGTGTTTGTATTTTTTTTAACCGGAGGAGATGTATTGGAATTTCGTTGCACAGTATTGTGCAATGACAATAAACGTATTCATTCATTCATATACCGTGGAGGTGAAATTGACTTAAAAGGGGAGGAGTGCGGTGTATGTAATAGAAATGGTGTTACCTGCCTCCAAGTTAAAGGGGGTGGAGTGTTAGGTATGTGATATAATTAGCATATGTGATGTCTTGTGCAAGGACGCATGCGCGGCGGAGACTCAAGGTGGCGTCCTGGAATAAAGAAGCTTGTTAGTTTACTCCCATGTCCGAGCCTTATTTAAGTCTGTTCTAAGCACCCAAATACACAACAGATATTGTCACAGATACTCTGTGCGTCTACCAGATCTATTCGTCTCATGATTTTGTACATGTGTTTGGATGTTGTCTGAATCTCTCTGCTTGTGATACTGCTACAAGCAAGATTTTAATTGTAGCAATACCTCATCATGCTTGCACATGTGATAATAAACTTGACTCTCAACTCTACATTGAAACTTGGAGCACCCACCCAACACCCAGAAGGTTGAGTTATTGTGTTGCACCATCTGAAATAAATGTAAGTTATAATGCAAGACGACCCTCTGAAGAAAACTGGAGGAATTATGTTTTGTAGTTGGAATATTAGGGGCGCCAACAAGCCAATTAAAAGGGGTAAGATTCTTGCCCAATTAAAATCACTCAATGCCGACATAATATTTTTTACAGGAAACGCATTTTAAAGTTCAAGCTCAGACCAGGCTGAAGGCCAATTGGATCGGTCAAACACATCACTCCTCTTATCTCTCCAAATCCAGAGGCACTGCAATTATAATCTGTAAGGGCATACCATTTAAACATAAAAACATAAAAACACCATTGCAGACAAAGAGGGGAGGTATGTCATAGTCTCTGGGGAGATACATTCTACCCCACTTACCATGGTAAATATTTATGCTCCTAACTTGGGGGAGATTTCAATTGCATTTTGGATCAATACCTTGATAAATCTGCTCAACAAAAGAGACATAACACAAAATCAAAATCCAGTGAACTCTTAAATACGCATATAAAAAATACAAACATAACAGACGTATGGAGGATTGCAAACCCTGCCAGAAGAGAATACTCCTTCTACTCATCAGTACATAAAACCTATACACGTATTGACTACTTTCTAGTGGACACTAAATAAATACCCTTCACAACTAACCTTTAAATACCATAATAGTACTATTTCCGATCATTCTCCGCTAACCTTCTCCTTAAAACTAGAAGGAATGTTTACTAAAAAATCATTCTGGAGGTTTAATCCTCAAATACTAAATAATCTGGATTGTTGTAAATACTTAAAACAACAGATGGAACTCTTTTTTGAGACAAATGATACCCCAGATATCTCGCTCTCCCTATTATGGGGATCTTTTAAGGCTTTTATTAGAGGTTCTATCAGTTCATATCAAGCATATCAAAATAAAAACAATAGGACGGAACAATTGCAACTAGAAGAACAGATCAGACAATTTGATTTAGAAAACGCGATAGATCCAACTATAGATAAACACAACAAATTAGCAATATTGAAATTTAAGCTAAACCAAATTCTATCTGCAAGAGTTATTAGATTATTTCAAATTACAAAACAGGAAAATTTCGAATTCGGCGACAAACCACACAAACTTTTAGCACGCCAGCTGAGAAAAGTTGTAAAGGACCATACTATCCTAAAAATTAAATCAGATAAAGGTGAACTGTTAACGCTTACAAAAGACATTAATGAAAGATTTGCCCAATTTTATCAAAACTTATATACATCCAAAACATCAACAGAGAGCAGAAAAACTACAAGCTTTCTTGACAACTGTAAACTTTCAATACTTAATCCGCTGGAACAAGAGGAATTAGGAGCACAGATTTCAATTAAAGAAATAGAAGAGACAATCAATTCACTGAAGAACGGTAAAACACCTGGACCAGACGGGTTCAGTAACGAATTTTATAAAAGATTTCACGAGGTAATTTCCCCACGTTTACACAATCTTTATACATATGCATTTAAAGAACATTACCACAAACACTAGCTAAATCAACTATCACACTTATACCCAAAAAAGATAAAGATCTAGAAGACCCGGAATCATACAGAGCAATCGTCCTGTTAAATACAGATCAGAAAATACTAGTGAAAACTTTGGCAAGAAGATTAAGGAAATACGTTAATAAATTAATGCATTCGGATCAAACGGGGTTTATACCCAAGAGACATTAGTTTAATAATTTGAGACGCCTTTTTAACATAATGTACTCACACAGAACTAAAGAAGAAGTCTTATCAATTATCTCATTAGATGCAGAAAAAGCATTTGACCAAGTAGAATGGAAGTATCTTTTCACAGTACTGCAAAAATTTCAGATGGGAGAAAATTTTATTTCATGGATAAAATTGTTATATGATAAGCCGACTGCCAGAATACTGACTAACCATGTACTGTCTCCTAAATTTCAGCTATCCAGTGGCAATAGACAGGGATGTGCATTATCACCCCTGTTATTTGCCCTCGCGATTGAACCTCTAGTGGAAAGTATAACCGTACATTTGAACATTCACGGCTATAATACTAAACACTCCAATAATAAAATATCATTATATGCAGATGATGTATTATTATATATCACCAATTCCCAAGTTAGCATTCCAAATATATTAAATCTTATAGAGGAATTCTGTTCCTTTTCAGGATATAGAATAAACTGGAACAAAAGTGAAATTATGGCAATAAAACGTCAAGAGCTGACACACCTTTTAGAATTCCCTTTTAGAATTGCTACGGAAAAATTTAAATATCTGGGTGTTCAGGTAACCAGAAAATATACTTCTCTATCCAACGCAAACTTCCCGCTTTTAGTTACTAAATTAAACGCTCTTGTTCAATTTTGGAAAACACTTCCGATGTCTCTAATAGGCAGAATAAATGCTATAAAAATGATCTTCCTCCCACAAATTCTCTATTTATTTCAATCAATACCGATATACCTACCTAAAATTTTTTTTTTTAAATCTTGATTCTCGGATCACAAACTTTATCTGGGATTATAAAACACAAATAATTCATAAACGACATCTATGTAAACCCAAAGAAATGGGCGGATTGGCTCTCCCCAATTTCTTATACTATTATTGGGCAACGAATATTAAAAATGTAATTTACTAGCTGGATAACGCATGCCAACAGGTAGACTGGTTAATAATGAAGAGAGAGGATTGCTTGCCTTTTAATATAGGTGCGATTCTTCTCTCCCCAACAAAGCTGAAGAACACACTATATGATAAAAAAATCTGATAATTCACAGCACTATACGAATCTGGAGACAAGTAAAATCAACTTTTAAACTAAGAAATGTATCTCTCCTCTCACCAATAGCTAGTAACCCTTTGTTCAAGCCAACTATTATAGATAAAACGTTTACAAATTGGGAAAGACTAGGAATTAAAAAACTTGGAGATCTCTACGAGATGGGAACTCTTCTGTCATTTCAGGAATTACAGTCGAAATACCACCTGAAAGGTAATCAATATTTCAGATATCTTCAAATTCGAGACTATTTGAAAACATATACCCATTACTACCAAACTCTGCTGCCAGATATATTAGACGAATGTATGAATAGAAACTCAGAGTCAAACAATTTAACATTATATTTGTATAACACCCTTCTAAATATAGACATTCCATTGTCAGACGCAATTAGAAGAGACTGGGAAGAGGAACTAGGCCTAAAAATTCCAAAAGACCGATGGGAAGAAAATCTTTTATATATATACAACTGTTCGATTAATGTTAGACATACTTTAATTAAATTTAAAACACTGCACAGACTCTACTATTCAAAGACTAAACTGAATAAGATATTTTCAAATGTACCTCCTATTTGTGGCAAATGTCTCCTTCAAGAAGCAACTATAACACATTCCTTCGCCTCTTGCATAAAACTACATAACTTTTGGAAAGGAATTTTTGAAATTTTCTCAAAAACATTAAAAACAAAACTGAACCCTCACACGGAACTGATTATTCTCGGAACATCAGAAGCCTACCCTCAGCTATCAATATTTCAAATGTTTCCTCAATTATGGCCTGATAACGGCGAAAAACGAATTCTTAAATTCTGTAAAAATACATCTGCCCTACTCTTAAAATGTGGATTACTTACATGTCTGAGACGCTACATCTTGAAAATATGAGACTTGTCTTAGCAGAAAAACCAGAGCAATTTTCGAAGACATGGACACCATTCATTGATTCATTACAAGGATAGTATGGTGCAACACTATTTTGGAATTAAATGGAATTAAGGGTTGGGTGATGGGTGGGGAGAGAAACGAAGCAGGTATATCATCACTTTTTGTTTTTCTTTCTGTTTTTGTCTTTTTATATTTTTCTTATTTCTTTTCTTACTCTTCGGCTACGCCAACTTGGTAGTCTAGGGGTTCTATTCTTGCACATTCACTTTCTCTCTCTATTGCTTTTTCTCTCTTCTTCTTTCTTATCTTGAGCTAAAAATTAAAATTGAAGCTGTACAATAAATGTGTTGTGTCATATGCCACGGGTTATACTTTTGCACACTGCTTCTAATAAAAATAAATAAATAAATTAAATTAAAAATAAATAAATCTCTACATTGCTTGATCCACTGAGTAATCCTAGCACGTACTGTTTTATTTCAGTTATTTATTTTCTGCAGTATTCTGCTTTCAGAGTCACATTAAATCAACTATTGGAAGTATGTTTCTTTCAAAACATGTACTGTATCAACTGAAAGAAGAAATAAATATTCAGGTGTTCATAATATGAAATAAAAACAGAAGAGACCCGTCATGATCTGGAAAAGGACAGTATATTCTGACATATTAACTGGGTGAAGATGCTGACCTCTTTCCTGATGCATTTATTGCATTTCCTCTCATAAGCTCCCTGAAATTGATATGTTCCGTGATTTCATAAAAATATGTGTTTGTGGCACTGCAGTTAAAAGAGGAAATGCCAAAGGAAGGTGATGTTAAAAACAGTTTGAAATTGATTGCAAATGCTTCCAACAGACAGATCATGTCCAGAATGGAAATCTTTGATGCATTTCCAGTTGGATAAAGGATGACCAGGAGGAAGGACGATTAACGTTCACCAACATATTTCTACATGCAGATAGTGACATTTAGCGATAAATAAGGAAAAGTATTCTCAGTGCCGGAGTGCTTCAGAGGAAATTCAAAACGATTTGTTCCTGTGTTACAGGTGGGCATTAAACAACCCCAAGGGAACTTTTAAAGAAAAGCAGACAGTAGTCAGTTTACTAACCAATTACTGCCTTTCAGGCCAAGTCATCAGATTTAGATCAATTGCTCATTTCCCTCAATTTACAATGGGATCTTGATGGGGTAATAAAGCAGCAAAGCACAACAGTAACACCGTCCACAAACGAGTGCCCTAAAACAAAGCAATGACCTCACAGGACCATTATCAGGCAATGTTTCACACACATCAGGCATTGAGGCTGATGGCCACAAGATGTTGTATATAAGGACTACTTACAGAGGGAAAAGTAGAGAGGAAGTTCATAAGTTCTAGGAACAGAATTTGGCCATTTGGCCCATCAGGTCTACTCCACCATTCAATCATGGATGATCTAGCTTTTCCTCTCAACCCCATTCTCCTGCCTTATTCCCATAACCTAGGAAGGGAATTTTAGAGAATGAATTCCAGTACCTTAACATTTGAAGGCATAATCTCCAATGATGAGTTAATAACATTTACTGATGATACAGTAGACAGTACTGCAGCTGAAGTACTGAAGGTTGTTGACTTAATAGAGATTGAACAAATAGAGAGAGGCAAGTTTATGGAAGGAGTTGAAAAAAAAAACCAGTGAGGGATGTAAAATCAAGGTATTTCTTAAACAGGAGACCAACATACATCATCAAGCCTAGGCTTACTGCTGCAACAAATGATCTGCAGGAGAAACTGAGCAGGTGAGGTAGTATCTGTCGAGGCAAATGGACATCAACATTGCAGGTCAGGACCCTTCATTTGGACTGAAAGAGTAGAGGGGAAAATAGCATATAAAGAGGTGAGTGGGAGGAGTGGGGTAAAAGTGCACAAGTGATGGGTTGTTCCAGATGAGGAGGGTCATTGAAGTCAGTGGGGGAGTGAAGGGTGGAAATAGCAACAGAGACTGGGGTGATAGGTGGAGAAACAAATGGCTGCAGATGATGGAATCTGATAGGTAAGGGTGAAGCATTGAACCAAATAAAGAAGGCAAGGTAGGCAGATGGGCATTACTGGTAATCAACAAGATATCAGTAATATTTGCAAGAAATATGCATTTTCTAACAGCCCAGATTCTGCTTAATCAGTCCAGTCATTGCTAGTCCCATTGCTGCGCTCATTTTCTGGAGCCCCTGGGATTCATATTATCACCAGCCTTCAATGTTGTGTCATCTTGCAAAATGGAGTGTACCCCCAAAGCAACTGAGCCTCAGAAGGCTGGGATCCTGCTCCATGTCTGCCCTGATTGCCTCATTTAGTTTAGTTTAGAGATAAAGTATGGAAACAGGCCCTTCGGCTCACCGAGTCCACACCGACCATTGATCACCCTTTCACACAAGTTAGATGTTATCCCTTTTACGCATCCGCTCCTTACACACTAAATATATTTTTACAGAAACCAATTAAACTACAAACTCCGGCTACAAGCTTCCTGATACCCCACTGCTGCCAAAGGCCACGGCACTGCCTTTAAATGTCTCTGATAATCAAAGGTATTAAATAAAACTAACAGAAAAAAATATGTATCAATCACTCTAAAACACATTTAACTGATATTAATCAATTAAAACATTAAGATAAAGTAAAGTTAACCAAAAAGCAAACCTGCAGTCCAGATTGGCATCCCTGTTCAACGGGATGGGGTCTCACCAGATGCATTGGCTTCTGACCTGCAGCTCAGCTCTCACTTACAGTACGTACTGCAGTACATGGGCATCGAGGTCAATGACAAGGTGACCCACAAACCGCAATGCTGGCGATTCTCGAACAAACTGCTGACAAATTGTTTTGGCCTGGTTGATATCATACATAAACTACTTTCGACATTGCTCAAAACCACTACAAAGGCCAGTCAAAAAATAAGTTTGTGCTTGCATTTAAATTTCATAATTTGAAATTTGCCTTTCAGGCTTTAAAAGCAATAACCCATTTGTAAGACATTTATTTCATGCAGTGTAAAAATGGGAAAGAGTCAGCAAGTGTCAAAGGCTTCAGCTCAGGAGATAATTCCCATAGGATAACTGTCCATCAGTTTAATGTTGGGCTTTTAGATCTTTCACTTCTGCTCACTACTCATTGGTTTTAAAGGGCTGAAACAGAAACAGAACACTTATGATACCACTAGACTTGTCAAAGGACTGTTGTTTGATTTGTGTTGTTACAATGAGTTTGCTACAACCACAGACATCTACTTAATCAGGAATGACACATGATTTGAATTAAGGTAATTTCATCTTTGTATCATTTCTTCTACAGAGAACTATCAACTGCATTGTGAAGTTGGAAAATCATATTTCAGACATGAAAGTTTTATTTTACAATCCCATCATTTCAAGTAGAGATTTATTCAGTCTCAGTCATTACATTTTTTGTTTAATTTAGTTTATTATTGCCACATGTACTGATGCACAGTTAAAAGCTTTTGTTTGCATACTATCCAGTCAACAAAAAGTCTATACATGAATACAGTGAATAAAGGATAAAACATTTAGTGCAAGATATAACAATGAGGTCCAATAAAATCTAATTTAAAAATAGTTCAAAGGTCTCCAATGAGATAGATGGGATGTCAGGATCACACTTTAGTTGAGGAGAGGACTGTACAGTTGCCTGAGAACAACTGGGAAGAAATTATTCCTGAAGGAAGAAACAGTTATTCTTTTCCTGTTTCCCTCCATGTCCTATGCTCTACACCCTCCGACATTATCTCCTTCCTTTCTCAGTTGCTGGTCTTCAGCCCACTTCATTGCCAGAGTGATGCAAACTAGAAGAACAGCACCTCATATTCAACTGAGTAGGTTACAACCCAACAGCATGAATATTGCATTTGAATTCCCCAATTGCAGGTACCTACTCCCCGTTTCATCTGCTCAGCTTCTCCCCTTTCTTTCCTACCCCCACCCCAACATCTTCCTCCCCCTTCCTCCATCTACAATCACCTACACCTCCCTACCCCAGATCCCCCAGATTTCTTCCTCCCCACCTTCCTTACTTCCCACCATCCTCTAGCTCTACATTTCACTCCCCACCTTTCTTTCTTAACAGTTTCCACAATTTATTCCATATTGCCATATCCATTCATGACTAAGGCTTAGTACAAGATTGCACAACATATGGACTGCTTACCTATTACAACTGATGATTAATTTTATTATTGTTTATTGTAAATGTATTTGTAGTGTTGTTGCATTAATGTGCCTGTAAAGCTTCACTGTTCCGGATCAGGTGTGTATAACAATTAAACACTCTTTACTCCTCATGTCCAGACTTTATTACCATCTGCACCCTTTCTTCTCCCACCCGACACATCTGCTAATCAACTCCTCCTTACCTGGATCCACCTGTCGCCCAGCAACTCCTACCACAGCCTTTCATCGCACAGCTATCTACTAACGATGTCCCCTCTACTACATCAGTTTGAAGAACAGTACAATATTCATGCTGTTGGGTTGTAACCTACTCAGTTGAATATGAGGTGCTGTTCTCCTAGTTTGCGTGTGACATCACTCTGGCAATGAAGTGGGCTGAAGACCAGCAACTGAGAAAGGAAGGAGATAATGTCGGAGGGTGTAGAGCATAGGAAATGTGTCCATTTCCACCACAAATTCCACCCACTGAGTTAACCTTGCCTGACAACTTACACCCCAGACTTTTCCTCTCCTACCTGCTCGCATCGGGCAGAGGATATAAAAATTTGAAAGCACGTACCACCAGATTCACTTCTCCACTGTTATCAGACTACTGAACGTACCCCTGGTAAGCCAATCTGCCAATACTACCTCATTGCAGTCTTACACTTTGTTTACCTGCATTTTCTCTGCAGCTGTAACATTTTGATGCTCTTACACTGTATTCTGCACTATGGATATTTTTCACTTTGCTCTACCTGTGGTACTCTATATGCCTTGATTGAACTCATGTACGGTATTATTTGACTGGATAGCATGTAAATGAAGTTTCTCTCTGTATCTTGGTACACATACTAATAACAAATCATTACCAAATGAGAGCATGTTGGTTAAGAATGTAAATATGAAATGATGTTATATTTCACTGTCCTGTACTGCCTGACATGGCTGTTGCATATTTTCCCCCATATCGTCACTGACATTGATCTTTCTGGTGGACCACATGAAGGAAAAGCACTTTATTCCTTTGCCATAATGCCTGCATCAAAGTTTTGCTGGTGTGGTTGTCAACTATGGGATTCCATTCGACTGCTTCACTTCCATTATCAACTCTTTGTTTATGAGTCACAAACATTTAGGCTGACACACCAGCACTGCCTTGAGGGAGTTCCACATTGTTGGACATGCCATCACTATTTTAAAGAAGAGAGTTAACCCTGATCTTCTGACCAACAAACAATATTATCTAATCTGATTATTTGGTCATTACAAAACTGCAGCATATGGGGACATGCTGTTTGGAAATCAGTTCTGATTAAGTTTTAGAGCGTGTTACTAAAATACTTCACTTCACTGACGGAAGAACTGTAGGAAATCCATATTCGGCAGGAAATGGTGTTGGGACTGAAGGCTGATAAATCCCCAGGGCCTGCGGGTCTGCATCCAAGGGTACTTAAGGAAGTGGCTCTAGAAATCGTGCATGAATTGGTGATCATTTTCCAATGTTCTATAGATTCAGGATCAGTTCCTGTGGATTGGAGGGTAGCTAATGTTATCCCCCTTTTTAAGAAAGGCGGGAGAGAGAAAACAGAGAATTATAGACCAGTTAGCCTAACATCGGTGGTGGGAAAGATGCTGGAGTCAATCATAAAAGATGAAATAACGCCACATTTGGATAGCAGTGACAGGATCGGTCCGAGTCATCATTTATTTACAAAAGGGAAATCATGCTTGACTAATCTTCTGGAATTTTTTGAGGATGTAACTAGGAAAATGGACAAGGGAGAGCCAGTGGATATAGTGTACCTGGACTTTCAGAAAGCATTTGATAAGGTCCCACATAGGAGATTTGTGGGCAAAATTAGGGCACATGGTATTGGGGATAGAGTGCTGATGGATAGAAAATTGGTTGGCAGACAGGAAACAAAGAGTAGGGATTAACGGGTCTCTTTCAGAATGACAGGCAGTGACTAGTGGGGTATCACAAGGCTCGGTGCTGGGACCGCAGCTATTTACAATATACATCAATGATTTAGATGAAGGAATTCAAAGTAACATTAGCAAATTTGCAGATGACACAAAGCTGGGTGGCAGTGTGAACTGTGAGGACGGTGCTATGAGAATGCAGGGTGACTTGGACAGGTTGGGTGAATGGGCAGATGCAGTTTAATGTGGTTAAATGTGAGGTTATCCACCTTGGTAGTAAAAACAGGGAGGCAGATTATTATCTAAATTGTGTCAAGTTGGGAAAAGGGGAAGTACAACGGGATCTGGGTGTCCTTGTTCATCAATCAATGAAAGTAAGCATGCAGGTACAGCAGGCAGTGAAGAAAGAGAATGGCATGTTGGCCTTCAAAACAAGAGGAGTTGAATATAGGAGCAAAGAGGTCCTTCTGCAGTTGTACAGAGCCCTATTGAGACCACACCTGGAATATTGTGTGCAATTTTGGTCCCCTAATTGGAGGAAGGACATTCTTGCTATTGAGGGAGTGCAGCGTAAGTTTACAAGGTTAATTCCCGGGATGGCGGGACTGTCGTATGCTGAGAGAATGGAGCGGATGGGCTTGTATACTCTGAAATTTAGAGGGGATCTTATTGAAACATATAAGATTATTAAGGGTTTGGACATGGTAGAGGTAGGAAACATGTTCCCGATGTTGGGGGAGTCCAGAACCAGGGGCCACTGTTTAAGAATAAGGGGTAAGCCATTTCGAACGGAGATGAGGAAACACTTTTTCACACAGATGGCTGTGAGTGTGGAATTCTCTGCCTCAGAGGGTGGTGGAGGCCAGTTCTCTGGATACTTTCAAGGGAGAGTTAGTTAGGGCTCTTAAAGATAGCGGAGTCAGGGGATATTGGGAGAAGGCAGGAACAGGGTACTGATTGGGGATGATCAGCCATGATCACATGAATGGTGGTGCTGGCTCGAAGGGCTGAATGGCCTACTCCTGCACCTATTGTCTATTGTTTATTGCTTTTGGAACATCCTAAGATTGTGGAAAATAATTTATGATGACAGCTCTTTTGTCAACCTCTTCAATCAGGTAACTACTAACAGATGGTACACAAAAATGCTGGAGAAGTTCAGCGGGTGCAGCAGCATCTATGGAGCGAAGGAAATAGGCAACGTTTTGGGCCGAAACCCTTCTTCAGACTGATAGGGGGTGGCGGGAAGAAGAAAGGTTTCGGCCTGAAACGTTACCTATTTCCTTCGCTCCATAGATGCTGCTGCACCCGCTGAGCTTCTCCAGCATTTTTGTGTACCTTCGATTTTCCAGCATCTGCAGTTCCTTCTTGAACAACTGCTAACAGATAACTGGATGGCATGGTGGTGCAGCAATAGAGTTGTTGCCTTACATCACCAGAGACCCTGGTTCGATCCTGACTACCATGGGTGTTGTCTGTACGAATTTTGTGCATTCTTCCTGTGACTGCGTGGGTTTTCTCCAGGTGCTCTGGTTTCCTCACACATTCCGAATACATAGATGTTTGCAGGCTAATTTGGCTTCAGCAAAAATTGTAAACTCTCCTTAATGTGTAGGATAATGCTAGTATGAGGAATACTGGTCTGCATGGACTCGGTGGGCCGAAGGGCCTGTTTCCATTCTGTATCTCTGAACTAACCTAAACTAAGATCAATGGGACATGACAATGATGGGCGAATTGCAGGCGGCTACACTTCTCAAAACAACACTATTCTTTAAGCTGTTATAGGCCTTTAAGGTGAACAACAGCTGTTAGAAGTCCTGGCATTTGTCCGAAGTATTTAAGTGACCTGAAGCCAGATGCAGCGCTAGGTTTGGGGGCGTTGATGCAAAGCACATCTGATTTGCACTCACCCAACACTGGAGTCATCTACGAAGGGGCCAGTTAACTGATCCTCAGAGGTCTAAGTCTGTATGTGAGGGGGAAGTAATTTTTACAGCTGTATTCCCAAGTTGCATGAATAAAAGTGGAATTCAGCTGGAAGTCATCAGTAATGTTCCAATCGCCCACCCTCCCCATGCAAAGATTGCCAAGATTTATCAACGTTTTTGCACTACAAGTGGAAGTCTAAAACAAGGGATGTTGTGTTTGGCAGTAATAAAATAAAAATTGCCAAAGAGACAGAGTGACCGTGGTTTACTTCTGGGATAGTGCATGTCTAGGCAGACAGCCCTTGTACACTCCATGTGCTTGAAACCAAGGAATTCCACACCACAAGGAATTGAGAACGCAGAGATATTTTAAATGTGCAATAGTGCATGTGGAGGATATAAAGTCTATGCCTTGGCTCTGAGTGTGCAAGCATTAAGTTGCAATGATAAAAATAAAATCAGGACTCTCTAAGAGTATGGGTGAGTTCATGTCCATGGCATTGAGCTCTTCTCCCTTATTTGTTCAGGTGCCCTTGACAAGGAAAGCACAGGCAGGCGATGATTATTCATTCTCTCCTCTTCTACGTCATATCCTGGTGCATACTTGTTTTACCTCCACAGGAGAAAGGCTTTTGCTTGCTTATGCTGCTTCTTGTTCCTCAAAAGTTGCAATATTTTTATAAACTATAAACTGCTGGTAAGATTTCCATGGCCAGAGTAATTGAACCTTTTCTTTTCCATTTCTAACCAAACTCACTTGTCGCACTATGAACCACCTGCCTCAGGGTTTCCTTTGTCGAATCATTTGTAGACTAGAACCCAGTTGCCAATGCAGCTTTCCCCATATTCAGCAAAAGGAGAGGGCAAAGGGAATGAGTGTAGTGTAAGGAATTTTCTGTACATTGGTACAAATGTTGTTTCAGTCTTTCTTCAGCTTCATATTAACATTAGGTCATTGACAGCTGCTCACAAGACTGGAAAGGAAAGAAATTTAAGCTAAACTAGACCAAGTGCGGACCCGTTGGGCCCCGTCCCCCAACAAAATATTCCACCACTGACCGATAGCCCCCAACTGCGCAGGTGCGGCTGAGGGGTACCCATAGTGACACCAGATATCCCTGTTGTGAGAGTCACAGCAACCTGCCCCCAACTGCGCCTCGCCATCCCTCTTTCTATCCCTATCCATTCCCCCTCATCCCCCAGCACTCCCTCTCCCTCCTCTTCACCCGCCTTCTTCTTTCCCCTCTCCTCTCCCCTCCTCTCTCCCTCCCTCCATAACCCCTCTCCCCTCCCTCCCACATTCCTCTCCCTCACACCCCCTGCTCCCCCACTCCTCACCTTCACCCTATCCCACCCCCCGCACAATGAATATAGCAATGTTTTTTTTAATAAAACCTCCCCCTATCCCATCCCCACCCCTCCACAAGGAAAATTGCAATGTTTTTTTTTAATTGAAACCTCCTCCCCATAATGAAAATCGCAATTTTTCTTTATAATAACCTAAACACAATGTTAGCTGTTAATGAAAATGGAAGGTACACAAAATTGCTGGGGAAACTCAGCGGGTGCAGCAGCATCTATGGAGCGAAGGAAATAGGCGACGTTTCGGGCCGAAACCCTTCTTCAGATGAAAATGGAAGTATTTGATTAAAACAGTTTTTTTGAAAGTCGCGATTTTTTAATGTAAATGAGATTCGGGAACCCATTGTAACTCAGTATAGGAGTAAAGGGGTTCGTCTGCAGTTGTATAGGGCTCTGGTGAGACCACATCTGGAGTATTGTGTACAGTTTTGGTCTCCTAATTTGAGGAAGGACATCTTGTGATTGAGGCAGTGTAGCGTAGGTTCACGAGATTGATCCCTGGGATGGCGGGACTGTCACATGAGGAAAGATTGAAAAGACTAGGCTTGTATTCACTGGAGTTTAGAAGGATGAGAGGTTATCTTATAGAAACATATAAAATTATAAAAGGACTGGACAAGCTAGATGCAGGAAAAATGTTCCCAATGTTGGGCGAGTCCAGAACCAGGGGCCACAGAATAAAGTGGAGGTCATTTAAGAGTTGTGAATTTGTGGAATTCCCTGCCACAGAGGGCAGTGGAGGCCAAATCACTGGATGGATTTAAGAGAGAGTTAGATAGAGCTGTAGGGGCTAGTGGAGTCAAGGGATATGGGGAGAAGGCAGGTACGGGTTATTGATAGGGGACGATCAGCCATGATCACAATGAGTGGCGGTGCTGGCTTGAAGGGCCGATTGGCCTCCTCCTGCACCTATTTTCTATGATTCTATGTTTCTATGTAACATGGCTGATGGGCAGGGCATGGAAAAGTGGTTTAAAAAGTGTTTTTTGTAAAGTTTAAAATGTCAATAACTTGTAAAATATAACATAAATCCGAACGAAACTTGTTTCATTTACATCCCAGGGCAATGGTGAGAAAGGTGGGCCAAAATTATAGCGCTATCATGTAACGTCTTGGGATATCACATATATATAGACAGAGAGTCAGAGGATCCAGTGCAGTAGTGAGGCGGGTAGGAGGCTGGAAGTTGGTACATAAGTCAATGACAGCAGGTTCAATCAGTATGATATGCTGGAGCATGACATGGCAAAAAAAAATTGGCTGGATTAAATTGCATTTATTTCAATGCTCGTGGCCTGACAGATAAGGTAAATGTTCTCAGGGCATGGATTGGTATGTGTGATTGGGACATTAGAGCCATTACAGATGCCTACTGAGGAAGCAACAGGACTGTTAGTTTAATGTTCCAGGGTGAAGGTGGGGGTAAAAGAGGAGGGGATGGGTGTTTTATCGATTAAGAAAAACATTACAGCAGTAGGCCAAGATAACATTACTGAAGGATCATCCAATGAGGTTATCACTTTGATGATTACCTTGTTGGGGTTGTACTATAGGGCCCCAAATAGACAATGTGAATTAGAGGAGAAATATGGTGGGAGATAGCACACAGCTGCAAAACTAATAGGGATATTATTGTAGGGGATTTTTACTTTCCCAATATAAACTGGAATATCACAGTGTCAAAGGTTTAGATAGAGTAGAATTTGTTATATGTTCGGGAAACTTTCCTCAGGCAATATGTAGAGGGCCTTACAAGGGAGATGGCAAAGGTTGAAGTTTGCTCATTGGCACTAGCAGGGCTGGTAACTAAAGTGCCTATGAGCAAGCCTTTTTGGAACCAGCAATCACAGTTCTATTAGCTATAAAATAGTTATGGATAAGAACAGGGCTGGTCCTCAAGTTAAACTCCTAAAATTGGGACAAGACCAATTTTGATGGCATTAGACAGGGACTTGCAAAGTTTCATTGGAGTAGGTTGTTTGTGGTCAAAGAGACAAACAGAAATAGCGATGGTTGTAAAAGTTCAAGATGTGCAAACTCCTCTTGAGTGAAGAGCAAGACAGGTCGGAGTAAGGAACAATGGATGATGAGAGAAATCGAGGCTGTGGTCAGGAAAAAGAGGAGGAATAGGCAGCTGGAATCAATTGTACCTCTGGAGGAGGTTAGGGGATTGAGGAGCATACTTAAGAAAGTAAATCAGGAAGGAAAAGGCAGCATGAAATAGTTCTGGCAGATAGGATTAAGAGAATGCAAAGAGATTTTATATATTAAGGGAAAAAGAGGAACTAGAGAGAGAGTAGGGCCCCTCAGAAAACAAAGTGGTCATCCATGTGCGGAGCTGCAGAGATAGGCACGGTCCTCAATGAATATTTATCTTCTGTTTTTGCCACGGAGGGAGATGTGAAGACCAGGGGCACTTCAGAAAGTTAATGGAGATCTTTTGAGGACAGTCAATATTATATACAGCAAACATTTTACAAGGATGTTGCCAGGACCTGAGCAAAAGGGAGAGGTTGGGAAGGCTAGCACTTTTAGTGCAAGAGGCTGAGGATTTATATTGTAGAGGTCTATAAAATCATGATAGTAATAGAAAGGGTGAATGCAAACTGTTTCATCCAGGATAGGAGAATCAAGAACGAGAGTGCATAGGTTTCAGTAAGAGGTGAAAGATTTAATAGGAACCTAAGAGGCAACTATTTTCACATAGAGGATGAAGGGTCTATTGAATGAGCTGCCAGAACAAGTTGAAGTGGGTACCATAATAACATTTAAAAGACATTTGGACAGATTCATGGGTAGAAAAATGTTAAGGAGATATAGGCCAAACATGGGCAAAAGGGACTGGCTTAGAAGGAGCATCTTGGTTGGCATGGACATGCAGGGCTGGAAGCATGTTGCCATGCTGTTTGACTATGGTTAGTGACTCTAAATGCAAAGAATAAACAATGTGATTTAAAATCCAACATAGATATGTTGAGTTTAGTTTAGTTTTAGTTAGTTTAATTTAATATGGTCACATGTACTGAGATACAGTGTTTTGTGTGTTATCCAGTCAAAATATATATGATGAGTACAATCATAATCTTCCCACAAGTATAAGATTGGAACAAGTGCAATGGAGAATAGTTGATCCTCTTCTGGGAAAACACACTACGTAGTGGCCATTTGGCTTATTTTGTGTGTCATTAATTATGGCAATTGTCTTTAAATTTATTCCATAGTCAGGAGCGTGTTTGGTACTGGGTTTCTTGCGTAGAAACTTAGTTTTAATTTAGCTCGGAGCTACATGGCAGAAGGAACACCCAAACATTGACCATGTAGAATTTGCCGAGACACGAGGAGGTTTCGAACATTTAAAAGCGATATGCTGGAGTTTGACGAAGATTAATGTGTACGTCAGAGAAGAAGGTTGGATGAATATTTTATTGTTTTTCTTCAACAATAAATAAACTATTAATCAAAAGACTGTTATGAAGATTTATCAGTGAAGAAGCTCTGAAGGTCTCATGGAGAGCTCTCATGCATATTACGCCATTCTCCTAAAGCCATGTAGTTTCTTGTGGCTAGATGGAGTAATCTTTTGAACTATATAAAAATCTGCCTACACACATAGTGTTGCCACGTTCCAGCACCATCTTGCAATTTTCACATCTCAAGTCTCTGAAATCAAGTCTGATCTTGGCCTAAGGAGATCTACATTTCTTATTTTCTCACTAAGTCTCTGGATCCATGATGTAGGGGTCAGCCTGGCCTAGGATGGTGCTGCTAGTTCAGTTCATGGCCACCACTGCCCCATGCAGCTATTCCAAGCCATGCACAACCTGTTCACCCACCTGACTGTTCTTGGGCCTTCAGCATCCACCTCAGCTTCCCACTCGCACCACAATCTGTGGCCCCTGTAACTGCACCAACTGACATCTCCCGCAGATCACATCAGGACAATTACTGCGAGAAACGGAAGGATTGTTTGAAGAATGAGCTGGATTGTTTGAAGAAGGCTGCCTTAGTTTGCTCTCCAAGGTGTGTCCTGTCCAAAGGACTGGTGTGCACCATCTCCTTACTGCAGCTGATAATTTGGTTCAATGTTACACACTCTACTTGCAAAACAATGGCACTTTCCATTCCCACTCTTCTGTTGCTTCAAGCATGCTTGCTTTCAAAATTTTCTCCATATCAATGAAATGTCATTGACCTAAACCATGAATTCAGTTCTTCTCTGCACAGATGTTACCTGAGCTGCTGAGTTTGGATAAGCTGCCAAAAGAAATGGTAGAGAAGAGTGTGATTACAACATTAAAAAGACAGTTGGTATATGGATGGCAAAGGTTATCGACCAAGCGCAGGCAAGTGGGACTAGATCGGACAGGCAACTTGGTCAGTATGGACATGTTGGGCCAAAGGGTCTGTATCTTTGTTTTAGTCTCTGACAAAAATCCCTGTCCCACGGTACGAGTTCATTCCAAGAGTTCATTCCAAGAGTTCTCCCGAGTTTGAATCAGGGCAAACTCTGATTTACGATAATGGCCACTCGTGGACATTTTTCATCATGTTGAAAAATCTTCACGAGTCTTCCCGACTACCTGCCGTTAGCACTAAGAGACGTCCCCGAGCTCCGACGTACCCGCTACGTCAATTCTCCGTGCTTACCACGAGTTTGATATTTTAAAAACTCGGGAGAGCTCTTGGAATGAACTCGTACCGTGGGACAGGGCTATTAGTAATTGGGAAGTGGAACATGAGTACGTGATTGGGAGGAAGCAATGAGCAGGTGATCAGGATGATGTCAGACAGATGGTGGAGTTAGCAGATAATTAAAATAATTGTCATTGAAGTGTTAAAGTCTAAAACATATGCTGAACATATGTATAGCCAGTAAACTTTGAGGGGCTATTTAATAAAGAATATTTTGGGAATTCATGTCTTGGATCAATCTAGTTAAACAATTAAGGGCAGGACCACTGGCAGTGCATTTGGAACCATGCACACTCTTTCCAAAGCCATCTCACCTCCCCATGGTTAGTATTTCAAGATCTCTGCATCCAATTGATAAGTTTTCAGTGCAAAATAATTTCCTTTTATATTCTGTCCTTCAGTACATGAAAACACTTGACTAATTAAAATTTGACATCTACAAGCAAACACCCTGTATTTATATGTAGGAAGGAACTGCAGATGCTGGTTTAAACTGAAGATAGACACAAAATGCTGGAGTAAGTCAGCGAGATAGAATAGATCATTGTTAGCTTGAAGTAGGTAACAACAAAGCAAACAGATAAAATGTAATCAGAGACAGTCAGACTAGTCGGGGAAATGGGAAGGGAGAGGGATGGAGAGTGAGGGAAAGCAAGGGTTACTTGAAGTTAGAGAAGTCAATGTTCATACCACTGGGGTGTAAGCTACCCAAGAGAAATATGAGGTGCTGTTCCTCCAATTTGGCCTGGGCCTCACTCTGACCATGGAGGAGGCCCAGGTCAGAACGGTCAGTGTGGGAATGGGACGGGGAGTTAAAGTGTTTATGTAAGTAAGTTTATTGGCCAAATATTCACATGCAAGGAATTTGTCTTGGTGCTCCGCCCACAAGTAACAACATGACATACAGTGACAATTACGAATGACTCAGAAAACACTAAATATTAATAATAATAAAACATTAATAATAATAAAACAATAATGATATAACACCATTGATCAAGCAGGTGAACCAACAAAATACAACCGGGAGATCAGGTGTTACATTCCCCTGCAACCGCAGGAGATGCAACACCTGTCCCTATACCTCCCCCCTCGACTCCGTCCAAGGACCCCAACACTCTTTTCAGTTCACTTGCACCTTTTCCAACCTCATCTACAGTATCTGCTGTTCCAGGTGTGGACTCCTATATATCGGCGTAACCAAGGGCAGGCTCGGCGATCGTTTCGCTGCACACGTCTGCTCAGTCTGCCTAACCCTACTGATCTCCCGGCTGATGAACACTTTAATTTCCCCTCCCATTCCCACACTGACCTTTCTGTCCTGGGCCTCCTCCATTGTCAGAGTGATGCCCAGTGCAAATTGGAGGTACAGCACCTCATATTTCGGTTGGGCAGCTTACACCCCAGTGGCATGAACATTGACTTCTCTAACAAGTAACCCTTGCTTTCCCTGTCCCTCCATCCCTCCCCGTTCCCATTTCTCCGATCTGTCTGACTGTTTCCGACTACATTTTATCCCTGTTTGCTTTGTTGTTACCTTCTCCCAGCTAACAATGATCTATTCTACATTTTCTATGATCTCCATCCCCTTTGTTCCAATTTCACACCTTATGCTTCCTTATCTATGTATCTCCCTCCCCCCTGACTTCAGTCTGAAGAAGGGTCTCGACCCGAAACGTCATCCACTCCTATCCAGCGATGCTGCCTGTCCCACTGAATTACTCCAGCATTTTGTGTCTACCCTGCATTTATAGAACTCTTTCAATGTAGACGATTCACCAAAATGCAGTGTGCAGATCAACTAAAGATAACGTTAAACCATGGAAGCACATTGACACCTCTGCTTCTTCAGAAAACTAAGGAAATTTGGCATGTCTCAATTGACTCATCACATTCTATAGATGCATCTTATTGGGATGCTTCACATCTTCGTTACCAACAGCCTGCCCAAGCTTGCAAGAATTAGCAGAGTTGTGGGCGAAGCTCTGTACATTAAATCAGCCTCCACCGCATTGACTATCAACACGTTACGCTGCCTAGGGGAAACAACCTACATAATCAAGGACCACTCACACCCTAGTAATTTCCTCTTCCCTTTTCCCTCGCCTGGCAGAAGATACAAAAGCTTGATAACATGTCAGCATCTGACATGTGGGAGTCATTTACAGGCCAGTTCAGCATTGTTCAGAAGCGGCATATTCCAGTAAGGAAGTGGGATGAGGATGGTGAAGGAAGGGAACCTTGAATGACCAAGGAGGTTGGTAGGAAATGGTGCTGAGGTGGATCGGATCGGTCTTGATCCTGATAAATGGCTGAGCAGGTTCAACAAGGCTGATGATTACCTTTATACCATTTCTTGTGCTCTTATGAAACCATTGATTTCCTTCCACATCCCACAGCGCAACTCTCACACCAAAGATAAACAGCAGTATCAACTAAGATCTGCAGTTTGGAACAGGAGTGAGATCACCCAGGAATGAAGCTGTTGTGATTTCTTGTGGGCAGTCAATGTCTTCCTCCAAAGTGTAACAACTGTATAGATATAGCTGCAGAAAGCTTCTCGAGCCAATGCTCAATCCATTTATCATTGGGAAATTTAAAATAACCTGTACATATGTTTATTCTTGCACAAACCACAGGCATTTTCCTGCCCACTACAAAAATAATAACAAATTAAAATTAATTTATGATATTTCTAATTAAAAGTGTTACCATACAAATAAAGATGAGAAATGTCAATAGAGTTAAGATTTGAATAGTTGCTGCACTAACAAGTTTCATGGTTAATGATCAGAAGAGGAGATCATTTTTAACCTGTTTTGATTTGGAAGTTATTACTTAAAAACATATGCAATATAGATGCAGTAAAACATGGAAGTAAATGGAAAAGGGAATTGGGGGAAAAAAGGACAAATATGAAAAAAAGAGTTGTGAATCCATGAGGAAAGGAATGCAGAGTGGGAATAATTGCATTGTCCTTCTAATAATTAGCAGAAATAGAGAGAGAGTTAGTCATTGCTCACTGGGGATCATCTCATCACTTGCTCAGCAGACTGGGACACTCATGAGAACAAATATCTGAATTAACACATTAATCCAGCACCGAGGCTGCTGCCTTATCAATGGTGGCATCCTTTAGATTACATGATGAACTGAACATTTTGGGGCAGTTGTAAAAGATAGTTTAATGCCAAGTAAAAATGGGACATATCCCTGATGTCTAAACAATATTTCACCCTTCAATCAACCATTTAATCATTGTCACAATTATGTTTGTTGGACTTGCCACATGCAAATGGAGAGACAAATTTCCTGGATTATAAGTGACTGCACTTTATTGGCTGAAAATTTTCAATTGCGAAAGTGCCTTTCTTTTTCTCTCTGTGATTCAATTATATTTCAACCAAACTTGCTGCCAGGGGAAAGCAAGTGCCTCTCATCCTTCACTTGCTCTCATCTCATCTCATCCTCTCATCCTTGCTGCTGATACAAACTTGGCTTATTTTGGTTCTGCTGAATGACGCCATTCTGATGCTGCTTTGGTGAATTCCTGCACCATATTTCATGTAATGGGGAGTCATTGCACATGTGAGCCAGAGAAAAGTCCACCCACAGAATAGCAAATCTACTCTGCCATCTGTCAGAATTGTTAAGAACATTGAATGGCCCTGACTCAAAGGCATATTAACCCAGTACCCGAGTTCTCCAATAGAACAACTTCATTTTGCCTTTTCAGGGTATTTTTTAAGCAAAACTAAGGAAGACATTTTTTAACTAAGTAAGAAGCAGATTATTGTCTCATACCTACTTCTTCCAAGCAATTGTTACTGTCCATTGCAATCAATAGGGTCACTATCCCTCAATACTGCTATACTACGTGAGGAAGTCTAGGTCAGAGCCAGGAAAGTGAGTGTTAGCGTGGAACCCTCCTCAAGTGTAGGATTTTACAGTTCATGCGCAAGATGTGAACTTCCAATAATGTTCCTGTTCCTTGACCTCTCTGCATTCTGTTCTACATTGCAATAATCAGTCTTTAGGTCATCAGTCTGAATCACCGCTTAACTCGCATCATACTGTAATCCACATTGTATTGTATTGTATATCTTTATTGTTATTTTCCTGAGTACTCACATACCCAGACAAAACAAAAAAACGTTACTCAAACCAGTGTCCATTCAGTGTGCAGTAAAAAATAAATAGAAATAAAAATACATATATCATGAACAAGTTTAACACTACTCTCAACTAAACATCAACAGGCGTTCCGATCGGCAGCGGCACGACAGTGGCTCTGTCCAGGTTGGTGGTTGGTGCGCGATACTTTGGCAGGGGGCAAAGTCCGTTTAACAGTCTTATAGCCTGCGGGAAGAAGCTGAGGAGCATCCTGCTGGTTTTGCAGCTAATGCTCCTGTACCTCTTCCCAGATGGCAGGATGGAGAATATGTGATGCGATGGGTGGTAGGGGTCTTTGATGATGGAGATGGCTCTGTTGATACATCTCTTCCTGTATATGTCCAGCAAGAAAGGGAGTGGAGCACCAATAATCCTGCTGGCGGTCTTCACAATCCTGTCAAGTTGGTGCCGTTCGTACGCCTTGCAGCTCCCGAACCAGGAAGTGATGCCGTTGGTTAATGTGCTCTCGATTGTCCCCCTATAAAAAGTTCGTAGATGTGTAGTGGGGAGACCTGCTTTACGTAGTCTTCGGAGAGGGTGTAGTCGCTGCTGGGCTCTCTTGACCAGTGCTGTGGTGTTGGTTGTGGACATCAGGTCATCTGACAGGTGGAGTCCTAGGAACTTCACGCTGCTGACCCTTTTCACATCAGCTCCATCGATGTGCAGAGGTGTATGGTGTTGTTTTCCCGCCCTCCTGAAGTCAACCACCATCTCCTTAGTTTTTCCCACGTTGAGAATGAGGTTGTGGGATTTGCACCATCCTGTGAGCAGCTCCACCTCCATCCTGTACGCCGACTCATCATTGTCACTGATGAGACCCACCACTGTTGTGTCATCAGCGAACTTGTTGATGAAGTTGTTATTGAGTCTAGCAGTACAGTCGTGTGTAAGCAGACTAAACAGCAGGGGGCTTAGGACACAGCCTTGGGGCGAGCCAGTGCTCACGGCTATGGTTTTTGATGTCCTACTGCCCACCCTGACTGTCTGCTGCCGTTGTGATAGAAAGTTCAGGACCCAGTTACATGTGCCAGCATCAACCCCCAATAGCTCCAACTTCTCCACCAGCTGCTGCGGAATGATTGTGTTAAACGCAGAGCTGAAGTCTATGAAGAGGATCCTGGCATAAGTATTTTTCCGATCAAAGTGTGACAGTACGAGGTTCAGTGTTGTTGAGACTGCGTCCTCTGTGGATCGGTTGGCTCTGTAGGCGAACAGCAGTGGGTCTAGGTCGGCAGGTAGACTCTTTTTGATGTGCTGCATATGCCACTAATGGGGGGGGAAAGCACCAATATTTCAAATCCTTGCTTAAGTTTATATTTTTACAACCACTGGTATAATCCAAGCATGCATTGCATTTTTCCTATAAACAATATCCTTCCCATCCTGTTGAATTAGGGCCAAATCGCCTGGGAAATTGCAGGAGTTTCATTACTAGCAGTTAGTTGCGTGAATCACTCATGTATGTGAATGCTGCAATTCCAAACTTTCTGCGATACCAGCCAAAGAATCTACCCTATTAAACCGCCTCTCAATCTGCTCTAGCCCATGGAAAATAACACGCCCTTCCAGTCTAACGTTATGCCTGATATCGCCCAATTCTGGAGCCATTCTGTATTCAATCTGAAGGCAGTGACCAAATTTGAATACATTATTCTAATTGTGGCTTAACCAATGATTTGTATGGGTTCAACATAACTTCTCAGATTTTGTACTCAATGTGTCCATTTGCAAATCTTACAATGCTCCGCCTAGCAGAGCTGGCCCTCACCCTCAACAACTTCTCCTTTGACTCCTCCCACTTCCTCCAAGTCCAAGGCATAGCTATGGGCACCCGCATGGGCTCCAGCTGTGCCTGCCTCTTTGTAGGGTACGTTGAACAATCTCAGTTCCAGGCGTACACTGCCCTATCCCCAAACTCTATCTCCGTTACATTGATGCCTGCATCGGTGCTAACTCCTGCACCCATGCAGAACTCATGGACTTCATCAACTTCACCACCAAATTTGATCCTGCACTCAAATTTACTTGGACCATCTCTGACACCTCCCACCTCATTCTTGATATCAGTCTCCATCACAAGAAGTAGACCCACTGACTCCTACAACTATCTAGACTACACTTTTTCCCACCCTGCTTCCTGCAAAGACTCTATCCCCTACTCCCAATTCCTCCGTCTACGCCGCATCTGCGCCCAAGATAAGGTGTTCCATACTAGAACATCCGAGATGTCCTCCTTCTTTAGGGAACAGGGGTTCCCCTCTACCATCATAGACGAGGCCCTCACTCGTGTCTCCTATGGTGCCCTTAGCTTCCACCCATCAGCCGTCGCACACAACACATAATCCTCCGAAATGTCTGCCATCTCCAACGAAATCCCACCACTAGCCACATTTTCCCATCTCCACCCCTTTCCGCCTTCCGCAGAGACCATTCCCTTCGCAGCTCCCTGGTTAACTTGTCCTTTCCCACCCAAACCACCCCCTCCCCAGGTACCTTCCCCTGCAACTGCAGAAGATGCAACACCTTTCACCATACCCCCTCCCTCGACTGTCCAGTGACCCCGACAGTCCTATCAGGTTAGGCAGAGGTTCACTTGCACCTCCTCCAAACTCATCTACTGTATCCATTGTGCAATATGTGGACTCTTATACATCGGCGAGACCAAAAGCACAGTGGGCAATTGTTTCGCAGAACACCTTCGCTCAGGCCACGTGAACCAACCTAAGCTTTAATTCTCTTTCCCATTCCTACACAGACCTTTCTGTCCTCAGTCTCCCCCATTGTCAGAGTGAGGCTAAATGCAAATTGGAGGAACAGCATCTCATATTTCACTTGGGCAGTTTACAGCCCAGTGGTATGAATATTGATTTCTCTCACTTCAGGTAGCCCCAGCAATCACTCTCTCTCTCTATCCCTCCGCCACCCAAGTTGCACTAGTTTCACATTTGCACCCTACAAACAGCTTACAATGGCCTGTTTCCTTTATCATCCATTATTGCATACTGTATGTTTCATTCATTGTTCTTTATCGCTCCACACCATTGCCTATATCTCTCGTTTCCCTTATCCCTAACCATCTGAAGAAGGGTCTCTGCCTGAAATGTCACCCATTCCTTCTCTCCAGACATGCTGCCTATCTTCGTTTTAAACCAGCATCTGCAGTTTCTTCTTGCACATCACTATTAAATAACATGATTACGGTCAGAAAATAAGGATGAATTTCATGGCTCCTGGTTTTATCATAGAATCACATTATCCTAAGGTTTTCATGTCCACGCTCTTTTAAATAGCTAGTTTAGTTTGGCACATACGATTTTATTTCATAAACCTATTGAATAAACCTGCCAATACTCTTCCAACAAAGAGCAGGTGTTGCGGTAGTGAGCCATGAATTCGGCCATGAATTGAAATCCCACCCCTGGGTCACAAATTATTAAATAAAACAAATTCGAATTGAAAGGAAGTATGAAGTATGGTTAACCATGAAATCCATCAGAAAATAAATTGGTTCATTAATGTTTTCAGGGAAGGAAATCCTTGCCTAATCTAGCCTACTTGAAAACGGGCTGTCAAATTGTTGGAATGAATGGTCCTTTTCAGGCAGGAGGGATGTAATTAGTGGAAAATTCCATAAAATGGTATTTAGTTCTCAATTATTCACTACAGTAAACCCTTGTTATAACGAACTATGGGGGGGGGGTGTCCATTATTGCCGATTGTCCACTGTAACTGAGTATGGGATTACTGAGCAATGGAGTATCATTGTATAAGAAATAGAAACAAAAAACCGAAGATGCTTGTTAATACACAAAAGGACACAACTCAGCACCTGGAGTAACCCAGCGGGTCAGGCAGCATCTCTGAAGAACATGGATGGGTCAGGTTTTCTGTCAAGACCCTTCTTCAGACTTTTATTCTGGAACTGGGCCTGGAATCCAGGTGAGTTGAGGGCCCCAGCCTGCAGGCAGCTGGGGGAGAGGCAAGGATCGGCGGAGTCATTGGTCGCGGCCCACAGGCGGTTGGAATGCAGGTTGAGGTCAGCAGTGGCGGTGCGGAAGCAGACACAGCCTGGAGCAGCCGGGGATGCAGTGTGGGCCACCATCGGTGGCTTGGCCTGGCGGTGAAGGTTAGTAGGTCCAGTGTGGAAGTGGCAGGGAGTGGTGTCAGCAGGCTGGCCTGGAAACGGCCAGATAGGTGGTGCAGGCCAGGGGTGACGTTGGCATTGGACCTGGTGGTGAAGTGGACATCTGTCCACTGTAACTGAAATCCATCATAAAGAGGATTAAACCCATAATAACAAGGGTATACTGTATTCACATAAATAACCTGGAGGTGGGAATGAAATGTCAGAGTTTCCAAGTTTGCTGAATATACAAAAATAGATGGAAGGGCATGTTTCCCGTGAGGACATTCAGATTCTGCAACAGGATATAAATAGATTGGGCAAAAACCTGACAAATGGAGTTCAATGTTAGGATGTGTGACGCTGTTCAGTTGGAATCAAAATTTGGCTTATTATTAAAGTGGTGAGAGACTGCAAATGAATGAAGTTTTCAGGGATAAATTAGATCTGATGCATGAATCACAAAAGGTTAGCAGGCATGTCGACACAAAGGCAAATTGCATATTGGCATTTATTGTAAAGGAGTTGGAGTTAAAGAATAGGGAGATTTGTGTTACACTTGTACAAAATATTGATGAGGCCGGAATATAGTGTACAGTTTTGGTCCACTTATCTAAAAAGAATATAGCCGCATTGGAAGCAGTCCAAGGAAGATTCACCAGGTTAATTACTGGAATTAATAATTTAGAATGACAATACATTCTGGATCTGCATACTTCAAAGTGTAGAAGAATGAATAGTGACCATAATTAAATTGACAAGATCCTAGAGGTAGATGCTGAAATGTTTTGCTGAGCGGGGAGTCATTAACAAGCGTACATGGCTACAAAATACAGGGCTGTTCATTTCTAATTAAAGTGCATAGAAATTTCTTCTCACAGAGGGTGTTCTCAATCTCTGGAATTTTCTGCCCCGAGAGTGGTGGTGGCCAGATTATTAGATATATTTTTCAAGGTTAATATGTGAACGATTGAGGAATTGAAGGTTTAGAGCTGTTGAAGACAGTGTAGATCAGCCATGATTACATTGAATGAAGGAGCAGGTTGAATGACCCAGTGGCTGACTCCTGCTTCTGCTCTCCTGTGTTCTTGTGTCGTGAACCCAGGCCCACAAAAACATCAACTCTTATTTGGTTTCGCAATCAGGTACAATCCAAGATGGACAATAAATGCTGGCATTGCCAGGGAGGTCCACACCTTGTGAATGAGTTAAAAATACCATGCATTACCTCTGAAAATTCCAATGAAACATTATTCCATTACCCTTTCAGGCAGTACATTCCAGATCTTCATAATTTCCAGCAAAGTAATTCATTTACATTTTATGGTGAGCTCACCAAATATTTTGAATCTGTAAATTTTGGTTTCCAACCCAAATTCTAAAGAAAATAGATTTTCCAACTTACTTTGTAACTCTGTTAGGCCTTTGTTTAATCTTCTGTTCTATAAGAAACTCAAACACAGTTTCTTCAATCTCCCCACAAAGTTGAACTGTTTTATCACCAATCTGGCAAACCTCCTCTGTATCCTCTCCAAAGGCCTTTTACTCTTCCGAAGTGTAGTGGACATTGTAGTACATATAGTTTAACACAAAGTTTAAAATATAAATTGGGAGAATGAACAAGCCACTGGGTCCCTCTAGGCTGCGCCACTGTTTCATAAGATCATGGCCGATCTGCTTTTAATCTCTTTCTGCACTTCTGTCAACCCATTGTAACCTTACACCCCCCTGCATATCAAACATCCATCCACCTCTGCCTTGAAAGTATTTGAGTACTGTGTCCACTACCATTCGATAAAGAGAGTTCCAAAGACTTACAACCCTTAGAGAGAAAAAATAATAATCTCAACTCTCTTAGTAAACAGTGGCCCTAGTTTAAAAAAATTTCACAAGACCTTGTAGGACTTTACATTTTTTAGTCAAATTCCTTCTCACTCTTCTAAATTCCAGTAGGCACAAACAAAAATTGTCCTCATGTGACAATTCACCTATTCCACGTATTAGTCTTGTAAACCTTCTCTGAACTTCATTTTGATTTTCATAAACTGGGTACTTGTTGCTTTTGAATGACACTACTACCTGCTTTATATTTTATTTTATTTTAACAATCTCTTTACTTCACATTCCCCACCTTGATTGTATTATTAACTTTTGTGAAGAAAGATGCTAGGTATTAATTCAGTTTTCTAGTTAGACCCTCTGTTTCCACAAGAATCCCTTTCTTGAATATTTTACAACAAGCTACGCCTTTCCTTACTTGCATCTGGTAATAACATATTACATATTTTCATTTAAATTATCTGCCAATTATTTCTCTTTTTTTCCTCCATGATCCTCGTATCCTTTTCTAAAGCCTTCTGCACTTTTTACATCATCCCTAGATTTTGGATGTATTCCTCATCAGAGATTTGTTTCCATCTCATTTTAAGGCTATTTTGTTGACGTCCAGTGAATTTATATTTCCTATCACTCCTCCTTGTACATAGAGCATAGAACAGCACAGCATAGGAACAGGTCCTTTGACCGAACATGACGCTGTTAAACTACTCTCCTCTGCCTGAACGTAATTGGGAATATGTTGTCTGAATATATCCCGTTATGATATTTAGACACACTGAACTGTTCTGTATTTATTCTTACAATACTCTGTTGTGCTGCAGCAAGCAAGAATGTCAGTGTCTTATCTGGGACACATGGCAATAAACTCTCTTGACTTGACTTGACTTGAATGTTTATGTCAGGTGCAGCAGGCAGTGAAGAAAGCGCATGGTATGTTAGCATTCATAGCAAAAGGATTTGAGTATAGGAGCAGGGAGGTTCGACTGCAGTTGTATAGGGTCTTGGTGAGACCACACCTGGAGTATTGCGTACAGTTTTGGTCTCCTAATCTGAGGAAAGACATTCTTGCCATAGAGGGAGTACAGAGAAGGTTCACCAGACTTATTCCTGGGATGTCAGGACTTTCATATGAAGAAAGGCTGGATAGACTCGGCTTGTACTCGCTAGAATTTAGAAGATTGAGGGGGGATCTTATAGAAACTTACAAAATTCTTAAGGGGTTGGACAGGCTAGATGCAGGAAGATTGTTCCCGAAGTTGGGGAAGTCCAGAACAAGGGGTCACAGTTTAAGGATAAGGGGGAAATCTTTTAGGACCGAGATGTGAAAAACATTTTTCACACAGAGAGTGGTGAATCTCTGGAATTCTCTGCCACCGAAGATAGTTGAGGCCAGTTCATTGGCTATATTTAAGAAGGAGTTAGATGTGGCCCTTGTGGCTAAAGGGATCAGGGGGTATGGAGAGAAGGCAGGTACAGGATACTGAGTTGGATGATCAGCCATGATCATATTGAATGGCGGTGCAGGCTCGAAGGGCCGAATAGCCTACTCCTGCACCTATTTTTTTCTCTGTTTTTATGTTTCTATCTTTGCCTTAATAGTCAACATCCATCAAAACCAAAATGTTGCCAATCACATTTAAATACATTGTCTCGAGTGGCTGGCAGTAAATACCTTCACAGGATCAGGGCAGCAATTAGATGAAGTAACCAAATACAATGGACTAAGTATATACACACCATGGCACTGGCAATGTTAGTAATAGAACCAATCAACTTCTTCCTACAACTGTCCATTCATGCTTTCTGTTTCATTCTTTATTCCCTGTTCTTTGAAACTCAAAGTGGTGTGAAAATAAGTTGAAATGCATTTTTAGCCAAATATTTCAGAATTTCTGATCCCGCACTATGGTAGTTTCAATTAATGGTTCACAAATGTCCAACTGACATTGTGTACAAAGTTCCTTTCCTAATCCTACTCTGTAACTTATGCTTGACCTGATACCCATCGGGATCTGTGACTAATTATACAAGTAGGTAAATCCAGGAATGCCCCTCATTGAATAGAATTGGCATTCAATCTACTGACTTACATCAGTAGAATAATACTCTCTCACTACTCCCAAAACTTGTGTGGTTTTGAACTGAAAGCCCAGGGTGAATCACCCTGTGGTGTTTGGAAGCCAGTGGTCGTGGTTGAAGAAGGGACAGCGGCTGCTGAGCAAAGGCTTAGCCAAGTGCACTGATGAGTCATTTTGTTATTTTAGCTGTATGAACTCAACTATTCAATGAAGATAGTTTATGAGAACAAATGGGGCCTCCAGAGACCTGTCTTCCTGCAGACCATGCTAAATTGTGAATTTGTTCTGACTATACATTTTCCTGCCTGCTTTTGAAGCATGGATTAACTACATAGTGAAGCTTCATTGGGCAACATTCTCTGCACAGTGCCACATGAAACATCAATGGCATTGACTCCCATGAAAGCTGTAACCATTGTTGCAATACCACTCAGAAACACTTGCCAATTAGTTCCCATTATTAAGCGACGTGTGCCATATGGGGTGTGGCTGCAGCACAATTCAGTCAATGGACTGGTATTTAGAAGCCTGAACACGGTGGTGCAGCGGTAGAGTTGCTGCCTTGCAGCAAATGCAGCGCCGGAGACCCGGGATCGATCCCGACTATGTGTGCTGTCTGTACGGGTTTGTACGTTCTCCCCGTGACCTGTGTGGGTTTTCGCTGAGATCTTCAGTTTCCTCCCACACTCCAAACACGTACAGGTTTGTAGGTTAATTGGCTTGGTAAATGTAAAAATTGCCCCTAGAATGTTGTGTGTGTAGGATAGTGTTAATGTGCGGGAATTGTTGGTTGGCCTGGACCTGGTTGGGCGAAGGGCCTGTTTCGGCGCTGTATCTCTAAACTAAAATCTAAACAGTTCGTTTGAAAACTTGAGGTCTAACTCCACTGGCACAGGGTGGAAGTACTTTACACATTAGACTTTAGAGATACAGAGCGGAAACAGGCCCTTCGGCCCACCGAGTCGATGCCCACCAGTGATCACCCCATAAACTAACACTATCCTACATACTAGGGACAAATTCATGTCTTACCGAAGCCAAGTAACCTACAACCTGTGCAGCTCTGGTATGTGGATGGAACCCGGAGCACCCGGAGAAAACCCACGTGGTTACCGGGAACAAGTATAAACTCCGTACAGACAGCACTCGTAGTCAGGATCGAATCCCGGTCTCTGGCGCTGTAAGGCAACCGTTCTACCGCTACGCCGCTGCACCGTACTACAAGTAAATGTTAATGTTAAATTACAAAATAAATTTGGAATAAAATAGTCATTAAAAATACCTGATTAGCTGTAATTCCAAATCCACCTCTGAGGTTGATACACATCTGGCTTATAGGATGTCCCAGCGGCAATAGAAATGGATAATACCAATTAGCTTTGTCAGTGATGTCATCACAACATAAACTAATAACTATAAAATATAACTGATACAATCATACCATGCATGGACCCACAACAGATATTGAATTACTTTTGCTTCAACCAGCCTCCTTCAACTAAGCACCTATACCTCCATTCCTGGTTAAACGTTTCTTTGATAACAAAACACAAAGTACTGGAATAAATCAGTGGGTCAGGCAGCATCTATGAAGGAAATGGATACATGGCGTTTTCGATCAGGTCCCTTCTATCAGACTATGAAACATCACCTGCCCATTTGTTCCACAGATGCTACCTGACCTGTTGAGTTACTCCAGCACTTTGTGCTTTGCTCAAGATTCCAGTATTTGCAGTTCTTGGTGTATTTATTTGATAACACTCTAGTACAGTGCCTTGGGACATTTTACCATACTAGACATATCAATGTTACAAAAGAGAAGGTATTGGCAGTCTTGAAACTCATGTGGGTAAGTAAATATTTGGGGCCTGACCAAGTGTCGGGGGAACTAATAGTAGAAATTACTGGGGGACTTGAAGAGTTTTTGTAGTGAGTGAGGTTTGTGGGTGAGGTTTCAGATGAATGGAGAATGGCTAATGTTGTGCAATGTTTAATGTTTAACAAGGCTACAAGGGCATGATGACAGGAAAGCACAACCCAGTGAACAACATCCGTTATAGGAAAGTTACTGGGGAGGATTCTGGGAGCCAGGATCTATTTTCATTTGGAAAGCAAGATTTGATGAGGGTTAGTCAGCATCGATTTGTGTGTAAAAATCTGTGCGTCACGAATTGAATTGAATTTTTTGAAGAGATGACCAAGATGATTGACAAGGGCAGGGTGGTAGACATTATCTACCAGGCTTTTGACAAGGTGCAGGCTGGTCCAGAAGTTGAGATCACATGGGATCCAAGGTGAGCCACCCAATAAATTTGGATAGAAAAGTGTCTTGGTGGAAAGAAACAAAGGGTGGTAGTGGAGTATTGTTTTTTTAGATTGATGGCCTGGATCCAGTGGCATGCTACAGGAATCTGTGTTGGGTCCCCTGTAGCTTATCATAAGATTTGGATGTGAATGTAAGTGGCATGATTACTATGTTGATGGATGACACTGAATTTGATGCTGTGGTGAACAGTGAAGAAGGTTGTATAATCTTACAGAGGAACTAGAACAACATCCCTATAAAAGAAGCAATTTATAACTAGAAATGCTCAACAAAAATGGAAAAGTCCTGAGACCACAATGAATGTATTAGTCAGATATTATTTAAAAATTATCTGGGGATCCTTCACGTTTCATGTTCACACAGGCAGAATATGATGCAAGCAGTTTAATCTGCAAAACAGTTTATACAAAGGAGACCCAAGGCACTCTTGTTGATTCTTGTCGATGCTCCCATTGTGGTTTCATTGATTAACATGAATACTCCTCTGTAATTCTACAAAGTCACAGTGGATATTCAATTGTCTAGACATTGGAATTGTCAGCTAAAAAACAAATTAATATCCTATTTCCAGTAACAAATGGGAACTGAATGAATGAAGAATGCAAGTTTTACTTTCTATTACAAATGAAACGAATACAAATTAGGATTTGCTGGTTGCTCCATTTCTTGCCAGACTTTTAAAGGCAATATAACTTCAGGGCATCTGTAAAACAGTGGTAAACTTCGTAATGTTTAGAAACATGCAAGGTCCCACAACAATGTGTCTCCTCCTTCAGTAATGCAATAGTTGTTGAGATTCAGGACAAATTAAAGTGTTGGTAGAGGGAAATTGATTGGGTCTCTGTTCAAGGAAGAATCAGAGGGCATTGAGACCATCCTGGTGGGAGATGGAGTTGTAAAGGGATTGGACTTGCATTGTAAAGATGAGACAATGGGGGCCTGGAAGCTAAAAGTTATTGAAGAGTTTGGATTTGGATTTGGATTCAATTTATTGTCATTGTCTTCAATTAAGAGACAACAAAATACTATTTTTCTTACAGTCATACAAATTAAAAAAACACAAAACGCAGAATACAGTAGCCCACGACACAAACATCCCCACAACGGCACCCAAGTTCCCCACTGTGAGGGAAGGAACCAAAGTCCAGTCAACGTCCTCGCTGATGTTCCCCAATGTTCACCTGTGGTCGTGGCCTCCCGAGCCCTCCGCAGTTGTCGCTACGGGCGGCCCAATGTTCAGGCCCTCTCGCCGGGAACGATGGAACCCTGACGTCGAAATGTAAGACATCCTCCTGGACCTCAGCTGCCTGGACCTCTGAATCGGCCACCTCCCACCGGAGTCTGTGGCTCCCGAGGTCCACAGGTCGAGCTGGGCGGCGATTCACGCTGGCGACCCCCGACAAAGGGTCCCAGGACTCCGCGATGTAAGTCAGCACCGCCCGCGCCGGGAGCTCCACGAACCACAGCTCCGCGATGTCGATGCAGCAGGCCCAACACTCCGAAGCTCCAAACGGCGATCCCAGATGAGGCATCGCCCGCTCCACGATGTATCCAGCGCTGCGCTGCTGCTGATGAAGCTCCGGTCGGTCCTGGTAGGAAAGGCCGTGCCAATCCAGTTGGTAGGCCGCGAGGAGGTGGCGAGGGCGCGGCTCAGATAATAGTCGCATTCTCGCCAGGAAGTGACTGAAGGACGGTTTCCCCCTTACCATGCCCTCTTCCCTCCACATAAAACACCAAAAAAAAACTAAAGATCATACATTAAACATAACAAAAAATAAAAAAGATACCAGACTGAATGCGGAGGCAGCCAGTAACAGCGCCACCGGATGTCCAGTTGAAGGGCGTGTGAAGTATCTCGGATGTGGGTCAGGAGGGACTGGACAAGTGGAGGATAGGATGAAATCAAGGTATGTGGAGATGAGATATGTGGGGCAGGAGTTGGAAAAAACAATGAATCTGCCAGGACAGTCCTGTTTGTGGATTTTGGGAAGGAGGTAGAGGCGGGCAGTGCAGGGCGGGGAACGATAAGGTTGAAAGCTGTGGCAGAGAGATTGGTAGAGTTGATGAGATCGGAAACAGTCTGGGAAATGATGTCCTGGTGTTGGTCATGGGGTCATGGTTAAAGGGGTAGGTAAGAGGAGGTGTCCGAGAGCAGGCACCAGGCCTCAGCATGGTAGACGTCAGCCTGTCAGACTACAACAGCACCTCTCTTGTCGACAGGTTTGATGACAATGCTGGGATTGTTGCTGAGTCAGAGGGGAACTGCGTTCAGATGGGAGAGATTGGGTTGTGTAAGGGGAGTGGAGAAGTCAACATGGTTAATGTTCTGCAGGCAGTTGAAATTAAATGGTCCAGAGAAGGTAGAAGGCCGGCAGGGGGAGTCCATGTTTGAGGAGCAATGTCGGAGACAGGAGAAGGGGTCGTCACTGGGAGGCGAGAACTTCATACAAGAGAAAAAGGCCCAGAGGCAGAAGCGATGGAAGAGAAGCTGAGCATCATGACGGCTTCGAACTTGTTGAGGTGTGAGCACAGGGGTACAAAGGTAAAGCCTCTGCTGAGGACCGACCGGTCTGCATTGGAAAGGGGGAATAGTGAAAGCTCAACAGGGATAAAGGCTGGGGTCAGATCCAGGCTCTGTGGATGGCAGAGGGGTGGAGGAAGGCTCAGAGCTGTACTGTGGGTGGGGTGGAATCACTTGCTATGCTTTGTCCTGCCCCTCCTTTCTTCCAGCTTTCTTTCTCCCCTCTCCCAAAATCAGTCTGAAGAAGTGTCCTGAGTCGAAATGCCACCTATCCATGTTCTCCAAATATGTTCCTCAACCCACTGAGTTACACCAGCACTTTGTATCTTTTTTTAGTAAACCAGATCCTGCATTTCCTTGTGCCGACACCTCTATGTTATTTCTACTATTTGTTTATTGATGATGGTAACTGATGCTGCTTTCATAAGTTTATAACAGAACTCCATCAGTTTTTTCAAGGCCATTTTTACAGTAGCATTTATTTTTAAAAGTGCCTAAATTAAGATCAGATTTGTAGAGGCAAGGATGAAAAAGTTTGAAGTTGCTACTCAAATCCATTTGAAAGTTTGGATACATAAATAAAATAGGAACATTTCCATTAACCACAGTGTCACTGGAACAGAAGCATGTAATATTTATCAGTATTATACATTACAGCTTGGCCTACTAAAAAATACTTCTTGATTGCATAATGGATTTTGGTAGTAAGGGAGTTACACTCCAAAGGACTCTGTACAAAATAAACAGAGGCTAAAATTAGGTTACCATGATACAATAAAATTCGGAAAAATGTAGAAACAGCAAACTACGGCAGATGCTGGTTTAGAAAAGAAGGCACAAAAATGCCGTAGTAACTCAGCCGGTCAGGCAGCATCCCTGGAGAACATGGATAGATGACATTTCGGGTCTGGACCCTTCTTCCGATTGTTGGGGGGGAATAGATCGAGAAAGAATGTTGAAAGAGAGGTGGCTCAGGGCAAAGTGTGGCAGGTAATAGGGGAACACGGGTGAGGGGGTTTTTGATAGGCAAATAGTTGGATGGCCAGAGATGGGGAGAAATAGGTGCCAGTCCAGGTGATGAGCAAGGGAGGGGGGAAGAAGAAAGGGGGTTGTGGGGGAGAAAGGGGAGGAGTAAGGGAGTGGCTTGATAGAGGTTACATAAAATTGGAGAATTCAATGTTCAGACCATTGGGTTGTATGCTAACCAAGCAGAATATGAGGTGCTGTTCTGCTAGCTTGCGTGTGGCCCAGGACAAAAAGATCAGTATGAGAACGGGAAGGAAGTTAAAATGTATCAATGGGAAGATCCAGTGAAGGCACTTCATTATGTCATGGCTTTTTACTGCCAGGATAATAATAATAATAATACATTTTATTTAATGGGCGCCTTTCAGACACCTCAAGGACACCTTACATAGTAATCGGAATAACATACAATCGGAATATAACAAGTAATAAAGACATCACAGAGACACAAATTAAAAACAGAATTCAATCCAAAAAAAGAAAATCAAAAACACAGTGTGAAAAGAGAGCAGCGGCAGCCAAAGCGCGCCAGCGTCCACTCTTTCTTCACGGCAGCCATCTTGGACACAGACCTACAGGACTACAATTAGACAAAAAAAATCATCCCCCCACAGTAGATAGCACTGTGGAGGAAGGCACAATGTCCAGTCCCCACCCCATGTTCACCCCAAAGTCAGGCCTATTGAGGCCACCGCAATTGCCTCTACGGAGGCCCGATGTCCCTGGCCGTTCTTACCAGGTGGTCTTGCCCCGGCGTCGGGAGAGTCCTTTCGGCGGCTGGGCCACCTGGAACGGCCGCTTCCTGGTTGGAGCCCGCGGCTGCCGAAGCCGACAAGGCCGCGCCGGTTTGGAGCTCCCAGGCTCCCGATTAAAAAGTCGGCGCCGCCTCTCCGCACTGCCGCCTCTCCACACCGCTGCCTCTCCGCTCCGCAGACCCGCAGCCCGGAGATGTTGCTCTCGGCGGTCCAGCTCGCCAGAGCTCCAGCGCGTCGCTCCAGCTCGGCGACCCAGGCAAGGCGTCGCCCGCTCCACTCCGCTCCGCTCCAGCGCTCCAATGCTGTGCCACCGCCGAGGCCGAGGTACTGGGCTGTCCCCGCCAGGAAACGGCGCTCCAAGCCCGCAGGTAGGCCACGAGGACGGGTCGACGGGCAGCCCGGAGAAAAGGCTGCCACACCGACCAGGTAGGGACCTAGAAATAAAGTTTACACCTACCCCCCACATTAATAAGACCATATCCCCTACAAACAAAAAACAGGACTCACTAAAAACTATTAAAAAAACGGATTTAAAACGGACGGCTGCTGGCTCCTCCTCTAGGATGTTAGAGTGAAAAAGGAAAATGTGCTACATTTGTGTCGGGGTTTGGTGATAATTGTGCACAGTGTTGCAATGAATCAGTGCTTCTCAAATCCACGTTCTAAGATGAGAGAATGTTTAAAGTATATGCGCGGGAAAGTTGGTGGATGCCTAGAACGTACTGCCAGGGGTGGAGATCGAGGCAGATATGATATGGTGTTTATAGATAGGCATTTGGATATGTAGGGAATTAAAAGGTACGGACAAGCAGAGGAAATTAGTTTATCTTCACATCATGTTCGGCGTAGATATTGTGGGTTGAAGGGTCTGTTCCTGTGCTGTTTCCAATATTCCATGTTTCTCTGTCATGTTTTACTCTCGGTAATACTGCAATTTTTATTATTAAACATTGGTACCCTGAAGAATCAGAATCCATCTATTTTACCAATGACACCGTGATGTCAATCATTCTCCACCAACATAACAAAGAACTTCTTCCCAACACACATAATAAAGCTCTCCCCCTCCAATCTCCCCTCCCCTCTCTCCCTAACTCCTCTCCTCCCCACTCTCCCCGCTCTTCACTCCCCCCCCCTCTCTCCCCCTCCTCTCTACCCCTCCTCTCTCCCCATGTCATCCCCCCACTCTCCGCCCCTCCCACTCACCATCTCCCCCTCCTTTCCCCCTTGTCCTCCTCTGCCCCCCTCCCCCCTACACCCCTCTCCCCCTCCCTCTCCCCCTTCCTCCCCTCCCCCTCCCACTCCCCCTCTCCCTGCCCCTCTCTCCTCCCCCTCTCCTACCCTCTCTCCCCTCTGCCCCCCTCTTCCCCCATTCCCCCCTACCTCTACCCCCCTCTCTCCCCCCTCTCTCTCCCCCCTCCCCCTCCTCTCCAACATAGAGGTGGTCCCCTTACAAGCCAATCAAACATATTAATCACATCAATACAATACATTATAGACAGTTCCCCAATCCAATTACAGAGGGTTTTATACAATGTTTCTGGCAGAAGCTTCTGGAAGGAAGCTAATTCACTGAATATTGCAACATTTACCCTGGATCTCAAAACAATTCTGCCAGGGCTTAACACTTTGGCCAATCAACAAATAGCAGGGTGATCTATCTTTCCCTCTCAACCCCATTCTTCTGCCTTCTCCCCATAACCTTTGACACTCTTACTAAACAACAATCTGTCCATCTGCGCTTTAAAAATACCCCATGACTTGGCCTCCACAGCTGTCTGTGGCAACGGATTCCACAGATTCAGCACCCTCTGATTAAAGAAGCTCCCCCTATCACCTTTCTAAAGGTTAGTCATTTTATTCTGAGGCTATGCCCTCTGGCCCACTAGTGGAAACATCCTCTCCACAGCCACTCTATCCAGGCCCAGATGATAGGTCACTCAATAAATCTCAGACTTCCATTATCACCAATGCGTGTCCAGAAACCACCTGCCATCTCTAGCCAGTGAGATTCACCTTTTCTTTGTTTTATGTCTCTAGGATAATAATAATAATAATAATAATAATAATAATAATAATATTACGGACTCAAGGTCCAGACAAGAGGCAACATTACATTAAAAATGCATTGCATATCAAATATCATAAATACATATAAAATCTTGGTATATCACATAAAAACATCATAATTTATATATTTTTTAAAACACAATACTTAAGTTAAAAATCCAGATTAAAAGATGATCAATGTCCTGCAACGAGACAACGATACCAGTGTCTCCACAGCTGGGATTCGTAGCATATAGTGCTAACCCTTATGTTTGTCAAGGCCACAATAAGCACATTTTTAGTCATTTATCCTGCAAATGAATTTATACATGTGGTGTCTTAGGATAGCTTCTAAAGTACTGACTCCTGCAGCCAGAAACATATTACTGGCACTACACCATCTAGGTTGCCTTAGCAGTGTTCTCATGGCATCGTTATATGCCACCTTTAGTCTCTGCATACTTGTCTTTAAATAGTTCGACCACAGGTGCGCAGTGTAGAGTGGTGTGCAGTATGCTCTAAATAGCGACATCTTCACCACATCTGCACACGCACCAAATTTACGCAAGAGGATATTCGCCTGTACATACAGCATGCGTCGTTGCCTATAAATATCCTCATCATCTGTCATTTGTTCTGTAATAATATGCCCTAGATATTTTATCTTATTACAGACACTAAGATTGTTGTCAGACAATTTAAAATCAGGATATTTTAGGCATTTATCCTCTTTGGATAAAGACTTCACATTTTCCAATAAACAATGATCAAAATTGGAAAGTGAGAATCCTGCTTGTGGTCACAAATCTATCCAGCACATTGAAAATCATGTCCCTTCATTTCTATTACATGCTGAAACTCCTCTGCTTTTTACTTGTAATTCCTTCAGTTTGGCAAGATTGGTTTGCAGTGAAATCAAGCTACAATTCTCTGCCACTCTTTATCAGATCATTCAAATATGCATCACCAGATCTATCAGACTGCCTCATTTTTATATTTCTGATGTCTAATAATTGACCAAATTTTATGTCCATTGCAATTATCCTGAACTCTGAACTATGCAGAGGTCACAGAGCACTTTTTAATGCATATTTTTAGTCCCCGAGCAGCTATCTCTGTGGTTAATGGTCCATTTGAATAACGTTGTAACATCTGGGCGAAGCTTTTAGATTGATGTTCACCACTGGAATTTCTGAAGGGGCTATGTCTATAATTCAGTGAATTCAACCATACAACAGCACCTGTGATCTGCAGCCACTGTGCAAAATTCCTGCTGTTGACATTTATTTATCTTTTACTTCTTCTTGTGCAAAATATGCACTATTGTATCATCATGCCACATTGAATTTGACATAGTGACCTATGAAAAAGCTATACATTCTCCCCAAATTCACTGCCGCAGCATGAACAGAAACATTTGGAGAAGCTGTATCCAAAGTTTAATATCCAAGCATTTCTGCAAAGTGTTTCCCAATTGATTTTAAGCCTTATCTTGTGTGCTGTGATTTGTTCTCCATGTTCAGACATGTGTTTCTCTTGCTATGCCCCCGAGGGAGAATTCATTGCAACTATTCTATTTGAAGGTGGTTTCAAGTTGGCTAAAAGCAGACAAACCTGTGTGGATCTCAAACCTGTTTTGTTGGGTTCTATGATCCACATATTTCAGAATCTTTTTTCTTTTGGTTGCTTTCTTAGCAGGTGGATTGATAGTGATGTTTAAATATGATGTCAGTATTTTCCATCCAAATGAATGCAAAGAGAAACAATGATTACCAAGATCTTAAACTAAACCTCATATTGGCCCTGCTTGAAATTTGAATCTAACACTTGAAAAATATTTTATTGTCCCCGTTAAAAATAATCAATTTATATTAGATAAAACGCATTGTCTCATCAAAACTAAATTCAAACATGTAAAGATTGTTTTTCAATTAAATAAAAATTGCAGTGCTTTAAGATGCCAGTTTCACCCACAGTGACTGGAGAATGCATATTAACTCCATGTCAACTTAACTCAAAGGTTCAGAAGCATTTATTTATCATCACACTCATATGATCCAGAACAATGAAATTCTTACTTGCTGCTGCTATGCAGACACATTAAATACATCAACAATTTTTTTTTTAAATGTATAACACAAATAGTCACTTATTCTAAGTGCAAAAACTAAACTACAGAACCATTATAGTGCAAACTCTGTCATAGTTCAGTATTGACGTTTTGGTTAGGGCTATGCGGAATGATTCAAAAACCTCATGGTTCATGGGGGGGTCAAGGAAAGAGTATTCATATCGCGGCCCACTTTCCACTGGTTAATGGTACTTGAAACAGGAGGTAACAGTTGTCAGTTTCCTGTACCTTTTTCCCAATGCTTGTGCAGGAAGAGAGTAACAATGGTGGTGTGGGTTTTGATGATATTACCTGTCTGCATGAGGCATTACTTTCCCATATCTCCATGCAATTGTGGGGAGGTCAGTACCTGTGATGGACCAGGCAACGTCCAACACTTTCCACACACGCTCCTTTGTTCTTGACTATTTGAATTTATGAACCAGGCATTACAACCAATAAGAATGCTCTCCACCAAACACTGGTAGAAATTCTGTGTCAACGGTTAATGAGGAGGAGGTGTTGTTATCAATCTATACTGATTGAGACCTGTCAGTATGGAAGCAGAGGATTCAACTACATAGGGAGGAGTAGAGACCTAGTTCCCTGAGTGTGACAATGAGTGGAAAGGATGATGGTGTTGAACACTGAGATGTAGTTGATGAACAACAACTTGATGTGTATGTTCCTATTGACCAAGTGGTCCAGCAGGTAGCATGGATAGAGCATGCGAGAGTGCATCCGCTGTCGATCTGTAGTGGCAGTAGGCAGATCAAATGGGTCCAGGTTATTACTGAAGCAAAATAAATTGATGCACCATAACCAACTTTTCAAAGCAGTTTATCGTAACATTCAGGCATGTTACCTTACTAATTCAGCTGAATAGATAATTATTATTGGCATATTGTTTTTAAAAAAAAAGATTGGTTCTTTACTTTAACCGCAGCTTACTCCTGACATTTCACTTTGATCTAGGTTTCTGAGATATACATTGTCATGAAATGATAAGCACATAGTGAGAAGATCTCTATTTCTTTTCATGGTTTTTTTTAAATCCCGAAGGAAGTTGATAGAGCTTGAGCTTTGTATCAATGGAGCAAAGCATCCAAACTCGAGGCAGTGTTCAGTTTTATATATCTGAGCAATTACTTGAAAGCAGATGAAATTGCACAGTAATGACAAAAAGGTCATCCTTCTTCTAATTCCAATTCTTCAGCCAAAATACACGGCTCTATTTTTTTTATGCCAGGCACATAAACTTTCCTAATTTTGCTCATTTTTGAATGAACTACATTAACAAACGAGATTTGGTCTAATTAAATTCTCAATAATTATTTGTATGTTTTGGCAATCACATTTGTCCATTTAGTTTGAGGCAGGGTTGCACACACTGAAAATAAAATTACTGTAATTACAGTATTCCTTCAGTTAAGATAAGGATTTCCGTTTTCCTCTCTCTAATCTCCTGACATAAATACTACATCATTTCAAATTTCAGGAAATATACCGAATTTCTTATTTTGAACATTTAAAGAAATAACAAATAATAGTCAGAGATCAAATATATTATATTCATAAATATTGATTAATTGTTTCTGCTGTCGGCTGAAAGAGCTTACCTGAAAACTTAGTCATAGAAATAGAGCATCAAAGATAGATACAGCACAGAAGTAGGCCCAAAATGCTGGAGTAACTCAGCAGGATAGGCAGCATCTCTGGAGAGAAGGAATGGGTGACGTTTCGGGTCGAGACCCTTCTTCAGACTGATGTCAGGGGAGTGGGCAGGACAGAGATAGAATGTAGTCGGAGACAGTAAGACTGGTGGGAGAACTGGGAAGGGGGAAGGGAGGGAAAGCAAGGGCTACTTGAAGTTAGAGAAGTCAATGTTCATCCCGCAGGGTGTAAGCTACCCAAGCGAAATATGAAATGCTGTTCTTCCAATTTGCGCTGGGCCTCACTCTGACAATGCAGGAGGCACAGGACAGAGAGGTCAGATTGGGAATGGGAGGGGGAGTTAAAGTGTTGAGCAACCGGGAGATCAGGTAGGTTAAGGCGGACTGAGCGGAGGTGGTCAGCGAAATGATCGCCGAGCCTGCACTCGGTCTCATACAGGAGTTGACATTGGTTACCAATAGGAAAGATGTCATCAAGCTGGAAAGACTGCAGAGGTTTACTAGGATATTGCTAGGACTTGAGGGGCTGAGCAATGGGGCAGGCTAAGACTTTGTTCCTTGGAGCACTGGAGGCTGAGGGGTGATCATATAGAGGTGTATAAAATCATGGGGCATAGATAGGGTAATCAAAAACAAAATGACACGTGTTTGTGTGAGAGGCAAGATTTAATACAAACCTGAAGGGGCAATGTTTTTCCTCAGAGGATGGTGGGTATATGGAATGAGCTGCCGGAGGAGGTAGATGAGGCAATACTGTAACTGCATTTCAGACATTAGGACAGATACATATGTTTAGAAGGAGCCGCCCATCTTAATGTCTACCAGGTTGTCACCGAGTGAAGTAGGAAAAGCTCGTTTGGAGGAAATATTCTGGTTGTTGCAATATTATTGCCCCTGTTTCTATTCCACAGTTGTAAAATGCAGAGTATGCAAAATATTAGATAGGAAACATAAAGTGCCCCAGAAGGTATGTAGCCAAACCTACTGCAAAAAAACATTACATTTAAGGTCAATCAACATTAAATAAAGACTAACCATATTTCTATGCAAGTACACCATGATGAAGTCTGGGACTTGTTAAAGAAAGTTTTAAAACAGATGATAAACTGAAGGTTCTGCAAAAGGAGCCAATCAAACACAAACTAGGATAGATACCCTAAGGACCTAATTTACTTACTTGTTTTCTCCAGAGTTGCTGTCAAAAAAAGTCAATAGAAATTTCAAATCAACAGATGTGTGTTGCAGTGCACTAGTGAGTAAGAATTCTTCAAGCTGCCGATAAGCTCTGAGTTCTCCCTGTCAAAATAAGTTATCCATGAAAAATGGTGGCAAGTACCATGAGGGAGATCATTGAGTCAATCAGCTGTCGTGGGTGGGACTTTTGTGTTATAGCAAAAAGCATTTGTAGCCAACCTTTGAGCAACTTGCAAGAAAACTGTGGAGAGGATTGATAATCGATTCAGTTAGCAAGCTATTTCTCCCAAGTCATCACCAGGTTTAGCTGCTTTTAGAGTTAGAGAACGTTGGTTGGGTGACATATTAAAAACATTTTATACTTGAAAATATATTATTTCAATGGTTTGCTAAAACCTTTAGGTCAAAATTGTGTCCTTTTAAGATCTGGATTTATTTGTTTTGCACAGGAGCCAGTCATTACAAATCATGACTTTAAAAGGGAACATTCTCCAGTATACCAGTGTGAAATTCCGATTACCCACCACAGCCGTGTGGCATACATATGAGATCATCTGACAAACCAGTGTAAATTCCTGTTAAGTTTGGAGTTTGGAATTATTGAATTTGTGCTTTGAAAATTGTACTGAGGTTGATAAATGATAACTTCCGACTTCCTGCCAGTTACCAGCAGTCTGTGAGGGTAACTTGATGTAACATTTTTTTTTAATTTGATCTGCCAACTCTGGAGTGGATTTGATTCTTCCTAGGAAAAAAAAACATTTTTTTTTATTCAGGAGGTTGTTAATTACAGAGCATAAAATAGTAAGATTAAACGAGAACTTACCAGTTTGAAGTTTGATCTGTATTTTATGAGGAGTTACGATGAGGGATTACGTGCAGAACCCGCTCAGCACGCATGCGCGGCATATTTCAAAGCAGCGGTGTGGAATCACAGATAGACACAGTTATTGAAGTAAACATAGTAAAGACAAGGAGACATCAGTTTATCAGTTTGACCCATATTATTGAGGGTGGGAGCGGAGGGCACGTAATCCCTCATCGTAACTCCTCATAAAATACAGATCAAACTTCAAACTGGTAAGTTCTCGTTTAATCTTACTATTTTACTTCGGAGTCACGTGAGTGATTCAGTGAAGACTTCAAAGCTCTGTGATTTCAAACCGAGTAACAGGTAATATTTCACGCACTGCCGAAGTCCTTGAGGGAGGAAGTGTGTTATCGTAATCAACCAATGAATCTGTTTGTAGAAAAACACAATGGTATTTTTTAACAATAAAAATAAAGAAATTAAATTGCTCCCCTGGGCTTAAATTAAATATTTGCAGTCTGTAAAATCTTTTCAGCAAATAAAACAGGTTTTGCCAACGGCTTATTATAGAATTTCTGAACGGTCTTTCCCCCCACCATCCTGCTGTAGCCAGGATGTGGTCTATAAGCACGTCCATTCTTTTAGCCGTCGACGTGGATGCTGTCCTGGTGGAATAAAATTTGTACATATTAGTGTTTATCCCAGCAGTTTTTAGCACCTGCTTGAGCCATCTCGCAATGGTTTGGCTCGTCACCCGACCATAAGGTTTCTTTATGACTGACCCACGAGGCTTTTCATCTCCCTCGAATATTTTGGTTGTGTCTATGTAGGATAGTAGGTGGGTCATGGCACATAACCGTGGTTCTGGCGGGTAAGCCCGGAATTCCACGACTGGATTAGGTGTTCCTGGTCTGCTCTGTTTGATCAGTCTCTGGATAACAACAGAGATCTGGTCTGGAACTGTGAGCATGCTGTCCAGTCGCAATAGGTGCAGTGACTGGACCCTCTGTACAGATACAAGTGCCATCAACATGAGTGTTTTTGAGCATAGATTGTTCCAGGTTGAGGGATCTGGCTGGTGGCCATCCCCTGAGATATGTCAGGACCACACTGACATCCCATGTATGGGTGTACCTTAGTCTAGGGGTTAGAGTTGTAAATACCCTTCATTAGTTTAACCACCAGCGGTTGCGACCCCATGGCCTGTTGGCCTGGAGCTGGTTTTAAACAGACAGGCAGGGCACCTCTAGCTGTGTTGATGGCTCTGTAGCTGCGTCCTTCATCGTGGTGAAGGTTCGCCAGGAATTCCAGTACGTTGGTAACTGTAGCGGTTGAGTAGGTGGTCCCTGTATCCAAGCAGTACTTCTCCCATTTTTTTATGCTGGACAAGTGCTGTTTTTTAGTGGATGTTCGGAGGGATGCTGACATGGTGTCGATGGTTTGTTATGATAATCCCAGTCCCAGAAGTGGTTTGTGCAGAATCTGCAACCCAGGAGTTTGATTTTTTCATGGCACGGGTGGCTTGCGCCCGACACTGGGTGTTAATAACTCTGGGTCACTGGGGAATACCATCGGAGATTCAACAACCATGTCATGGAGTATTGGGAACCATGGCTGTGTAGGCCAGTCGGGTACTATCAAAATACCCGAAGCAGAGTCCATTTGTATTGTGCGTAGTCCCTGACTGATGAGGCAGAAGGGAGGAATGCATAGAAGAAGAATTTCCCCAATCCAGCGCGAACGCATCTACCGCTGCTGCCTCAGGGTCTGGTTCCCAAGCGACATACATAGGTACCTGGTGATTTAGCCTTGATGCAAATAAATCGATATCTGGCGTGCCATATTGCTTGATAACTTTTGCGTAAAAAAAATTTGGGGGGGGTTTTAACATCCATTCGATGTTGTCATTAAATTTACGTCACCTGGTGTCTGCCACTGTATTTAGCTTACCTGGCAGGTAAGTTGCTGATAGCCAAACCAAGATAGGGGGTGTTGTGGATAATGAAGAGGATTTCCAAAGTCTACAGAGTGATTTAGGCCATTTGGAAGAATGGGCTGAAAGATGGCAGATGGAGTTTAATGCTGATAAATGTGAGATGCTACACCTTGGCAGGACAAATCAAAATAGGATGTACATGGTAAATGGTAGGGAATTGAAGAATGCAGTTGAACAGAGGGATCTGGGAATAACCGTGCATAGTTCCTTGAAAGTATAGAAGCTGGGATGTAATGTTAAAATTGTACAAGGCATTGGTGAGACCAAATCTGGAGTATGGTGTACAATTTTGGTCGCCCAATTATAGGAAGGATGTCAACAAAATAGAGAGAGTACAGAGGAGATTTACTAGAATGTTGCCTGGGTTTCAACAACTAAGTTACAGAGATAGGTTGAATAAGTTAGGTCTTTATTCTCTGGAGCGCAGAAGGTTAAGGGGGGACTTGATAGAGGTCTTTAAAATGATGAGAGGGATAGACAGAGTTGATGTGATCAAGCTTTTCCCTTTGAGAATAGGGAAGATTCAAACAAGAGGACATGACTTCAGAATTAAGGGACAGAAGTTTAGGAGTAACATGAGGGGGAACTTCTTTACTCAGAGAGTGGTAGCGGTGTGGAATGAGCTTCCAGTGGAAGTGGTGGCGGCAGGTTCGTTGGTATCATTTAAGAATAAATTGGATAGGCATATGGATGAGAAGGGAATGGAGGGTTATGGTATGAGTGCAGGCAGGTGGGACTAAGGGAAAAAAATTGTTCGGCGCGGACTTGTAGGGCCGAGATGGCCTGTTTCCGTGCTGTAATTGTAATATGTAATATGTAATATGAAAGTGGAATCTCATATAGACAAGGTGGTAAAGAAAGCTTTTGGTATGCTAGCCTTTATAAATCAGAGCATTGAGTATAGAAGCTGGGATGTAATGTTAAAATTGTACAAGGCATTGGTGAGACCAAATCTGGAGTATGGTGTACAATTTTGGTCGCCCAATTATAGGAAGGATGTCAACAAAATAGAGAGAGTACAGAGGAGATTTACTAGAATGTTGCCTGGGTTTCAACAACTAAGTTACAGAGAAAGGTTGAATAAGTTAGGTCTTTATTCAATGGAGCGCAGAAGGTTAAGGGGGGACTTGATAGAGGTCTTTAAAATGATGAGAGGGATAGACAGAGTTGATGTGGACAAGCTTTTCCCTTTGAGAATAGGGAAGATTCAAACAAGAGGACATGACTTCAGAATTAAGGGACAGAAGTTTAGGGGTAACATGAGGGGGAACTTCTTTACTCAGGGAGTGGTAGCGGTGTGGAATGAACTTCCAGTGGAAGTGGTGGAGGGAGGTTCGTTGGTATCATTTAAAAATAAATTGGATAGGCATATGGATGAGAAGGGAATGGAGGGTTATGGTATGAGTGCAGGCAGGTGGGACTAAGGGAAAATAATTGTTCGGCACTGTTCGACACCGAGATGGCCTGTTTCCGTGCTGTAATTGTTATATGGTTATATGGTTAAGTGGTAACGATGACTCTGGGTTAGTCCATCTACTACTTGTGCTGGATATAGAGTTAGTTGCTCCCCAGCCTTGAGCACTGGCATCTGTTTGTTTTTGCCCACCACTGCAGTTCTGATATTGCTTCAGTGGGTAACTTCATGACACGATCATAATGACCTGTATGTCGTTTTTGGTGCAAAGGTCCGAATTATGTAGCCGGAAATGCTGCTACCATTTTCCTAATTACTCTGTTACTTGTCGAGTAGTTGGTAGTTTGTTGACCATTAAATTGTTGCATGATTGTGCCAATTCAACTATTTCGTCTCTTGGCAATGTTACAGTCACGTAGACTGAATTAATTGTGAAGCCCAAGTAGTCCATGATAGTGGATGGCTTCAACTTAGATTTATCTGGATTTAAGACAATCCCGGGGTTTCGAATAACTGTTTGGTAGCTGAAACAGCTAACATAGTCAATTCCACGGTCTTGCCTACCATTTAAGATATCATCAAGATATGCCATGACAATATGTTTTTGTCTTCTGAATATTGTCAGAGCTGGTTTTAGTGTCTTGGTGAACAATCTTGGGCTGATGTGAACCCATTGGGTAACGCTTTAAACTGCTATAGCTGCCCCATCCAGGTAAATTTCAGGTATCTGCGATGATCCTTGTGAATGGTACTAAATAGTAAACATCTTTAAGATGAATGCTTGCCATGAAGTATCCTTTGGAATTTAGTTGTTTGGCAGTAACAACCGGTTCCATTTTGAAATGTATGTACTTAACAAACATATTTAGTGAAGTTAAGTCAATGATGATGTGACATCCACCATCTTTTTTGGGTTTAGTGAATATATTTGATACGAATTGCAAGGGTTCAGGTTTTCCCATGATACCCTTTGTAATTAGTCTCACCAGTTCAGCTTGTCCCTCTCGTTTCTTTAACGGAGAGGGGAAAAATACCCTCTGGGGTGAATGTTGACCTGGTGGCAATTTTTCTAGTATGAATGTATTTGTATTCACTAATGCCATTGAGTATATACTGATCACTCGTGATAGACTCCCATGTGTTAGTATTACTCTATATACTGGTAGGAACCAGACCCACCTACCTCCATGGTTATGGGTATTCTTCTGTTTCCTGCCGGTCCAACGAGTGTTGCACGTCGTCTGACGTGGCGGTGACGTTGCGGGGTGGCACATTTTCCATGGGGTCCGCTCTGGGCCCTGGTCTAAAGAAGACTTTCGGTGATAGAATGCGGACCCCGAGCTTTCATCAGTCCCATATGGTAGACGTTGACTGATGGACGCGATGGGGTGCTGCTGCGTAGGAATTACTGTTTTTGGTTTGCTCGTCCCGGCCCTGCCCTCATGAGCCGAAAGTTTTGGAAAACCTCTTTCATGTCCTTCATATGCTTTGTGAGGTTTTTGCCAAAGAGCAGTGGGTCTGGCTCAGTGGCTGGGGTATGCATAACCCCGCAAATGTAGGATTTTTATGGCAGGTCTTATGACTTGTTTACGAAGGTTGTGGTCATCTCCGTATTTGTCCACGGAACGAGGAAAACGATGTGATGGCTGACGTCAGGCTTTTAATGGCCTCCTGCACGTGGGGTTGCCACGTAGCTGTCCACCACACCTAGCAGCTCTTCCTGTTCCTGCACCCCTTGCATACTCCTGAGATCTTCAGCCATTGCCCCTGTTCTTGACCAGCCCAGTCCTGGTCACCAAAGCTATCCTCTGGAAAGGAGGAAGCAATGGACAGTGCACAAGGCACTGTGGAGGGAGTGCCAGACCTCCCTCTGCGAGAGCGCCCCTCCTGGGGTGCACCTCACTGGAGCTCCTGCTCCAAGAGCCGCTCCATGCGACTCAGGCGGCTGTCTCTCCCCCGCCTGGGTGGAGAGACGTCCCCGTCCGATAAGTCGGAGCCACCGGCCAGATGCCTCTTCCGTGGCTTTACTTCCAGCCCGCTGCTCAGGCGCTAGCGGGGCTGGGCTCGGCACGGTGTCGGGGAATAGCGGACCGCCCGGTAAGCGGTCCTACCGCCTTGTTGCTGCCCCCGCCAGATGGAACGCTCCTCCGTGGAGTCGAGCGGGGACAGGTCTGTTCAGGCGGCTGTCTTTCCCCCCGTGTGGGAGGAAAGACGTCCCGTCCGACAAGTCGGAGCCACCGGCCGGACGCCTCTTCCGTGGCGTTACTTCCAGCCTGCTGCTCAGGCACTAGCGGGCTGGGCTTGGCGGTCCTACCGCCTTGTTGCTGCCCCCCCCCCCAGATGGAACGCTCCTCCGTGGAGTCGAGCGGGGGACAGGTCTGTTCTGTTGCTGCCCCCCCCCCAGATGGAACGCTCCTCCGTGGAGTCGAGGGGACAGGCTTGTTCTAGAGTCTTTCTTCTCTGCCGGAAAGCAGAAGGCTCCCTGTGAAAGAAACCCCCGACCTCAGCTTACCTGACGGTCCGTTCTTTCACCTCCGTAGCGGGAGCGCCTGACTCCCGCTGTGCCGCTGTTGCTCTGGTGAACGTAATGCCGCGCATGCGTGCTGAGCGGGTTCTTCACGGAATCCATCACTTGACTCCGAAGTAAAATCAAATGTCACTCTCTAACAGCCAGTCCATGTGTGGCCATATCCCATTATTGATCGGGGAAAACAAAGAAAAATAATTAGTTAAGACCAAAGTTGGACCCTTGAAGACTGAAAAGGGTGAATTTATTATGGGGAACAAGGAAATGACAGATGAGTTGAACAAGTACTTTGGATCCGTCTTCACTAAAGAGAACACAAACAACCTTCCTGATGTACTAGCCAGAGGATCTGGGGTGATGGAAGAACTGAAGGAAATCCACATTAGGCAGGAAATGGTGTTGGGACTGAAGGCTGATAAATCCCCAGGGCCCGATGGTCTGCATCCCAGGGTACTTAAGGAAGTGGCTCTAGAAATCGTGGATGCATTGGTGATCATTTTCCAATGTTCTATAGATTCAGCATCAGTTCCTATGGATTGGAGGGTAGCTTATGTTGTCCCACTTTTTAAGAAAGGCGAGAGAGAGAAAACGGGGAATCATAGACCAGTTAGCCTGACATCGGTGGTGAGGAAGGTGCTGCAGTCAATCATACAAGATGAAATAGCGGCACATTTGGATAGCAGTAACAGGATTGGTCCGAGTCACAATGGATTTACGAAGGGGAAATCATGCTTGACTAATCTTCTGGAATTTTTTGAGGATGTAACTCGTAAAAAGGACAAGGGAGAGCCAGAGGATATAGTGTACCTGGACTTTCAGAAAACATAGAAACATAGACATAGAAATTAGGTGCAGGAGTAGGCCATTCGGCCCTTCGAGCCTGCACCACCATTCAATATGATCATGGCTGATCATCCAACTCAGTAACCCGTACCTGCCTTCTCTCCATACCCTCTGATCCCTTTAGCCACAAGGGCCACATCTAACTCCCTCTTAAATATAGCCAATGAACTGGCCTCTACTACCCTCTGTGGCAGAGAGTTCCAGAGATTCACCACTCTCTGTGTGAAAAATGTTTTTCTCATCTCGGTTTTAAAGGATTTCCCCCTTATCCTTAAGCTGTGACCCCTTGTCCTGGACTTCCCCAACATCGGGAACAATCTTCGTGCATCTAGCCTGTCCAACCCCTTAAGAATTTTGTAAGTTTCTATAAGTACCCCTCTCAATCTCCTAAATTCTAGAGAGTATAAACCAAGTCTATCCAGTCTTTCTTCATAAGACAGTCCTGACATCCCAGGAATCAGTCTGGTGAACCTTCTCTGCACTCCCTCTATGGCAATAATGTCCTTCCTCAGGGTACACAAAAATGCTGGAGAAACTCAGCGGGTGCAGCAGCATCTATGCAGCGAAGGAAATAGGCGACATTTCAGGCCGAAACCCTTCTTCAGACTGATGGGGGGTGGGGGGGAGAAGGAAGGAAAAAATGGAGGAGGAGGAGCCCGAGGGCGGGGGGATGGGAGGAGACAGCTCGAGGGTTAAGGAAGGGGAGGAGACAGCAAGGGCTAGCAAAACTGGGAGAATTCAACGTTCATGCCATCCGGATGCAAGCAACCCAGGCGGAATATGAGGTGCTGTTCCTCCAATTTCCGGTGTTGCTCACTCTGGCAATGGAGGAGACCCAGGACAGAGAGGTCAGATTGGGAATGGGAGGGGGAGTTGAAGTGCTGAGCCACCGGGAGTTCAGGTAGGTTATTGCGGACTGAGCGGAGGTGTTCGGCGAAACGATCGCCCAACCTCCGCTTAGTCTCCCCGATGTAAATCAGCTGACATCTAGAGCAGCGGATGCAGTAGATGAGGTTGGACGAGATACAGGTGAACCTTTGTCGCACCTGGAACGACTGCTTGGATCCTTGAATGGAGTCGAGGGGGGAGGTGAAGGGACAGGTGTTGCATTTCTTGCAGTTGCAACGGAAAGTGCCCGGGGAAGGGGTGGTACGGGAGGGAAGGGAAGAATTGACAAGGGAGTTGCGGAGGGAGCGGTCTTTGCGGAAGGCAGACATAGGGGGAGATAGAAACATAGAAACATAGAAATTAGGTGCAGGAGTAGGCCATTCGGCCCTTCGAGCCTGCACCGCCATTCAATATGATCATGGCTGATCATCCAACTCAGTATCCCGTACCTGCCTTCTCTCCATACCCTCTGATCCCCCTAGCCACAAGGGCCACATCTAACTCCCTCTTAAATATAGCTAATGAACTGGCCTCGACTACCCTCTGTGGCAGGGAGTTCCAGAGATTCACCACTCTCTGTGTGAAAAAAGTTCTTCTCATCTCGGTTTTAAAGGATATTCCCCCTTATCCTTAAGCTGTGAGGTGGGAAGATGTGGCGAGTGATGGGGTCACATTGGAGGTGGCGGAAATGGCGGAGGATTATTTGTTGTATTTGCCGGCTGGTGGGGTGAAAGGTGAGGACTAGGGGGACTCTGCCCTTGTTGCGAGTGCGGGGATGGGGAGAGAGAGCAGTGTTGCGGGGTATGGATGAGACCCTGGTGCGAGCCTCATCTATGGTGGCGGAGGGGAATCCCCGTTCCCTGAAGAACGAGGACATTTCCGATGCCCTGGTGTGGAACGTCTCATCCTGGGAACAGATGCGGCGTAGGAGGAGGAATTGGGAGTAGGGGATGGAGTCTTTACAGGGGGCAGGGTGGGAAGACGTGTAGTCCAGATGGCCATGTGAGTCAATTGGTTTGTAGTGTATGTCGGTCAGAAGTTGGTTTGTAGTGTATGTCGGTCAGAAGTTGGTTTGTAGTGTATGTTGGTATGTTCCTCCTCAGATTTGGAGACCAAAACTGTACGCAATACTCCAGGTGTGGTCTCACCAAGACCCTGTACAACTGCAGTAGAACCTCCCTGCTCCTATACTCAAATCCTTTTGCTATGAACATTTGATAAGGTCCCACATAGGAGATTAGTGGGAAAAATTAGGGTACATGGTATTGGGGTTAGAGTGCTGACATGGATAGAAAATTGTTTGGCAGACAAGAAACAAAGAGTAGGGATTAACGGGTCCCTTTCAGAAAGGCAGGCAGTGACTAGTGGGGTACAGCAAGACTCGGTGCTACAATATATATTAATGATTTAGATGAAGGGATTACAAGTAACATTAGCAAATTTGCTGAAGACACAAAGCTGGGTGACAGTGCGAACTGTGAGGAGGATGCTATGAGAATGCAGGGTGACTTGAACAGGTTGGGTGAGTGGGCAGATGCATGGCAGATGTAGTTTAATGTGGATAAATGGGAGGTTATCCACTTTGGTAGCAAAAACAGGATGGAAGATTATTATCTAAATGCTGTCAAGTTTGGAAAAGGGGAAGTACAACGGCATCTGGGGGTCCTTGTTTATCAGTCAATGAAAGTAAGCATGCAGGTACAGCAGGCAGTGAAGAAAGCGAATGGCATATTGGCCTACATAACAAGAGGAGTTGAGTAGAGGAGCAAATATGTCCTTCTGCAGCTGTACAGGGATCTAGTGAGACCACACCTGGAGTATTGTGTGCAGTTTTGGTCTTCAAATTTGAGGAAGAACATTCTTGCCAATGAGGGAGTGCAGTGTAGGTTCACAAGGTTAATTCCCGGGATTGCGGGACTTTCATATGGTAGGAGAATGGAGCAGCTGGGCTTATATTCTCTGAAATTTAGAAGTATGAGAGGGGATCTTATTGAAGCATATAAGATTATTAAGGGTTTGGACCCGCTAGAGACAGGAAACATGTTCCGATGTTGGGGGAGTCCAGAACCAGGGGCCACAATTTAACACTACACAATGTTGCCATCATACAACACTTACTCCAGCTCCTGGCAGCATTTGCTTCAATAGGAGGGGGAGGGTGAGTTGCTGTGGGAATTGGCAGGCAGGGGAAGTGCAATTGGAATTTTTTTGAAAGCCCAGTGCTGGGGGAGGCAGGGGAGTGCTGGAATCTTACGTTCGGGAATGGGTTGAGTTGGGGACCACGCCTCCCATGGGAGCCACGGGTTAATGGTGCAAAAAAGTGTTAGGGAACGGGTTCCATTGGGGGACCAAGCCTCCCATGTAACAGGGACCCAACGGGTCCCAGTCGGTCTAGTTAGCTATAAAGAGAGGTTGGACAAACTTGGAGTGTTTTCTGTGGAGCAGCAGAGGTTGAGGGGAGACCTGATAGAAGTATATAAAATTATGTGCGGCATAGATAAGTTAGACCATCACAACCTTTTCCCCAGGCTGGAATTGTCAAATCCTAGAGGGCATAGCTATAAGGAGAGAGGGAGAAAGTTTAAAGATGTGCGGGATAAGTATTTAACACAGAGTTCTTGTTACAGTATAGGAAGGACATGGTTAAGCAAGAGAGAACACAGAATAGATTCACAAGAATGTTAGACACAAAATGTTGGAGTAACTCAGTGGGCCAGACAACATCTGTGGAGAGAAGAAATGGTGATGTTTCGGGTCGAGACACTTCTTCAGATGGAGTCAGGGGAGAGGGAGATACAGAGATAAGGAAGAGGCGAGTGTGAAAACTAGAGACAAAGGGTATAGAGGTCAAGGAAAATGTAGAATAAAAGATAAGAATGTTACCTGGGTTGGATTATTTGAACCACCCAGAGAAATTGGATAGGCTGGGACTGTCTTCCCGGGAGTGAAGGAGGCTGAGAGGTGACATGATTGCAGTATATGGAAATATGATAGGTTGGAGAGAAAGTATCTGTTTGTCTGTTTACCATGGTAGGTGTATCTCAAACTAGGGGATAGGTTAATGGTGAGAGGGAAGAGGTGTAAAGGAGATCTGTCAAATGCCTGACGATCTGTCAAAATGCCTCTTGGGTGCTCCTGCCTCCTCTACCTTTCTTTCTTTCTTTCTTTCTTTATTTATTTAAGTGTCTTGCCCAAGGACACACACCAGGCAAAGGTGGGTGAAGTGTCTTGCCCAAGGACACAACGACAGTATGCACTCCAAGCGGGATTCGAACCAGCTACCTTCCGGTTGCCAGCCGAACACTTAGCCCATTGTGCCATCTGTCGTCCACCTCCTCCAGTACGCTTTTTCTTTACACAGAGGTTGGTTGGTATCTGGAATAAGCAGCTGGAGGAGGTTGTGGTGGCAAGAACAGTCACAACATTAAAGAGGCATCTGGACAGATACTTAAATGAGCAAGATATAACAGGATATGAAATTAATGCAAACAAGTGGAATTAGTATACAGGCATTTTTACCTGTTATTTTTTTTATTAATTACCCATTTATTTATTTATGTTTCTTGTTTATCATATTGTTTACAGTGTACTATGTTTACATATTATGTTGTGCTGCAGCATGTTAGAATGTCATTGTTCTATCTGGGACATATCACAATAAAACACTCTTGACTCTTGATGATGGTTGGCATTGATGTGCTCCACAACTCTACGACTCCAGAACCCCACAGTATACCCCATCTACCATCTTTTTTCTCACTTGCTGAAACCATTGCTATGCAAACTCAGTCTTCACCCAATAACTAATTTTTCCATCCATCAACAAACGTCAACACAATACTCTTCAATTAATATTAATTGTATATAGTAACTAGACTAAGTGGGACCCATTGGGTCCCAACATCACACAGGAGGGCTGGTCATCCAACGCAATATTCCACCTCTCCACCAATTCTAATATTGGTGGCCAGTTGGGGGGGGGGGGGCTTTCTGGAGCGCTAGTATGGGTGTTGTGGGCTGAAGGGACTGGTTTCCAGAGGGCTAGTATGCAAATTGTGCGCCAAATGGATTCTTGGGCTGGCATCTCAGTCAATCAAGCCTGTTGTGCTGGCAACTCACTCACAGCTGGTGGGCTGGTAGTTGACTCACGGCTAATCCTTGAAATTCTATTTCAAGCAGGGTATAAGGCCACCAAATTCAAGTGCAGTTTCTTACCACTTCTAGCAGGGTGCAAGGCCACCAAATTCAAGTGCAGTTTCATACCATTTGAAGTAGGGTGCAAAGCCACTAAAGACAGCGAGTCGTGACCTCTCCCTCCACCATCTTGCAGAGACTGAGCCACACCCACATTTCCGGGTTTTATAACCCCTCCCCCAACAGAAAAGGTGTGGCTTTCATGGAGTGATCGACAGGAGAGAGATTCTCAACATTTTTTTAAAAACTAATAACACTTTTATTTTTCATTGATGGGAAGAATTCTCTGCATCTGCTCAGCGGAGGGGGACTGAGTAACATGGCCAAAAATCACAGCTGTAAGTGGTAGCGGTTTATCTAAAATCAATATACAGTGCAAACAGGAAGTAAGTGCATTTACAGTACTGCCTTTCAACTTCAAGCCAATGCACCCAGGCCACCATTTTCAGTAAGTAGTGCCTTTCAACTTCAAGCCAAAGCACCCAAGCCACCATTTGCAGTAAGTAGTGCCTTTCAACTTCAAACCAAAGCTCCCAAGCCACCACTTGCAGTAAGTAGTGCCTTTCAACTTCATGCCACCATTTGCAGTGCCTTTCAACTTAATGCCAAAGCACCCAAGCTACAATTTGCAGTAAGTAGTGCCTTTCAACTTCAAGCCACAATTTGCAGTAAGTAGTGCCTTTCAACTTCAAGCCAATGCACCCACGCCCCCATTTGCAGTAAGTAGTGCCTTTCAACTTCAAGCCAATGCACCCACGCCACCATCTGCAGTAAGTAGTGCCTTTCAACTTCAAGCCACACCCAAGCCACGCCCAAGCCTCCATTTGCAGTAAGTAGTGCCTTTCAACTTCAAGCCACACCCATGCCACACCCAAGCCATCATTTGCAGTAAGTAGTGCCTTTCAACTACAAGTCAAAGCTCCCAAGCCACCATTTGCAGTAAGTAGTGCCTTTCAACTTCAAGCCAAAGCAACCAAGCCACCATTCGCAGTAATAGTGCCTTTCAACTTCAAGCCAAAGCTCCCAAGCCTCCATTTGCAGTAAGTAGTGCCTTTCAACTGCAAGCCAAAGCACCCAAGCCACCATTTGCAGTAAGTAGTGCCTTTCAACTTCAAGCCACAATTTGCAGTAAGTAGTGCCTTTCAACTTCAAGCCAATGCACCCACGCCCCCCATTTGCAGTAAGTAGTGCCTTTCAACTTCAAGCCACACCCAAGCCATCATTTGCAGTAAGTAGTGCCTTTCAACTTCAAGCCAAAGCAACCAATCCACCATTTGCAGTAAGTAGGGCCTTTCAACTTCATGCCACCATTTGCAGTAAGTGGTGTCTTTCAACTTCAAGCCACACCCAAGCCACACCCAAGCCGCCATTTGTAGTAAGTAGTGCTTTTCAACTTCAAGCCAAAGCAACCAAGCCACCATTTTTTTAAATTAGATTAGATTAGATTAGATAGCCTTTATTGTCATTCAGACCGAAATCTGAATGAAATTGCAGCAGTCATACATACAATACAATACAATAAAAAACAACAATAAACACATTATAACATCCACCACAGTGAGTCCACCCAGCATCTCCTCACTGTGATGGAGGCAAAAGTCTTCGGTCTGCAGTCTCTTCCCTCCTCTTCTCCCTCTGCGCTGAGGCGATACCCCACCGGGCGATGTTAAAAACTGTCCCGCGGCTCAATCACCGCGCCCCGGGGTGGTCAAAGCTGCCGCCCACCAGTCCTGCTGACGCAGCCGCTGGCCCGCGGCCGAACCCCGGACTCAGGCCACCACCGCCAGAACACCGTCCCAGCCACCCTCACGTGAGTATCGTGCCGTCTTCAGCCTCGGGCTGGGCCGCCCCGACATGGGCGCCGTACCTCCCTCGGGCTGGGCCGCCCCGACATGGACGCCGTACCTCCCTCGGGCCGGGCCGCCCCGACATGGGCGCCGCTTCTCCCCCAGGCCGGGCCGCCCCGACATGGGCGCCGCTCCTCCCTCGGGCTGGGCCGCCCCGACATGGGCGCCGTACCTCCCTCGGGCTGGGCTGCCCCGCCATGGGCGCCGTACCTCCCTCGGGCTGGGCCGCCCCGACATGGACGCCGTATCTCCCTCGGGCTGGACCGCCCCGACATGGACGCCGTACCTCCCTCGGGCTGGGCCGCCCCGACATGGGCGCCGCTCCTCCCTCGGGCTGGGAACGCCGTACCTCCCCGAGCTCGGCCCTCTGACGGGAGCACCGTTCCTTCCTCGGACCAGGCCGCCCCCTGGGAGCGTCACAGCCCCTCACGGAAGCACTGTTCCAGCCCCGAGCCGGGCCGCCCTCACGGGAGCGAGTCCTGGCGGGCTCTGCCTCCTGAGCCTCGAGGTCGCCAGCTCCGCCATTAGGCCTCAGCGCAGACGGAGGCAGAGAAGGGGAATACGACAAAAAAGTCGCATTCCCCTGCAGGGAGAGACAGCAAGCCCCGTTTCAACCCCCCCCCCCCCCCCCCCCAAACACAAACTAAAAACCAAAACTAGACTAACCAAAACGAAATAAACAACACAAAAAAACACAAAACAAACAGGACTGCCGGTGAGCCGCTGCAGCCAGAGCCGCGCCTTTCAACTTCAAGCCAAAGCAACCAAGCCACCATTTGCAGTAAGTAGTGCCTTTCAACTTCAAGCCAAAGCAACCAAGCCACCATTTGCAGTAAGTAGTGCCTTTCAACTTCAAGCCAAAGCAACCAAGCCACCATTTGCAGTAAGTAGTACCTTTCAACTTCAAGCCAAAGCAACCAAGCCACCATTTGCAGTAAGTAGTGCCTTTCAACTTCAAGCCAAAGCAACCAAGCCACCATTTGCAGTAATAGTGCCTTTCAACTTCAAGCCAAAGCTCCCAAGCCACCATTTGCAGTAAGTAGTGCCTTTCAACTCCAAGCCACACCCAAGCCACACCCAAGCCAAGCCAACCAGGGGAGGGGGCGTCGCTTTCTGGAGCGCTAGTATGAACCATTTTTGAACCAACAGACATTATTTTTGCAAGCTTTAGAACCAATAAAGACACTTTTTGCAAGCTTTAGAACCAATAGACATTTTTTTTGCAAGCTTTAGAACCAATAGACATTGTTTTGCAAGCTTTAGAAGCAATAGACATTTTTTTGCAAGCTTTAGAAACAATAGACGTTGTTTTGCAAGCTTTAGAAACAATAGAGACTTTTTGCAAGCTTTAGAAGCAATAGAGACACCTTTTGCAAGCTATAGAACCAATAGAGACACTTTTTGCAAGCTTTAGAACCAATAGACATTTTTTGCAAGCTTTAGAACCAATAGACATTTTTTTTGCAAGCTTTAGAACCAATAGAGAATTTTTTGCAAGCTTTAGAACCAATAGACATTTTTTTGCAAGTTTTAGAACCAATAGACACTTTTTGCAAGCTTTAGAACCAATAGACATTTTTTGAAAGCTTTAGAACCAATAGACATTTTTTTGCAAGCTTTAGAACCAATAGACATTTTTTGCAAGCTTTAGAACCAATAGAAACACATTTTGCAAGCTTTAGAACCAATAGACACATTCTTTTTTTTTGCTTCTTTTTTTTGCTTGCCTTATGTAAGTAAAGTGCAGTGAGAGAGTCTGTTTTTTCCTGAGGTATGCAGTGTAAAAATTCCGCATTCTCTGAGAGATTAAGCAGGATGGCAAAACACCTTTGATCGACCAAATGTGTCCCCTTCTCAAAATTGTTCAGTTGAAATCATTAACTGAGAAGAAAGATAAATCTCATGATTGATGAGGAAATGCACACACGCACTGGATATGTTGCAATGTTATTCTAGGGGAAACAGACAGAACATAACAGTGTAGCCAGTACAGAGCAAACTGCTGTAAATAGAAGTGAAAGTATTATACCACTCTTTTGAGGCTGGCACTATCATAGACAAATGTAAGTGTAAGGGGGTAAAGGGTGTTGGGTGACCATGGGGTTGATGGAGGCAATGTGAGTTTGAATCTATTTCAAGCAGTTATTGTTTGCAAAACCTTGATCTTTGACTTTTCAGCATTTTGAGTCAGCTTTGACTGCCACATTCCTTTTTTCACAAACCAAAATATAATAATTTTTTTTAATGAATATATTTTCTATTTACAGAATTATGTGGATGAGTGGTTTCTGGTTTTGCTTCCAAGAAGACAAACAAATCCTCATCAAGGTAAATGTAGTAGATGGAACGCAACCTAATCCTTAATCTAAGTTCATACATCAGGAGAAGTGAGGTTTACATTCATGAAAGACCTAATGAAAAAGCCCAGAGAATTTTTCCAGATTTCATTCTTTTGTTTTTCAATAAACAGAAACTACCAAATTCTACCGCGCTTACTGGAAACTTTCCAGTTGCAGAGGCTGTGGAAAAGAATGTCTCAACCCACTTTTTCGAAAATATACCATAAGAGTAACATAGGATTAAATCTTCTCCTGGTTCTATAACTGGATAAATTAAGCATCAAAACATGGGTAATTTTTTGAGTTTTCATTATCACTATAATTAATGGAGCTCAAATGAAAATGTTTTAATTGAAGCCATAAATTCTAACAACATAATTTTGCACCCTCAGTATTTCTGATGGTGCCTTTGCTCTCATTTGAAGCCCCACACTATGGATTTACAGCTGCCCTAATTGAAAATGAGTATTTGCCTCAGAGTGAAAGCTGCCATCAAAAAACAGCTTAAAACTGCTCCAAAGCAAATTGATTTGAGTTGGTCAGGTGCAGGCAATCTGCATTAAATCCAATCATTGATTTGATTCTGCCTGGCATGGACCCTGGGTCAGTGAAGACGTGTCACACCAAAACAGAGAATATTGAATCTGACTTCAATCAATGTGACTGCAACTCCATTATAACCCCAGTACAAATAGTGCATCATATTCATCTCTCATTGGGAAGAACTGTTGTATTAAATCTGCAACCGGTTTCCCGGTCAGTTTACTGTAATTACAATTGGAAAATCAAATTGTATGGGCACACAGACCTAAACTACTCAGTTAATAATTTAATGCTGTTATTGACTGATTTTTAATGTGTTACCTAAGGTGTTAAAGAATCGATTGAACCTCCAGGCAAAATATTTTCTAAAATGGCTTAGTTCCCATCATGGAGTCATTTAGCAGTGAAACAGGCCCTTTGTCCCATTGAGTCTGCACCAACCATCAAGCACTGGCAAAACATGGAGAGAGGCTGGGGGAACTCAGCTGCTCAGGCAACAACTGGAGTCCACATTGAGTCTTCACCTGAGATATCAAGTGCCCAATCCTCTTCACAGAAGCTGCCTGACCCGTCAACATCCTCTTAGCTGCTCTCCTTTTGGTGCTAGAGCTCCAGCATCTGCAATTTCTGTGAGGCCCATTTACACCAAGTTTATTTTTATTTTCTCCACCTCCTCAGACTTCTGAACAACCTTTATTGTATTTTAATGAAACTAAAGAGGCAACATTTCAATAACAACATATATTACACGTATTAGTTCATTCTAGTAAAGGGAATTGGTCTAATAATCACATCCAGCCTTCATGTTATTAAAACAATGTTGTCACGGAATATAGAACTCAAGAGCAAGGCAATAAACATATGTTAGAGAAGACTTGAGAGCAAGTTAAGAGAGATGTGTTGAGAGCATGGATCAGTACATAGTACAAGGTAAATTATCTTCCGATCGTTTACCTTGTCGTGGTGAAGAGGCTTGTGTGCCGCCTTGATTCTGAGAGCGATGCTGTCGGAAGCACGAGCTTCTAGTACGGCCAACCATGGTGGTAAGGTCGAAGATGAGGGTCCAGAATAAGAACGATCTAACCTACAAGACCTCAACGGCAGACCAAGCAGACAAGGTTATCTTGAACTCAATGGCTGTGAAGGCGGATGAAGGCTGCAACAGATCTATCAGCTTCAATCATCTTGGTTCCCTTGCCATTGGAATTAGTTGATGGATCTGTGATCCCACAGATCCCACTAGGGGCGCTGCATTGAAGGCGCCTCTGCCTACAGACTGGCCGTTTTTTTCCATCTATTTTTAATTTTAGTTGATCTAAACAGTTTTGTTTTGGGGATTCTTTAGTTTTTCAATGGGGGGGAGGGGGGTAGGGTAAGGGGGAAACTGCTTCCCAGTCGCTTCCTGGCGAGGATGCGACTATTTCTCCAAGTAGCATCCTTGCTGCCCTCCTCGCGGCCTACCACTGGATCGGAGCGGTCTTTCCTACTGGATACCGTGGGCCGGACCAGAGCTTCGGCAGTGGCGCCGCGGCGCTGGATTCACCGCGGAGCGGGCGATACCTACCTGGATCGCCGTTTGAAGCTCCGGAGCGTTGGGCCCGCTACTCTAACATCGCGGGGCTGTGGTACGTGGAGCTCCCAGCGCGGGCGGCGCTGACCGACAGCGCGGAAACCCTGGGACCCTTTGCTGAGGGCTGCCAGTGTGAATTTCCACCCGACGCGGCCTGGGGACGTCAGGAGCTGCGTGGGAGGCGGCCGATTTGGAGGTCCAAGCCGCTGAGGTTGGACTCCCGTTCCGACATCGAAGTTCCAACATCCCGAAGAGCGAGCCTGAGCGGCGAGCTGCCCGTAGCGGTGACTGGGGAGGACTGCGGAGGCCCTGACCATGGATGAAAATCAGAGGAAGATGACTGACTTTGGTGCCTTCCCTCACAGTGGGAAACTTTGATTCTGCTGTGTGGGGATGTTTTATGATGAACTCTATCGTGTGTAGTGTTCTTTATTTTATTGTATGGCTGTATGGTGCTCACATTTCACTGTGCCAACTGGCACATGTGACAAATAAATGTATCTTGTATCTCTTGTATCTTGAAGGACCGTATACTTCTTGGAGTGCAACATCAAGTACACGTTAAACAAACACACGCTCAGGCGTCTTCGTTCTGTATGCAAAGCCAGGATTGGACTCATAAGCCACCTGAGAGTTCATAAAAACAATGGAACATAGACCCTCATCCTCGACCTCGAGGGATAGCCACGACGACATAGGATTATATTATTTCAGTGTAGAAATGTAGTTGAGAGAAAAGCAAAACTGGCAGCTCAATGTTCTGGTGTATAGATGTTTCAGTCATGACAGAGGAGGTGCAAAAGAGGTGTGTTGCACTGCTGATCAGGAACTGGACTCAAAAAAGACATCCAGAAAGGATCAGTTAGGCTATATGGAAAGAAATCAGGAATTAGAAAGGGGTAATCACTTTGATGGGTAATCACTTTGATGATTATATTATAGGTCTCCCAATAGTCAGCAGGAATTAGAAGAGTAAATGTGTGTACAGATCAAGCATGCTGATGAATTGGATCCAAGATTGGTTGGTTGATAGGAAGCAAAGGGATAAATGCTGTTTATATGACTAGAAATGTATTATATATTGACATATATATAATATATATATATATATGCACAACATAAAAATTGGTTGTCATAGATAGCTATGAAGATTGCATAAAGACATTAATCAGATGGAAAGTTGAACAAAGTAGTGGTAGCTGAATGTAGGAAGTGGTAGTGATAGCGAGTGCGTGGAAGGGATTCACCAGGACGTTGCTTAGAATGGAGGGCCTTAGTTACAAAGAGAGATTCGATAAACTGGATTTATTCTCATAGGAAAGTAGGAACCTGAAGGGTGACCATAAGGTTGTTTATAAAATTACGAAGAGCACAGATAGGATAGATAGTTAGTCTTTTGCCCAGGGCAGGGCCACTATTTCTAAGGTAGGAACAGATATATTTAAATGAGATACAAAGGAGATTTTAGTTTCATTAAAATAAATATCAGATAGACAATAGACAATAATTGCAGGAATGGGCCATTCGGCCCTTCGAGCCCTTCGAGGTTTTTCACACAGAGGTTAGTTAATATTTGGAATAGGCAGTTGAGGCAGATACTATTACATTTTAAAAGTATTTTGATGATCACATCCCACAGCGACACTAGACACTAGATTGGTACTTGAGTGGAAAAAGACAAAAGGGATGAGAGCAAATTGGATCAGTGTAGATTAGAATCATTGGCGGCATGGATGAGGTGGGGTGAGAGGGCCTGCTTCTGTGCTGCATGTTTCTATAGTTCTATGAAATATTGAGGTGTTTTAAAAATGTGTACGATTTATGGAATTAATATGAAAATGCATAAGGATTTTAAAAAATGTAGCTCAACACAAGAAAGCAGAATATCTAGCTTAAAATATTTGGCTTAAATATTTTCCGGTAGTTTAGAATATTTAGCTTAACATATTTGGCAAAAGAAACAAAGAGAAATAAATGTTTTCTTAAATATAGCAAGATTTCATGTTCTAAAATACATTTGGTGAGATACTGGTGAAGTCAGCTCAGTGTTAATTTCCAAATAAATAATAAAGTTAGTACTTGAAGCAGAATTTTTTTTTCTAAGAATCCAGATATCTACAAAGTGCTGGAAGTATATCATTCTGTGATGATAAATGGGAAAGTTTTTTTTCTGAGAAAAGTGACTTCTGAAGTTCGATGGAGTCCTTGCAGATTTGCTATGGTTCACATTTTACATTAATTATGAGGAGGAGGATGTTCCCTGTGTTGTATAAAATCTGCTGATGACACTATGCTATATACTAGCCTCAGTAAGTTAAATTTACAACAGAAACAGGAACTTGTGTCAACCAAAGGAATTTTTAATGCAAGGTTTGCAAAGTTATTTGGAAGACATCAAAAGAAAAAAACAGCCGCAAAGTCCACTGCACAGCAGGATTCACTGCAAATGCTGAGATTGCCCTATTCACGACATTTGCTGCTGAACCTACCAGAGTTTGTTGTCTGTGCTGATATGGGATGGGATCATCAGAATGCTGTCCAAATAAAGCAAATGGGAATCCAGGTTTCAGTGCAATCTGAACTCCCAGGTGACAACAACTCTGTCCTGAGTAATTAACCATATAACCATATAACAATTACAGCACGGAAACAGGCCATCTCGGCCCTACAAGTCCGTGCCGAACATCTTTTTTCCCTTAGTCCCACCTGCCTGCACTCATACCATAACCCTCCATTCCCTTCTCATCCATATGCCTATCCAATTTACTTTTAAATGATACCAACGAACCTGCCTCCACCACTTCCACTGGAAGCTCATTCCACACCACTACCACTCTCTGAGTAAAGAAGTTCCCCCTCATGTTACCCCTAAACTTCTGTCCCTTAATTCTGGTCATGTCCTCTTGTTTGAATCTTCCCTATTCTCAAAGGGAAAAGCTGATCCACGTCAACTCTGTCTATCCCTCTCATCATTTTAAAGACCTCTATCAAGTCCCCCCTTAACCTTCTGCGCTCCAGAGAATAAAGACCTAACTTATTCAACCTTTCTCTGTAACTTAGTTGTTGAAACCCAGGCAACATTCTAGTAAATCTCCTCTGTACTCTCTCTATTTTGTTGACATCCTTCCTAAAATTGTAGGATGGTGCTAGTTTGTGGGGATTGCTGGCTGGCATGGACTCGTTGGGCTGAAGGGCCTCTTTCTGTGTTGTACCTATAAACTAAACCAAACCAGACATTACCATTTGTAGTTAGCCTGTGCTTCTGAAAGGGGAGGAACATTTAGTAAACATTGTGAAGGAGAAGGGAACAAAATGAAAGAGAGCAGGGGGCAAGGGTTTCCAGACATTGCTGGAAGGTTTAGGGGGCAGGGAGAAGGAATGGAAAGTGGAAGAGATGATCTATGTTGAGATGGAAGGGTGGTGGGGTTAGGACAGGGAATGGTTGGAGGGCATATAGAAAGGCTTTCAGATACACACTCAAAAAACAAGGGGTCAAATAACAATGAGTATCAAGTGTTAAAGATCTGGATCCCATGCCCCTAAAAATTCAAAGACTGTAATCTTGTGGTCACAGTCGGTGAATATATCTGCAGCCACTCCTTCCTGTCCACTGTAACACCAGCCTCAGACATTGCTTAATTCCCCGACTCCTTTCAGTTCACTGCCAACATTTTCTATCAACCAGCAGTCCTGCCAAACATTCATAATCCATCAAACATTTAGCAGCAAGTTAACCTCAACCCACATCTCACAGCCTGCACACAACATTTACTCATGACGTAGTGTAGGAACAAGGTACTGCAGGTTTACACAAAGGACACAAAGTGCTGGAGTAACTCAGCGGATCAGGCAGCATCTCTGGAGAACACGGATAGCTGATGTTCAGCCTGATTGTAGGGAGGACGAAAGCTGGAAGAGAGGAGGGACTGGACGAAGCATGGTAGGTGGACACAGGCAAGGGGTGTGTTTATAGGCAGAGAGTTGGACATAGGCCAGAGATAAAAGCAGAAGGTGAGATACAGAATTGAAGAGTTGCAAATTGTGAAGCCAGAGGAAGGAATGTATGAGCAGTGGAGGGAGTGGGGAGAAATAGGTGACAGGCCAGGTGGGGCACAGCAGAGAGGAGGAGTGGAGAGGGTAGGGGTTGGTGAGGTTACCTACAATTGGAGAATTCCATGTTTATACCTTTGGGTTGTAGGCTACCAAAGCAGAATATGAGGTGCTATTCCTCCAATTTTGTGTGGGGCCTCACTCTGGCAATGGAGGAGGCCAAGGTCAGAAAGTCAGTATGGGAATGGGAAGAGGAGTTAAAATTGGATTGGATTCAATTTACTGTCATTGCACTTTTCAGTGCAACAAAATGGTTTAGCCTGCAGTCATAACATAGAATAAATAACAAACACTAAACACAGTTTAAAGTCCCAAAGTCATTGTCTCTTCCCTCCTTGCTCTCCCTCTGCGCTGAGGTGATCCAGGCCTCCGATGTTGTGACCCCGCCGGGTGATGGTAAGCAAGTCCCGCGGCTGAATCCGTGCTCCGCAAACGGGCCGGTTCAAACTCCGCAGCCCGGGGTGGTCGAAGCTGCCGAAGCTGCCGTCCTCCAGTCCAGCGGACGCAGCTGTAGTTGCGGGAGCTCCGGAAAAACAGGTCACCACCTGTGACCTGTGAGCTCCCGATGATGTCGTCCACTGGCCCCGCGGCCGAGCCTCCGAGGCTCCAAAGTCGGGTCGGAAGTAGGGTCGCCCCGCAACCACAGCCCCGAAGTCGGCCAGCCTTGCGTTAGTAAGTCCTGGCTCTGCCTCCGCAGCCTCAAGGTCGGTCCCAGTTGGAGGCCACCAGCTCCACGATAGGCCTCAGCGCAGACGGACACGGAGACGGGGGATACGGCAGGAAAGGTCGCATCCCCCCCGAAGGAAGAGTCAAAAAACATGTTACAGCCACCCCCGCCACACATACACAACTAAATAAACCAAAATAAACTGCGACAACGGGACAAAGAAAACAAAAAAAAGAAAAGACAAACGGACTGCAGGCGAGCCGCAGCTGCAAGGCAGCGCTGCCACTTCCGGTTGACACCAATAGTTAATAACCAAGAGATTGGGTGGATCTTGGTAGACTGAGCGCAAGTATAATATGGCGGCAAGGTGGAGATAGCGATAGAGATGCAGCACCAGTGACCCGGGTTTGATCCTGACTACAGCTGCTGTCTGTACGGAGTTTGTACGTTCTCCCCTTGACCTGTGGGGGATTTAATCACGATCTCCAGTTTCCTCCCACACTCCAAAGATGTACAGGTTTGTCAGTTAATTGGCTTCGATAAAATTCTAAATTTTCCCATGTGTGTGTAAGATTGTGTTAGTGTGCAGGCTCGGACTCAGTGGGCCGAAGGGCTTGTTTCTGCGCTATATCACTAACAACGAAACTAAACTAAAGTATTCAGCGAAATTCACTGAATCTACCCTTGGTCTCACCGATGTTTAGTAGGCTACATTAAGAACACCGGGAGCAGTAGATGAAGTTAGATGAGGTGCTTGTAAACCTCTGTCTCAGCTTGAAGGATTGCTGGGATCCCTGGATGGAGGCGAGAGAGGAGGTACAGAGATGATCTTACATCTGTGCCAACCAAGAAGGCACACCAACGTCTCTACTTCTTGATGAGATTAAGGAAATTCTGCATGTCTCCAATGACTCTTACAAACTTCTATAGATGCACCATAGAAAACTTGCTGTTGTGTTGCATCATAGCTTGTTTTAGGAACAAGCCATGATGCAACACATCTCTGTCAAGATCGCAAGCAATTGCAGAGTTGTAGATGTAGTCCAGTCCATCATGAAGATCAGGCTGTCTGCCAATGATTCCATATACACTTCACTGTCTTGGAAAAGCAGCTAATATAATCAAAGACTTGCCCTACCCTAGTCATTCATAGTCATAGTCATACAGTGCGGAAACAGGCCCTTCAGCCCAACTTGCTCACACCGCCCAACATGTCCCAGCTACACTAGTCCCACCTGCCAGCATTTGATCCATATCCCTCCAAACCTGTCCTATTCAAGTTCCTATCTAACTGTTTTTAAATGTTGGGATAGTCCCTGCCTCAATTACCTCCTCTGGCAGCTTGTTCCATACATCCACCACCCTTTGTGTGAAAAAGTTACCCCTCAGATTCCTATTAAATCTTTTCCCATTCACCTTAAATCTATGTCCTATGTCATAAACCTTCTCTCTACCCTTTCCAGCTTGACAACATCTTTCCCATAACGTGGTGCCCAGAACTGAACACAATATTCTAAATGTGGCCTCACCAACGTCTTATACAGCTGCCACATGACCTCTCAACTTCCATACTCAATACTCTGACTGATGAAGGCCAATGTGCCAAACGCTTGTTTTCACCACATGATCTACCTGCGACCACCTTCAAGGAACTATGCTCCTGCACCCCTAGATTAGTCTGCACTACAACACTACCCAGAGCCCCACCATTCACTGTGTAGGACCTGCCCATGTTAGACTTCCAAAAATGCAATATCTCACATTTCTCTGCATTAAATTCCTCAGCCCACTTGGCCATTCTTTTTCTCCCTGCTCCCGGCCGGCAGAATGTACAGAATTTTGAATGCATGCACCATCTAGAGTCCAGAACAGCTTCTTCCCCGCTGTTATCATGTTCCTGAACGGTTCTTCCATATGCTAGGATACTGGCATCTCTACCCCATTGAGAACATTGGATTTAGTTTATGGAGTTGGTGTACTATAATGCACTACAATGTTGAGAACTATTTTCTGTTCTCTGTATTCTTCCCCTTTGCTCTATTTATTGTATTTGCGTTTGAATTGAATGTATTTATGTATGGTATATCTGATCTGTTTGGGTAGCATGCATAGCAAAGCTTTTCACTGTACACATGATAATAATAAGCCTAAACCTAGTCGAGCAAGATGAGAAGACAGGACAGGCAGGTGTATGGCAAAGCAAGAGGAAAAAACAATAGTTTAAACTGCATTTATTTCAATGTGAGAGGCTCGACAATTTCTGTGCATGTATTGGCTCAGGGAAGTGGGATATTTGATGAATAACAGAAACTTAGCTGAGAAAAGGGTTGGACTTGGTGCTCAATGTTCCAGGCTATATTTGCTGCAGGCATAATAGAGATGGAGGTAAGAGTGGATGGAGTTTGCCTTTTTGATCAGGAAGTACACAACTACAGTACTAAAAGAGGATTTTTTAGGAGGATTGTCTAGTGAGGCTCTATTTTGGTTATTAGGTGGTGTTATGTGTGTGGGGGGAGGGTGAAACAGGGCTTTCTGTCTCTCCCTTCGGGGGAATGCGACTTTTTTGTCGTATCCCCCTTCTCTTCCCCCGTCTGCGCTGAGGCCTAATGGCGGAGCTGGCGGCCTCCAACCTGCGACCGACCTCGAGGGTCCGGAGGTGAAACGCGGGACTGACTTACCATCGCCCGGTGGGGTAGCGCCTCGGCGCAGAGGGAGAAGAGGAGGGAAGAGACAGTAACTCTAAGACTTTTGCCTCCATCACAGTGAGGAGGTGTTTGGTGAACTCACTGTGGTGGATGTTAATTTGTGTTTATTGTGTGTTGTTATTATTACATGTATGGCTGCAGGCAACAGCATTTCGTTCAGACCGAAAGGTCTGAATGACAAATAAAGGATTCAATTCAATTCAATTCAATATGGGAAGAACTTAGAAACAGGAGATGAATGAGCACTTCGATGGGACTGTATTATAGTCCCCCAACCCCCTACTCCCAAGAATTAGTGGAAATTAGTGGAGCAGATGTGTAAGGAATTTGGAGATAGCTGTAAAAAAAATTGTGTGGTATTATTGGAAATTTTAAACTTCCCCAATATTGACTGCAGCTCCCATAGTTTAAAACGCTTGGACGGGATGGAATATATTAAATGTATTCAAGAAACTTCCTTCACCAATATATACAGAGGCCCTAATAGAGGGGGCGCAACACTGGACAGAAGTGTCAGTGGGGGAACACTTTGGGTCCAGTGACCAAGACTTTATCAGTTCTAAAGTAGTTACTGTATGAAGGGTATGATAGTTAAGGTCCTTATTTGAGGCAATGCCAATTTTCGAGGCATAAGGCAGGAGCTTGCAGAGATTAATTGGGAGAGTCTATTTGCAGAATTAACTGGGTAGCCTTCTGAAGAATGCTAATAAAGTGTCTGGTACATTGACAGGCCTGCATGAAAGGCTCTGTGCAGTGACAAGGAGAATAGGGGTAGTCCAGCATTTCCCATTCACTTTACTTTCAGCATTGTTTAGAGCCCATTCTGTTCAACACAAAAGTGAAGGCCAACTTCATAAACAACTACAGACTGAAGTCACTGAATGTATGGTTATTTTTCATTGGTGGCTCGGTGGTGCAGAGAGTTGGCAGTTTCAAATTGCTGGGTATTGACATCTTGAATGACCTTTCCTGGGCTCAGCACATTAATGCGATCAAGAAAAATGCATACCCACATCTCCACTTTCTTAGATCTTTGATGAGATTCGATCTGTCACTGAATACTCTAACAAACTTTTACAGAAGCACTGTAGAAAGTATCCTGGCCGGTCACAGTACAGAGAAGGTTCACCAGACTGATTCCTGGGATGTCAGGACTTTCATATGAAGAAAGACTTGATAGACTCGGCCTGTACTCGCTAGAATTTAGAAGATTGAGGGGGGATCTTATAGAAACTTACAAAATTCTTAAGCGGTTGGACAAACTAGATGCAGGAAGATTGTTCCCGATGTTGGGGAAGTCCAGAACAAGGGGTCACAGTTTAAGGATAAAGGGGAAATCCTTTAGGACCGAGATGAGAAAAACATTTTTCACGCAGAGAGTGGTGAATCTCTGGAATTCTCTGCCACAGAAGGTAGTTGAGGCCAGTTCATTGGCTATATTTAAGAGGGAGTTAGATGTGGCCCTTGTGGCTAAAGGGATCAGGGGGTATGGAGAGAAGGCAGGTACGGGATACTGAGTTGGATGATCAGCCATGATCATATTGAATGGCGGTGCAGGCTCGAAGGGCCGAATGGCCTACTCCTGCACCTATTTTCTATGGTTCTATGTTTCTATGAGGTACTGACACTGCATCATTTGTCATCATGGATCCCCACCATCCAGGCCATGCCCTCTTTTCACTGCTCCCAATGATCAGGATGTATAAAGCCTGAAGACCCAACAGTGAGGTTTAGGAATAGTTACTTTCCTACAGCCTCTTGAACTGACCTGCACAACCCTAATCCTACCTCGACAACCGCTTTCACTTCAGTCTGAAGAAGGGTCCCGATCTGAAATGCCGCCCATTCCTTCTCTCCAGAGATGCTGCCTCACCTGCTGAGTTACTCCAGCATTTTGTGTCTACCTCTTCCACTACCATGGACTTGTTTTTGAATTATTTATTTTGCATTAATGTCTTGTATTTTTTCGCAGTCTTGTACTTTTGTCTGCCTTTTAGAATTTATCTGTAATTTATATATAATTTGTGTTTTTGTGTGTTGTCTGAATCTACGTGTCTGTGATGCTGTTGTTGCAAACAAGGTTTTCATTGTACCTGTACCTCAACATTCTTGTGCACATGATAATAAATTCAACTTGATTTGACTTTATTATTGAGTACATTTATGGTGAGATCAAAATAATTTTGACTGGAGGAATCAGAGGCAGTCAGAAAGAAAAGAGGTGGAACAGGATCAGCCATGATCCTTGAATGGCGGAATAAGCTCAGCACCCAGGCAAGAGTTGTCTTGAAATCTTCAATAGCTCCGGACTCTGATGTCTTTCAATTAGACTATGGATTATGGTCTGCAAAGGTTTCACAGCAGTCCCGTAATCTAACCAACAACAGGCTCCCAGAATCACTAGACCACAGGCCATGGAGACTGCCAAAGGCACCACAAGCCATTAAATGGCTATCTTCTCTTAAGAAGACATAATTCATGGTCTGACATGTGAAACCGTCCCGATGCCTTAGTTGTTGTCTGTAGTTAGCTGATCCATACACATGCACACAGATGCTTCCTCAACCTACTTAATGATGAGTGGCCAGTAAAATATGCCATTGCTCTCCATCCCAGCATTGTCCACACAACCTTTACCAAAGAAATGCAACTGCCTTCCTTCAGCCTCTGCATGGGAAAGGTTAATTTCATTTTTTCAGGGATAATTTTTACAACGACACCTCAAGAATTTAAAATAATAGATCTTAGTCACATACAAAAATAAGTCACATACAAAAATTAAGAAAAGTGGAAAAGGCACAATGAAAGAAACAAATCAGAAATCAAGGGAAGGTAATATAAAGGGAGAAAGAAAAAATATGCTCCTATGGAAAAATAAATTGTGAAGGAAATAAAATGAGAGAAAGGAACGAGGTCACTCATAAAAGTCAAACGAACAAAGTGACCAAAAGAAACAAAAGTATGCAATTAAGGAAGAGAAAATGAAAGCCTCAGAAGTACGATACAATCCAAATAAACCAGGATTAATACAATGCTTCACTCAGGATGGGGAACATGTTCATCTGGCCAGCATTCTGCCCAGCATGAACAAATAGGAACAGTCAGCATGGATTTGTGCCTGGAAGGTCATGTTTGACTAATCTTCTTGAATTTTTTGAAGAGGTTACTAGGGAAATTGACGAAGGTAAAGCAGTGGATGTTGTCTATATGGACTTTAGTAAGGCCTTTGACAAGGTTCCTCATGGAAGGTTGGTTAAGAAGGTTCAACTGTTGGGTATAAAAGCAGGAGTAGCAAGATGGATTCAACAGTGGCTGAATGGGAGATGCCAGAGGGTAATGGTGGATGGTGGTTGTCGGGTTGGAGGCAGGTGACTAGTCGGGTGCCTCAGGGATCCGTGTTGGGTCCTTTGTTGTTTGTCATGTACATCAATGATCTGGATGAAGGTGTGGTAAATTGGATTAGTAAGTATGCAGATGATACCAAGATAGGGGGTGTTGTGGATAATGAAGAGGATTTCCAAAGTCTACAGAGTGATTTAGGCCATTTGGAAGAATGGGCTGAAAGATGGCAGATGGAGTTTAATGCTGATAAATGTGAGGTGCTACACCTTGGCAGGACAAATCAAAATAGGACGTACATGGTAAATGGTAGTGAATTGAAGAATACAGTTGAACAGAGGGATCTGGGAATAACCGTGCATAGTTCCTTGAAGGTGGAATCTCATATAGATAGGGTGGTAAAGAAAGCTTTTGGTATGCTAGCCTTTATAAATCAGAGCATTGAGTATAGAAGCTGGGATGTAATGTTAAAATTGTACAAGGCATTGGTGAGACCAAATCTGGAGTATGGTGTACAATTTTGGTCGCCCAATTATAGGAAGGATGTCAACAAAATAGAGAGAGTACAGAGGGGATTTACTAGAATGTTGCCTGGGTTTCAACAACTGAGTTACAGAGAAAGGTTGAATAAGTTAGGTCTTTATTCTCTGGAGCGCAGAAGGTTAAGGGGGGACTTGATAGAGGTCTTTAAAATGATGAGAGGGATAGACAGAGTTGATGTGGATCAGCTTTTCCCTTTGAGAATAGGGAAGATTCAAACAAGAGGACATGACTTCAGAATTAAGGGACAGAAGTTTAGGGGTAACATGAGGGGGAACGTCTTTACTCAGAGAGTGGTAGCAGTGTGGAATGAGCTTCCAGTGGAAGTGGTGGAGGCAGGTTCGTTGGTATCATTTAAAAATAAATTGGATAGGCATATGGATGAGAAGGGAATGGAGGGTTATGGTATGAGTGCAGGCAGGTGGGACTAAGGGAAAAAAGATGTTCGGCACGGACTTGTAGGGCCGAGATGGCCTGTTTCCGTGCTGTAATTGTTATATGGTTATATGGTTAAATATTAAAAATGATACATGCTATAAAAATAGAATGAGTGGAACTATGTTAACACAGAGAAATCTAAAAGAACCCTGTTGGCAAGAGTAGATAATTCTTACATTAATCAAATAATTTAATAAAATTTAAGAGATCCTGTTTCTTGGTGTTGTGAATTTTATTATTTGGCAGAACCTTGATCCAGAGAATAGGATATCGAGGCAAATAAAATGAGCAGGAAAATGGGATTACTGCAAAAGAAAAACATTGACCTTTCCACACCCAATTATCCAATCTATGCTCACTAACATTCCATACAAAGTCATGTGGTTATTTAAAAAAGCGAATGAAATGCTTGGATATTTATCGAGAACCAAGGAATACAAATCTATTTATAAGCTAACCTTTTGAAATGTATTGGGTAGATAACACAGATTGTCAGATCCAGTTTTGTCCAATTAAAAATACAGACGAGAAGGGAAAAGGCATTTTATGATTATGTATCAAGTATGAACTTTGGTGTTAATGTTACCGCTCATTTCTATTGGTGGAGCATACATACAATTTGAAGCATAAAGCCCCTGTCCCACTGTACGAGGTAATTAACGAGTTCTCCCGAGTTCTCCCCTGATTTAGAACTCAGAGAATGTCCATAGCGTAGGAGTTTGTGGATGTTTCGTCGCAGCTCGTAATGCTAACGGTAGGTACTCTGGACATCCGGTAAACTCGTGAAGTTTTTTCATCCCTGTAAAAAATGTCCTTGAATAAAAAAATATTCGCGATGAAACAAATTGTTACTTTTTACTCGTACGAGCCGCTACCAGACATCCACAAACTCCTACGGGCTCGCTACGGACATTCTCTGAGTTCGAATCAGGGGAAAACTCGGGAGAACTCGTGAATTACCTCGTACAGTGGGACAGGGGTTTTATTTTACCATCCGTTCCAGTAATGCAATAATTTTACTTCGTTATGACAGCTATAAAACTCTTTGTTGTTTTAACCTCAAGCGTATCCACGTGCTATTTACCTATCTTTAGGACGTTGGACTGATAAGCGCTGTAATGCAAAAGGAATGATTGTAAATTGATAAACAGTTTCCTTATTTCTAAAATACATCAAAAACCAAATAAATTTTCAGTGAAATTGAACCTACAAATCGTTCCACAGAAATTCACAAGAAAATGCTTCTCAACCCCTGATTATGGTCAAGATTCATTTTATGAGCCAAAAATTACTGGAACTGATGACCCCAAACCATTCCTTGGTACGAATCCATTCATTTGTGTCTTAACTAAAATCATTACAAGCTTTCTTGATATGGAGAGAATGCAACATTTTACCATCTCTCTGAAGTCCACAAAATTCATTCTGCTGACTATTTTCCACCTCTGGCCATTGGATTCAATGACCTGCCAATCTTACAAATGTCTTGTCTGAGCAGAGCAGTCTCCAGACATAGTTCTTAATAACATAATTTCAGTAAAATAGATGTCAGTTTGTAAACGTCACAACATTCTTCTTCGATGTGTTAAACCAATAGGCTTGCGAAAGGGTACGTAAATCTGTTAAGTATTTGGTTTTGGCGTAGATCTAATCACAATCACAAATAATTCTTTGAAATGGAAACAAATTAATCATTGTATTTCATAGCAAATCAAACATTCACCAAGAATGTGGTCATAGTCCTTATTCATCTAAATAGGACAGAAGTTTAGACAGAAAAATTGGCCAGATTACTGTCTAGTCTTCAACATGGAGCACACATTTGACAATACAGGTTGAAGGGCCATGTGTATCTACATTACTAAAAGTCTGATCTTGACCACTTTATGTTGTTCTGTAAATGTGATTTTTGGCCATCTTACTCAAAGCCCCCCTCCGCTGGGCAGGACAAGAGGATTTTTCCTATCTATGAAAAATAAAAGTGTATTAGTATATAAAAAATGTTGAGATTCTCTCTCCTGAAAGCCGCACCCCTTCCAGAAGGACTATAAAACCCGGAATTGTTGAGTGCCTCAGTCAGTCTCTGCAAGATGGGGGAGCAAGAGGGTCACGTCTCTCAGTCTCAGCTGTAAATAACACTAAAAACATGTCTACTAAACTGTGAGTGTGGTTTTACTGACCTTGAGTGCCCTTAATGTGGTTTGAAAATGAAAATGTGGTTGGTTTGAAATAAATTAAGCAAATGGTGATTGGTGGTGGTTGGTTTGAAATAAAGCACTGCAATGGTTGTTGGTGGTGGTTGGTTTGAAATAAAGCACTGCAGATGGTTGTTGGTTGTGGTTGATTTGAAATAAAGCACTGCAAATGGCGGTTGATTGTAAATAAAGCACTGCAAATGGTAGTTGGTTCGAAATAAAGCATTGCAAATATTGGTTGGTTCGAAATAAAGCACTGCAAATGGTGGTTGGTTTGAAATAAAATGCTGCAAATGGTGGTTGGTTCAAAATAAAGCACTGCAAATGGTTGTTGGTGGTGGTTGGTTCAAAATAAAGCACTGCAATTGGTTGTTGGTGGTGGTTGGTTCAAAATAAAGCACTGCAAATGGTTGTTGGTGGTTGTTGGTTCAAAATAAAGCACTGCAAATGGTTGTTGGTGGTGGTTGGTTCGAAATGGCAAATGATTAAAAGTCTAAACTTGACAAATTCCTGTTAGCACTATATAGTGATTTTAGATAAAACGCTGCCACTTACGGCTCTGATTTTTGGCCATCTTACTCAGTCCCCCTCCGCTCATCAGGTGCAGAGGATTCTTCCCATCAATGAAAATTAAAGTGTTATTAATGTTTTAAAAATGTTGGGAACCTCTCTCCTGTCAATCACGCCATGAAGGCCACACTCCTTCCGGTGGGAGGGGGGAGGGATTATAAAACCTGGAAGTGTGGGTGTGGCTCAGTCTCTGCAAGATGGGGGAGGGAGAGGTCGCGACTCTGTCTGAGCTGTGAATCAACTGAACATACTGAATGTCTACTGAACTGTGAGTGTGGTGTTTATGTGGTGTTTTCTGGTGTTTTGTGTGGTTTTATGGTGGTTTCACCCTGCTTGAAATGGTATGAAACTGCATTTGAACGTGGTGGCCTTGCACCTTGTTTGAAGTGGTATGAAACTGCACTTGAATTTGGTGGCCTTGCACCCTGCTTGAAGTGGTACGAAACTGCACTTGAATTTGGTGGCCTTGCACCCTGCTTGAAGTGGTCGGAAACTGCACATGAATTTGGTGGCCTTGCACCCTGCTTGAAATGGCATGAAATTGCACTTGAATTTGGTGGCCTTGCACCCTGCTTGAAATGGCATGAAACAGCACTAGCATTTGATGGCCTTGCACCCTGCTTGAAGTGGCATTAAACTGCACTTGAATTTGGTGGCCTTGAACCCTGCCTGAAGTGGCATGAAACTGCACTTGAATTTGGTGGCCTTGCACCCTGCTTGAAATGGCATGAAACTGCACTTGAATGTGGTGGCCTTGCACCCTGCTTGAAATGGCATGAAACGGCACTTGCATTTGATGGCACTGCACCCTGCTTGAAGTGGCAGGAAATTTCACTTGAGTTTGATGGCCCTGTAACCTGCTGGAAGTGGTAGGAAACTGCACCTGAGTTTGGTGGACTTGGACCCTGCTTGAAGTGGTATGAAACTGCACTTGAGTTTGGGGGACTTGTGCCCTGCTTGAAGTGGTATGAAACTGCACTTGAATTTGGTGGCCTTGAACCCGGCTTGAAATGGAATTTCAAGGAATAGCCGTGAGTCAACTGCCAGCCCACCAGCCGTGAGTGAGCTGCCAGCACATCAGGCTTGAGTGACTGAGCTGCCACTCCAAGAATCCATTTGGCCCACAATGTCCATACTAGCCCTCAGGAAACCAGTCCCTTCAGCCCACAAGACCCATACTAGCACGCCATAACCCCTCCCCACTGGCCACCAATATTGGAATTGGCAGAGAGGTGGAATATTGCGTTGGGGGACCAGCCCTCCCGTGTGAACATGGGACCCAACGGGTCCCACTTAGTCTAGTATATTATAACGATCAAAGACCTTCAATTATTCATTTAAAATAAAGCTAATTCTCAAACAATATTTCCAATATAGATTCTTCATTAATACCCACCATTAGTTGCGTGTTGTAAACTGATAATAAAACCAAGCACAACCCCAGATGGTACGTAAGAATGCTGTTCATCGATTACAGCTCAGCATTCAACACCATTATACCATCAAAACTGATCACCAAACTCGGTAACCTGGGCATCGACCCCTCCCTCTGCAACTGGATACTGGACTTTCTAACCAACAGACCCCAGTCTGTTAGGTTAGACAAGCACACCTCTTCAACCCTCACCCTGAACACCGGCGTTCCACAGGGCTGTGTGCTGAGCCCCCTCCTCTACTCCCTCTTCACCTATGACTGCACACCTGTACATGGTACTAACACCATCATCAAGTATGCAGATGATACAACGGTGATTGGCCTCATCAGCAACAACGATGAGTCGGCCTACAGGGAGGAGGTCCAGCACTTAGCAGCATGGTGCGCTGACAACAACCTGGCCCTTAACTCCAAGAAGACCAAGGAGCTCATTGTAGACTTCAGGAAGTCCAGGGGCGGCACGCACACCCCCATCCACATTAACGGGACGGAGGTGGAACGTGTTTCTAGCTTCAGGTTCCTGGGAGTCAACATCTCCGATGACCTCTCTTGGACCCACAATACCTCAACTCTGATCAAGAAGGCTCACCAGCGTCTCTTCTTCCTGAGGAGACTGAAGAAGGTCCATCTGTCTCCTCAGATCCTGGTGAACTTCTACCGCTGCACCATCGAGGGCATCCTTACCAACTGCATCACAGTATGGTATGGCAACTGCTCTGTCTCCGACCGGAAGGCATTGCAGAGGGTGGTGAAAATTGCCCAACGCATCACCGGTTCCTCGCTCCCCTCCATTGAGTCTGTCCAAAGCAAGCGTTGTCTGCGGAGGGCGCTCAGCATCGCCAAGGACTGCTCTCACCCCAACCATGGACTGTTTACCCTCCTACCATCCGGGAGGCGCTACAGGTCTCTCCGTTGCCGAACCAGCAGGTCCAGGAACAGCTTCTTCCCGGCGGCTGTCACTCTACTCAACAACGTACCTCGGTGACTGCCAATCACCCCCCCACCCCCCGGACACTTATTATCACTTATTATTATTTATTCAAATCATTTGCTATGTCGCTCTTCCAGGGAGATGCTAAATGCATTTCGTTGTCTCTGTACTGTACACTGACAATGACAATTAAAATTGAATCTGAATCTGAATCTGAATCTTCTGTTTAATCTGTCAGTGAGTTTGGGGCGGTGGGACGGCCGTGTAGCATGTGGGAATTGGGTGGTGGTTTTGTAGTATGGTGGTGCAGCACTGGTGTGAAGTGCTGGACCCTGGGATTGATGGCTGATCACTGGAGCTGTGAGGCAGGATCTTTCTGTGGCCGAGTTGAGCTATTTGCACCGTTATTGTAATGAGCAATTGATTGATTGAAGAAACAGCCAGTCCAATTACAAGGCACATTCTTGATTAAAAAATAATTTGACATACTTTGTTTGGTTAAAAAAGTAAAATGGCTGCACAGCATTTTTGTTAAAATAATGTTAAGTCTACAGTAAGTGATGTGATAATGTATTTCTCCACCAACTAATGTATTACCTCTCAATAAGTAATGAAAGATTGATTCCATGTTCATGAAAACATTGCCACTGTAAAATACACACCATTATTAACATGTTCTTTCATGATTTCACTTTGTGCCTAGTTATGTGATACTGCTGAAATCTGGTAATACGGTACAATTTATTTTATTGTCCTACATTGCATGATACTGAACAAGAACAGCCTATCTGCTACTGTTAAAGTATTGCTCCTGGCCATTATGAGAGATAAATACTTGTAACTGAAAAAAGATCGCCTCAATAAGGTATTAAATTTAAGAAATTATATACATGGAATTGAATAGTTTTCTTTGGAGAAAAGAATGTAGTTTACATGGAAAATGAGGAGTTTGGTTACTTTTCAGGAAAGTTTTGGAGGTAAAGATTTCCAAAGCATGAAAGAGAAGATTAAAAGTTTACTCAAACTAATATGAATCAGTCACACATAGCTGCCAGGATTTAGAAACCAGACCATATTTGCCCATGAAACTAGGTGTGTTTGGAATACTGTCAAATGAAAGGATTTTCAGGGATGAAGCTGTGTAAGGATGTGAGAGATAGAAATGTTGCAACATAACTTGCCAAAACTAGTACCCTGTGTGAATGGGCATGTGTGGCATGCATTGAGTAAATTGCAAGGTACATGACGGTGAGGAAATATTATGTGTCATATAAACTTGATCGGTTATTAAGTATTAAGTATACCATCTTTCCACTAAATCTTTATTACTGCTTTGTAAATCTCTTTGATTTTCTTTATCGTTTAGTTTGAGATCCCACTGAAGGTTTATAGGCAACATTCTCTGACAAACAGCAGGAGACAGTTGTGGGAATTCAAAAATATAGAGAAAAGTGAATACATTTATTAACTGGGTCAAGTTTGTGTGATTCACAATGTTTCTCATCTTTATGTCATCTCACAATTTATTTAATGCATATTATACATACTTATTCAGTTGGCACTTGCTCGGGCAAGTTATGTTGCAATATTTATTTCAATCATATCGTTTAAACATTTCAATTCTATATACCCCTTGAATTGAAGATATTTTGAGCTATCTGCATACTGTGCAGCCAAATGTAAATTCCAGCTCCAGCATTTCAGCAGTCATGTATGATATTTTTCAATTAATGCAGTCTATATCAATGTGTACCTCCAGTAAACATCCAAGTGTTATAATGCTAAAATATCTGAGGAAGGATCTCGACCCGAACGTCACCCATTCCTTCTTTCCAAAGATGCTGTTACTCCAACTTTTTGTGTCTATCCAAGATTTTCATTTCCAATTATGTCATCATCTTAAGACAAAAGAAGACACAAAATGCTGGTGTGGCACCTTCATGCCCATGTTGGTTTTGCATTCAGCCTGTCACCACTGGCTACTCGCCAGCAGCCTCATGAGAAGGCCCAGCCACAAGAGCTCAATAACAACTCCAAGGTCAGAAGCACTAATTGGCTGTATCTGAGTGGGTGATAATTTAGCCGAAAAGAATGCCAGAGGCTCCCACCTGCCATTGACTCCCTGCTCTACGACGGCTCCCATGGCATTGTCGGAGTCATCAGTGGTGAGTGTAAATAAGGCACTTGGGCCTCTTGATGGACCAGCATAGTTGCGTTGGCATTATGTAACACAACACCTTTATGTAACACTACACCTTTTCACTGGCATTATGACATTCAGTCTTGTAAAAGTTGCAATTTCCACCAGCTATTCACTGGAAGGACTAAAGATATCATCATTTATTTTCAAGTCCCTTTGTCAGAAGCTCCTTAGTGTCATGTTATGCTACAGAAAAAACCAATATTTCCTTTGGAGACATTGTCAATCATCTAACATTGAAAATAGGAAGAATATGATCATAGTCATAGAGTTTTACAGTCTACAGCCCAACTTGCCCACACCAGCCAACATGTCCCATCTGCACTAGTTCCATCTGGCTGCATTTGGCCTATATCCCTCTAAACCTGTCCTATACATGTACCTGTCTAAAGATCTCTACTCAATAGCAGCAGAATTAAAGCAGATCAATTAAAACATTTCCATGCAAAGCAAAATACGATTGGAATCTATATTCATATTTCCATATTATCTTACAACATTGAAGGAGACCATTGAACCAATTAGGTCTATGTCAGCTCTCAGATCAATTCCATCAATTCTATTCCCCTGCTGCATATTCTTTCTCACATCTTTATCAATTTCACCCTGACACTTCTACCACCCACCAGGAAAAATGTATAGTAACCAGTTTTTCTACACACTTACATGTCAATAGACAATAGACAATAGGTGCAGGCGTAGGCCATTCGGCCCTTCGAGCCAGCACCGCCATTCAATGTGATCATGGCTGATCATCCCCAATCAGTACCCCATTCCTACCTTCTCCCCATATCCCCTGACTGCTATTTTTAAGAGCCCTATCGAGCTCTCTCTTGAAAGCATCCAGAGAAGCTGCCTCCACCAGAGAATTCCACAGACTCACCATTCTCTGTGAGAAAAAGTGTTTCCTCGTCTCAGTTCTAAATGGCTTATTCCTTATTCTTAAACTGTGGCCCCTGGTTCTGGACTCCCCCAACATCGGGAACATGTTTCCTGCCTCTAGCGTGTCCAAGCCCTTAACAAACTTGTTATGTAAATCGGAAGAAGAGACCCAACCAAAAATGTCACCTATCCAGTCCCTCCACAGATGCTGTCTGACCCATTGAGTTTCTCCAGCATTTTGTGTTGTGCTGAAGATTCCAGTAACTGCAATTCCATTATGTACAGTGACTGTATATAAATCATTAGTTATGCCACATTACGCCAGTTCTGACTATATTTCATTCTGGTCGCCACACTAGAGGAAGGATTTGCTTGTACCAGAGAGGGTACAGAGGAGACTCATCAGGATGTTGCCCTGACGCGGCGGGGACTTTAAATCTTCGACCGCCGGCCTGCGGCCTACACCATCTTGAAGCCGCGGTCTCCGGTGGGGGATGCACCGATTCAGGACTTACCTGGACTTGTCTGTACATCTGGACGCCCGCAGTGGCGACTGCGGAGGGTTGAGGTCCCGACCACAGGGGAAAATGGAGGAGGATTGGCCAAATTTTGTGCCTTCCACCACAGTGATGAATGCTGTGGTGGATGTTTGTTTAAATGTTTTTTAATTGTGTATTGTGTGTTCTTTTTCATTGTACCACTGCTGGCAAATTCATTTCACTTGCACTTATGTGCAAGTGATGAATAAAACTTGATTGATAAAACATGATTGATTGATTGGATGAAGTTTCAATTATGAGGAGAGACCGGATGGAATATTTTTTTTCTTTCCTGTGGTGTATACAAAGGGAATGAGAGACAATTCAGGTATATAAAATTAAGATGGGTATAGAGAGGGCAGATAGTAAGTAACCTCCTGAAGAAAGGGCAGAGTTGTCAGGTGAGGGGTCAGAGATTTAGAAGCATTTTGAGGAAGGTTTTTTTTCACCAAGAGGATGGTTGAAATCGGGAAGGCATTGCTGGAAGGGATGATAGATGAAGGCACTCATGACATTTGTTAAGTTTTTAAAAACACATTTAGTATGTTGTGTCATGGAAAGCTAGAGGCCAAGTGCTGGAAAATGGGATTAGTACAGATAAGTACTTGATGACCTGAATAGACATTGTGTGCCAAATGGCTTGTTTCCCTGCTGTATGACTAATGATTCAATATAATAATAATAATACATTTTATTTATGGGCGCCTTTCAAGAGTCTCAAGGACACCTTACAAAAATTGAGCATGTAGAGGAAAAACATGTAAGGGGAATGAAATAAATAGTAGAGACATGACTAGTACACAAAGTAAAGACAGAATTCAATACAAAACACAGTATGAGGCAATTAATGCACAGATGAAAAGGGACGGGGACGTGGGGCTAAGGATAGGCAGAGGTGAAGAGATGGGTCTTGAGGCGGGACTGGAAGATGGTGAGGGACACGGAATTGCGGATCAGTTGGGGGAGGGAGTTCCAGAGCCTGGGAGCTGCCCCGGAGAAGGCTCTGTCCCCAAAACTGCGGAGGTTGGACTTGTGGATGGAGAGGAGACCGGCTGATGTGGATCTGAGGGACCGTGAGGGTTGGTAGGGGGAGAGGAGGTCAATGAGATATGGGGGGGCCAGATGGTGGAGGGCTTTGTAGGTGACGATCAGGATTTTGTAGGTGATCCGGTGGGAGATGGGAAGCCAGTGAAGTTGTTTGAGGACTGGAGTGATGTGATGCCAGGATTTGGTATGGGTGATGAGTCGGGCGGCTGCGTTCTGGACCAGTTGGAGTCGGTTGATGTAGGTGGAGCTGATGCCAAGGAGAAGTGAGTTGCAATAGTCCAGTCTGGAGGAGATGAAGGCATGGATGAGTCTTTCAGCAGCGGGCGGTGTGAGAGAGGGTCTGAGTTTGGCGATGTTGCGGAGATGAAAGAAGGAGGTTTTAATGACATGGCGGATGTGAGGCTCAAGGGAGAGGGTGGAATCAAAGATCACGCCAAGGTTGCGGGCCTGGGGAGATGGTGAGACAGTGGTGCCGTCGATGGTGAGAGTGGGGTTATTGATTTTGCTGAGTGTGGCTTTGGAGCATATGAGGAGGAATTCTGTCTTATCGCTGTTGAGTTTGAGGAAATTATGTTGCATCCAGGTTTTTATAGCTGACAAACAGGAGTTGATATGGGAGAGGGGGGGGGTTGTGGGGGGATTTGGTGCCAAGGTAAATCTGGGTGTCATCAGCATAACAGTGGAAGTCCAGATTGAAGTGGCGGAGTATCTGACCAAGGGGGAGGATGTAGATGATGAAGAGGAGGGGGCCGAGTACAGAGCCTTGGGGAACGCCTTGAGTGACTGCGGCTGTAGCAGAGGTGTGGTTGTGGAGAGAGATGAAGTGGGATCTGTTGGAAAGGTAGGAACGGAGCCAGCTGAGTGCAGAGCCTTCAATGCCGAGGTCTTTGAGTCTGGTGAGCAGGATGTTATGGTTCACTGTATCGAAGGCTGCGCTCAGGTCGAGGAGGATGAGGATGTTGAGGGAACCAGTGTCAGCAGAGGTGAGGAGGTCGTTGAGGACTTTGAGGAGAGCAGTTTCTGTGCTATGGAGGGGGCGAAAGCCAGATTGGAGGGGTTCAAGTAGGTTATACGCAAGGAGGTGGGAATGAAGTTGCGACGCAACGATACGCTCCAGGGTTTTTGACTTATATGACCCCCTAACTCCTACGTGTACTACCAGTCCATCTTGATAAGAAGTATTTGCAGCTGGTCATTTGTCTTCCCCATCTTAATTAACTAAATTCATAAATATAAATATGCAGGAAGGAAATGCAGATGCTGGTTTACACCTAAGGTAGACACAAAATGCTGGAGTAACTTTGCGGGACAGGCAGCATCACATGAGAGAAGGAATGGGTGATGTTTCAGGATGTGACCGTTCTTCAGACTCTATTTCTTCAGACTTTATTTCTTCAAAAATATAGTTGGTTCTTACTGAACATGTTTGTACATGGTGTACAGTGTATAATTTGACTAATGTCTATATCAAACCACAAGGTAAAGGAAGTCTTTTTTTTGAAAAATGATAAAGATAATTCTGGCAGAAAGTAATGTATGATTCAGGCATTATACATCATATAGGAAACAAAGTCCAAACAAAACAAAACAAGTACATGAATGTTCTTGTATTTGTCTGGAAACTCAGGAAATTGTCGAGCATTAGAAACATAGAAACATAGAAACATAGAAATTAGGTGCAGGAGTAGGCCATTCGGCCCTTCGAGCCTGCACCGCCATTCAATATGATCATGGCTGATCATCCAACTCAGTATCCCATACCTGCCTTCTCTCCATACCCTCTGATCCCCTTAGCCACAAGGGCCACATCTAACTCCCTCTTAAATATAGCCAATGAACTGGCCTCAGAGAGTTCCAGAGATTCACTGTGTGAAAAAAGTTTTTCTCATCTCGGTTTTAAAGGATTTCCCCTTTATCCTTAAGCTGTGACCCCTTGTCCTGGACTTCCCCAACATCGGGAACAATCTTCGTGCATCTAGCCTGTCCAACCCCTTAAGAATTGTGTAAGTTTCTATAAGATCCCCTCTCAATCTCCTATATTCTAGAGAGTATAAACCAAGTCTATCCAGTCTTTCTTCATAAGACAGTCCTGACATCCCAGGAATCAGTCTGGTGAACCTTCTCTGCACTCCCTCTATGGCAATAATGTCCTTCCTCAGATTTGGAGACCAAAACTGTACGTAATACTCCAGGTGTGGTCTCACCAAGACCCTGTACAACTGCAGTAGAACCTCCTTGCTCCTATACTCAAATCCTTTTGCTATGAAAGCTAACATACCATTCGCTTTCTTCACTGCCTGCTGCACCTGCATGCCTACTTTCAATGACTGGTGTACCATGACACCCAGGTCTCGCTGCATCTCCCCTTTTCCTAATCGGCCACCATTTAGATGAAAGTCTGCTTTCCTGTTTTTGCCACCAAAATGGATAACCTCACATTTATCCACATTATACTGCATCTGCCAAACATTTGCCCACTCACCCAACCTATCCAAGTCACCTTGCAGTCTCCTAGCATCCTCCTCACAGCTAACACTGTCCCCCAGCTTAGTGTCATCCGCAAACTTGGAGATATTGCCTTCAATTCCCTCATCCAGATCATTAATATATATTGTAAATAGCTGGGGTCCCAGCACTGAGCCTTGCGGTACCCCACTAGTCACTGCCCGCCATTGTGAAAAGGACCCGTTTACTCCTACTCTTTGCTTCTTGTTTGCCAGCCAGTTCTCTATCCACATCAATACTGAACCCCCAATGCCATGTGCTTTAAGTTTGTATATTAGAGAAGCTCCATGTATAATTCTGCACTTTCTAGCAGCTAACTCGGGATAGCATAGCGGTGCAGCTGGTAGAGTGGCTGACTCACAGCGCCAGACACCTGAATGCGATCCTAACCTCGGGTACTGTCTGTGGAGTTTGAACCTTCTCCCTATAACCACATAAGTTTCCTCCCAAATGCCAAAGACATTTATGTAAATTGGAAGAAGACGTCAAAGACGTCAAAAGAAGACCAAAAACGTCACCTATCCATTCCCTCCACGGATGCCATCTGACCCATTGAGTTTTTCCAGCACTTTGTGCAAGTTTATAGGTTTAATTGACTTCTGTAAATTGCCCCGCATATGCAGGGTGTGGATGAGAAAGTGGGATAACATAGAACTAGTGTGAACAATTGATCGATGGTCAGCATTGTTGGTGGGTCGAAAGACCTGTTTCCATGCTGTATCTCTAAACTAAACTGTGCAATTTGCTTATTAATTTCTCTTTCTTTGATATTTCTTGCTCTTTTATTTCCAAGCAGTTGATGACATTTAAGGATTTAAGAAATAGAACTAAGTCATCTGATCATTTGTTTTACCTGGCATTTGTTTCGATCATGCTTGATCTCTTAACTCTGCACCGTTTTCCAGCACTGTCTTCATAATCCTCTATTGCTTTTATGACCAGGAATGTACAGTATCTATCTCAGTTTTGAATGAACAGAAATAACTCAGCCCCCACAACCTCCAAGTCATAGTTTTCGAGACACATTACCATTTTGGGTGTATAGATTTCACCACAACGGTTGTCTCTGATCATAGAATCGCAGTGGCACAACTGGTAGAGCTGCTGCCTCACCTCGGGTGCTGTCTGTGTAGAGTTTGCACTTTCTCCTTGTCACGGGCGTCCCACTTTACTCCAACATTTTCCTCAGTAAGTTGCCCCAGTCTGAAAGGCTTGGATGTAAAATTAGGATAATGTAGAGCCAGTGTGAATGGGTGACCGATGATCGGTGTGGACTTGATGGGTTAAAGGGTCTGTTTCCATGCTATATCTTTCAAATCAATCCTCAGATAGGAGAAACATCGTCCCAACATCCACTCTGTCAAGACCTGTAAGAATATGCAAACTGGAATTTTGTGCAAAGCTCAAAGTGCTGGAGGAAATCAGTGGGTGGGGCGATGTCGTCTATCCATTTCCTCCACAGATGTTGCCTGACGTGCTAAGTTTCTCCAGCACTTTATGTTTTCCTTTAAGAATATTGTGTGTTTCAAAGAGATCTTCTCTTGTTCTTCTTAACTCCAGAAAATATTGTCTTAGTCTACTCAATCTCCATTATATAACAAAACCTATAATCAGTGTAGTGAATATCCATTGTGTTCCCTGTGCAGCAATTACATTCTTTCTTTGTTAAGGAGACCAAACTCTACAAAAAACTCAAGGTGCAGTCTCATACAATTGTGATAAAACTTCCTTACTCCTGCATTCAAATCCTCTGGTAACAAAGGCTAACAAACTGCTTGCCTTCTTAGTAACTCGCTGCACCTTTATGCTTAGTAAATGTACTATCAATACACTCAGGTCCCTTTGAATAGCAATGCCATTCATTTCCTCACCATTTAACAGTCTGCTTTCCTGTAGTGTGAATCAAAGTGGATGACTGCAATTTTTTCCCATGATGTGCCATATTCTCCCCACTCAATTCCTTTATTCATATCCTCAAAACTTCAGTATCTCTTCCTCTGCACTCACAATCATCAGTAAATACTATATTTCTCCTGACCATTATAGCCAGTAACAAGCACACACCAATCAAATGTAGTTCTTGGGAAGTCCCTCAGAATGTTTCTCTTCTTATTAAGAAGGCGCTGACTTTCATAGGGGTCATATACCTTGTGGTATTTCACCTGAGTGTTCATTGATCATGTATGAATCTAGCCATTGTGCAATTTTTGAAGTGGGCATCACAAGCAGTCATTGTGGCATGGTGTACCGGATAATTGTCAGGGATGCAATGTTAGGCAACGTTGTGTTTATAAAACTCATATCTATGATCATAATTACATAGAATTAACATTCATTGCATAGCATCGGGCATTCAGCATAATTAGTTAAGATCAACATTCATGTTTGACAGAACCTCCCTCTCACCAATTCTATCTTACTGGGACATCATTTCCCATTTTATGTTTTCCATCATGAAATTATCCAACTTACAGCTACAGTTTATGCCAATGTTATGCAAAGTACATCAGCTAGTTCACTAGAGACTTTCCTCTCAGCGGACTGCACAGTGAATTTATCAAGGGGCCAATTATGGTCATATTTGGAATAACTCTCCATCCTTTCCCTGTTCTTTAAAAGCATTGTGGCATTAACTACAGAAAATTATGACATAAACCCTTCTGTTTTTTGTGTGTGCATTTTCTCCCTCCTTTATCAGAGTGAGATTATGAAATGAGTGGCACATTTTGTTAAATTATCAGTTTTTCTTTGTGGTCCACAAATGTAACTGACAAGATAATTTTATAAGAGCATCCATCTCTGTACAGGAAATCTATTGGCAACAAGAAGAGATTTTATATTATCAATTAATATAATTCTAAGTCCCAAATGTGAAAAGAAAACCAAGTAATACTTTCCATAAATTCCCAACTGAAAAAGAAGGAAGACTGATACTATTCCACAATGCATAACTTTGGCTGGGTATCAAGCTGTTATCCTGAGCAGAGAAATGATATGATTATCCGAGAAAGAGAGAAACCACAGTGCATTAATTATTGCAACACTGAGCATTCTTCTCCCTTGCTGTAAAACCAAGCCACCAAGGTTCTTAGCCCTGAATACATTCCCCAGAGCAAACAGTGCTTGGTAAGTCCCACTGAATTTCTCTCATTTTAGAGAGCAAAATCCTGCAAGGGTTTCCTGAACATTCTGCCTGAATCTTTTTTGACTGCCTGGCAGCCACCCAGTCCCTCTCTGGCTGAACTCTCTTTATTTGCTGAAAAATGCTGTCCCACAAAACCGCCAGCCTCCTGAATGGACGGTAGTAATGTCGGCTGTGCATCAAGCTCCAAAATCCGGGGCTTGAGATCTTCCATCTGACGACACTGCCTGCACCAGGACACAGTAAATATCTGGAGTTCCCATAGGGCATATGATGTGCATTACTGTGTTTAAATTGCCATGCTATGCCCCTATTTATCAAATCTTTTCACTTTAACATGTATAAAAATGACCTAAAGTATTTTACTGTTAAAGTCTCAGCAGGTCAGGCAGCATACGTCGAGAGAGAAACAGTGCTGACGTTTCAGCTCAATGACACTTCATCAGAACCAGAAAAGTGTGAAAACGGGCGTGCTTTAAACTGCAATAGAGGGGAGGGATTGAGATAACAAAGGTAATGTCTGCAATAAGCTGCAGGCTAATAATGTCCAGGATATACAATTTCTATCAGTTTCATCTAAGCAACAGAAATGACTGCTGGTGGATCATGGCTGATCATTGTAGAGAAGTGTAAATTGAGAAAGATGAATAAGGCCACTTACAGAGGAAAAAAAGCAACATATTGAAAATGTGAGTTGCAAAGTACAGCAGTTGTTGGAAATTGAAAATAAAAGTGAATGCGAGTAATACTCAGCAGATCAATTTGCAACTGTGAGGGGAGATATAACTAATGCAATATTCCAGGTGGATGAACTTACATCAGAGCTTTCATTTTTGACACACTCTGTAGAAAAGGTTGGTTATCTGAAATAATTAAATTCCATATCGAGCTCAACGGACTTTGAAGTCCCCAGACTGATGAAGAGGTGCTGCTCCAAATGTCTCTATTGGATTTTGGTGGAACAGTTGTAACGGGCAAAGACAGAGAGGTCAGAGTAGGAATAAAAAGGAGATTTAAAGTAACAGGTCATCACATTATTTAAAAAAATATTTAACTTTGTAGGCTTCAGACTTTTATGTTTTAAAGAGATTTGCTTCTTGATAATATTTGACTTTATTCAATGACATACAATGAAATAATTAATTGTCCCCAGTTCTTTATATTTTACTATTTTAAACCAGGGCTGGCAAAGAAAAAATCTCAGTGAAAGATCATTATTTTTGAATCAGTATTCAGAATCGTCTAGCTTGGAACATGAAACTTAGTAGTCAGCAAAATCTGCACAGTAAAACATAACATTTCCATAATACTTCACATTATGAATAACCAGGAGATGCAAATATTCAACACATTTCTTTAGAAGGCACTTTTAGAATACGTTGTGAATATGTTGCAAGATATCAAAAGAGTTGTTAAAAAAAACAAATAATGCAGTAACTTTGATTCTTAAAAATTCTAAGGGCAAATTTCAATGATGCTAAAATAGTTCACTAATGATTGTGTTGTGTGATTAATATATGCACTGAGTGGAATGCGGGCAGAATGCAAGCTTGATTCTGACTCTTTTATTACATGGTTGCATAACCCCTTCAATGATAGCCATGTTGTTAGCATGTACCCAATATCAAGAGACATACACAAAATCATGGTAAACCAGCAATCTGTCTTTCAAAGGAATAATAGACTTATTCAGGTGCTGTGCCAGGATAGTGGAGGTGGCTGCATGAAATATAAGCCTGTTGTTTTCCCTCAGGAAGGCAGTTCTTATCCTCCCCACCGCAACTTTGCCAGATTTCTTGCTGCTGCTTGTCAGCCATTTTCCCCATGGCTGGCGACTGTCTGTGCCAAGATACTGCAATCTACAGCCAGGCCCTTCCATCCCATGGGCTGTCTGAAGCTATCTTACAAGGTCACCTATAGACAATAGACAATTGGTGCAGGAGTAGGCCATTCAGCCCTTCGAGCCAGCACCGCCATTCACGTAATCATGCCTGATCATCCACATTCAGTACCCCGTTCCTGCCTTCTCATCATATCCCCTGACTCCGCTATCTTTAAGAGCCCTATCTAACTCTCTCTTGAAAGCATCCAGGGAATTTGCCTCCTGAAGCAGAGAATTCCACAGATTCATAAATCTGGGTGAACAGTTTTGGTCTCCTAATCTGAGGAAAGACATTCTTGCCATAGAGGGAGTACAGAGAAGGTTCACCAGACTGATTCCTGGGATGGCAGGACTTTCATATGAAGAAAGACTGGATAGTCTCGTTAGAATTTAGAAGATTGAGGGGGGATCTTATAGAAACTTACAAAATTCTTAAGGGGTTGGACAGGCTAGATGCAGGAAGATTGTTCCCGATGTTGGGGAAGTCCAGATCAAGGGGTCACAGTTTAAGGATAAGGGGAAATCTTTTAGGACCGAGATGAGAAAAACTTTTTTTACCCAGAGAGTTGTGAATCTCGGGAATTCTCTGCCACAGAAGGTAGTTGAGGCCAGTTCATTAGCTATATTTAAGAGGGAGTTAGATGTGGCTAAAGGGATCAGGGGGTATGGAGAGAAGGCAGGTACGGGATACTGAGTTGGATGATCAGCCATGATCATATTGAATGGCGGTGCAGGCTCGAAGGGCTGAATGGCCTACTCCTGCACCTAATTTCTATGTTTCTATGTTTCTAATATGTTTTTCCTCATCACCGTTCTAAATGGTCTACCCCTTATTCTTGAACTGTGGCCCCTGGCTCTGGACCCCCCAACATCGGTAACTTACCATCTCCTCCATGGATAATTAGCAGCCTCCGCTAACCATACTCTAGCAACAGTGTAGGAACAGTGCAGGAACACCAAGGCAAGGCAAAAGAACACTCAAAACTAAATAAAATGTGCAAAATGTAAATTTCAATTTGTAACTTTTCAGTTATTTTTATGTTTGTGGTATTTTTGTCTTTTATTTCAGTTTTGGATTTGGGCCAAGCAGACACTGGGATGATCTGACTAGAGAGAGATAAGGTGTGTGACTATTACTGGAGTGGGAAGGAGTCTACGTTCACAAGTTTTCCACATGGATCAGCTTGCACAGACAGCTAAACAGGAGATGATGGTCTAAGTTGAGTCCTGCATTATTTCCTCATCCTCTTCCTACATATGTTTCTGATCCTGTATTTGCTTGCTACATAGGCATTTGAAATGCAGTCTCCTCGTGATCGTTATTCTGCACACTGCAGACCTCCATCAATGTTCTGGACCACAAATCATTACATACTCTGTATAATACACTCATATTGCCATATCTGAGTTACTGTGTGGAGATATGGGGTAACACCTACAAAACCAACCTACAGCCGTTATGCACATTACAAAAAAGAGCAATAAGAATTATCAATAACGTTGGATATCTTGAACATACCAATTTATTATTCTTAAAGTCACATACACTGAAGTTCACCGATCTGTCTAAATTTAAGACTGCGCAAATCATGTACAAAGCAAGAAATAATTTACTTCCAAGAAATATACAAAAACTGTTTATGGAAAGACAGGGTGGGTATAATTTGAGAGGGGAACATAATTTTTAAAAACTCAATGTCAGAACAACTCTTAAAAGTATGTGCATAGCAATCTGTGGTGTGAATTTGTGGAATGGTCTGGAACAGGAGATACAACTTAGCACAAACATAATTCAGTTTAAAAAGATATACAAAAACACTTGTTTAAAAGGATATTGGGATGAGGATATGTGATTGTGAGTGGGATATTTGTTATACTGATTGTATTGGGAAGGGTGATTATAGGGTGATGGGTTGTATATATGACTAAGAGATACTGTATAGTATATGAAGGTTTTTTCTTTTCTTTTTTCTTTTTTTCTCTCATTTTTGTATGGCTTTGTAAATATTTGATTAGTGTATAAATCTAAATAATTTGGTGTACATATAGCTGCAGGTGTACATATGGTGTACATATAGCTGCTAAATTTGTATAAGATAATTACAAACAGTTGAATAAGGGGTGGGAATTAATAAGCTTTGGCTTCTTCCTGCTCCTTTTCAGACACATACGATTTCATTTATTTATAGATATTGTTTATGACACTATAAATATTCTTGTTTTGTTTTTTGTTTTTTGTATGCTGTTTCACACTTGCTTTTTATTCTTTTATTCTGTTCGAAATAAAGAATTAAATAAATAAATAAATGTTAACTCCTCCAGTGAGTACCATCTGAGAGAATATTCCAAGCAACCGGAGTATGGTTTCAGGTGGCAGTGTTTGTTCTGTCAGAATTTGTGAGGCTGCACATGGTTTTCATTTAGTTGTAGCACATCAGAGTCATTAGTTATGATGCTGTTAGATAACCCTGCCCAAACATTGTCATCCTTATCATTATTTGGTTAGTGGTTATGCCTCGAATGTATCCAGCACAGCAGACAATGAAAAAAATTAAGCCATCCCTTCTGATCTCATTAAAATCACTTTTATTCTGCATGATCCATTGAAAATCTCACACAAATTAGATGCTGAAGGAAAGGAAATCTTTTAGATTCCAATATGGGGAAGAATTATAATGTAGAGCCTGCAAAACACATGTAATCGATGGTGCTTCATACCATGGGAGCTACTCTGGCAAAGCAATGTGCTCTCCCTACCTGCAACCCTTTGGCAAAGGAGAATGGAATTTAGCCTCCTTTGAATAATGAGCCTCAGTGATCTTTCGTAGGCAACAGCAGATGGCAATCTGTGAAACGTTGCAATGCTTCCTTCCACTAAAACAATTCAGTTATATAGAAGTTCATTGCCACCTTCACTTTGGCTATCGTTGCCAATAACAGCCTTAGCTCTGCATTTGTGTTCATTCAGAAGCGTGATGATAGCTACGGCACTGTCGATTCACATCTACCCCATTGCCAATATTGGACTGTTTATGAAACTGATGTGCTACAATGCTGAGAGCTATATACTGCACTCTGTATCTTCCCCTTTGCTCGAGGGTGGCCATGGAGACAAGATGTAGATATGTCTTTTGGTTGATAATAAATTACTTCACCAACATCTGATTTCCCACAGCAATCCGACCGCAACTTCTCAGAGATGTTCCAAATATTATACCTATTGTTCCCTATTCTCTCTGCAACTTGTGTACTTAGTTTTGATGATAATTTATTGTATCAGGTTGGGTTTTTTTGTAATTGTTAAGACTGTAGAAAATGCGATTTCATTCAAACCAAGCTGTTTGAATGACAATAAAAGGCATTCTATTCTATTATTATTTATTATATAATTTATTAATTGTGTTGTTATGTTATTGTGCCCGTAACACTGCAACAAGTAAGAATTTCATTGTTCTAAACCCAGGGCATATAACTATTAAACACTCTTAACACTCTCTTAGAATCCTAGAAGAATACAATAGACAATAGACAATCGACAATAGGTGCAAGAGTAGGCCATTCGGCACCGCCATTCAATGTGATCATGGCTGATCATCCACAATCAGTACCCCGTTCCTGCCTTCTCCCCATATCCCCTGACTCTGCTATCTTTAAGAGCCCTATCAAGCTGACCCTTGAAAGTATCCAGAGAACCGGCCTCCACCGCCCTCTGAGGCAGAGATTCCACAGACTCACAACTCTCTGTGTGAAAAAGTGTTTCCTCATCTCCATTCGAAATGCCTTGCCCCTTATTTTTAAACTGTGGCCCCTGGTTCTGGACTCCCCCAACATCGGGGACATGTTTCCTGCCTCTAGTGTGTCCAAACCCTTAATAATCTTTCAATAAGATATCCTCTCATCCTCCGAAATTCCAGAGTATACAAGCCAGCCGCTCCATTCGCTCAGCATATGACAGTCCCACCATACAAGGTCTTCAGCACACCAGGTTTGTACCATCCATCAACCACCCATATATATATGTCATTGCTCCCTCTTATTTTATTTCTAATTTAACAAAATACACAGGGTCACATTTTCACTTTGAGCACCATTATTTATTTTTGCAAAAATTACTCCCAAGATATTATTAGTTTCTTCACACTCTCATCTGCATATTGCTTGATATAACATTTCGGAGTCAGACATCATTTAGTACATGAATTTACCCAATGCCCTATAAGGATGAACACCTCCACACATTCCAGACAAAGGTAATGAGGTGTGGATTTGATCTACTGGAAGATAGTTGATCTCAGTTCCCAGGAATCCAATCAGTGGAAGTCAATATGCTGAGCTGGTGTGGTTATCCACGAGGCAATGACACCCCTGCAGCAAAAGAACAAAATATTGTTCAAACATTTTTTTTTAGATTAGTTCATTGTTTAAGAGGGAGAGGGACATATGGGAGAAAGGGAAAGGATCTCAAGGCATTCACCCCATATGGACTGGTGGAAATGGGAATACGTGGCATTGGGATGTGCCAAAAGCCAAAAGGGCCTGTCCCACTGCAGTGACCTAATTTGCAAGTTTAGAAGAGTTTGTGCTCGACTCAAACTCGCAGCATGGTCGACACGTGGTCCTAGGAGGTCCTAGGAGGTCATTGTAAAGGGGTTGTCCCACTTGGGTGACCTAATCTGCGAGTTTAGAAGAGTGTCTTCGACCTTCAAACTCGCAGCATGGTCGACACGTGGTCCTAGGAGGTCCTATGAGGTCGCTGGAACTCTCCTTCATGCTCGAGGGACGTTCCCAAATGCTCGTGGCCTCAGCTAGGTTGCGGAAAACTTTTCAGCATGAGTAAAATTTGGTCGGCATGGGTCTTTTTAACTCGTAGTGCTGTGGAGTTGGGTCGCTATTTAGTTACAGGCAGTCGAGGGCAGCCGTAGGCAATCTCCTTCGCTGACCGGGCATTTTGATTGGCTCATTGGAGTTTTCTGGACCAAGGAAGACCTACCGGTAGATAAAATGCCCGCTAAATTTTATTAAACTTCTTAAAAGTGTCTCCCCCCCTTCTCTCCCCTTATCTCTCCCCTTATCTCTCCCCATCTCTCTCCCCTTCTCTCTCCCCTTCTCTCTCCCCTTCTCGCTCCCCCCCACCCCCCTCTCCGCGCTCTCTAAAGGACTTACCGTTACTGTGCAACGTTTTGCCTTCTTCTTCATCGCGGGTGTGAATTTCAGACAACTCTCCCCCGCTTTCCCTGGCCCCCACCTTTGTGATGTGTGTGTGTGTGTGTTTGTGTGTGTGCGGTCGGTCGATCCAGCTCGCGGTTTCAACGCGGACGGTTAATCCAGCTCGAGGCTTTCCAGGCTAGTGCCCTCGAACTTGAAGGTCGAAGACACTCTTCTGGACTCGTGGATTAGGTCGCCCAAGTGGGACAGCCCTAAAATCTCCTTCATGCTCAAGGGAAGTTCCCGCATACTCGCGGCCTCAGTTTGGTTGAAGAAAGTTTTTCAGCATGCTGAAAAATTTTCCACGAGTAAAAATTGGTCGGCATGGTTCTTTTGAACTTGTGGTGCAGTGGAGTGGGGTTGCTAGGCAGTAAAGGTAGCCGTAGGCAATCTCCTTTGCTGACCGGGCATTTTAATTGGTTCATTGGAGTTTTCAGAACCAAGGAAAACTGACCGGGAATGTTAAATGTCCACTAAACATTATTAAAAGTTGTCTGGCTTCTTAAAGGTCTCCCCCCCTTCTTCCCCCCCCCTTCTTTCCCACCCCCCCCCCCCTTCTTCCCCCCCGCTTCCATCCCCCCCCCCTTCTTGCCCCCCCCCCCTTCTCCCCATCTTCTCCACTCCTCTTCTCCCCTCCACCTTCTCCCATCCCCCTTCTGCCTTCCCCCTTCTCCCCTCCCACTTCTCCCCTCCCCCTTCTCCCCCCTTCTCCCCCCCCTTCTCCCCCCCCCCTTCTCTTCCCCCCCTTCTCTTCCCCCCTTCTCTCCCCCTTCTCTCCCCCTTCTCTTCCCCCCTTCTCTCCCCCCCTTCTCTCCCCCCCTTCTCTTCCCCCCTTCTCTTCCCCCCCTTCTCTCCCCCCCAATCTCTCCCCCCCTTCTCCCCCCGTGTGTGTGTGCGTGTGCGTGTGTGCGTGCGTGCGTGCGTGCGTGTGTGTGCGCGCGCGCGTACGGTCGATCCAGCTCAAGGTTTTTCAGGCGAGTGCCCTCGAGCTTGAAGGTCGAAGACAGTCGCTGAAAAGTGGTGTTAGTGGGACAGGCTCTAAACTTTTTCCATTGTCTTGAAAGTGTAAGGCAAAGTTTAAAGACGATGAGCAGGGCACGTTTTTTTACACAGAGGTTGGTGGTTTTTGGCCGGGGTGGTAGTGGAGGCAGATAAAATAGTGGTATTTAAGAGGCCTTGAAATAGGCACATGGATATTTATGGAATGGAGGGGTATAGATCATGTGCAGGCAAATGAGATTAGTTAATCTTGGGGTCACGTTTGCTACATTGTGGGCCAAAGGACCTGTTCCAGAACTGGACTCTTTTATATTCTGTTGTATGTAAATTAAGTGCTCTCTCACTAACATCACAAAGCTCAATGGACTAAAAGGTTTGAACTTAACCATCTTCACAAGTATCCAGTGAGAGGAGTGACTGCTCAATTATTTAATGCCTGAAAGAAGATTGGCATCATATTTCCTTTCTGGATTGATGTGCCTGTGAGGTATCTCGAATCACACAATTACATTTTGTTTTTGTTCAATAATCAAAATTTAGAACTTATAACCTCAGGAACCAACAATGACCAATGCCGTAAAAGATCATCTTTTCAACTAGATACTGACCACATATGAGTCATATAGCTAAATAATTACCCTTTTATCTATTTTCTGCAATTATGCCATTCACATTAGTTAGCAAATTATAGACCATTCCTAAAATACCACTGCAGGCTTCAAATGGTTCTAAACATTAACAAATCAGACCATATTTTTGAAGATCTTAAAATTAACTTTAATATACGCAGATAACATTCCTTCTGCATCTCTCAGGAAATGAAATGGAATGCAACAATCCACTGTCAAAGTCTTGCCTCTTAACCACTTGTGTAGGAAAGAACTGCAGATGCTGGTCTAAATCGAAGGTAGACACACAATGCTGGAGTAACTCAGTGGGTCAGGCAGCATCTCTGGAGAGAATGAATGAGTGACGTTTCGGGTCGAGACCCTTCTTCAAATGATATTGGGTATTAGTCTTCTTTGATGTGAAAAAAATAATGTCCATTTTCCTCCTTTGACAAAGTGTGAAACCGTTAGTTTTCAAATCAACCTTTTCAGCCAGATTACAGCTAGAGTATCTCAGCAAGATAGATTCTAGATTCAAGATTCAAGAGATTCAAGATTCAAGAGAGTTTATTGTCATGTGTCCCGGATAGGACAATGAAATTCTTGCTTTACTTCAACACAACAGAATATAGTAGGCATAAATAAATACAGAATAGAACAGAACAGATCAGTGTGACCATATACCAATATATATACATACATAAATAAACAGAGAAAGTGCAATGGGCTATTAATGATCAGAGTTTTGTTTGAATTGAGTTTAATAGCCTGATGGCTGTGGGGAAGCAGCTATTCCTGAACCTGGATGTTGCAGATTTCAGGCTGCTGTACCTCTACCTGAAGGCAGCAGGAAGATAAGTGAGTGGCCAGGATGGTGTGGATCCTTGATGATGCTGGCAGTCTTTTTGAGGCAGTGACTACGGTAGATCCTCTCGATGGCAGGGAAGTCAGAGCCGATGATGGACTGGGCAGCGTTGACAACTTTTTGCAGTCTTTTCCGCTCCTGAGCGCTCAAGTTGCCAAACCAAGCCACGATACAACCGGCCAGCATGCTCTCTACTGTGCACCTGTAGAAGTTCGAGGGAGTCCTGCTTGACATACCGACTCTCCATAATCTTCTCAGGAAGTAGAGGCGCTGATGAGCTTTCTTTATAATTGCATCAGTGGTCTCGGACCAGGAGAGATCTTCAAAGATATGCACGCCCAGGAATTTGAAGCTCTTGACCCTCTCCACCATCGACCCGTTGATATAAATGGGACTATGGGTCCCCATCCTACCCCTTCCAAAGTCCACAATCAGTTCCTTGGTTTTTCTGGTGTTGAGAGCCAGGTTATTGTGCTGGCACCATTTGGTCAAACGGTCGATCTCCCTTCTCTACTCTGACTCATCTCCATCAGTGATACGTCCCACAACAGTGGTGTCATCAGCGAACTTGATGATGGAGTTCACACTATGACCGGCTACGCAGTCATGAGTGTAGAGTGAGTATAGCAGGGGGCTGAGCACACAGCCTTGAGGTGCTCCCATGCTGATTGTTATCGACGTTGACACATTTCCACCAATACGAACAGACTGTGGTCTGTGAATGAGGAAGTCGAGGATCCAATTGCAGAGAGATGCGCAGAGACCCAGTTCGAATATATATACACATGATATCAAGGTTTCAAGGTCAATTTATTGTCACATGTACCAGTTAAGGTACAATGAAATTTGGAACATATGAATTAGCATTCGAGAAAATGCATGAAGGGTCTGCCTTTTCTGAATGCTAATTCATATGTTCCAGCTTTTAGAAACATAGAAAATAGGTGCAGGAGGAGGTCAATTGGCCCTTCGAGCCAGCACCGCCATTCATTGTGATCATGGCTGATCGTCCCCTATCAATAACCCGTGCCTGCCTTCCCCCCATATCCCTTGATTCCACTAGCCCCCTAGAGCTCTATCTAACTCTCTCTTAAATCCATTCAGTGACATGGCCTCCACTGCCCTCTGTGGCAGGGAATTCCATAAATTCACAACTCTAGGTGAAAAAGTTTTTTCTCACCTCAGTCTTAAATGACCTCCCCTTTATTCTAAGACTGCGGCCCCTGGTTCTGAACTCGCCCAACATTGGGAACATTTTTCCTGCATCTAGCTTGTCCAGTCCTTTTATCTATATTACTAAATCTCTGATCTTGACCACTTTTGGCCTACTGTGCTGCGACTTCCGACAGAACGCCGCAATCTACGGCCGTCATTTTTGGCCACCTCGCCCAGAGCCCCCCCTCCGCCTTACGGGTGCGGAGGATTTTTCTTATCGATGACAAAACAGAGAGATATTAATGCTTTTTTTAAAATCACCATTCTCTCTGCTACCCCTGCTGGAGGGAGGGGGAGGGACTATAAAACCAGGAAGTGGTGTGCCTCACTCACTCGCTGCAATATGGATGAAGCCAAGGGTCATGTCTCTCTGAGCTCTGAATAACACTGAACATATGTCTACACAACTGTGAGTACCCTTAATGTGGTTTGAAAATGAAAATATGGTTTGTTTGAAGTAAAAAGGCACTGCCTGCAAATGGTTGTTTGGATGCTTTGGCTTGAAGTTGAAAGGCAATACTTACTGCAAATGGTGGCATGAAGTTGAAAGGCACTACTTACTGCAAATGGTGGCTTGGGTGCTTTGGCTTGAAGTTGAAATGTACTATTTAATTTACTGCAAATGGTGGCTTGGGAGCTTTGGTTTAAATTTCAAAATACACTACTTACTGCAAATGGTGGCTTGGGAGCTTTGGCTTGGTTTTTAAAAAATCATCGTTCTCTCTGCTGCACCTGCTGGAGGGAGGGAGAGGGACTATAAAATCAGGAAGTGGTGTGCCTCACTCACTCTCTGCAATATGGATGAAGCCAAGGGTCACGTCACTGAGCTCTGAATAACACTGAACAAATGTCTACACAACTGTGAGTACCCTTAATGTGGTTTGAAAATGAAAATATGGTTTGTTTGAAGTAAAAGGGCACTGCCTGCAAATGGTTGTTTTGGGTGCTTTGGCTTGAAGTTGAAAGGCACTACTTACTGCAAATGGTGGCTTGGGAGCTTTGGTTTAAAGTTGAAAGGCACTACTTACTGCAAATGGTGGCTTGGGAGCTTTGGCTTGAAGTTGAAAGGCACTACTTACCGCAAATGGTGGCTTGGGTGCTTTGCTTGAAGTTGAAAGGCACTACTTACTGCAAATGGTAGCTTGGATGATTTGGCTTGAAGTTGAAAGGCATTGCTTACTGCAAATGGTGGCTTGGGTGCTTTGGCTTGAAGTTGAAAGGCACTACTTACTGCAAATGGTGGCTTGGGTGCTTTGGCTTGAGGTTGAAAGGCATTACTTACTGCAAATGGTGCCTTGGGTGCTTTGCTTGAAATTGAAAGGCATTACTTACTGCAAATGGTGGCTTGGGTGCTTTGGCTTGAAGTTGAAAGTCACTACTTACTGCAAATTGTGGCTTGGGTGCTTTGCTTGAAGTTGAAAGGCACTACTTACTGCAAATGGTGGCTTGGGTTCTTTGGCTTGAGGTTGAAAGGCACTACTTACTGCAAATGGTGGCTTGGGTGCTTTGCTTGAAGTTGAAAGGCACTACTTACAGCAAATGGTGGCTTGGGTGCTTTGGCTTGAAGTTGAAAGGCACTTCTTACTGAAAATGGTGGCTTAGGTGCTTTGGATTGAAGTTGAAAGGCACAACTTACTGCAAATGGTGGCATGTAGTTGAAAGGCACTACTTACTGCAAATGGTGGCTTGGGTGCTTTGGCTTGAAGTTGAAATGCACTATTTAATTTACTGCAAATGGTGGCTTGGGAGCTTTGGTTTAAATTTCAAAATACACTACTTACTGCAAATGGTGGCTTGGGAGCTTTGGCTTGGTTTAAAAAAAAATAATCGTTCTCTCTGCTGCACCTGCTGGAGGGAGGGAGAGGAACTATAAAACCAGGAAGTGGTGTGCCTCGCTCGCTGTCTGCAATATGGATGAAGCCAAGGGTCGCGTCTCTCTGAGCTCTGAATAACACTGAACAAATGTCTACACAACTGTGAGTACCCTTAATGTGGTTTGAAAATGAGAATATGGTTTGTTTGAAGTAAAAGGGCACTGCCGGCAAATGGTTGTTTTGGGTGCTTTGGCTTGAAGTTGAAAGGCACTACTTACTGCAAATGGTGGCTTGGGAGTTTTGGTTTAAAGTTGAAAGGCACTACTTACCGCAAATGGTGGCTTGGGAGCTTTGGCTTGAAGTTGAAAGGCACTACTTACCGCAAATGGTGGCTGGCTTGAAGTTGAAAGGCACTACTTACTGCAAATGGTGGCTTGGGTGCTTTGCTTGAAGCTGAAAGGCACTACTTACTGCACATGGTGGCTTGGGTGCTTTGGTTTGAAGTTGAAAGGCACTACTTGCTGCAAATGGTGGCTTGGGTGCTTTGGCTTGAAGTTGAAAGGCACTACTTACTGCAAATGGTGGCTTGGGTGCTTTGGCTTGAGGTTGAAAGGCATTACTTACTGCAAATGGTGGCTTGGGTGCTTTGCTTGAAGTTGAAAGGCACTACTTACTGCAAATGGCGGCTTGGGTTCTTTGGCTTGAGGTTGAAAGGCACTACTTACTGCAAATGGTGGCTTGGGTGCTTTGCTTGAAGTTGAAAGGCACTACTTACAGCAAATGGTGGCATGGGTGCTTTGGCTTGAAGTTGAAAGGCACTTCTTCCTGCAAATGGTGGCTTGGGTGCTTTGGCTTGAAGTTGAAAGGCACAACTTACTGCAAATGGTGGCATGTAGTTGAAAGGCACTACTTACTGCAAATGGTGGTGGGTGCTTCAGCTTGAAGTTGAAATGCACTATTTACTGCAAATGGTGGCTTGGGAGCTTTGGTTTAAATTTCAAAATGCACTACTTACTGCAAATTGTGGCTTGAGAGCTTTGGCTTGAAGTTTAAAAAAATCACCATTCTCTCTGCTGCCCCTGCTGGAGGGAGGGGGAGGGACTATAAAACCAGGAAGTGGTGTGCCTCACAGTCTCTGCAAGATGGATGAAGCCAAGGGTCACGTCTCTCTGAGCTCTGAATAACTGAACAAATGTCTACACAACTGTGAGTACCCTTAATGTGGTTTGAAAATGAAAATATGGTTTGTTTGAAGTAAAAAGGCACTGCTTGCAAATGGTTGTTTGGGTGCTTTGGCTTGAAGTTGAAAGGCATTACTTACTGCAAATGGTGGCTTGGGTGCTTTGCTTGAAGTTGAAAGGCACTACTTAATGCAAATGGTGGCTTGGGAGATTTGGCTTGAGGTTGAAAGGCATTACTTACTGCAAATGGTGGCTTGGGTGCTTTGCTTGAAATTGAAAGGCACTACACTGCAAATGGTGGCTTGGGTGCTTTGGCTTGAAGTTGAAAGGCACTACTTACTGCAAATGGTGGCGTGTAATTTGGCTTGAAGTTGAAAGGCACTACTTACTGCAAATGGTGGCTTGGATGCTTTGGCTTGAAGTTGAAAGGCATTACTTACTGCAAATGGTGGCTTGGGTGCTTTGGCTTGAAGTTGAAAGGCACTACTTACTGCAAATGGTGGCTTGAGTGATTTGGCTTGAAGTTGAAAGGCACCTCTTACTGCAAATGGTGGCTTGGGTGCTTTGGCTTGAAGTTGAAAGGCACTTCTTACTGCAAATGGTGGCATGAGGTTGAAAGGCACTACTTACTGCAAATGGTGGCTTGGGTGATTTGGCTTGAAGTTGAAAGGCACTTCTTACTGCAAATGGTGGCTTGGGTGCTTTGGCTTGAAGTTGAAAGGCACTACTTACTGCAAATGGTGGCATGAGGTTGAAAGGCAATACTTACTGCAAATGGTGGCTTGGGTGCTTTGGCTTGAAGTTGAAATGCACTATTTGCTGCAAATGATGGCTTGGGAGTTTTGATTTAAAGTTGAAAGGAACTACTTGCAAATGGTGGCTTGGGTGCTTTGGCTTGAGGTTGAAAGGCACTACTTACTGCAAATGGCGGCTTGGGTGCTTTGGCTTGAAGTTAAAAGGCACTACTGCAAATGCACTTACTTCCTGTTTGCACTGTATATTGATTTTAGATAAAACACTACACTTACGGCTGTGATTTTTGGCTATCTTACTCAGTCCCCCCTCTGCTGAGCAGGTGCAGAGAATTCTTCCCATCAATGAAAAATAAATGTTTAAAAAATGTTGAGAATCTTTCTCCTGTCAATCACGCCCTGAAAGCCACACCTTTTCCGGTGGGAGGGGACGGGTTATAAAACCCGGGAAGTATGGGTGTGGCTCAGTCTCTGCATGATGGGGGAGGGAGAGGTCATGACTCTCAGCTGTGAATCAACTGACACACTGAATGTCTACTGAACTGTGAGTTTGGTGTTTTGTGTGGTTTTATGGTGGTTTCACCCTGCATGAAATGGTATGAAGCTGCATTTGAATTTGGTGGCCTTGGACCCTGCTTGAAGTGGAATAAAACTGCACTGAATTTGGTGGCATTGCACCCTGCTGAAAGTGTTATGAAACTGCACTTGTATTTGGTGGCCTTGGATCCAGCTTGAAGTGGTATGAAACTGCACTTGAATTCGGTGGCCTTGCACCCTGCTTGAAATGGTAGGAACATGGATTTGAATTTGGTGGACTTGCCCCCTGCTTGAAATGGAATTTCAAGGAATAGTCATGAGTCAACTGCCAGCCCACCAGCCGTGAGTGAGCTGCCAGCAGATCAGGCTTGCGGGACTGAGCTGCCACCCCAAGAACCCATACCAGCACTCCAGAAGGCCCCCCCACTGGCCACCAATATTGGAATTGGTGGAGAGGTGGAATATTGCGTCGGGGAACCAGCCCTCCCGTGTGAACATGGGACCCAACGGGTCCCACTTAGTCTAGTAATTTTATGTTTCTATAAGATGCCCCCTCATCCTTCTAAACTCCAGTGAATACAAGCCTAGTCTTTTCAATCTTTCCTCGTATAACAGTCCCGCCATCCCATGGATCAATCTCGTGAACCTACGATGTCCTTCCTCAAATTAGGAGACCAAAACTGTACACAATACTCCAGATGTAGTCTAACCAGAGCCCTATACAACTGCAGAAGAACCTCTTTACTCCTATACTGAAATCCTCTTGTTATAAAGGCCAACATTCCATTAGCTTTCTTCACTGCCTGCTGTACCTGCACGCCAACTTTCAGTGACCGGTGTACAAGGACGCCCAGGTCTCACTGCACCTCCCCCTTACCTAACCTAACCCCATTGAGATAATAATCTGCCCCCTTGTTTTTGCCACCAAAGTGGATAACCTCACATTTATCTATAATTATACTGCATCTGCCACGCATCTGCCCATTCACTCAACCTGTCCAGGTCACCCTGCAACCTCCTAATATCCTCTTCACAGTTCACACTGCCACCCAGCGTTGTGCCATCCACAAACCTGCTAGTGTTGATCCTAATTCCTTCTTCCAAATCATTAATATATATGGTAAACAGTTGCGGCCCCAACACCGAGCCTTGCGGCACTCCCCTCGCCATTACCTGCCATTCTGAAAAGGACCCCTTCACTCCTACTCTTTGCTTCCGGTCTGCCAACCAATTTTCTATCCATATCAACACCCTACCCCCAATACCATGTGCTCTAATTTTAGTCACCAGTCTCCCATGCGGGACCTTATCAAAGGCTTTCTGAAAGTCTAGATACACTACATCCACTGGCACCCCTTCATCCATTTTACTTGTCACTTCCTCAAAAAATTCCAGAAGATTAGTCAAGAATGATTTCCCTTTCATAAATCCATGTTGACTTGGACTAATCCTTTTACTGCTATCCAAATGCCCCATTATTACCTCTTTAATAATTGACTTCAGCATCTTTCCCGCCACCGAAGTCAGGCTAACTGGTCTGTAATTCCCCGTTTTCTCTCTCGCTCTATTCTTGAAAAGTGGGATAACATTAGCTATCCTCCAATCCACAGGAACTGATCCTGAATCTATTGAACATTGGAAAATGATCACCACTGCGTCCACTATTTCTAGAGCCACATCCCTGAGGACCCTGGGATGCAGACCAACAGGCCCAGGGGATTTATCATCCTTCAGTCCCATTAGCCTACCCAAAACTATTTCTCGCCTAATTCCTCTACCCCCTAGTTCCTCTACCCCCTTAGATCCTCTGTCCTCCAGTACATCTGGGAGATTGTTTGTGTCTTCCTTAGTGAAGACAGATCCGAAGTACCTATTCAACTCTTCTGCCATTTCCTTGTTGCCCATAATAATTTCACCCGTGTCTGCCTTCAAAAGACCCATATTTGACTTTGCTACTCTTTTTCCCTTAACATATCTAAAGAAGCTTTTACTGTCCTTCTTTATATTCCTGGCCAGCTTCCCTTCGTACTTCAACTTTTCAGCCCGTATTGCCCGTTTTGTTTCCTTCTGTTGTCCTATGAAAGTTTCCCAATCCTCTGGCTTGCGGCTACTCTTTGCTGCGTTATACATCTTTTCTTTTAGTTTTATTCTATCCCTAACTTCTCTTGTCAGCCACGGTTGCCTCCTACTCCCCTTAGAATCTTTCTTCCTTTTTGGAATGAAATGATCCTGCATCTTCCGGATTATGCCCAGAAATTCCTGCCATTGCTGTTCCACCGTCATTCCTGCTAGGACCCCTTTCCAGTCTACCTTGGCCAGCTCCCCTCTCATGCCTTCCCTTTGTTCAACTGCATCACTGACACTTCCGATTTAACGTTCTTCTTCTCAAATTGCAGATTAAAACTAATCATATTATGATCACTACCTCCAAGCGGTTCCTTTACCACGAGTTCTCTTAGCATATCTGGTTCATTGGACAACACTAAATCCAGAATTGCCTTTGCTCCATTACAAGCTGCTCTAAATTAGGTGCAAAGAAAAAATTGGGTACATTAACATGTTCAAATTTGGGTATATCTTGCTGAAATACTCTAGCTGTAATCTGTCTGAAAGTGTGGGTTTAAAAGGATTTTGCTAACCCTATTAAAGAAGAGGATGGGAAATGTTCATCAGATTGAAACTGGGAAGCATAAGGTTAGCAGAAAACAGACCTCCTTCCTTATTTTTTCTTTAATGTATTTATTTCTCATGCTGGAAAAGTACCATTATCTCATTGCTGCTTGTAATTGGTATACAGGGTGCCAACATGCCCCATCTACATTAGTCCCACCAACCTGTGTTTGGCCCATATCCCTCTAAAGCTAGGCTATCCATGTACCTGTCTAAATGTTTCTTAAATGCTGCCTCAAGTACCTCCTCCAGCACCTCATTCCCTACACCACCTACCCTTTGTGTAAAAAAAAAGTTACCCCTCAGTTTCCTATTATTTCCCCCCTCATCTTAAACCTATGTCCTCTGGTTCTCGATTCCCCTACTCTGGGCAAAAGACTGTGGGTTTACCTGATCTATTCCTCACATGATCTTATTCCCCTGTGTAAGATCACCCCTCGTCTTCCTGTGCTCCAAGGATTAGAATCCTAGGCTGCTTTACAGGCAGCAGCTGCCAGCATTCCAGCTTTCCCGCATAGGGAGAATGTCTAGGAAGGAACTCTATGCTGGTTTACACCGAAGATAGACACAAAATGCTGGAGTAACTCAGCAGGACAGGCAGCTTGGCTGGACAGAAGGAATGGGTGAAGTTTTGGGTTATGACCCTTTTTCAGACTCAGGGGAGGGGGAGTCTAGAGATATGGTAAACACAGATCAAAGCAGACGATGATAAGGAAATGTAGAATGGTTAATTGTTAGCTGAGAAGAAGGTGATACAATCAGTAAAATTAATCAGATGGACCGTGAAACTAATCAGAGAACTAGGGTGGGGGAGGGATGGAGAGAGAGGGAAAGCAAGGATTACTTGAAGTTGGATAAATCAACTATTATACTGCTGGGTTGTAATCTGCCCAAGCGAAATATGAGGTGCTGTTCCTCCAATTTACATTGGGCCTCACTCGGACAGTGGAGGAGTTCCAGGACAGAAAGGTCAGTGTGGGAATGGGTTAAAGTGTTTCGCAACCTGGAGATTGCGTAGGCCTAGGCGAACTGAGCGGAGGTGTAGTTGTTTAAACTTAGTTACAATGCTCTGTAAAGTGAAAATGTTTCATTGTAAACAGTTATTAAAATAAATTTTATCGTGACAAAATTGTTTTACGGTCAAATTTACACCAATCCACGTTTGGAGCATGTTCCATTGATAAAAAATTCACCAATATTTGCCTTCTGGGCCCAGTAATATGGAATGTATAATGTTGAATTCCAATTCCAATAGCTCAGGGTCTACTGCCTTGGGGGCTTAAGATCATTGCAGGGTAAGTTTGCTAAATGACTGTCATTGGACACTCAACTCTTCCTTGATTGATACTTGTGGCCCATGGGCTCTTTGCCGGGATGATATTTAGTAAGGTAAGTAGTTCCATACCTGCCTGTCTACTCTCAGCCTCGAGCCTTCCTTGCACATTGTAATAGCAAAGAAAGTTAACGCCAAAACAACAGCCATTCTACTGAGCCATTCTACTGAAACATGATTGCATGAATACACAGAATGAGCAGGGCCAGATACTTCCTGAAGTTATTAATTTTCATCAAGATAAGGTATTCATTATTCCACCTTTGGCACAATAAGGAGGAGACTTTAAACTAAAACGGTTGGGGGGAGGGACTCCAATAGGGAAAGCTAGTAGTCAGTGTGTGAGGCAGGAGGCAGAGAAGGGTAGCACTCGGACACAAAATGTAGGGGAGAAAAAAGAAAAATATAATAAACAGAGAATACGAGGGGGTGGGTTTCTTAAATGTGTATATTTTAATGCTAGGAGCATTGTAAGAGAGGTGGATGAGCTTAGAGCCTGGATTGACACCTGGAAGTATGATGTTGTGGCGATCAGTGAAACATGGTTGCAGGAGGGCTGTGATTGGAAACTAAATATTCCAGGATTTCGTTGCTTCAGGTGTGATAGAATTGGAGGGGCAAGAGGTGGAGGTGTTGCATTGCTTGTCAGGGAAGGTGTTACAGCAGTGCTTTGGCAGGATAGATTAGAGGGCTCGTCTAGGGAGGCTATTTGGGTGGAACTGAGAAATGGGAAAGGTGTAGCAACACTTATAGGGGTGTATTATAGACCGCCTAATGAGGAGCGAGAATTGGAACAGCAAATATGTAAGGAGATTGCATTTAGTGATTGCAGGGATCTGTGTTGGGTCCACTGTTGTTTGTCATGTACATCAATGATCTGGATGATGGTGTGGTAAATTGGATTAGTAAGTATGCAGATGATACTAAGATAGGTGGTGTTGTGGATAATGAAGTAGATTTTCAAAGTCTACAGAGAGATTTAGGCCATTTGGAAGAGTGGGCTGAAAGATGGCAGATGGAGTTTAATGCTGATAAGTGTGAGATGCTAGATCTTGGCAGGACAAATCAAAATAGGACGTACATGGTAAATGGTAGTGAGTTGAGGAATGCAGTTGAACAGAGGGATATAGGAATAACTGTGCACAGTTCCCTGAAGGTGGAATCTCATGTAGATAGGGTGGTAAAGAAAGTTTTTGGTGTGCTGGCCCTTATAAACCAGAGCATTGAGTATAGAAGTTGGGATGTAATGTTAAAATTGTACAAGGCATTGGTGAGGCCAATTCTGGAGTATGGCGTACAATTTTGGTCGCCTAATTATAGGAAGGATGTCAACAAAATAGAGAGAGTACAGAGGAGATTTACTAGAATGTTGCCTGGGTTTCAGCAACTAAGTTACAGAGAAAGGTTGAACAAGTTAGGTCTTTATTCTTTGGAGCGCAGAAGGTTAAGGGGGGACTTGATAGAGGTCTACACAGGAGGTCCAGCAGGTAGACAATCTGTTCCTCAAGAATTATGGTCAAGAGATGAAGGCACAAATGATCCTATCAGTTTATCAATGCCTGATATGAGCTGAAACATAAGAATAACAATTCCTCTGTGTTCAAACACAATTTAATCGGCAATTAAAAAAAGAGAAACCATTGGCTTTTAAATCATTTATTCATCTAAATCTGCTGTACCACTATACCAAGCTTAGATCTATCAAGTACCATCAAGTACCCCTCCTCCACACTGCTTCCTCTCCCAGTTTGACCTGGTCACCCCTATTGAAATCTCCAAACTCATCAGCTCTTCCAAACCCACCACCTGCTCCCTCGACCCTCTCCCCACTCCCCTGTTGAAGTCCTGCCTCCCCGTACTCTGCCCCTACCTCACTAATCTCTTCAACTCCTCATTGTCCCAAGGAATTGTCCCCTCCGCTTTCAAAACTGCTGCCGTTACACCAATCCTAAAGAAACCTGGTCTTGATCCCTCCTCTCTCATTAACTACCACCCAATCTCAAACCTCCCCTTCCTTTCAAAAACCCTGGAGCGTATCGTTGCGTCGCAACTTCATTCCCACCTCCTTGCGTATAACCTACTTGAACCCCTCCAATCTGGCTTTCGCCCCCTCCATAGCACAGAAACTGCTCTCCTCAAAGTCCTCAACGACCTCCTCACCTCTGCTGACACTGGTTCCCTCAACATCCTCATCCTCCTCGACCTGAGCGCAGCCTTCGATACAGTGAACCATAAGATCCTGCTCACCAGACTCAAGGACCTCGGCATTGAAGGCTCTGCACTCAGCTGGCTCCGTTCCTACCTTTCCAACAGATCCCACTTCATCTCTCTCCACAACCACACCTCTGCTACAGCCGCAGTCACTCAAGGCGTTCCCCAAGGCTCCGTACTCGGCCCCCTCCTCTTCATCATCTACATCCTCCCCCTTGGTCAGATACTCCGCCACTTCAATCTGGACTTCCACTGTTACGCTGATGACACCCAGATTTACCTTGGCACCAAATCCCCCCACAACCCCCCCCCCTCTCCCATATCAACTCCTGTTTGTCAGCTATAAAAACCTGGATGCAACATAATTTCCTCAAACTCAACAGCGATAAGACAGAATTCCTCCTCATAGGCTCCAAAGCCACACTCAGCAAAATCAATAACCCCACTCTCACCATCGACGGCACCACTGTCTCCCCATCTCCCCAGGCCCGCAACCTTGGCGTGATCTTTGATTCCACCCTCTCCCTTGAGCCTCACATCCGCCATGTCATTAAAACCTCCTTCTTTCATCTCCGCAACATCGCCAAACTCAGACCCTCTCTCACTCCGCCTGCTGCTGAAAGACTCATCCATGCCTTCATCTCCTCCCGACTGGACTATTGCAACTCACTTCTCCTTGGCATCAGCTCCACCTACATCAACCGACTCCAACTGGTCCAGAACGCAGCCGCCCGACTCATCACCCACACCAAATCCTGGCATCACATCACTCCAGTCCGCAAAAAACTTCACTGGCTTCCCATCTCCCACCGGATCACCTACAAAATCCTGGTCCTCACCTACAAAGCCCTCCACCATCTGGCCCCCACATATCTCATTGACCTCCTCTCCCCCTACCAACCCTCACGGTCCCTCAGATCCACATCAGATCCTCTCCATCCACAAGTCCAACCTCCGCAGTTTTGGGGACAGAGCCTTCTCCAGGGCAGCTCCCAGGCTCTGGAACTCCCTCCCCCAACTGATCCGCAATTCCGTGTCCCTCCCCATCTTCCAGTCCCGCCTCAAGACCCATCTCTTCACCTCTGCCTATCCTTAGCCCCACGTCCCCGTCCCTTTTCATCTGTGCATTAATTGCCTCATGCTGTGTTTTGTATTGAATTCTGTCTTTACTTTGCGTACTAGTCATGTCTCTACTATTTATTTCATTCCCCTTACATGTTTTTCCTATACATGCTCAATTTTTGTAAGGTGTCCTTGAGACTCTTGAAAGGCGCCCATAAATAAAATGTATTATTATCATTATCTATTAGTTTCAGTTTACTTCAGTAACTAGGATCATTAGTTTAAGTGTATGTCTCCATCACTCGTATTAATTTGTATAGTAAACAAGCTGATAAGCAGGTTATGTGTTGGATCATCTTTGTTTCTCTCCATTACTTTTATCTATCTCTCAGTCTTTATTATTCACTAGGTTTTTCAAAGGTTTTATGTGCATTTGGCATTTGGCCAGCTTCTACTTCAAAGCATAAAGGAACAAATGAGTTTCCTTGTAATTTCTGTTAAATTATCCAAATACTATGATGAGGGATGATTGATGACTCGTTTCAGGTCCAAAACCATTCAAATCAAGCTGAAATTTGAATGCTCACAAAAACATTGTTAATGACTTATCTTTCTCAACCTTGCTTGAAGGTTGAGAAACCTTGCGTAAAACCAGCGATCATTATCAGGAATAGTTGCCTCCGAATACTTAGCCTTTCCCGTAACAAGCCTGATATTCCCTGATCAAGCCTGATGTTAACATATATAAATACAAATCGGGAGCTTTATATATCTATCAAAACGGTGATACTAAATCTTGTTGGAAGCATTTTGGCTTTCCTGATCTCTAATTATCCTTGTCCACACTTGTATTATGTGCATGCTTATACATTAGAAGATGATAAATCAAGTACTGTCTTTTAGGATAAGACAAGCAATGGACCAATTCTGTTTTGCTTTATAGAGGGACCTTCACATCGTGCTCAAAGTCAAAGACTTCAGGGATTACAACACACACTGTCACTCGGTAATTGTCTGGGAAATGGATTACTACTGCAGCCTTCAAATGCAGTCAATATTTATATACTGTATACTCTATATATAAACTAGCTGGCAGATTCTCGTGTTTTTTTTGCAGAGATAATGTGTTAAATCTAAATATTTTAACATCATTCTACTTTGGAATTTGTAATAACTTTCTGTTTACCAGATCACATTGCCTATACCTAGAAATTCATTCCTGGTTGGTAGTGCTAAATATGCCATACCATCTCACTGTAGTTGGCTTCCAAAATTCAGTTCCATTGAAGTCAATGGGATTTTGGGGTAAGAGATGCACTGAGATCACCAGATTCTACATTTAGGGCCACCATTTGTTAACAGAATTGATAACAGTTCTGCACAATTAGGCCATGCTGTTAAATAGCTTCAATGAAAGGATACGGAATAACTGTAGATTTGTTTTAAATTTGAATTTACTTGGCAACAGATCAGGTTAGAAATATAGAAACCTAGAAAATAGGTGCAGGAGGAGGCCATTTATTGTGCTCATGGCTGATCATCCACAATCATTAACCCGTGCCCGATCTCCCCATATCCCTTGATTCCGCTAACCCCTAGAGCTCTATCCAACTCTTTTAAATTCTTTTTTTTTTAATTTATTTATTTATTTAAAATTTATTAGAAGCAAATGTACAAGAGTAGAACAATGGGCATATAAAATTATACAGTTAATGTACAGCTTCAATTTTAACTTTATAACATTAAAATAGAGGAAAAGAAAAGAGAAGGAACAAGAGAGAGAAAAAGTGAGAGGTGCAAAGATAGGACCCCTAGACGACCAACGTAGTGTAGCCAAAGAGTGGGTAAAAGAAAGAAAGAAAAGGGAAAAAAAAAGAACAAAAAGAAAAAGAGAGAAAAAATGGTGATATGCCTGCCTCTTGTCCCTCCCCACCCACCTCACCGAACCCATAGTTGGATTTAAATCCAAAGTTGTGTTGCGCCATACTATCCTTGTAAGAATTCGGTGAAGGGTGTCCATGTCTTGGAAAAATGATCTGGTTTTTCTGCCAAGAAAAGTCTAATATTTTCAAGATGTAGTGTCTCGGACATGTTTGTAATTCACATCTTAACAGTAGGGACTGATGTGTGTTTCCAAAATTTAAGTATTAGTTTATTCGCCATTATCAGGCCATAATTAAGGAAACGTCTTTGAAATAGTGTTAGCTCGGACCAGGGCTTCTGACGTACCTGGAGTGATCAGTTCAGTGTCCAATTTTATTTTAAGTGTTTTAAACAAAAATTCAAAAATTCCTCTCCAGAAATTATGTAACTTTATACAGGAGGCAAAGGAATGGGTTATAGTTGCTTTACTGAAGGAGACATTTATCACAAATAGGAGAAACAATTGGTGAGAGAAGAGATACATTTCTCAGTTTAAGGGTTGACAACTTGTTTCCAGATTCGTAATCGGATTTTTCTCATATAGTGTTTTCTTCAAATTTATTGGAGAGAGAAGAATCGCGCCTATATTAAAAGGCGAACAATCTTCTCTCTCCATTATTAACCATTTTACCTGTTGGCATGTGTTGTCCATCCAATAGATTCCGTTTTTGATATTCGTTCCCCAGTAATAGTACAAAAAATTGGGGAGAGCCAATCCGCCAATTTCTTTGGGTTTACATAGATGTCGTTTATGGATTCCGTGTGTTTTATAATCCCAAATAAAGTTTGTGATCAGAGAATCGAGTTTTAAAAAACAAAATTTAGGGAGATAAATCGGTATTGATTCTCTTTTAAATTTATCCAGTGAATTGGCCTCTGCCGCCTTCTGTGGCAGAGAATTCCACAAATTCACAACTCTCTGTGCGAAAACGTTTTTTCTCATCTCAGTTTTCAATGGTCTCCCCATTATTCTCAGACTAAGGCCCCATACACCCCAAATACATCTATCGATGTATTTGTATCAAAATATTGTCTATAAGATTCCCACTCATCCTAAATTGCAATGAATACATGCCCAGTCTTTCCAATCTTTCCTCATATGACAGTCCCGCCATTCCGGGGATTAACCTCGTGAAGTACTGAAGGTACTGTCGTGTTTGAAGGTAGACAAATCTCCGGGGCCTGATCAGATATATCTGAGGACATTGCAGGAAACTAGAGAGGAAATTGCGGGAGCCCTGATTGAAATTTATAAGTTGTCCTTAAATACAGGAGTGGTGCCAGAGGATTGGATGGTGGCAAATGTTGTGTCTCTTTTCAAGAAGGGCTGCAGGGAAAATGCTGGGAACTATAGGCCGGTGAGCTCAACATCTGTAGTTGGTAAGTTGCTGGAGAGTATTTGGAGGGATAGGATATACAGGCATTTGGATGGGCAAGGGCTGATTAGGGACAGTCAACATGGTTTTGTACGTGGGAGGTCCTGCCTCACAAATCTGATTGATTTTTTTGAAGACGTGAGCAAAAATGTGTAGATGTTGTGTACATGGACTTTAATAAGGCGTTCGACAAGGTGCCGCATGGTAGGCTGCTCTGGAAGGTTAGATCTCATGGGATCCAAGGAGAGATAGCTGAATCGATAGCTTAATGGATAGCCCCAGAAATAGTGGATGCATTAGTGATAATTTTTCAAAACTTTTTAGATTCTGGAGTAGTTCCTGAGGATTGGAGGGTAGCTAATGTAACCCCACTTTTTAAAAAGGGAGGGAGAGAGAAAATGGGAAATTACAGACCAGTTAGTCTAACATCGGTAGTGGGGAAACTACTAGAGTCAGTTATTAAAGATGGGATGGCAGCACATTTGGAAAGTGGTGAAATCATTGGACAAAGTCAGCATGGATTTACAAAAGGTAAATCATGTCTGACGAATCTTATAGAATTTTTCGAGGATGTAACTAGTAGAGTGGATAAGGGAGAACCAGTGGATGTGTTATATCTGGACTTTCAGAAGGCTTTCGACAAGGTCCCATATAAGAGATTAGTATACAAACTTAAAGCACACGGTATTGGTGGTTCAGTATTGATGTGGATAGAGAGCTGGCTGGCAGACAGGAAGCAAAGAGTAGGAGTAAACGGGTCCTTTTCAGAATGGCAGGCAGTGACTAGTGGGGTACCGCAAGGCTCAGTGCTGGGACCCCAGCTATTTACAACATATATTAATGATTTGGATGAGGGAATTGAATGCAACATCTCCAAGTTTGCAGATGACACGAAGCTGGGGGGCAGTGTTAGCTGTGAAGAGGTTGCTAAGAGGCTGCAAGATGACTTGGATAGGCTGGGTGAGTGGGCAAATGCATGGCAGATGCAGTATAATGTGGATAAATGTGAGGTTATCCACTTTGGTGGCAAAAACAGGAGTATATAGGAGAATAGGCCGCTGCCATGTCAAGTGCTGAGGCTCTGTTTCTCCCTCTGGCATCTCAGGTGAATCAGTCCCACCAGTAACGGAGCCACAGTTCCTCCAGCAAGTCCAGCAGAAGCAGATAGTACCACTGAGAGGGGACCTGATACACGATTAAGAAGATACAAAATTATATCAAGAAGAAGGGTGAGCAAACAAAGTTCCAGATGATGAATGTTAAGATAGAGTCTCAGCCTGAGTCACTGATACAGGCCCCCGTAATATGATAGGAGAAGTCCCGGTGTTGGAAACCCCGGACCCCAGCTGAAGCTAGACCCATGGTTGCTGAAGCTCCTGATCCCTGAAGAAAGCCCAATGCATTTCTTAATTGGTTAATCTAGAATGGCAAAATAAGCCATGAGAAAATGTGATAGCAGCGCTTACATGGAAAGGGAGGGACTGTTTGCCCAAGCGAGAGAGCTGAAACCCAAAACAATGGGACAGTATTACACAGGGAGAGGGGGCTGGGGAAGAGGAGGAAGTTGTAGAGGTAGGGGCCGAGGAAGGAAACAATGGCAAATAAAAGCTACAACACGAGGAACATGCCCGTAGCTGAGAATGGGCTGTTAGTAAATTGTTTGATGCCCTGACATGCTCAAGCTTATAAATTGGTCACTATGTCATCAGTGCCCCCCTCCGTGGACATCCCCGTAAATCAATCAAATATTTATATTATTGGGGTTGCCGGTGTCCCCATGATAGAACCTTTATCAGAACCCACTCATATTCAGGTAAATGGCAAGCCCCTTACTGATATTTTTATAATCTCTAGAACAGCCCCACTCCCGTTACTGGGAAGACAGGGTCCATGCAAACTGGGAGCGGTTTTACACTGCACTGCAGACGGTATGTTTATGGAACTCCCTCAAATGCAGACACATCAATTGATTAATTCCTTAATTAAATGAGCAAGGGCAAAAGATATCCATCCTATATTGTTGGCATTTGAGTAGCAATCCGTACAGTCAATTAATTAATCAAATCCATCGTGCTCTGCAAAGAGTGCAGGATTCAAAAGGCCAGTATTTACAGTATTTTGTCGAAACCAGCCGAGAACATAAGCGAACGCATTGCACTGCATTGTATGCGCGCCTCCCTAAATCCAGGTACCTGGAAAAAGTCTCTCCCTTATTTGTTTTTTGGGGTCCCAGGATTAGGAATAATGGTCCACCTCTCTCAAAACCAAAGGGATCAATTTGAGATGGGGGACACTTCTGAGTCACACTTGACCGTAGCTATTAGACCTCCAGCAAAGGAAATTGGAGAAATTATACAAGGCTGAAAGACAAACAGTCAATTCATGTTTTAAAGTTACCAATGGCAAAATGTGAGGTCCAGATTGACTTATTTAATGATACAGAAGAAAAGATCACATGGGTCACAAAGGGATGGAACGAGATTTTTGAAAAGCAATAGCCGCCTACCGAGAATCCATCAAGGTAACCAAAGGCTCTGGTCCAAGTACCCTCTGAACTATGGGCAAAGCATAAGAATCATGTGGGGTGAGAGCGATCAGCCCCTGAACATAAATTGACTTTAAAAAAGGGTTTATCTTGCCATGTTTAAAACAGTATCAACTGACCCCGGAGGCTGAACAAACGATAGCTATAATCATCATGTCTTTATTACAACAAGGAGTATTAGTGAAAACGCAAAGTCCGTGTAATACTCCTATTCTTCCAATCCCGAAAGTGGGAAGACGTAATGAATTTTGTCCAGGACCTGAGAACTATTAACAAAGTAGTGATCCCTATCGCCCCCTTAGTATCAAAGGGGTTTATGACTGGGGTCCTGGCTCAAGGACATGGAGGGGGAAAAAGACTGGTAGCCTATTATTCCGTGGCTTTACCAGCTGTAGTAAATAGCATGCCAGCGGCGATGGCTTCGATGATAGAAAAATCAACCCCCATCCTTCTTGATCACCCGTGTAAAGTGACTGTTCCTCATGCCGTGATGTTATTATTGAACTCTGCAGCCACACAGCATTTCACAGCTGCTAGAAGAACAGGTTATGAAGTTAGGAGGTACACAAAAGTGCTGGAGAAACTCAGCGGGTGCAGCAGCATCTATGGAGCAAAGGAAATAGGCGACGTTTCGGGCCGAAACCCTTCTTCAGACTGATGGGGGGTGGGGGGGAGAAGGAAGGAAAAAGGGAGGAGGAGGAGCCCGAGGGCGGGGGGATGGGAGGAGACAGCTGGAGGGTTAAGGAAGGGGAGGAGACAGCAAGGGCTAGCAAAACTGGGAGAATTCAACGTTCATGCCAACCGGACGCAAGCAACCCAGGCGGAATATGAGGTGCTGTTCCTCCAATTTCCGGTGTTGCTCACTCTGGCAATGGAGGAGACCCAGGACAGAGAGGTCGGATTGGGAATGGGAGGGGGAGTTGAAGTGCTGAGCCACCGGGAGTTCAGGTAGGTTATTGCGGACTGAGCGGAGGTGTTCGGCGAAACGATCGCCCAACCTCCGCTTAGTCTCCCCGATGTAAATCAGCTGACATCTAGAGCAGCGGATACAGTAGATGAGGTTGGAGGAGATACAGGTGAACCTTTGTCGCACCTGGAACGACTGCTTGGATCCTTGAATGGAGTCGAGGGGGGAGGTGAAGGGACAGGTGTTGCATTTCTTGCGGTTGCAACGGAAAGTGCCCGGGGAGGGGGTGGTACGGGAGGGGGTGGTGCAGGAGTAGGCCATTCGGCCCTTCGAGCCTGCACCGCCATTCAATATGATCATGGCTGATCATCCAACTCAGTATCCCGTACCTTTTGTCACATCTGCACTATACCTATCAATGATCGTCTGTTATAAACCCAGCTACCTTTGTACCACTGCCAGAAGAAGGATATGACCATGATTGTCTATTGCTTGTAGAAGCAACTGCCCGGCTGCACTTCGAGTCATTCAATTGATAATCCTGACCTGGTCCTTATCCGATGATGATGTATGAGCTTCGCATTTAATAGGGGGGATGGCACATGCATTGTCTTGATAAAGTTGCAAGGACATTTCTGGTGTGTCAGCAAAATAATAGAGGGAAGACACCTGCAAAATTTGATTACCGATCACAACCTGAAATGCCTTTTGAGAATTTGCAAATTGATTTAGAAACATAGAAACATAGAAACATAGAAATTAGGTGCAGGAGTAGGCCATTCGGCCCTACGAGCCTGCACCGCCATTCAATATGATCATGGCTGATCATCCAACTCGGTATCCTATACCTGGCTTCTCTCCATACCCCCTGATCCCTTTAGCCACAAGGGCCACATCTAACTCCCTCTTAAATATAGCCAATGAACTGGCCTCAACTACCTTCTGTGGCAGAGAATTCCAGAGATTCACCACTCTCTGCGTGAAAAATGTTTTTCTCATCTCGGTCCTAAAGGATTTCCCCTTTATCCTTAAACTGTGACCCCTTGTTCTGGACTTCCCCAACATCGGGAACAATCTTCCTGCATCTAGTCTGTCCAACCGCTTAAGAATTTTGTAAGTTTCTATAAGATCCCCCCTCAATCTTCTAAATTCTAGCGAGTACAAGCCGTGTCTATCCAGTCTTTCTTCATATGAAAGTCCTGACATCCCAGGAATCAGTCTGGTGAACCTTCTCTGTACTGCGACCGGCCCGGATACTTTCTACAGTGCTTCTGTAAAAGTTTGTTAGAGTATTCAGTGACAGATCGAATCTCATCAAAGATCTAAGAAAGTGGAGATGTGGGTATGCATTTTTCTTGATCGCATTAATGTGCTGAGCCCAGGAAAGGTCATTCGAGATGTCAATACCCAGCAATTTGAAACTGCCAACTCTCTGCACCACCGAGCCACCAATGAAAAATAACCATACATTCAGTGACTTCAGTCTGTAGTTGTTTATGAAGTTGGCCTTCACTTTTGCGTTGAACAGAATGGGCTCTAAACAATGCTGAAAGTAAAGTGAACGGGAAATGCTGGACTCCCCTATTCTCCTTGTCCAGAGATTCACCACTCTCTGCGTGAAAAATGTTTTTCTCATCTCGGTCCTAAAGGATTTCCCCCTTATCCTTAAGCTGTGACCCCTTGTCCTGGACTTCCCCAACATCGGGAACAATCTTCCTGATTTTGTACATATGCCCGCAGCAAAAAGTTTTAAGTACATTCTGGTCATAGTTGACGTTCTCCGGAAGCACACCCCACTAGGAGAGATAATGCAGGGACGGTAATCAATATTTTAATGAAAGAAATAATACCTAGATTCGGGTTACCTATGGTAATAAACAGTGATAGAGGAACTCATTTTACCAGTAAATTAGTTCAGAACCTGTCGAAGGCTCTTGGGTTCCAGTGGAAATTACACATATCATATCAACCACAGTCCTCAGGGATGGTAAAAAGAATAAATAGGGAAATAAAAGCTACTTTGGCCAAAGTATGCCACCAAAATAGGTTGTTGTGGCCAACCGCCATGCCCATAGTGATGTATGTCCTGAGAAATCAGAAAAATAGAAACACGGGCCTAACACCTCACGAGATATTGATGGGGCGACCTATGACAACACGAACCTGACCACGGAAGACCCCTGAGAAAGTAGCCCTGATATGGAATGATGAAAAATCCTTAAGATATGCTCAAGCCATGTGTGAAACAGTTGGTAAAATCTATAAGAAAGTTAAGCAATCACAGGTCGCTCCAGCAAAAGGAAATATGCACCCGTTTAAACCAGGAGATCAGGTTTATGTGCGAGCAATGAACAAAGATTATTTCTCTCCTGGATGGTGACTAAAATTAGAGCACATGGTATTGGGGGTAGGGTGTTGACATGGATGGAAAATTGGTTGGCAGACCGGAAGCAAAGAGTAAGAGTTAATGGGTCCTTTTCAGAATGGCAAGCAGTAGCGAGTGGAGTGCCTCAAGGCTCGGTGTTGGGGCCGCAACTGTTTACCATATATATTAATGATTTGGAAGAGGGAATTAGGAGCAACAATAGCAAGTTTGCGGATGACGCAAAGCTGGGTGGCGGTGTGAACTGTGAAGAGGATGTTAGGAGGTTGCAGGGTGACCTGGACAGGTTGAGTGAGTGGGCAGATGCGTGGCAGATGCAGTATAATATAGATAAATGTGAGGTCATCCACTTTGGTGGCAAAAACAAGGGGGCAGATTATTATCTCTGGGTTAGGTAAGGGGGAGGTGCAGCGAGACCTGAGTGTCCTTGTACACCAGTCACTGAAAGTTGGCTTACAAGTACAGCAGGCAGTGAAGAAAGCTAATGGAATGTTGGCCTTCATAACAAGAGGATTTCAGTATAGGAGTAAAGAGGTTCTTCAGCAGTTGTATAGGGCTCTGGTGAGACCACATCTGTAGTATTGTGTACAGTTTTGGTCTCCTAATTTGAGAAAGGACATCCTTGTGATTGAGGCAGTGCAGCGTAGGTTCACGAGATTGATCCCTGGGATGGTGGGACTGTCATATGAGGAAAGATTGAAAAGACTAGGCTTGTATTCACTGGAGTTTAGGATGAGGGGGGATCTTATAGAAACATATAAAATTATAAAAGGACTGGACAAGAATGATGCAGGAAAAATGTTCCCAATGTTGGGCGAGTCCAGAACCAGGGGCCACAGTCTTAGAATAAAGGGGAGGTCATTTAAGACTGAGGTGAGAAAAAAACGTTTTCACCCAGAGAGTTGTGAATTTATGGAAATCCCTGCCACAGAGGGCAGTGGAGGCCAAGTCACTGGATGGATTTAAGAGATAGTTAGATAGAGGTCTAAGGGCTAGTGGAGTCAAGGGATATGGGGAAAAGGCAGGCACGGGTTATTGATAGGGGACGATCAGCCATGATCACAATGAATGACGGTGCTGGCTCGAAGGGCCAAATGACCTCTTCCTACACCTATGTTCTATGTTTCTATGTCTATGTTTCTATGAAGAAAGGCATCTAGATAGTTACGAGAAACAGGATGAAGGTAGAAGTTGGAGTATGAAATTCAACTAACAACTTTCACACAGAACACAGTGAACTCGCAGATGAAAGGAAAACAAGCTTCGTTATCTGAGTGGGATGATTAGGATGTTGGGTTAGTACCCATATCCCTAAGCATGCTGAAGGACGTATCCCTTAGCGAGCCCGAGGACGGGTTCTAACCAAATTATAATCCAACACGTATGCCTCCATTTTGCAACTGATTAAAGAGAGAAAATATTAAATTCCTTTCTTACTATAATATGTGTTGATCATACAGATCAACAAGGAGGAACTGTGGAAGAAAATATTAATATCCTTTCTTATTTAATTTTGATTGGAATTGAACAAGGTAACGAAAGAGTGTTTGGATGTGACAATTGGCATCTCTCGTTGACCAGGTGTAGAAGAAGTTTGTGGGAATCGGTAAAGTAAGATTAGACGTATTACCTCTTGTGTAGGAATGTGTTGAAGGGTGGATGGTAAATGTAAACATAAAATAGTAGACAAAGATAAGGAAGCTTGTTTCTCTCAGCAGTGGGTTACAGTAGACCACCCGTGCCCCCTACCGCTAGTAGCGTAGATACGTTGCAGTAAATGGGGGGCTTATGATTGGCTCAGAGAGGGTATGGTGGCGTGGGCCCCCTAAAAGGTGAGATAGAATAATGTCAAGATGCCTTTGTATTGTGTTTGACTTGTATTAACCATCTGTTGTTAAATAAGATTGACATAAACAAGAAGTATGTTATGACTAATGAAGTAATTGGTATCTATGTAATAGATAGTATATTTTCATATAGTTGTATCTAACAAAAAATAAAAGTTGTTTACTACGCAATATAACTGTTGGCTAATTTTATTGCAAAGTCTCCACTTTTCATTTTCCTTCAATTTCCCTCTAAATTAATTTCTTCCACACAATCTATAAAGATTGGCAAGAACATTATGGACCAATGGGCCTGTTTATGTGCTGTATCATTTTATAATTCTGCGACTATATAATATTAATTTGCTAGTTAGATGAAGTGGTATGAAAGTTATGGCGGATTTATAATGTATGTACTATTGTTTCTAAACCTATGCCCACAACTGGTTTAGGACCACAACATGGTTTAGATACACTTCATTAAACAATGTCTGCATATTGTTATATGAAGTGTATCCAGAACGTACTGTGATTGGAGCCAGATGTGCATGGAGAGTTGAGGAGTACATGTCTTGCAGTTTGGTTAGCCCCAACTCCATTATCATTGCTTCTTGTTTCCTTGTACACTTTAAATCATTCATATTTAACTATTGTTATTTTTGGTTTTATTGATATGCTACGTAGGCCGCGACCCAAGCATAGACTCGCGCCTTTTTCGCCAAACACTTGTGCTTAGAAACATAGAAACATAGAAAATAGGTGCAGGAGGAGGCCATTCGGCCCTTCGCCCCAGCACCGCCATTCAAGTGCTAGCATCACGAGGTCTAGTGGATCACCCGGTTTCTAACCATTTTAACTTCTTCCCATTCCCATACTGAGCTTTCCGTCCTTGGCATCCTCAATTGCCAGAGTCCTTTTGCCTCACACCTTCTGTCTTTTCAACTCTGGCCTTTGTCCAACCAACTGCTTATCAAAAACACTCCTCACCTGTATTCACCTATTATCTGCCAGGCTTTGTCCTCTCCCTCCTCCCTTCCAGCTTTGTTTTTTCCCCACCCCTTCAACCAATCTAAAGAAACGTCCTGACCTGAAACTTCACCTATCCATGTTCTCCAGACATGATGCCTGACCTACTGAGTTACTTGAGCATTATTTATTTTTTTATTTACGCCAGTTTCTGCAGTTCCTTGTTTCACACTTAACTCAGACCATTTTTGGCATTGCTGGGATATGACAAATGGAACGTTATAACTCTGGTTATTGGAACCAGTATCATTCCCAGAATGTGGGAACCTCAAAAATGACACTACTTCATTTCCCACCTTTCTCAGCAAAGTCCATTCCACTATTCTTAAGAGTTCCATTCTCTCTTCATATCATTTGATTCCCTAACATAAATGGAACACTGCAACATATGTTTATCATTATAAACACATTCAACTCTTTAATTTCTTCATTTCACACACTATCAAATGGAACCACTTAATTAGCTATCAACACTTTTCACTATTAATTCCTAACACATTTCAGACAAGCAGCCATATACATAGCCTCAAAATGAGCCCCGACCCAAATCATTGCCTATCCATTCGTTCCACAGATGTTGCCTGACCCACTGAGTTACTCAAGTACTTTGTATTTTACTCAAAATTCCAGCAACTGTAGTACCATGGACCTTCATAACCTACATATTTTTCTTTACATTCAACACTCCCCCATCATCTTTCCACCTTGCTTGACTTTCTTCTCAAATGTACCTGCTATATATGCAATTCCAGTACAACTTACCTGTATAACCCTCATTAACTCCCACCCATATTTCTCTGCAGGACAAAAACAGTGAGTGTTGAAGAGAAAGGAGAGAAGTCTTGACAATTTTGCCATAAGAGCAGAGCAACGTACCTTATGGAGCAGTAACCTTGGCAGAACCACAAGCTGTGAGACATAGCTGGCTGCATTCCAGAGCAGGGTGCCGGCGCATTCCTTGTAACCCTTCATTCACCTCAGTATATAAGAGGTGAGCTTGAATAACTTGGAAAGGGGCGACACCGTGGTGCATCGTTAAGGTGCTGCCTCAAAGAGACAAGAGGCTTGGGTTTGATCCTGACTACGGGTGTTGCCTGTGTTGAGTTTGTACGTTCTCCCTGTGACCGCGTGGGTTTTCTCCAGGTGCTCCGGTTTCCTCCCACATTCCAAAGACGTGTAGGTTTGTAGATTAATTGGCTTTTGTAAAATTGCCCCGAATGTGTAGGATGCAAAAGTAGGATAACATAGAACTTGAGTGCAGATGATCAATGATCAGCGTGGATCATTGATGGGGCAAAGGGCATATTTCTGAGCTGTATCTCTAAACTAAACTAAACTAAACGCTTTCCCAGCATATGCTAACTCCCAGCCTTTCACTTTCATTTTAACTCCTGTATTTTTTTCTTTTTGCAGCAGATGCTTCGGTGTCAAGACTTCTTCCTACCAAGGTCGAGTCGTGGGTGGTCAAAAAGTATTTTGGCACTTTGGCGTTTATCAGTCAGAGTATTGGGTATAGAAGTTGGGAGGTCATGTTGCAGTTGTATAAGATGTTGGTGGGACCGCATTTAGAATATTGTGTTCAGTTCTGGGCACCATGTTATAGGAAAGATATTGTCAAGCTTGAAAGGGTTCAGAAAAGATATACAACGATGTTGCCAGGACTAGAGGGTGTGAGCTATAGGGAGAGGTTGAGTAGGGTGGGTCTCTATTCCATGGAGCTCAGGAGGATGAGGAGTGATCTTATAGAGGTGTACAAAATCATGAGAGGAATAAATCAGGTAAATGCACAGATTCTCTTGCAATCGAGGACCAGAGGACATAGGTTCAAGGTGAAGGGGAAAAGATTTAATAGGAATCTGAGGGGTAACCTTTTCACACAAAGGGTGGTGGGTGTATGGAACAAGCTGCCAGAGGAGGTAGTTAAGGCTGGGACTATCCCATTGTTTAAAAAACAGTTAGACAGGTACATGGATAGGACAGGAGCCCAGGAGCGGAAAAGACTGCAAAAAGTTGTAAACCCTGCCCAGTCCATCATCGGCTCTGACCTCCCTACTATCGAGAGGATCTACCACAGTCGCTGCCTCAAAAAGGCTGGCAGCATCATTAAGTATTTGTAATCAAAGAATCATGTGAAGATATTTCTCTCAACCTTATGGCGATGCAGTTGATGCTTAATAAAGGGATGGGTGTGAATCTGAAACTGAATTCCTGGCCCCACACTCATCTCTCCGCTGCCTTCAGGTAGAAGGTACAGGAGCCTGAAATCTGCAACAACCAGGTCCAGGAATAGCTACTTCCCCACAGCCATCAGACTATTAAACTCAACATACAAAATCTGAACTTTAATTAGCCTACTGCACTTTATATGCTTATTTATGTTTGTGTATATATATATTCAATGGTTTATGGACACACTGATCTGTTCTGTATTATTTATGCCTGCAATATTCTGTTGTGCTGAAAGCAAAGCAAGAATTTCATTGTCCTATCTGGGACACATGACAATAAACTATCTTGAATCTTGAGGTTTGGAGGGATATGGACCAAGCGCGGGCAAGTGGGACTAGTGTAGCTGGGACATTGTTGGCCGGTGTGGGCAAGTTGGGCCGAAGGGCCTGTTTCCACACTGTATCACTCTATGATTCTATGACTCTATATGATAATTGATGTTACTTACAAGCATTTTGAAGGTGTCTGTCAAACTCTGCCTTTTTCAAGCACCAACTTGGGTATTGATTCTATACAGGGTTTGTACAGGCAAATAAAGGTAAGTGTACGTGTGGAGGTTCTGAGTGAGAGGAAAGCAACTGCAGAGAAAGGTGTAGAAACAAGGATCTGCAGATGCTGGTCTAAAATGGTATGTGGTAGTGAGGTCAGGCCAGGGAGGAGGGACTGCAGGGGTCGGCTGGAAATCTGAACCCCTGATTCAATATGCTCATGTTGTGTTTTATCATTACCCTAATTAACCCCTGGTCTAACTCAGTGGGTCAGGTAGCATCTCTGGAAAACCTGAATAGGTGACGTTTTGGGTCGAGACCCTTCTTCGGACTATTTGTTAGGTGGGAGAAAGAAAGCTGGAAGAGAGGAGGGGCAGGACAAAGTGTGGCAGGTAATAGGTAGGAGGTGAGCGGGATAGTCAAAGGCCAGAGATTAAAACAGAATGTGCGTGAGATAAAATGATTGAAAAGTTGCAAATTGTGAAGCCAGAGAAAGGAATGAGGGTGGGGAAGAGGTTGGAAAATGATGCAAGTCTAGCTGGGGCACAGGGGAGGAGCTGGGGGAAATACAGAAGAGGGATGTTTGTAGTGAAATGGAGAGCGGGTTAGAGGTTACCGGAGATTGCTATAGAAGTTACCGAAAATCCACATAAAGATGGATGGGAGTGAGGGGGACGTCAATTTAGGAGCTGAGAAATGTGATGTGTACAACTGCTATGTGGTAGGGACGTTACAGGCCATGGAGGAGGGACTGCAGGGGTCAGCTGGAAATCTGAACCCCTGATTCAATATGCCCATGTTGTGTTTTCTCATTACCCTAATAACCCCTGGTTTTGATTATATCTGTGTTGAGCAGGAGAGAAGGTTGTTGTCGGGTTTCATTGACCATGTCAGAAGAGAATATTCCAGACCACTAACAGCTATTCTAACTCATTAATACTGAGCTAAGATATTTCAAAAGTTTGATATTATATCAAGATAAATGGACGATGACAAACATTCATAACCCTATTTCTGGAGGTTTTCATAATCACTATTTCCAGCAACCGCACACTGATGAAGCAACATCACTGTGTGGGAAGTAACTGCAGATGTTGGTTCACACCGAAGATAAACGCAAAATGCTGGAATAACTCAACTGGTCAGGCAGCATCTGCCGAGAAAAAAAAATAGGTGATGTTTCGGGTTAAGACCCTTCTTCAGATTGAGTAACATCAATTATTATTTACGGTTAAAGTTAGCCAATGTTCTCGAATCCTGATGGGAACACTATGCAATCAATGATACACTGGAAGACAATGAGACTGACCAGTGTTGCAAATGTATGACTACTTCAGTTCCTATTGCTGAGGTTCATGGGAAAGAGATCTACTGGAAATAGCATTGGTGAATATTCTTGATATAGCCACATGATGCTGACTGGAAGAGGTGGATGAGGGTGAATGTAGGAGTCTGAAAGGAGCCTTTAGTAAAAATATTAAAGGTAATGACAACATTTGAACCTTCCCATAAAACATGGCCTCCTGGCACTGTAGACTGGAGGCTGCAGAGGTCTGTAACAGCCTGTCCAGAAAAACACATTGCCTCCTTGGGGTCTTCAGAAATAGGCTGTTCTCAATGCCTTGCTTTTCTTCCTTTAAATGTTGTTCCACTCAGAAGAAGCTGAATAGCACCTGTGATGGTAAGAAAGATGTTTCCGAGGGTGATGAAGGAACAAAAGGCTTACAGAGATCACCTGGATCCTGAACTCTGCTACAAAAACAGCAACGGATGCAATTGCGTCAAGAAAATAACACCAATAGCCAGTCTTTTTTTCTGGAAAGTAATAGCAGACATTCTTTTTTGCTTTATTCATGCCAATTGGGTTGGATAAAATTGCAGATTAAATGTTCACCTATTTCTAGGTTACTAAACAGGTCTTGTGGAACTTTAGCACTAAATCCAAGAGTGCCAGCAGTAGTATTTGGGCTGAATGCAAGGTTCAGAAAATATATTTGAACTCTTCTTTCTACCTGCTGCTATTTTAGCATTATAATGTTAGCATCTCAGTGTTCAGCATGATGTTCTATGCAGATTTACTTACCTGCTCAAATAAAGATATACCCGTTCACTTTTATAGTATTTGAAAATATGGACATTACTATGGACATTACTATGTTCTGTCAATTCCAATTGCTGTTTTCTGTCTACACTCATAGCCAGGTTACTAGTGAGTGCAACTAACAACTCTCCTCTTTTGAGTCATAGTCATACAGCAAAGATGCAGACCCTTTGGCCTAACTTGTCCATGCTAACATGCCCCATCTAAGCTAGTCTCATTTGCGGCATTTGACCTGTATCCCTCTAAAACATTCCTATCCACGTACTTGTCCAAGTGTCTTTTAAATATAGTTACAGTACCTGCCACAACCACCACCCCATCTCTCCTCCCCCCCCTTCCCCTCCCCCCCCCCTCCCCCCCCCCCCCCCCCCCCCCCCCCCCCCCCACCTCCCCTCACCTCTTTCCATTACCACCCTCTGCTTCCTACCATAAAGCCAATTCTGTATCCTAGTTAGCTGGCTCTCCCTGAATACCATTCGATCTAACCTCCAGAGCAGCCTACTATGTGGAACCTTATGAAAGGTCTTGTTGAAGTCCATATAGACAGTGTCCAAGGCCGTGTCTTGGTCAACCTAAGAGAGTACTTTTCTTCCAAATGTCCTGCATGTTCTGAGAATTGTGTTTGATATCCTTAGGAGTTATGCTTTAGTAATAACATTTTTTTAATTTTTTTTTATTTTTTTTATTAGAAGTACGGTAAGTTACAATAATACACAACACATATGTCTTAATACATTTTTTTGTACCGCTTCATTTTTTGAGCTTTAAGAAAAAGATAGAAGTAAAGGAAGTAAGGAAAGTGCGCAAGAGTCGTGAAGGTGCAAGAGAGTGTTGAGAAATATTTTGAATATTTGAAAATATTTCAAAAGTTTGATATTATTTCAAGATAAATGGACGATGACAAACATTCATAACCCTATTTCTGCTGGTTTTCATAATCACTATTTCCAGTAACCGCACACTGATGAAGCAACATCACTGTGTGGGAACTAACTGCAGATGTTGGTTCACACCGAAGATAAACGCAAAATGCTGGAATAACTCAACTGGTCAGGCAGCATCTGCCGAGAAAAAAAAATAGGTGATGTTTCGGGTTAAGACCCTTCTTCAGATTGAGTAACATCAATTATTATTTACGGTTAAAGTTAGCCAATGTTCTCGAATCCTGATGGGAACACTATGCAATCAATGATACACTGGAAGACAATGAGACTGACCAGTGTTGCAAATGTATGACTACTTCAGTTCCTATTGCTGAGGTTCATGGGAAAGAGATCTACTGGAAATAGCATTGGTGAATATTCTTGATATAGCCACATGATGCTGACTGGAAGAGGTGGATGAGGGCGAATGTAGGAGCCTGAAAGGAGCCTTTAGTAAAAATATTAAAGGTAGTGACAACATTTGAACCTTCCCATAAAACATGGCCTCCTGGCACTGTAGACTGGAGGCTGCAGAGGTCTGTAACAGCCTGTCCAGAAAAACACATTGCCTCCTTGGGGTCTTCAGAAATAGGCTGTTCCCAATGCCTTGCTTTTCTTCCTTTAAATGTTGTTCCACTCAGAAGAAGCTGAATAGCACCTGTGATGGTGAGAAAGATGTTTTCGAGGGTGATGAAGGAACAAAAGGCTTACAGAGATCACCTGGATCCTGAACTCTGCTACAAAAGTAGCAACGGATGCAATTGCGTCAAGAAAATAACACCAATAGCCAGTCTTTTTTTCTGGAAAGTAATAGCAGACATTCTTTTTTGCTTTATTCATGCCAATTGGGTTGGATAAAATTGCAGATTAAATGTTCACCTATTTCTAGGTTACTAAACAGGTCTTGTGGAACTTTAGCACTAAATCCAAGAGTGCCAGCAGTAGTATTTGGGCTGAATGCAAGGTTCAGAAAATATATTTGAACTCTTCTTTCTACCTGCTGCTATTTTAGCATTATAATGTTAGCATCTCAGTGTTCAGCATAATGTTCTATGCAGATTTAGTTACCTGCTCAAATAAAGATATACCCGTTCACTTTTATAGTATTTGAAAATATGGACATTACTATGGACATTACTATGTTCTGTCAATTCCAATTGCTGTTTTCTGCCTACACTCATAGCCAGGTTACTAGTGAGTGCAACTAACAACTCTCCTCTTTTGAGTCATAAGAGTCATACAGCAAAGATGCAGACCCTTTGGCCTAACTTGTCCATGCTAACATGCCCCATCTAAGCTAGTCTCATTTGCGGCATTTGACCTGTATCCCTCTAAAACATTCCTATCCACGTACTTGTCCAAGTGTCTATTAAATATAGTTACAGTACCTGCCACAACCACCACCCCATCTCTCCCCCCCCTTTCTTCTCTCCCCCCCCTTTCTTCCCCCCCCCCCCCCCCTCCCCCCTTCTTCCCCCCCCCCCCCCCCCCCCCCCCCATAGCAGGGGACCGCGGGTCAAAGGAGTTGGAGGAATTGAGTGAAATCCAGGTTAGCCGGGAAGTGGTGTTGGGTAAATTAAATGGATTAAAGGCCGATAAATCCCCAGGGCCAGATAGGCTGCATCCCAGAGTACTTAAGGAAGTAGCTCCAGAAATAGTGGATGCATTAGTAATAATCTTTCAAAACTCTTTAGATTCTGGAGTAGTTCCTGAGGATTGGCGGGTAGCAAACGTAACCCCACTTTTTAAGAAGGGAGGGAGAGAGAAAATGGGGAATTACAGACCAGTTAGTCTAACATCGGTAGTGGGGAAACTGCTAGAGTCAGTTATTAAAGATGGGATAGCAGCACATTTGGAAAGTGGTGAAATCATTGGACAAAGTCAGCATGGATTTACAAAAGGTAAATCATGTCTGACGAATCTTATAGAATTCTTCGAGGATGTAACTAGTAGCGTGGATAGGGGAGAACCAGTGGATGTGGTGTATCTGGACTTCCAGAAGGCTTTCGACAAGGTCCCACATAAGAGATTAGTTTACAAACTTAAAGCACACGGCATTGGTGGTTCAGTATTGATGTGGATAGAGAACTGGCTGGCAAACAGGAAGCAAAGAGTAGGAGTAAACGGGTCCTTTTCACAATGGCAGGCAGTGACTAGTGGGGTACCGCAAGGCTCAGTGCTGGGACCCCAGCTATTTACAATATATATTAATGATCTGGATGAGGGAATTGAAGGCAATATCTCCAAGTTTGCGGATGACACTAAGCTGGGGGGCAGTGTTAGCTGTGAGGAGGATGCTAGGAGACTGCAAGGTGACTTGGATAGGCTGGGTGAGTGGGCAAATGTTTGGCAGATGCAGTATAATGTGGATAAATGTGAGGTTATCCATTTTGGTGGCAAAAACAGGAAAGCAGACTATTATCTAAATGGTGGCCGACTAGGAAAAGGGGAGATGCAGCGAGACCTGGGTGTCATGGTACACCAGTCATTGAAAGTGGGCATGCAGGTGCAGCAGGCAGTGAAGAAAGCGAATGGTATGTTAGCTTTCATAGCAAAAGGATTTGAGTATAGGAGCAGGGAGGTTCTACTGCAGTTGTACAGGGTCTTGGTGAGACCACACCTGGAGTATTGCGTACAGTTTTGGTCTCCAAATCTGAGGAAGGACATTATTGCCATAGAGGGAGTGCAGAGAAGGTTCACCAGACTGATTCCTGGGATGTCAGGACTGTCTTATGAAGAAAGACTGGATAGACTTGGTTTATACTCTCTAGAATTTAGGAGATTGAGAGGGGATCTTATAGAAACTTACAACATTCTTAAGGGGTTGGACAGGCTAGATGCAGGAAGATTGCTCCCGATGTTAGGGAAGTCCAGGACAAGGGGTCACAGCTTAAGGATAAGGGGGAAATCCTTTAAAACCGAGATGAGAAGAACTTTTTTCACACACAGAGTGGTGAATCTCTGGAACTCCCTGCCACAGAGGGTAGTCGAGGCCAGTTCATTGGCTATATTTAAGAGGGAGTTAGATCTGGCCCTTGTGGCTAAGGGGAGCAGAGAGTATGGAGAGAAGGCAGGTACGGGATACTGAGTTGGATGATCAGCCATGATCATATTGAATGGCGGTGCAGGCTCGAAGGGCCGAATGACCTACTCCTGCACCTAATTTCTATGTTTCTATGTTTCTACCTCCCCTCACCTCTTTCCACTACCGCCCTCTGCTTCCTACCATAAAGCCAATTCTGTATCCTAGTTAGCTGGCTCTCCCTGAATACCATTCGATCTAACCTCCAGAGCAGCCTACTATGTGGAACCTTATGAAAGGCCTTGTTGAAGTCCATATAGGCAGTGTCCAAGGCCGTGTCTTGGTCAACCTAAGAGAGTACTTTTCTTCTAAATGTCCTGCATGTTCTGAGAATTGTGTTTGATATCCTTAGGAGTTATGCTTTAGTAATAACATTTTTTTATTTTTTTTTTATTATTTTTATTAGAAGTACGGTAAGTTACAATAATACACAACACATATGTCTTAATACATTTTTTTGTACCGCTTCATTTTTTGAGCTTTAAGAAAAAGATAGAAGTAAAGGAAGTAAGGAAAGTGCGCAAGAGTCGTGAAGGTGCAAGAGAGTGTTGAGAAAAGAAAGCCCCTTAGAAAAGAAGTTAGAGAAGGAAGTAAAGAAAGAAAGTAGACCCTAGAAAAGAAGGAAAAAGAAAGGAGAAACAATCGCTCTAATATAACATTAAACTCCGCAGAAAGGGGACTACCAACCAAGTCTGTTTTTGTTGCCAGATCCTGGTACCATTTATTTATTTATTTATTTTTAAAATTACTATTGCACCTCATGCTTGTAATAGTTCCAAAAACGTAGACCACGTCTTTTGGAATTGGTCTGCTTTGCCTGCTAAGAGGAATCTCATCTCTTCCAGATGTAGTGTTTCAAACATATTTGATATCCACATTTTTATTGTTGGTGTGGGCGCATTTTTCCAGAATTTAAGTATGAGCTTTTTTCCCATTATTAGCCCGTAATTGAGTAAATTCTTCTGAAACACGTTTAGTTCAGGGTTACCTTCCGATATTCCAAAAATGATCCATTCTGGTTTTGTTACCAGTTTTATTTTGATTAATTTTGTAAAGATATCAAATATTTCATACCAGAATTTTTGGATTTTTGTACAAAAAACAAAAGAATGCGCTATGGTAGCTTCTTGACACAGACATTTATCACAGATGGGTGAGACATTAGGGAAGAGTTTATTTATTTTAGTTTTTGAATAATATAGTCTATGTAATGTTTTGAATTGGATGAGAGTATGTCGTACATTGATCGAACATTTATGCTTTAGTAATAACATTAATGGGCATTATTTTCCAGGGCTATGTTTCCAGTTGGTAAATATTAGACCAATGTTCCTTGTATTAGTATAAAAAAACAGTTTAAATTATTCTATGATTTTTTATTCTCTATACCTGTACTACATTTAATTTCCTATTTTTTAAAAACAGCCACAAATCATCAACCACCTTATAAAACGCAAGTGGCACAACTCTTCAGGTCTTGGTTAATTTTAAAACTAGGTCTGACATTCTTTGACTTTATTTAATAATTCTCATCACATTTATTTCTGATCCATGAATTTGTTTATCAGATAAGTGAATGTTTATTTCTAAGATAGATGGTCAGTGAAGTATAAACTAGCTAAAGATTACGCTAATTCACGTTGGACCATGAACTCAAGCCAAGCACAAAGGAAAGAAGAACGCCTGTGAACAATAATTTTAAATGATTCATGTCATAGTTGAAACAAGTGCAAATTTTCATTTTCCCCTAAGGACTAATATTTTCAAATATGAACAAAAATATCTAGACCTATTATATTCCACCTTTATGCAAGAAACTGCTCTTTCACAACAAACTAAAATAATTGTATTGGTGCCCATGGGTTTAGAATATGTGTTTGGCTTCAGATCAAACTTTTAAGATTGTAATTTTATTTTATCACATAATCAAAACTGATGTGTATTTCGCTTAGCAGAATGAAGAATGACATTTTCAATTTCCCCGCATTATTTGATTTTCTGCTGGTTACACATTTGAGAAAAGATTCACTTTGTCTGAAAGCCGAATAGGTAACAATAAAATTAACAAATCATCCATCGTAAACTTTCAGGTGAAAGTACTCACAAGTTGCTGTCACGCAGGGAGTTCCAGAACTCAGATCCAGCAATGATGAAGAAGCTGCAATTGATTTCTGAGTTAATGTAATGGAGTAAGGAAATATTCCCAAAATTCTAGAATTCCCTGCTGGTTATATATTGAATATGTAAAGACCTTCAAGAACTATGTATTATGAATTTTAATGTTTCATTGAATCATTCATTGCTGGTAATTCAGTATCATGCACCGTCAATTAAGATATTGGTTAGTTCAATTACTAAACAGGAATGCAGAAGAAATTTATGGACTCTATATTGGAGATGTTTGTGATATTGATAGACAATAGACAATAGGTGCAGGAGTAGGTCATTCAGCCCTTCGAGCCAGCACCACCATTCACTGTGATAATGGTTGATCATCCACACTCAGTACCCCGTTCCTGCCTTCTCCCCATATCCCCTGACTGCTATATTTAAGAGAACTATCCAACTCTCTCTTGAAAGCATACAGAGAATTGACCTCCACTGCCTTCCAGAGAATTCCGCAGATTCACAACCCTCTGTGTGAAAAAGGTTTTCCTCATCTCCGTTCTAAATGGCTTACCCCTTATTCTTAAACTGTGGCCCCTGGTTCTGGACTCCCCCAACGTTAGGAACATGTTTCCTGTTCTAGCGTGTCCAATCCCTTAATAATCATATGTTTCAATAAGATTCCCTCTCATCCTTCTAAATACCAGAGTGTACAAGCCCAGTCGCTCCATTCTTTCAATAGACAATAGACAATAGGTGCAGGAGCAGACCATTTGGCCCTTCGAGCCAGTTCCTGCCTTCTCCCCATAGCCCCCGACTCCGCTATTTTTAAGAGCCCTATCTAGCTCTCTCTTGAAAGCATCCAGAAAACCTGCCTCCACCGCCCTCTGAGGCAGAGAATTCCACAGACTCACCACTCTCTGTGAGAAAAAGTGTTTCCTCATCTCCATTCCAAATGGCTTACTCCTTATTCTTAAACTGTGGCCCCTGGTTCTGGACTCCCCCAGCATCGCGAATATGTTTCCTGCCTCTAGTGTGTCCAAGCCCTTAACAATCTTATATGTTTCAATGAGATCCCTCTCATCCTTCTAAACTCCAGAGTGGTCTCACTAGGGCGCTGTACAGCTGCAGAAGGACCTCTTTGCTCCTATACTCCTCTTGTTATGAAGGCCAACATGCCATTCGCTTTCTTCACAGCCTGCTGTATCTGCATGCTTACTTTGAAGAGCTAACAACATAATCAATTAACCTGAAGTAAAAGAGAATGGGGTTCTTTAGATAGAACAGTACTGATGGTAGATAGAGAACATTGAAAAGTACAAGAGTCCACCGACGTTTGTTCTGTACTTGGAATGGGCGGATATTTCCTGAGAGCAAATTATATCATCACATTCCCTGGACAAGACAGGACAATGCAGCCATACCTGAAAAGAGGAAGTAGATTGTTTTAGTGGAAGGAGGGCCAGAGATGTATAGATCACCTATAAATGTATTGGTGTCATTCAACCAGATGAGACCTTATGGGAATATTTAATGGAACATTTTTATCCATTGCTTTCAGAGATCTATGCAATATCCAAGCAGGAAGTATAAGAAACAGTTAGCATATCTGTTGCGAGTTTAAAAACACTGGATAAAAAGTGCAATATTTAACATCTGGTGATGCGGGATCATTTGGTGTGTGAGTTGGAGACTTGAAGAAGTCAAATAAAATTGTTTGATGCATTGCAAAGATGTTCCAATGAATGAGTAGATTAATTGCTTCTCATAGGACATGGCATGAGGTGTCTGCAGAAATGGTTACGGCACTGTGGCTGTGTTCAAGGCTGAGTTACATAGACACCAGTGTGCCTTCAGCTGATAACAAGTGGAAAACCTTAATACCAGAGAGAGGAAGGCAGTGAATTATGAGGATGGCTTTTGTGGAAATTACCCACCCTCAGAATGCCTATTCAGGTGGCCTAAAGTTCTAATTGCCACTAATTAATATATATTGCATCGGTACGCAAGTCCCTACAGAAAGTGACTGCATTTACAGACAGAAGGCCCCATTTGCTCTTGGTAGATGAAATTGCATAGATCGTGAAAAACAGCATTGTGTCCATGAAACATAAAGCGGCAAGATGACCGAAAGTAGACCCAGGTTGAGTTGGGTGCTTACTGAAATAATTATGTTGGTATGGTGGGTGATTTAAAGAGATTGAAGGTCCCACAAATGATATAACCTCAGGCCTGGATGGACGGATTTTGGCTCAGTGCACTGCAATCATAATGTGGCACGGGAGGCTGACAACAAGTCGTTATGATGCCATGCTTTTATTGTAGACAAAAAAGTTGTGGTTCACATGTTGTTCCTTGCTGTTGGATTCCTTGCTGTGGTGGATTGTCGTCCTATCATCTCCTCAGCCTGAAGAAGAGTCCAACTCGAAATGTCAACTGTCCATTCCTTCCCCAAATATTGCCTGATCTGCCTACTTCCTCCAACACTTTGTGTTTTGCTCAAGCTCCTTAAGCTATCTAAGAGCCAGACTGCCTCATTTAATTGATACATTTTATTTTTTTGGATGTCATCAATCATTTTGTAATAAAAATGATAATTAAAAACATCTAAAAATGTGACGTTTTAGTTTTTAACTTTTTAGAGGTGCCATATCTGCACAGACTGTCACAAAAAAAACATTGCTAATGTGTATGTACTGGAAGTCATCCAGAGAGAAAAGGTTACAAGTAATGACTTCTTGGCTTTGGTCAGCAGAGAAAAGATCCATGAAAACACATGTGAGAATTGTAATGTGAAGCACGGCTCGCAAGAAGGCAAGAAGAGATGAATCAAAAAACATTTAGATTAGAAATTGGTATTATTCAGTTTGTTATACTTTAATATTCAATTTATTATATACATTTATTGTCAAAGATGTGTTAAAAAGGCTCAGTACAGTATATTAAGTGTTTTTATAACTAAATAAAGACATTTCTCTCCAATCAGTTCAAAATGGTCTTCCCTTATTTTAAGGCTGTCACCCATTGTTCTAAACTTTTCAGCCACGGTTAACGTTTAAATTAAGTCTCTTCTCATTCTTCTAAACTCTAGGGAATTAAAGAGCCTTCTCAATGTATCTCTAGACTCATCATCCCAGGAATCGTTGTGATATTTCTTTGCTGATCTTTCTCGGTAGTAAAAGGCAGGCCGGCCAAAAATGGACACAATACTCCATTTATGAACATTCGAACTGTTGTTAGACCTCTTCACTCTTCTACTCAAATCCTCTTGCATTAAAAGTAATTTCCCCATTGTATTCCTAATTGCCTGCTGCACTAGATCTTCATTTTTAGTAACCTCTGTGCAAGGCCACCCACGTATTTTTGACCATCAATATTTCCCAACCTCTCAGTTTAAAAAACTCAGCATTTCTGTTTTTCCTACTGAAGTGAGAAACCTGCCATTTTTTCAGTTACCCTGCTGTTATTCACTCACTCAGCTTGAAAACTCTTCGCACCTTCATCATGACTGGTTTTCCTAAATACTTTTTGCTGTCATCAGCAAACTTGGAAATACTACTTTTGGCCCTCTCAGCAGCATCATTGATATATATTGTGAATAGCTGGAGCACAATTATTGATTCCTGGAACATCCCACTAGCCACAGCCAGAAGGACATAGTTATTCCTACTTTTTATTTTCTGTTTTTAACCAACTTTCAATTCACATTCATATACAACTGCCAACCCCATGTACCACTAGGGGCGCCAAATTGATGGTAGCCTCTGCCTACAGTCTGTCTGTTTTTTCCATCTATTTTTGTTTTATTTTTAGTCTATTTAAAAAGTATGTGTTGGAGTATTTCTTAGTATTTTTATGTGGGGGGAGGTGGGTAGGGTAAGGGGGAAACTGTCTCACAGTCACTTCCTGGCGAGGATGCGACTATTCTCCGAGTCACGTCCTCGCCCCCTCCCCCCCTCCCCCGACCAGAGATTCAGCAGCGGCGCAGCACTGGATTCATCGTGGGGCGGGCGATGCCTTACCTGGGATCACCGTTTGGAGCTCCGGAGTATTGGGCCTGCTGCTTCAACATTGTGGCGCCATGGTTTACTGAGCTCCCAGCCATGGGCGGCGCTGACTTCAATATCGCGGAGTCCTGGGATCCCTTTGCCGAGGGCCGCCAGTGTGAATCTCCGCCCAGCTCAGCCTGTGGACTTCGGGAGCCACGGTCTCCGGTAGGAGGTGGGCGATTTGGAAGTCCAAGCCACTAAGGATGTTCTTCCATTCCGAAGTCGAAGTTCCATCATCCCAGCGAGAGGACCTGAGCATCGGGCCGCCCATAGCGGCGACTGCAGGGGTCTCAGGAGGCCCCGACCACGAGCGAACAACAAAGAGGAGGATAACCAGACTGATTCCTGGGATGTCAGGACTGTCTTATGAAGAAAGACTGGATAGACTTGGTTTATACTCTCTAGAATTTAGGAGATTGAGAGGGCATCTTATAGAAACTTACAAAATTCTTAAAGGGTTGGACAGGCTAGATGCAGGAAGATTGCTCCCGATGTTGGGGAAGTCCAGGACAAGGGGTCACAGCTTAAGGATAAGGGGGAAATCCTTTAAAACCGAGATGAGAAGAACTTTTTTCACACAGAGAGTGGTGAATCTCTGGAACTCCCTGCCACAGAGGGTAGTCGAGGCCAGTTCATTGGCTATATTTAAGAGGGAGTTAGATGTGGCCCTTGTGGCTAAGGGGATCAGAGGGTATGGAGAGAAGGCAGGTACGGGATACTGAGTTGGATGATCAGCCATGATCATATTGAATGGCGGTGCAGGCTCGAAGGGCCGAATGGCCTACTCCTGCACCTAATTTCTATGTTTCCCTCACAGTGGGAAACTTTGATTCCGCTGTGTGGGGATGTTTCTGTTAAAGTCTATCGTATGTTGTGTTCTTTTTTATTCGTATGGCTGTATGGTGACCCCAAATTTCACTGTACCAAATGGTGCACGTGACAATAAATGTCTCTTGAATCTCTTGAATCTAATCTCATCCATCAAATCCTCATTGAAAATCTGCTGAAAATCCAAATACAACACAAACACTAGTTCTCACATAGCTACACAAGATATATCCACAAAGAACAAACATGATTTCCCTTTCAGAACTCCAGGTAGAATCTTTTCAATTAGAGCATTATTTTCTAAGTGTCTTGATATCCATTATTAAGGATTCCAGCTTTCTCTGTCCTGCTAATGTCAGAATAACATTTCAGTGGTTTATCATCTGAAGAAGGTTCCCAACCTGAATGTCACTTTTTCATGTTGTCCAGAGATGCTGTTTGACCTGCTGAGTTTCTCCAGCACTCTGTGTCATTTTGTGCATCAACTAGCATCTGCAGTTCATTGTTTCTACAGATCAGTAATTTCCTGTTTATGTCTTATAAATGAGGGTCATATTTGCTATCCTTCAATCTGCAAGCACCCATTCCAGAATCTAGAATTTTAGAAAATGATAATCAGTGTTTATTATATCCATGGCCACCTCTTCCAGAAGTCTGAGGTCCTTGAGATTGATCAGTTTTCAGGATCATTAACCTTTCTAAAAGTATTTCTTCAATTATATTGACACAATTTATTTAATTTCTTAGAATTGCTCCAGTTCTTAATTCTACATTAATTCTGGGAAGTTATTTGTGCCTTTCATCACGAAAACAAACACAAAACATTTGTTTAATGTCTCTGCTATTTCCTTCCTCCCCAATATAAATTGTACCATCACACTGCAAGGGGCCTACATCTGCCTTCAGAAACTTTTAAAATTTGTATCCATTTCTTGCAAGTTTACTCTCATTCTTTTTTTCTTGTTATTGTCAATATCTTGCTCATCCTTTGCAGATTCCTCAGGTTTAGAGCTACCTTCATTTTTTTGCCTACAATCCATGGTTTTACAACTGTCTCTGTTGCTTAAAGGAATGTACATATGCCTTGCTTCATTAAATGCAAGCCAGTGCCTGTCCACTGTGATTACAAGGGCCAGCCTGCTCCTCATGCCTTTATAGTTTCCTTTGTTCAGTTTAAAAACCCTGTTGTCAGATTGAACCACATCACTTTTGAATTTAAGGTAAAACTCTATCAAGAATGAGAGGCCGCAGATTTAATGTGAGAGGGAGTAAATTCCAAGGAGATCTGAGGGATACGTTTTTCACCCAGGGTGTATTGGGTATCCAGAACAGGCTGCCAGCGAAGGTGACAGAGACAGACACTATTACAACATTTAAAATGTATATGAGCAGGTACTTAGGTAAGAACGATGCAGAAGGATACTTGCCCAATGCAAGCAAAAGGGATTAGCAGAGATAGGTACCCTGGTCAGCATGGATGAGGTGGGCTGGAAGGGCTCATTTCTGTGCTGTATGATTCAATGATCGTGACCATTCTTTCTCAGGAGTCTTTTTCTAACATTATTTATTATGGAGCCACAAGAAACTGCAGTTACTCAAGTCTTGATCAAAACACAGAGTGCTGGAGGAACTCAGTGGGCCAGGCAGCATCTGAGGAGGCAATGTACAGGCGTTGTTGAAACAACCCATCTCAGAATGTTACCTGCCCATTCCTCCCACAGATGCTGCCTTACACACTGAGTTCTTCCAGCACTGTACTTCAATCAAGGTTACTAATTATACTTTCTCATAGCCCAGTACCAGAAATTAAATTACCTGTATTCTCGATGGTTCCTCAACATATTGATTCAGGTGCATTTCCTATACATTCGAGAAACTAATCATTTTAGTCGTGATTTGATTTACCCAGTTTACATATGTTAAAGTCCCTTTTGATGGCTGTATTTCATCCCTGATACATGCATGTCCTCATAAAAATTATGCTCAGCATCACCAAAACTTATTAAAATAGTTATGGAAAACGATAGGTCCATAAGTTAAAGTCTTACATTGGTTCAAGGCTAATTATGATGGCATTCGACAACAATGTACAGAACTGATAGGCAGAGGCTCTGAGCAGTTAAACGATGCCTGACAAATGGGAGGCATTTGAAACTGAAATGAGGAGAGTTCAGGGCCAGCACACTACTGATTCAACAATACTTTATTGTTACATGTACCTAGGTACAATGAAATGCTTTGTTTTAAACACCACCCAGTAAAATCATGTGGAAGACCTCACCTAGGCAGTACATAAATTGTGCCAAAGTTACAATAGTTCACAGAACAGTCCTATTTACTGCCTGCTGCCGCACATGGCAGCAGGACTCCCCCCTCCAGCCAGGTCCCCCTTCGTTGGAGTGAAAGGCAAGGTCGGCAAGATTAGGGAACCCTGGTGGATAAGGAATATTGGAGCACTGGTCAGGAGAAAGAAACATATGTCAAACAGCTGAGATCAAACAAGTCCAAGTATAAGTGATGTAAGAGCACGGTTAAGAAGGAAATCAGGAGGGCAAAAGGGAACATGAGATATCCTTGGCAGAAAAAGAAAAGGAGAATACTAAACTGACTATTAATATATTAAGAACAAGAGGTGACTAGGGGGAGAATAGGCTCCCTTAAGGATAAATGTGCTCATTCACATGTAGGCCTATGGAAGATGGGAGAGGTCTTAAAGGAATATTTCTAATCTGTATTTACGGAAAATGTCATAGAAGCTAGGGTGTTCTGGGAAAGTAATAGTGATGTCTTGAAACATGCTTACATTACAAAGGAAGACTTTTGGCAGTCTGGAGGCTGAAGGTCTGAACAAGTATACCCTAAGATAATGTTGGAAGCAAGTGACAAAATTGTTGTGGTCTTGGCAGAGTTTTTTGTATCCCTTTGTACTTCCCCTTTTCCCAACTTGACACCATCTAGATAATAATCTGCCTTCCTGTTTTTGCTACCAAAGTGGACAACCTCACATTTATCCACATTAAACTGCATCTGCCCACTCACCCAACCTGTCCAAGTCACCCTGCATTCTCATAGCATCCTCATCACAGTTCACATTGGCACCCAGCTATGTGTCATCTACAAGTTTGCTAATGTTACTTGTAACTTACTTCATCTAAGGTACTGGAAGACTTCAGGGAGGCTGATGGCAAACCTTTATTTAAGAATAGCTACAAGGGCACGCCAGGGAATTACAGGTCATTGAGCTAGACAGCCAAGCACATTGGGGTTCATCAATCAGAGTATTGAGTATAGAAGTTGTAAGGTCACGTTGCAGATCTATAAAATGTTGGTGAGACCACATTTAAGAGTATTGTGTTCAGCTCTGGAAAGATTTACAAGGATGTTGCCAGGACTCGAGAGCCTGAGCTAGAGGGAGAGGTTGAGCAGACCTTGGAGCACAGAAGTACGCGGGGTGATCTTATGGAGGAGTAGTATCATGGGAGGAATAGATCAGGTAGACGCACAGTCTCTTACTCAGAGTAGGGGAATCAAGAACCATAGGACATAGGTTTAAGGTGAGGGGGGGGAAAGATTTAATAGGAACCTGAGGGGTAACCTATTCACATAAAGGGTGGTGGGTGCATGGAACAAGCTGCAATAGGAGGTACTTGAGGCAGGTGCTATTGTAACGTTTAAGAAACATTTTGACAGGTGCATGGATAGGATAGGTTTGGAGGGGTACGGGGCCAAACACCGGCAGATGGGTCTAGTGTAGATGGAACATGTTGGTCGGTGTGGGCAAGTTGGGCTGAAGAGCCTGTTTCCATGCTGTATGACTATGTCTATATGATATCAGTGGTGGGGAAGTTACTGGAGAAGATTCTATGAAAGTGGATCTACCTGTATCTGCATTTGAAAAAGTAAGGGAATATTCAGCATGGTTTTTGTTTGGGAAATCATGTATCGTGAAATTAATTAAAATTTTTGAAGAGATGCCAAAGACTGATGAGAGCAGGGCAGGAGACATTATTTACATAGAAATTAGCAAGGCCTTTGACAAGGTCTTGCATGGTGGGCCGGTCTGGAAGATTAGGTCACATGAGATCCAGGGTGAGCTAGCCAACTGGATTCAAAAGTGGCTTGGAGGTAGGACACAGAGGAGTACCTTTTAAGATTGGAGGCCTGTGATCAGTGGTGTGCTGCAGGAGTTGATGATGGGTCCTGTTGTTTTTCATATACATTAATGATTTGGATTAAAATGCAGGTTGCATGATTAGCAAGTTTGTGGATGATTTAAAAAAATTGACGTTGTGATGGACAGTGAAGTAGGATGTCTAAAGCGACAACAGGAACTAAGTTAACGGGAAAATTGAGCAAAAGAATGGCAGATGGAATTTAACCCAGACATGTGCAAAGTTATGCATTCTGGGAAGTTAAACCAAGATAGCACATAATACCCTGAAAGTGGCAGGACAGGTTCACAAAGTACTGAAAAAAGATGTACAGCATACTTGCCTGTATTGGACAGGGCATTGAATAAGAGTTAGGATATCATGTTACAGCTGTTCATGACATCAGAGAGAACACATCTGGAATATTGTATGAAGTTCCGGTCGCCATACTATAAGAATTATGTGATTAAGCTGGAGGGTGTAGAAAAGATTCACAAGGACTAGATAGACTGGACTGTTCTTCCTGGAGTGAAGAAGGCTGAGTGATGAACTGAGAGAGGTTTATAAAATCAATCTGGATGTTGCCTGGGATGCAGATGTCTTTTAAACATAGTGCCTGTGTGTGATTCCACCACCTCTACTGGCAATATGTTTCAGATATCAACAACTCTCTGTGTAAATAATTTTTCACAGTTTCCTTCCTCTCATCCTTAACTTAAGCCCTCTTGTTTGTTCAATATCATAACTGATAGGAGCAGAATTAGGCCATTTGGCCCATCAAGTCTCTGCCATTCTATCATGGCTGATCTATCTCTCACTCACTACCCCATTCTCCTGCCTTCTCCCCATAACCCCTGACACCCATACTAAACAAACACCTTCTTGTGTTTGATTCTCTCATCAGAGTTATCAGAGCCATCCTATCAATATCCCCTCCCCTCTCCCACCCCTGTCCTGCCCCCCATCCCCATCCACCCACAGATCTCCTACCCCCTCCTCTTGACCCCTCTCCTCCACCCCAACAGACCCACAATCCCCCCCTCCTCCCCCCCACAGACCCCCCACCCCTCTCCTCCTCCTCCCTTCTCCCCCCTTTTCCTCTACCTCTCTTCCTCCCCTTACTCACCCCCCTCCCCTACCCCTCCCTTCCCCCTCCTTCACCTCCTCCCCATCCCCTCCCTCTCCTCCTCCTCCCCCTCCCCTCCTCCCTCCCCCCTCCCTCTCTTCCCCTACTCCCCTTCCACAGATCCCCCACTCCCTCCCTTATCCCTCTCCACCTTCCCCCTACCCCCCTCTTACCATCGATCCTATCTAATCCCTTATAACTTTATATACCTCTATTAGGTCACCCCTCAGCCTTCTGAAACACAAGCCCACTCTATCCTAAGTCCATTTCACCCCCTAACCAATTCAGGTAACATTCCTGGTGAATTTCCACTGTACTCCCTCTAGCGAACCACATCCTTCCCTTAGTGTGGCAATCAGAACTGCACACAATACTCTAAGTACTATAAAAGGTCAAGAAGGTGGCTAACCATCACCCAATCAACAGCAATTTGGGATGAGCAATGACATGCTGGATTTGCTCATGATACAATGAACAATAAATGAAACATATGAGATAAGCATCCAAGTATGGACTCGCCCTCTACAACATCCTACTCAGGGAGAGGACACGAAGAGCTATACCTGGAATGCTTAACACATTTATGATCAGTGAGCAACAATATCTCGCGGCTATATGTTCTTGACTCATTTCTCTGATTAAAGATAAGGTCATTCTACACCTCCATCCCCCACCAGGAAGGCTTTAAAGCACTGTTTCTTCCTTGATTGCCGCACCAGCTAATTTCCCTCTACCAACACGCTCTTCCACCTAGCGGAGCTGGTCCTTACCATTAGCAACTTCTCCTTCAACTCCTCCCACTTCCTCCAAATCCAAGGCCGAGCCATGGGCACTCGTATTGGGCCCCAGCTATGCCAGCCTCTTTGTAGGGTGCACTGAACAATCCCTGTTCCAGGCTTACACTGGCCCTTTCCCGGAACTCTATCTCCGCTACATTGACAACTGCATTGGGGCAACCTCCTGCACCCATGCAGAACTCACGGACTTCATTAACTTCACTACTAATTTAGATCTTGCACTCAAATTCACAGACCATTTCCGACATCTCCCTACCATTTCTTGATCTTACCGTCTCCATCACAGGAGGTAGAAAATCGGCTGACATCTATTATAAACCTGCTGACTCCCACAGCTACCTAGACTACACTTCTTCACACCCTACTTACTGCAAAGACTTTATCCCCTACTACTAATTCCTCTGTCTATGTGTCTACGCCACATCTGCGCCCAAGATGACATCTTCCATACCAGGACATCCGAGATGTCCCCATTCTTTGGAGGACAGGGGTTCCCCTCTTCCATCATAGATAAGACGCTGACCTGTCCGTATACCTCCTCCCTCGACTCTGTCCAAGGACCCCAATAATCCTTTCAGATGAGGCAGAGGTTCACTTGCAGCCTCCTCAAACCTCATATACTGTATCCGCTGTTCCAGGTGTAGACTCCTATATATCGGGCTTGGTGATCGTTTCACTGAACGCGGCTTAATCTGCCAAGGCCTACCCAATCTCCTGGTTGCTAAATACTTTAACTCCCCCTCCCATTCCCACACTGACTTTTCTGTCCTGAGCCTCCTCCACTGTCAGCGTGAGGTCCAACACAAATTGGAGGAACAGCACCTCATTTGTTGCTTGGGCAGCTCCCAACCCAGCAGTAGAATATCGTTTTCTCTAACTTCAAGTAACCGTTCCTTTCCCTCTCTCTCCGTCCCTCCCCCATCCTAGTTCTCCAACCAGTTTCATCATCCTCCTGATTAAATATTACTGATTGTATGCCACATTGTCACCTTCTCCTCAGCTAACAATGTACCAATAGAGTCACAGTCATAGAGTGATACAGTGTGGAAACAGGCCATTCGGCCCAACTCGCCCACACCGGCCAACAATGTCCCAGCCACCCTAGTCCCACTTGCCTGTGCTTGGTCCATAACCCTCCAAACCGGTCCTATCCATGTACCTGTCCGACTGTTTCTTAAATGATGGGATAGTCGCAGCCTCAACTACCTCCTCTGTCAGCTTGTTCCATTTTACATTTCCTTGATCATCGTCCCCTTTGCTCTGTGTTTTCACAACTTACCCTTCCATGTCTATCTGTCTCTCCCTTCAGTCTGAAACAGGGTATTGGCCGAAAGCACCGCCCATTCTTTCTTTCCAGGGATGCTGCCTGTCCCGCTGAGTTACTGCAGCATTTTGTGTCTATCTTTGGTGTAAGCCAAGGTCTGTAGTTCTTTCCTACATAGGTCACTACTTATGATAGACACAAAGTGCTGGAGTAACTCAACGAGTTAGGCAGCATTTCTGGAGAAAAAAGATGGGTGACCTTTCAGGTCAGAACCCTTCTTCTGACGGTACAGTCACTATTTGTACTGAGAAGGTATTTGTGCAAGTGTCCAGAAGAATAGAGGTGTGTGTCTGAGAATATACACTCACTCTTGCCTTCTCATCGACAAGATGCTGTCATTGATACCACCTGGTGGTTTAGGGTCACTGCAGGTACCACTCTATCATCTGCTACCTCTCTATTATATCCTGGCATTAACACCAAGTGTACATTAGCCACCTCAGAACCTACTAAATGAAAGTAAGTCACCCTTGTTTCTGAAGGGCTGACCCGGGAGAGAAGATGTGGCATTGGCCAGAACCCTTCGGATTCACCACGCCTTGTGAATCAGGATAAAATAAAAGTATCGGAACTGATAAATGTCCACAGTGGGATCCTCACCTTCACGAAGTGCTGAGTGCTGGGTTTGGAAATGCCATATTTGGATTTGCTGATGGTGATCTGGAGGGGTTGCATTCGGTAGACATGTGGAACTCCAGATCCTGGTATGGAGAAACAAGGAACTGCAGATAAGACCATAGGACATAGGAGCAGAATTAGGCAATTTGGATCATCGAATCTGCTCTGCCATTTGATCAAGGCTGATCTATTTTCCCTCTTAACCCCATTCTCCTGCCTTCTCTCCATACCCTTACTAATCAAAAATCTATCAATATCTGCTTCAAATATATCAAATGATGCCTCCACTGCCGTCAGTGACAATGAATTCCACAGATTCACCACCGCTGGCTGAATAAATTCCTCCTCATTTCCATTCTCAAGGTACGTCCTTTTATTCTGAGGCTGTGTTCCTGGACCCTCCCACCAGTGGAAACATCCTTTCCACATCCAATCTATCCAGGCCTTTCATTATTGTGTTCAGATTTTTAGTTTAGTCTGGAGATACCGAGCCCCACCAAGTCCATGCTGACCAGCGATCCCGGTACTCTATGGACAATTTACAATTTTACCAAAGCCAATTAACCTACAAACCGGTACGACTTTGGAGTGTGGGGGGGGGGAACCAGAGTACCCTGAGAAAACCCACGCAGCCAACGTGCAAACTCCGTACAGACAGCACCCTTAGTCAGGATCGAACCCGGGTCCCCTGCGCTGTCAGGCAGCAACTCAACCAGTTCAGTCTGAAGAAGGGATTTGACCCGAAACGTTACTTATTCATGTTCTCCAGCGATGCTAACTGTCCGCTGAGTTACTCCAGCAAGTTGTGTGCTTGTGCAGATGCGGAATGATTGCATTAGACGGCGGGTGGAGTTTAGGACCCAGTGAGACACAAACCTCACCTGGCTGCTCTCCCTCCCTCTCTCCTTCCCAGCGGCTTGACGTCAGGCGGAGTGCAGGGCTCGGTCTGACAGAGGGAGGGAGCAGATTGCCAGCACGAGTGGAGGAGAGTCGCCGCTCGCCCGGGCAGCCGGCGCTCGTTATGGGATGTCTCCGGGACTGAAGCAGTGCAACATGATCGGCTCGCGGCGGTCCCTGCTCCTGGGCTCGATCCGGCTGCAGCTGCAGCTCCTCGCCCTGCTCAGCCTCGGCAGAGAGTCCCTGTCCAGGGAAGGTAAGAACCACAACTGGGGAAACTTTTGAGAATAGTGCTCCCCACTTAATCTACCCCTCTTCCTGGCCAGACACCCCCTCCTTGGGCAAAACGTACGAGGAAGGGGAAGAGGCTGCGGAGGAGGAGTGAGTGCCCTAGTGCAGGAATGTGTTCCCGGGTTTCGCAACCGCTGGAGCCGAACTCTGTGTGCACTGTTCCCGGGGACTTCCAGTGACCATGGGTTATCACCCCCCACCAGACTCCCTTCTATCGGGGAGAGCTAGGCTGTTGTGTTTCATTTGTTTTGACATTTGGGCGATATGAATTGATACTGATAATGTAAGTTTTCTTGTTTACGGTGCAGCCCTTTAGTTTGACCAGGAACTTTAAACTCTAATTCTGTCATTGGGAAAGGAGCTAGAAACATTGGGACGTTCCACCTGGCTCGGGTGGAGTCATAATGTTTTCTTCTCCATATCGCAGAGTATACACACTTTTCTCACTTCTTAATAACTAAGTTTTGTCATTCGTTGCGCTGTTGCTGGCCACGCTGCTCCCAAAACATCATACGATGGATTTCTGAAGCATTAGGTATTGCGTCCAACGAGTTATTGCAGGTAAAGATTGTGCAATTGTGCATAAGAATGTGACTGGTCTTCTTGTGAACTACTCAAGAATTTGAGTTTTGTCTTTATTTTACAATCTGTCAATAACTAGTGCTGTTGGGTGCCCAACCTTGGCTAAAAGGGTCGCATTTTGGAAAGAAGCTAAGGTGCATTTAGTGAAATATTCTTATATGTTTTTTAAGTTGTGATATACACTGAATGGTCTCTAGAATTAGATATAAGGCATCTGCAGTGACGGCTTCCTGGTGCCGAGTTCTGCTCCCTGCAACCCACTGTCCAGTCTTATCTCATCAACATGATGAATAAATATCACAGTGCAGTTGACATTGAAAGTTGAAAGCAAAGTGCCATAGAAGGGCAGCAATAATTTAGCATGGTTCTCTGACCTGTGCTTTCATGGTCTAACGTGACATTTTTAGAATATTCATCCTTATGATCAGTTTATGAACTGTAAATTAGTCAATTTTACTTGATTGAAGGAAACATTTCTTTAATTTTAGATGACTGGTATATTCTGAGAGCTTAGGACAGTCTTTCCAAAGTAACTTCAATGATTTATATAGTTGCCTAATGTATATGAAGTGAATCATATATTTGTAAATCAACTGTTACCCTTCACTGTCCTGTGGGGAAATAGTGCTGGAAAGTTAAATACTTCATGACCTTTGATACCAAGCATGGCAGTCGGGTTAGATGCTTGATGGACGAATAATATTAGGTTTCGAAAATGGCATCGTAATTTAGTTTGAAGCAAATTCAAAGTATTTGTCAGTTGTGCATTGCAATCGCTTTCATTCATCTAGATTCTAGAGAAATTATTTTCTTTCAGGATTATAATGTTGCATTCAAATTCATGACAACGTCAATACTTTTGTGTGTGAAATAAACTAAACTTAAAAAAAAACTCATGGACATGTTATCAACGATTAAAGGATTTGATTGAGAATAGCTATTTCTGTTGGTGATAGTAATATTGTCCAAGCCTTTCAGCACCACGTTAAACAGAAAATGTAAGATGCGCTTAGCATACCTGGTAGCATCTGTGGAAAGAGAAACAACGTGGCTCAGACCTGCAATGCTGATGTCTGGAAATGCTTATATGCACAAATGGGGAAGATGGGGAAGTGGGTGAGACCTGGTCCAGAGAACATTTCAAAACCACCGTTAAAACATTTGTCAGGCAAGGGTATTAAAAGTTACCTAACCATGGTGGGTGAATGGAGGATGATATGAATCGGTCACAATACAACTGAATGATGAAACGGGGTTGAAAAGTTAAATGGTCAGTTTCTATTTCTTTGTCCTTTTAGCCTACCTGTGAAAAACCGCGTAGGTTTAGGTTTATTATCATTGTCAGGTGTACTGAGATAAAGTGAAAAGCTTTGTTTTGCATACTATCTAAACTAATCAGATATTACCATACATAGATGCAATCAGTCAAACTCAAGTACAATAGATAGAGCAAAGGTAGATACAAGAGTGCAGACTATAGTTCTCAGCATTGTAGCATATCAACTCCTTAGACAAAGTCCAATGTCGTCAATGGGGCAGGGGTGAATCGAACTATAGCTTAGAGAAGGACCATTCAGAAGCCTGATGAGGGGAAGAAGCGATGGTTGCGTGTGTTTTCAAGCTTCTGTACCTTCTGCCATATGGGAGCTGGGAGAAAGAAGAATGACCAAGGTGAGACAAGCCTTTGATTATGTTGGTTGCTTTTCCAAGGCAGTGTGAAGTGTAGATGGAGTCAATGGCAGCATGCTATCTATTCTAGAAAATGCAAGAGTAATGTCAGCCCTTTGAATAAGCGAGTTCGGTATTCCGAAAAACTCAAGGAATCATGGGATTTGTCGAAGGTCATTTGCGATAAAGAAAAAGCGAACAAAGCACTGGCTGTATAAACTGTATAAATTCTTATCTTTATTAATAACTTCTGTGTAAAAATATATTTAATCTGAGGAACCGGGGTGCCATGTAGCGGGAGAGCAGGGTGTAACAGGGGGCAGATGCGATTGGGAGAGAGGGGGAGGGACTGGACCAGATGCTGCGCTGCTGTGCACACACAGACCCGCGTCTCATCCACAGCCAGGATCAAACCCGGGTCCCCGGCAACCACAAGCACTGCCGAACCGCCACTGGACCGTCCCCGTCCCCGTCCCCTCCCCCCGAGTGTACCATCCTTGCCCAGGGGGGCAGTCAGAGAAATCCGGGGCGACCCCGGACTGAGGGGACGCCGGCCCCCAGACCCACAGCCAGCACGGAGAAGAAGCGCCAACCGCTGCTCAACTCCGCCTGCCCCGTTGGGCCAACCGACAGCCCCGGACCGACGGGAAACCGGCCCTGAGCAGCGGCAACCCGAGACCCACAGCCAGCGCGGAGAATAAGCACCAACTCCAGCTTGAACCCCTGAGGAACCCGCTCCCTGACGGGTCATGGACCACCAGCTGCACCCTCCGTCCCACCCAGCGGCCACCGGTCAACACCCACCCTCCCCCCCCGGCGATCGCCGAGCGCCAACCATCAACGGGGACACACAAAACGCTGCAACAACTCAGCGGGACAGGCAGCATTCCCCGGATGGAAAGGAATGGGTGACGTTTCAGGTCGAGAAGCTTCTCCAGAGTTGTTGCCAGACCCGCCGAGCCACCACAGCACCCCGTGTGTATCCCCGCCAGCCCAGGGTTGCCGGCGGGACAGGCTGGAGCCACGCCTCCCCCCTCCCCCCCACCCCCGAGCTGGAACCAGCTCCTCCCCCCCCCCCTTTCTCCCCACGCCGACTGCAAGCCCGGGACCGCCACCGACCTGACAAGGACGGGTCACCTGGAAGGGGACGGGGACGGCCCAGCAGCAATTCAACAGCACCCGCAGTGCCGGAGACCCGGGCCCGATGCCACCCATGGTCGAAACGCAGGCCTGCACACGCAGCAGCACAGCTGCCGAGAACGTTTATCGCAAGTGACCTATGACCTGGGCATGCGCAGTCGGAATATCGAACTCGCTTATTGCCTATCCTATTGGTAAACCACAAAAAAATTCTTCATTACCAATCTAATTTCCACTGTTGTCCTTCTGAAAAAAATTGCCAACTTAGTATGTCAAGAGGTAGCTGATAGCATTTTTATAAATACTGCACTGAATATAAAGGTGTCACAACTGATTTGAAAATAGAGACCCAACAACTAGCAAAAGTCTATCGAACAAAAGCTAGCATTGTCCTTGTCTGGATTTTAACGGCCCAGAAGAAACTAATTGCACCTTGAGTTTAATCTCTGTGGATGTTATAAATGTGGTGTTTTATTGCATGCATTTAGTTTGGTTCAGCATCTGGATCATCATGGCTTTGTTTCCTGCACCTCACTTAAGTTTGAATAAAGCACAAACTGCTGGGGTAATTCTTCATGTGTGGAAGTAGGATCCGACTTGAAACATTGCTTATCCCTGACCTCCAGCCAGATGCACGGAGTTATTCCAGCACTTTGTTTTATTCAAGTTTCCAGCATCTACAGTTCCTTGCATCCTCATCTAAAGCTAAACTTACTGGATTCACTAAAAGACATTATAATATTGTATAAAGTAAAAAATAAGTGAATTGGAAATGTATTGAAAGGAATAAAATCCAGTGGTCCAGAAAATCTGAGAGACCATCACCACAAATCAGATTATCAGAGTTCTATTGTACCTTTAGCAGCTTTGTATCGGTCATTCCCCTCCCTGAATAAATGTGTATTCAAGAAATAAATTATTCTGTTCAACCATCTAATTTTACTTAAGTTGTAACTTTGTTACAACATTGGCTATATTTAAGAGGGAGTTAGATGTGGCCCTTGTGGCTAAGGGGATCAGAGGGTATGGAGAGAAGGCAGGTACGGGATACTGAGTTGGATGATCAGCCATGATCATATTGAATGGCGGTGCAGGCTCGAAGGGCCGAATGGCCTACTCCTGCACCTAATTTCTATGTTTCTATGTTTGTTCCTCAGAAAAAAATATTTGTGTTACATTTTTTGATGCGCTTATTATGCTGTTAGAGGGGAGAAAAGTTTAATTATTGCAAGTGTCAGGTGAGGTGCTATACAATTAATTTTGACACTTTAGAAGAACTTGTAGATGTTGAAAAGGACAGAAACTGCATCGTTTGATTGCACATACATTTAATAGATTTCCAGCATTTTGAAACATTTGATCTCAAAGCTTGCTTTATTTTCAACAATGTTTCCAGCATTTTTACTTTCATGTTAATTACACACTTCTGCAGTTATTGACAAGGTGCTTTCAACTGCCATTATTAGAATGAAACATTTAGCAGTTGCAACTCACTCGTTATATCATCTATGAAAATGGATAAAAATTTAGGATTGTTTCAGATACAGAACCTTTTTAGGCAGCATTCTTGCAGCAAATCTATGCAAACCCTTTGTGTAAGGAGGCACTGCAGATGTTGGTTTAAACGGAAGACAGATAGAAAAGGATGCAGTAACTCAGCGGGTCACGCATCATCTCTGGAGAAAGAAATAGGTGACGTATTGGGTTGAGACCCTTCTTCAGACTGAGAGTCAGGGGAAAGGGAATTAGATATAGACAATACTTGGGAGAAATGAATGGGAAATAAGCAAGACTTATGTTTTTAATTGAAATCCAGTTGTGTATATTGGTAGCACAAAAAACGCAGTAGCATTTAACAAGGGCCTTTGACCTAATCGATGTTCAGCTTGCATTATAGAAAATAGGTGCAGAGTAGGCCATTCGGCCCTTCGAGCCATTAATTATGTTTGATTAATCAAAAACATTTGGTTTTGTAATTAACTATTAATTTGCAGAAGAGAATGCTGATTTATAATACTTTCTGACTTCAAACACGAAAGATCTGTCTATCTTTGCTGAACTATTGTTATTATCTGATATTCCTAAACCAACAGAAATAATTTCTTACTCTCTTCAATACTCACCCTTAATATTTTGAGAACTTGAAGGCAATCACCCCATAAACTTTTAATTTTCAAAATATACATTAGTTTGTATAATCCCGGTGGCTCAGCACTTCAACTCCCCCTCCCATTCCCAATCAGCACTTCAACTCTCTCCTCCATTGTCAGAGTGAGGCCCAGCGCAAATTGGAGGAACAGCTCCTCGTATTTCGCTTGGGTAGTTTACACCTGAGCAGTATGAACATCGACTTCTCTAACTTCAGATAGCCCTTGCTTTCTCTCTCCATCCCCTTCCCCTTCCCAGTTATCCCTCTAGTCTTACTGTCCCTGCCTACATTCTATCTTTGTCCCGCCCCCTCCCCTGACATCAGGCTGAAGAAGGGTCTCGACCCAAAACGTCGCCCATTTCTTCTCTCCAGAGATACTGCCTCATCAGCTGAGTTACACCAGCATTTTGTGTCTACCTTCAATTTAAACCAGCATCTGCAGTTCTTTCTTGCACATTTTGTTTGTAAATTGTTCTTGTAACTGAATGCCTGAAGTTTGGGTGGCATACTTGTACATCCACATTGAATTCTCTAAAGTTAAATTATCCTCCCAAGGTATGGTGACCTATGATCTAAATAAGACTTCTATAACAATGGCATGATTCCCACCTGCATGTAATTGAGTCCTTCAGCGTAAATTAAAATCTGATATTAAAAATTCAGCAAATATGCAGCAGGTTCAATTACATCTGCGGAGATAGAAATGAACTGTTTTTCTCTCCATAGTTGCTGTCTGATCTGTTGATTGTATCAATCACTGTATGCTTTTATGTACTCACGTCATAGAGACCTATTGCACCACAACATTTGTCCAGGTATATAGTGATTGAATAAAGAATTCTGGGCTAACTGGTCTCTAAGCTACAGCAGCACACTTTCAGTAAAGTGGATTAGTTAGAAATATGATTTTAAGGGGTGATTCGTCAGATAATAATGCAGTTGTTTTAATTCTGAATAAATTTTAAAAGTTAGTTTTACTTTAGTTATGTACAACTTAAAAGCAATGTTGTTCTTGATGATTAATACCAAATTATGCACTTGTATTATTTGTGTACTTTAAATTACCACCATATTGAAATTAAAGAAACACTATTCTGAATACATTTGCCACCACATTCTATTATTATGTAATTCAGTTTTATTATTCAAGCTTTGTGAAGCTGCATTGCTAGCAAGCTCTTAGCCTCTGCTTGTCATCCATCTTATGCTGACTTCTCACTATACATACACAAATCATATAATGAGCATGTCTAAATGTAAGAAAAAGGCACAGTGACAGCTAATATCGCCCTTCAAACCAGCTCCACCAAGAAATAATTTTGTGGCAGATCTAATCTCCACTTTTCTAGCTGTTCCCCATCACGCCTGACAATACCCCCTATCCCCCAGTCCACACATCTTTCCCATATGAATCATCAGTTTGTCGATTTCAACATCTTCATTCCCACAACTCTCTGGAGTACAGAATTCCAAAGATACACCTTCCTTCTGAAAGTAAATGAAATATCCCAACATATCACAAATGTGTTTCAAAGACGAACTCATTCATTATGAAGTAATGCCCCTGGACATTGCCCTCATGAGGGAAATTATTCCTTCAAGATCTACTTCGTAAAACGCCCTCAGAGTTGTTCAATAAGATCATACCATGCCCAGTATATCACGCAAACCAGCCATGCCTCCCGACCCCCATTGAATCCATTGCCACTTCATGCTGCCTTTGGAAAGCAGGCACCGTAATCAAGGACCACTCATGCCCCAGTTATTTCCTCTTCTCGCTTCTCTTTCATATCTGCCAAAAGGAAACAAGTATGTATTATCAGATTCAAGTACAGATTCCTCCTCACAATGATCAGATTTCTGAACAGAACACTGGTAAGCTAAGGACGTATTTCTGATTTCCCCCAATCTACCTCATTGCGGTACTTGCATTTTTTCATCTGCATTTTCTCTGTGTCTGTAACACTATTCTACATTCTAGTACCTTTCTCTTTTTACAATACAACTGGCATAAATGTTTACTGCATCTTAGTACTCATGACAATAGTACACCAGTACCACTTTTTTATTTTATCTCTACAAAGAGTATAAGGATCAACTACTAAATCTTTCTTCATAGTTAACCTCCTCCTGTCCAGGCACAGCCTCAAAACTGCATTGATGTAAGTGTTTCCCTCTTTAATTAGCTAAACCCAAACTATCATAATTTTCCGCCGCCAGGTACAGTTTTAACAAGAACTCCCTGTTTTATGTTGCACTCCCTCTGCGATAAGAGGTCACATTCCATTTGCGCTCCTGAATGCTTCCTAATCTTGCCTGGTACTGCTTTCTGCTTTATGTGCAAAGAAACCCAGATCATTCTACGCCACAATGTCATTGGTCTGTCTCAATTCATTTAAATAATATTCAGCAATTTGTTTTCTTATTACCAAAGTAAATACTTTCACATTTCCCTTCATTATATAGCCGCCAAATTTTTTACACTCATTTAACGTATCTATACCAGTTCACAGATTTGTTGCATCTTCCCCATCACTGACTTTCACATTTATCTTTATATTATCAACATATTTGCTTACAATCTAGTTATTCAGAGTCACTAATGTAGGTAGATATCACAGCACTAATCCTGTAGCAGCCCAATAGTTGCATCTTGCTAACTTAAAAATTACTCATTTATCCTACTATCTGTTTCCACTCTGAAGTAAGGAAGAGTGAATACATGAAGCCTCATTTCTGTAAATTGAAGTTTTGACAATACAGAATGGCATCTTAATAGATAGGTTAGATTTATCCAAGGAGATGAATAGTACCAACATTTTGCACACTTCCTTTGGACACCTATTTGATCTTTCAATGTAAAGGAACACTATCATCAAACATATATGTGGCATGTCTCTTGATTTCAGACATGGTATCACTGATCTGCAAGAATATAAGTCGAGTTATCTTCCCCTCTGGCGACGGACGCACTTTAAATAAGGATTGTTATTTCACCCCACTGTTAACTAGCAGGAATATCCTTGCCTGTGTACATTGGATGGAGCAGGAGAAAAATTGCAGTTCAATTCAGCCAGTATCGTGTATTAAATTATAATGCAACATTTGCTAATTTGCTAGCACTGGGTGGTTTCAAATCCTGTAAAGCATTTGAGGAAATCATTTTGGATGATAGTTCTGAGGGAGTAATCGATTTTGAAGGTGCTGACACGCTAAAGGCAGGAGACATGTTTCCGATGTTGGGGGAGTCCAGAAGCAGGGGTCACAGTTTAAGAATAAGGGGGAAGCCATTTAGAATGGAGATGAGGAAAAACTTTTTCACACAGAGGGTTGTGAATCTGTGGAATTCTCTGCCTCATAAGGTAGTGGAGGCCAATTCTCTGGATGCTTTCAAGAGAGAGTTGGAGCCCTTAAAGATAGTGGAGTCAGGGAATATGGCGAGAAGGCAGGAACGGGATACAGATTATGGATGATCAGCCATGTTCATAGTGAATGGCAGTGCTGGCTCAAAGGGCCAAATGACCTACTCCTGCACCTATTGTCTATTGACTATTGACTATTTCTGGCTTGAGCATTAAGCAATCTCCTATACATTGGCTGGGATTGCCATCAAGAATTCTAGAACTCCATTCAAAAGATAGGACAGAGTTTCCTTGGTATTTGCTCAATATTTTTCTGTAAGCTAATGTTACTGGCCAAGAAAAAAGAGTTGATTTGGCCATTCATGTATTTACTGTTGTGCACATGATCTACGAACTGAGTTTGTGTCTGGAGGATCTGAAAAAAAAAGTCCTCTAAATGAACTTCCTTTTAAAGGAAATCTTAAGATTAGAAGGGAATCAAATATTTTTGAATGTTAAGTTTCTAAAATATTTTGAGATGGTGCCCTTTCCCTGCAAAACAAGCAGTGCCGGATTTACGTATAAGCTAAACAAGCTATAGCTTAGGGCCCCCACTTTCTAGGGGGCCCCCCGAAAAAATTGAAAAAACCGGGGTGTACATTTCCAAAATATAAGCGCCTTGCACATGCGCACAACCACGGCCAGCACATCATCGGCCGCCCTGCGCATGCGCACTGCAATGGCAACTGGTCGACGCTGGGCACTTTCTCTCTCGCTTTGAATTGTGGGAGATTTGGCCGCCATGGCTGTCCGTTCGCTGGGGGCCTCACAAGTGGAACAGCTTAGATCTAAATCTTGTCCCTCAAACAGCTTCATCTAAATCCGGCACTGAAAACAAGTCAAAATCAACAGACCATTCTATGTTAGATTTGAAATTCCTACCATTTCACATGGTTCAGAATAGCATGCGTGTCTGATACTTGCACCCTGTGCTGTATCTTCATGTAAGAAGCTAACGAGGCAACAAAGTTTGGATTTAATGACCTTTTTCAACTGACTTGTTATCAATTGATTTAGCATTATTGTTTAGGTTTCTGTGCAGATATGTACTGTTATAAATTGACCTTCTGAATTGTACAACAAATCTATTTATACCTGTGGCTGAGAAAACTAATTTTATAGAAAATCCAAATAAATCCAATGCCCCTCTAGCTCAATCCAGGCCCCTCCCATGGAAAATTGAATTGGAATATTATTGACAACCCTCACTTTAATGTTCAAAGAGGCTCACACTGCTCTGGCGAGAGAAAGTTTCACTTGACAAATGTATTCCCCACATACACAAGTGATAACGTTTGAAACAGCAAGTAGTTTTCCAGCTGGTTGTAAATCAGTCATTTTTACCACTAAAAAGGCATTCTTGAATCATAGATCACAAATAATAAATGCTAAAAAAGTCAATTGGTGGGCCAAAAGGCGTGGCATGAATTTATAATGTAATTTTAAACTGCAGAAAATGGAAATAAAAATAAGAAATGCTAGAAACATTCAGCAGGTTGGGCAACATCTACGGTATTTTGAGGGACAAGCATTTTTGACCTGAAATATTAACTCTGTTTCTCTTTCCACATTTCCTAGTGAACCAACATGTTTTATTTTTAATACATGGTCAGAGCTGTTCTTGTTCAAAAATCAACATATTTTTTTAAACAGGCTCTAAAGCAATCCTTTTGAACTCAACAAGGTGTTGGGGAATAATATGATAGAAAAATAAATCATCCTAGGAACATTTACAAATGTTAATTTTGTTATCATTCTTCAATAGTGAGACTGCTTTAGCGAAATAAAACCTTGTACTTATTGGCTATGATAATTTGATTTACAGAAATAATGTCTTTAGTCTTTAGGTCTTGCAAACACAGAATCTAACATTTACATATCAAAAAAAAAGTTCAAAACTGATGAAAACGCTGTAGGCAGATAGTTCCAGCTAATCCCCTCGGAATATTTGACCTCTATGGATATTGAACTGTCATAGCAGCTGCAAAACCCAGATTTATTCCCAATTTACAGCTGTTATAAATTTAAAAGAATACCATTGATATGTTTGTGTATGCTTACTTGACTAATCTCTCAATGTGGATGCTATTCAATTGGTCAAAAAGCCAAACAGATTTGAACGGTGCAACAGTGTGTCATGTCCTGTCTCCTGCAAAGTCTTGACAGCAGTGACCAGATACTATCAGAAAGCCATATCTACATATAACCATATAACAAACCATATAACAATTACAACACGGAAACAGGCCATCTCGGTCCTACAAGTCCGTGCCGAACAATTATTTTCCCTTAGTCCCACCTGCCTACACTCATACCATAACCCTCCATTCCCTTCTCATCCATATGCCTATCCAATTTATTTTTAAATGATACCAACGAACCTGCCTCCACCACTTCCACTGGAAGCTCATTCCACACTGCTACCACTCTCTGAGTAAAGAAGTTTCCCCCTCATGTTACCCCTAAACTTCTGTCCCTTAATTCTGAAGTCATGTCCTCTTGTTTGAATCTTCCCTATTCTCAAAGGGAAAAGCTTGTCCACATCAACTCTGTCTATCCCTCTCATCATTTTAAAGACTATCAAGTCCCCCCTTAACCTTCTGCACTCCAAAGAATAAAGACCTAACTTATTCAACCTTTCTCTGTAACTTAGTTGTTGAAACCCAGGCAACATTCTAGTAAATCTCCTCTGTACTCTCTCTATTTTGTTGACATCCTTCCTATAATTGGGCGACCAAAATTGTACACCATACTCCAGATTTGGTCTCACCAATGCCTTGTACAATTTTAACATTACATCCCAGCTTCTATACTCAATGCTCTGATTTATAAAGGCTAGCATACCAAAAGCTTTCTTTACCACCCTATCTATATGAGATTCCACCTTCAAGGAACTATGCACGGTTATTCCCAGATCCCTCTGCTCAACTGCATTCTTCAATTACCTACCATTTACCATGTACGTCCTATTTTGATTTGTCCTGCCAAGGTGTAGCACCTCACATTTATCAGCATTAAACTCCATCTGCCATCTTTCAGCCCATTCTTCCAAACGGCCTAAATCACTCTGTAGACTTTGGAAATCCTCTTCATTATCCACAACACCCCCTACCTTGGTATCATCTGCATACTTACTAATCCAATTTACCACACCTTCATCCAGATCATTGATGTACATGACAAACAACAAAGGACCCAACACAGATCCCTGAGGCACCCCGCTAGTCACCTGCCTCCAACCCGACAAACAGCCATCCACCATTACCCTCTGGCGTCTCCCATTCAGCCACTGTTGAATCCATCTTGCTACTCCTGCATTTATACCCAACAGTTGAACCTTCTTAACCAACCTTCCATGAGGAACCTTGTCGAGGAACCTTGTCAAAGACCTTACTAAAGTCCATATAGACAACATCCAATGCTTTACCCTCGTCAATTTCCCTAGTAACCTCTTTAAAAAATTCAAGAAGATTAGTCAAACATGACCTTCCAGGCACAAATCCATGTTGACTGTTCCTTATCAGACCCTGTTTATCCAGATGCTTATATATATTATCTCTAAGTATCTTTTCCATTAATTTGCCCACCACTGAAGTCAAACTAACAGGTCTATAATTGCTAGGTTTACTCTTAGAACCCTTTTTAAACAATGGAACAACATGCACAGTACGCCAATCCTCGGGAACTATTCCCGTTTCTAATGACATTTGAAATATTTCTGTCATAGCCCCGGCTATTTCTACACAAACTTCCCTCAATGTCCTAGGGAATATCCTGTCAGGACCTGGAGACTTATCCACTTTTATATTTTTCAAAAGTGTCAGTACTTCTTTTACTTTGAAACTCATAGTATCCATAGCTACTCTACTAGTTTCCCTTACCTCACATAATTCAATATCCTTCTCCTTGGTGAATGCCGAAGAAAATAAATTGTTCAATATCTCCCCCATCTCTTTTGGCTCTGCAGATAGCTGTCCACTCTGTCTCTCCAATGGACCAATTTTATCCCTCGTTATCCTTTTGCTATTAATATAGCTGTAGAAACCCTTTGGGTTTACTTTCACCTTGCCAAAGCAACCTCATATCTTCTTTTAGCTTTTCTAATTTCTTTCTTAATATTCTTTTTACATTCCTTATACTCCTCAAGCACCTCATTTACTTCATGCTGCCTATAATTATTGTAGATCTCTCTCTTTTTCAGAACAAGATGTCCAATTTCCCATGAAAAACAGGGTTCTTTCCAATTTTTACTGTTTCCTTTCAACCGAACAGGAACATAAAGATTCTGTACTCTTAAAATGTCCCCTTTAAATGTCCTCCATTTCTCTTCTACATCCTTCCCATAAAACAAAATGTCCCAGTTCACTCCTTTTAAATCATTTCGCATCTCATCAAAGTTAGCCTTTCTCCAATCAAAAATCTCAACCCTAGGTCCAGTTCTGACCCTCTCCATAATTATATTGAAACTAATGGTATTGTGATCACTGGACCCGAAGTGCTCCCCAACGCATACCTCCGCCACCTGCCCCGTCTCATTTCCTATCAGGAGGTCCGGCACTGCCCCTCCTCTAGTAGGCACCTCTATGTATTGCTGCAAAAAACTATCCTGCACACAATAGTGACTGCTCCTATATAGGACAATAACTCTGATTTTGATTTTGTTTGGTGGATGTACAAGATGATTGCCATAACGTGGTTTATTAAAAGTAAGGAAAAGTTGCCAGTTAGACTGAAGGACAAAACAATTAATGTTTGGCTTGCTATTTGAAAACATTATGTACTCTCTTCACTCTGAAGATATTCAGCAAACCTCAAACATATTGGTGTGTGGCCCAGCTCTTCTTGCAACTATCGTCATTACTTTTAAAGATAAATCTCCAGAGAATACTGAATTATATCCAGAAGGATTTATTTATTATACATTTCAAGTCCCTAGTACAGTAAACCCTCGTATTTATGGACTTCTTTGTTGCGGATTTCAGTTATAGCAGATGGACCCACCGATCTACACCGCCAGGCAGGCTGCTGACGCCAGCCCCGGCCTGCACTGCCTCCCTGGATACTTCCTGAACAGACCAATGCTGCCACTGCCTGCCACAACCATAGCTGACCCTTACCTGCACTCTGGCCACCCTCAGGCCGCAACCAGTAACTTTGCCGATCTTCGCGTCTTTCCCACCGCCAGCAATCCGGGACTCACCTGGATTTTAGGTCCAGTCCCAGACTGAGAGTGTGAAATAATTTGACCTTAAATGTCACCAATCCATGTTCTCCAGAGATGTTGTCTGACCTGCTGAGTTACTCCAGATTTCAGTTATAGCGGATGGTCCTACCGATCTATACCGCCAGGCAGGGCTGCTGACGCCAGCTCCTTTTGTGTATTAACCAGCACCTGGTTATGTTTGTTTCTACCACTCATACAATGATCATCCCTTGCACAGTTACAGTGGACAATTGGCAATAACGAACACCACTCCCTAACCCCCCGGGTTCTGTATGGTTCATTATGACAAGGGTTCACAGTACATTAGTAGAGCTTTGGAGCAATAATGCAGATTGTAACCAATGAAAGCGTATACTTTTAAATCAGTAGCAGGGCTCGAAATTAATGGTTGCCCGGGTGCCAATGGCCACCTACATTCCCGCTGGGCAACCTAAAAGCTGTGCCATTTTGCCTGGCTTGGCAAGCAACCGGGACACCGCCGTTCAACTCTGAGCGCCCCCCCCTCTCTATCTCTCTCTCTCTCTCCCTGTCACTCCCCGTCTCCGCCCACCATCCGTGTCTGGGCCACCGGGTCTCCGCTCTCTGGCCGCTCCTCATCCGCCGGCATGGCAGGCCACCTTGCACATGCGCACTGCCACGGCCTGCACATCCTCCACCTGCACATGCGCACAACCACGGACAACACATCATTGGCCGCCCTGCACTGCCCGGCATCTAGTCGGCGCCGGGCACTTTCTCCCTCCCTTTGCATTGTGGGAGATCTGGCCGCCATAGCTGTCCAGTTGCCGCCTCACCGCGACTGCTGAAACCCAATGCAGAATCACTCCCTTGAGCTGGAGTAACTCCCTGGAGTAACTCTTGCTTCTTGTTTTCCTGGTCCTCCAAAAATATTCCAAATGGAATTTAAACCGGAGGTGGCGGAGGGTCGACCACCAAACTCCAAACTCTGAACAATAACAGCCTATTGCACTATCTGTTTATTTATTGTGTATATATATATGGTCTATGGTATATAGACACACTGAACTATTATTTCCTGTTCTATGTTATGTTTACATATTCTGTTGTGCTGCAGCAAGCAAGAATTTCATTGTCCTATCTGGGACACATGACAATAAAACTCTCTTGACTCTTGACGTGGACTTAAGCAAAAAAGGGTTCTTGGGAAGAAAGAGCTACCTTAAATTTAGTTGCGTCTGGTTGGGTAACTATGGTAGGATGAAGACTATTCCACGCTTTAATTGTGCGGGAGAACTCCATGGAGCAGCCAGCATCTCTGGATAGAAGAAATTGGGTGACGTTTCCGGTAGAGACCCTTCTTTAGACTCCCTCTGGTTTTAGTGTTTTTAGTTTAATTTAAAGATACAGAGTGGAAACAGGCCCTTCGGCCCACCGAGTCCACGCTGACCACCGATCACCCATACTCTAGTTCTATCCCACACATTAGCGACATGAGTCAAGAGTGTTTTATTTTCTCACGTCCAAGTTAGAACAATGAGGCAACATCTATGGAGCGAAGGAATAGGCGACGTTTTGGGTCGAGACCCTTCTTCAGACTGATGTCCGGGAGTGGGGGCGGGAAAAAGAAAGGGGCGGAGACAGTAGGTTGTGGGAGAGCTGGGAATGGGAGGGGAAGGAGGGAGAAAGCAAGAACTACCTGAAATTGGAGAAGTCAATGTTCATACCGCTGGGGTGTAAACTACCCAAGCAAAGTGTGTGGTGCTGTTCCTCCAATTTGTGGTGAGCCTCACTCTGGCCATGGAGGGGGCCCGGGACAAAAACGTCGGATTTGGAATGGGAGAGGGAGTTGAAGTGCTGAGCCACTAGGAGATCAGGTTGGTTATTGCAAACTGATTGGAGGTGTTATGCAAAGCGATCGCCAACCCTGCGCTTGGTCTCGCTGAGGTTGATCATACGCTAAATAATCCAACCACATTTTTGTTTGGAAGTGGAATGAAATAATAGAAATTGCGTTCATTGCAACGTGTAAAAAGAGTTGAGATACTTTTGCTGCATGTCATTGTGATATATATCATGTCTTGATTGGTGAATATGTTTAGTTTGTGACTTTATTTGAAGCAGAAATAATATGTGATGCTTCATTGATCATAATTCCGACTGGTAACTATGCACTTTGTCCGAGCACATTATCGCACGCGTCATGCAAGCCGTCTTAAATGACCACCTAAACTGTCATTTGGCAACCTAAAAAGCTGCCTAGGGTGCCCAGCTGGCAACAGAGGAAAAACAAATAAGTAGTATCTTCGTATTCCCGGAGGATTAGCCAATTAACATTCCTCCAGTAGCATCCTGTGAAATATGTGCCTGACCTTCAGTTACACAATTTAGAAAATCAGTGGCATCAGGTGCATTATCCACCTGAGTCCATGTTTTCCTTGGACTAATGTGTGGCCATGAATGTGCATCACGGTTAAATGGTACATTGGATCACAGTGTCTGAGGAAGCACTCGAGCAGCTCAATGCACAAATTCAAAAGTTGCCATCAGAGTTCCCCATTCATCATTTCTTTGATGATAGACGGGGACAGTGACAAGGCAATTGTGCTTCCATCTGGCCTGCAAAAAATGTTCTGTAAACATCCAGTGATTGGCAATAATAATTAGAAGTTGGGTTAGGTCAAGGGGATTCCTGGAGCCATGCAACTATGGTTTCAACAAGCTGAGTGCACAGCTAATCTCATTGACTTTCTATATCAGGGTGTGTTATTCAGTATTCAGTTATTAAGCTGCATCTTTTTTTAAATAGTCAAATGTGTATATGTTCACATTACTTTCATGGAAGCTGAAATATGAAAGTCAAACAAATAAGAATGTTTAACAAATGAAAATACTTTAATCCTTTGTACTTTTAAGCAAGATAAAACAAAAGTACAAAGGTTAATTCAGGGATGGCGGGACTGTCATATGCTGAGAGAATGGAGCGGCTGGACTTGTATACTCTGGAGTTTGGAAGGATGAGAGGGTATCTTATTGAAACATATATGATTATTAAGGGTTTGGATACGCTAGAGGCAGGAAACATGTTCCCGATGTTGGAGGAGTCCAGAACCAGGGGTAAACAGTTTAAGAATAAAGGGTAAGCCATTTAGAACAGAGACGAGGAAACACTTTTTCTCACAGTGAGTTGTGAGTCTGTGGAATTCTCTGCCTCAGAGGGCAGTGGAGCCGGTTCTCTGGATACTTTCAGGATAGGGCTCTTAAAGATAGCGGAGTCAGGGGCTATGGGGAGAAGGCAGGAATGAGGTACTGATTGGGGATGATCAGCCATGATCACATTGAGTGGCAGTGCTGGCTCGAAGGGCCGAATGGCCTACTCCTGCACCTATTGTCTATTGTCTAAAACAATCACTATGTAGGTTTGCTTTTGAAAGCCAGACAATTATCAAATTGTATCATTTGCAAAATAATACAAATCAATAGCAAATTATATTAATAGAATGTTGAATCTGTGTCCCAAAAAGCAGACCTGACCTTCTTTGCTTATATGAAAACTCTAAGTTGCAATCAGAGATTGACCAATACAGTGGCTTTCTTGTCATTAGTGCTGCAAATCTGGGCCAAGATGATTCAATGGTCACATTTACCCACTAGATTTAATGCTATTAGAATGGATTTTTGGTTGTCATTTCCAAACAAGATCTCTGCCATTCAAAATCTAGATTTAACAGGAGTCTTTTTCAGCAGAAATTAATTAATATTAGATTTTTTTTAAACATTAGTGTTTTATTTTTTCTGTCTCTTTTAACTCTTTTAATCCAATCCTTCTATCCTAGTCTTTAAATTAAACGAATTGTGTTTACCACATAAATACTTACGGATGTATTAATGTTATATCACCGCGGTAATTTTTCAAAGAAGAATCGGATCTTGTTAAATGCAACTGAAGATAAGTTAATGTGTGTAGTTAAATTCAGGAGTGTGAAATGAAGTTGAGAGCTTTGGGAAACAGATGGTTTTCCCAGCTCCTCAGATTGATGGGGCACAGCAAGAGCATGTTATCACTATTCAAGTACAGTGGTTGCTGTAATAGTTGAATTATAAGAGGCTGCCAAGTTTGGACTCTGTGATATTTTACCAGTGATGCACCATGATCTATTGTGAAACCAGTAATAACTTCTGTCTAAAGAGAATTTAAACTGAGTGTTTCATTAATGATATAACAGCTTGGACTTTGTCTTTGGATTATTTGGAAGATTCACCTTGAATTCCATTATATATAACCAGAATACCATGAATGACTCCGTTTGCAACTTTGTAGAAGATTTTGGAAATGCATTTGTAACTTCTTCTCATTAACTGCAGATGTGTCTCAACTGCTTGCATTGGTCAAAATCCCATTCACCCTGAATCCCTGTGCCTGCTAACACACAAAAATTCTGCTCTCAATAGTTGCTTAATTTTAAGATTCTTGCTACCTGATCACTCGGATGTTTCATCCCTCTATGTCTCTGTCATAATCCCCAGACTTCCATCCATCTAAAATCCTCCTTTTGGATTATCTGATATTCTTTGTAACATCACAAAAAAAAAACAAATGACATTTCGTTCAAACCTAGGTTTGAATGACAGTAAATAGCATTCTATTCTATTCAATGATTTACTCTGCTGGAAAAAAAAGCTATATAAATGAAAAGAGTTGATGATACATGTGAAAGAGCTACGCAGCATGAAATCCTGTACATGATGGGATCTGATGTACATTTGAGATGTCATTGACTTTTTACATTACTACTGTTTGCTAATTTGATTTAATTATGCAATATATGTGAGTAGCATTTATTGAAATCTGGATAACATTAATGATATGTTCTCGTAGAAAATGTTTACAATCTGTCATGGCTGAAAACTTTCACTGCCTTAGCAGATGTATTCTGAAAACAAAAGAAAAGGAACATGACCAATATGTATTTATAAATACATTTAAAATTGGCATTTGTTGTTACAATCCTTAGGATCAGCTGTACTCCAGTGCACTGGGTGGGCCAATGGGCCTGTTTCCATGCTGTATGTCCAAACTAAACTAAAAACTGAACCCTGATTAGCTCAGGAAGATGCAGTTTAAACTGAGGAAAGTTATGACTTTATCTTACAGTCACAGCAAAGTAGAATTAGGTATGGTGGGAAGGTGTCAAATAAATAACACTTTAGGAGGATGCTTTGTCACTTATCCTTACTGATTGCCACTGACATTTTCGAATGGCGTGGCAAGCACTTCCTGGTCCTTGTCGACTCTTACTCCAACTGGTTCGAGGTTGACCAGCTGCGCTCCCTCACCTCTTCGGCCGTTATCGATAAGCTGCGCCGCCACTTCGCTAACTTCGGCTCCCCGGCCAGCCTGCAGTCGGACAACGGCAGCCAGTTCGCGAGCGCCGAGTTCCGAGCTTTCGCGTCCTGCTGGAACTTCCGCCACTACACCAGCAGCCCTGAGTACCTGCAGAGCAACGGTCTTGCCGAGCGTGCCGTCCGCAGTGCAAAGGACTTGCTGGAACATTGTCGCTTGTCTCATTCCGACTTTTACCTTGCCCTCCTTAACCTTCGCAACATCTCCCGCGACCCTGCCATGGGCTCCCCTGCTCAGCGGCTCATGTCTCGCACCACCAGGCCCCCGATCCCGGTGGCCCAGCGCTCCCTCATGCCCTCCGTCCTCAAACCCGCTGTTGTCCAGGAACGCATTGCCCTTAAGCACGAGGTCTAGAAGCGCTCCCATGATAGGTCCTGCCGCCCCCTTCCGCGCCTCTTCCCCGGTCAAGTCGTCCGCATGCAGTCCCCCTCCGGTCACTCCAGGCTCGCCACCGTCGTTGGCTCCGCGGGCTCGCCTAGGTCATATCTGGTTGACCATGCGTGTACAGTCTACCGCCGGTCCCGCCAACACCTGCGGCTCGTCAATGAGCCTCCACCACCGCCCGCGGACCCCTTTGTTCCTGCTGGGAGGGAGGATGGCGAGATGAGAACCCGGTCGGGACGTGTTGTCAAGCCGCCTGTCCGATATGGCGACTTCGCGTAACCGTGTATAGCGAATGAGACGTGGTCGCCCTGTCACTATCTTGTTGCTTTTGTTTCTAAGGGGAAGGATGTAGATGATATGTGCATGTACCTTTAACATAGTTACCTCACCACTACTAACCACTCCCCATATCACAGGTATAATTACAACCTCCCCACCCACTGTTCTCTCTCTGGTTCCCGTGACAGACCACGTACAGCTAGTGCTCATTGTAATGTTACAGAATGTTACAGTATGAATAAACTAAGTAAAGTTACAGTGTGTTGATGACACTTCTTTACAGTAGGTCAGGAAGAGAATGATCCAATTGCTAAGGGGGTGCTGAATCCTAAATCTAGGAGATTACAAATGAGTTGTTTGGAATTATGGTGTTGAATGTAAAGTTATTGTCAATAAACAAGGTGTCAATAGACAATAGGTACAGGAGTAGGCCACACGACCCTTCGAGCCAGCACCGCCATTCAATGTGATCATGGCTGATCATCCACAATCAGTACCCCGTTCCTAACGTGTCCAAGCCCTTAATAATCTTATATTTCAATAAGATGCCCTCTCATCCTTCTCGTCCTCGTTATACAGATGGTCTGAGGATGAATGTAGGACCAAGCCAATGGTGATTACCGTGGACTTATTGCAGTGATAGGTGAATTTCCCAGGATTAAGACTCTGGGATGCTGGAGTTGATGTGCACAATGTATATACAGGCTGACCTGCTGATTTCAGCATTTATTATTATATTTCAGTTACCATGGCCGCGAATATTTTGCTTTTGGACCCTTTAATGATATATGTTCTATAACACATCTGAAATTTTGATTACAATTTTGACTGGTAGCTTAAAATTAATGTATTATATTACTCAAAATGTATTAATTGAATTGTGTCAATTTTGCAATGATTTGATACATATGATCAACTTTACAATTTCCACAATTTTGGTAGAGAAAATGTGTTTGATAATTATCCACTGTTACCTCTGTTTTGCTGCTAATACATACATTTCAACATTTGTCTATTACACTTGCATGCTGTTGGCTTGTTAATATTTTATAGAAATTGTAACTTGTGTCTTTGTATGTTTCTTTTGTTAAGCATTGTGGACTAAATAATGTATTAACAAGACTGCTATTTGAGAATCCTCAAATGGAGAGATTACCATCAATAGCCCCAGAGGATTTTGCTGCAGGCAAACTTCAGTGACCACAGTAGTATTTTTCACAAATGTAATAAATCCAGCAGTTCTTTCTGGGGGACTCAAGAACGTTTATTATGCTTGTATGTAAAATAATATTTGGTGCGTTAGAGTCATATTTCCTATTTAGTCACAAAGAAAACTAATGCTTTCTCTAACTTCAGTTTTTAATTATTTCACTGACAAATGTGAGTAAAACCTAAGGCAAAATCAATAATTTTTGTAGGGTATTTGTAGCTAAATGAATAGGTTTTAAAGGAAATGAGATGTGATACTACAAATGCTGGAATCTGGAACAAATCCAATTTTGGATAACCCTTGTGTGTTCCCATCTCTTTCCTTCTGACCCATTCCCTTTTCGTACCATACCCTCACTTCCTAATTTCCTGTTCCTAACCCACATATTTTGCCCATTAGCTCACAACCCCTATCGGGTACCATCTGCCCTTCATCTCTCTGTTAATGGTTCTCATTATCATCTTCCTTACATCAGATTCAAGCACCTTTGTCATAGCTCTCCACCCTCGGGCAGCTGTCTCCACTCTCCCTCTCCCCTCGCACTACCTGGCTCCATCTGCCTTTTTTCCCTTGTCCGCTTCCACATATCACCCACCTGTCAATTCCCCCCCCCCCCCCCCCCCCGCCTCAACTTAAGCAAAGAGGAGATCCCCTGGCTTTGGAGTACAAAACAAAAAGCTACAGATGCTGGAAATCTGGCATTGAAATTTTTTTTGAAAAGGCTGGCTATATGCAGTAAGGCAGATAACATCCGTGGAGGGAAGGATGCGATACGATAAAACTTTATTTATCCCAAGAGGGAAATTGATGCAGGTATTGCTTCAGGTTTTTGACATTAATTGTAAAGTGTACTTCTCTCCCCACCTGATTAATATTTACCTAAATTACTTCATTTCTTTAATTTCTGACTTTACTTTGGCACAATTTAAGTGACTGCGGCACCTCCCGAGATGCAAGGAGACATTAAATGTAATTATTTTCACTACTGAAAGGAGCGTTTGAGAGATCTTATGAAAGATTCAAAACGAGCTTTAATAATCTTGCTCTAAATATTGATTGAGGAGAACGTCATTTAGACTGGCTGAGGAAAAGATATGAATTGCTCGTCTATCATTTGCCAAACTTTTAATTTAAAGAAAAAAACGAACCGTGAAGGAACTCAGCGGATCTGTCAAGGGTGTCAATTAAGGAAGATGTGAAATATAAAGCCAGAGGGAGGGATATGGGTAGAAGGGGACGGATGGACCCCTCAGCTGTGTTTCCTTGACTTTCCACAGTTCTGCTTTTGCTCCCCCTTCCACCAAACCACCCACAGATGTAACAAGGATAGAGGGAAATATGGGACTTGAGGACGGGAGATTAATGTGTGAAGTAGCTGAAAGGAGCAGGGTGACTGTATGGTGGGGCAAATTGGGTGGGATGGGATGAGTGAGTCAAGGAATTGCAGAGAGAGTCTTTCTCTCTGGAAAGAGGTGGGTACATGAAGATGTGGCTGGTGATGGGATCATGTTCATGTCTACTATTTGCAATTTGGTGAAGGTTTTGGACTCCTAATTTGAGGAAGGACATTCTTGCTATAAGCGAGTTCGGTATTCCGAAAAACGCAAGGAATCATGGGATTTGGCAAAGGTCACTCGCTGTACAAACTGTGTATAAATTCTTATCTTCAGGATTTATGTGTCAAAAATATATTTAATCTGAGGAACCGGGGTGCCAGGTAGCGGGGTGTAACAGTGAGAGAGGGGGCAGATGCGAGTGGGAGACGGGGAGAGCGAGCACACAGACCCGCGCCTCATCCGCAGCCTGGATCGAACCTGGATCCCCGGCGCCGCAAGCACTGCCGAACCGCCACTGGCCTGTTCAAGTTCAAATTTATTTGTCACATGCACCATACGATGCAGTGAAATGAATATGCCTTGCAGCGTTACAGTGAAATGAATTTACCATGCATCGTCCCCCGTCTCCCACTAGGCCATTTAGCACTGAGATTGTGAGCTATAGGGAGAGGTTGGGTCTCTATTCCATGGAGCGTGGCAGGATAAGGGGTGATCTTATAGAGGTATATAAGATCATGAGAGGAATAGATCAGGTAGATGCACAGAGTCTTTTGCCCAGAGTAAGGACATCGGTTCATGGTGAAGTGGAAAAGATTTAATAGGAATCCGAGGGGTAACTTTTTCAAAGGGTGGTGGGTGTATGGAACAAGCTGCCAGAGGAGGTGGTTGAGGCTGGGACTATCCCATCGTTTAAGAAACAGTTAGACAGGTACATGGATAGGAGAGGTTTGGAGGGATATGGACCAAGCGCAGGCAAATGGCACTAGTGTAGATGGGACATTGTTGGCCGGTGTGGACGAGTTGGACTGGGTTTCCACACTGTATCACTCTATGACGCTATGAGGAAAAACTTTTGCACCCAGAGAATTGTGATTCTGTGGAATTTTCTGCCACAGAAGGCAGTGGAGGCCAATTCACTGGATGTTTTCAAGAGAGAGTTAGATAGAGCTCTTCGGGCTAACTGCATCAAGGGATAAGGGGAGAAAGCAGGAACTGATTTAAGATGATCAGCCATGATCATATTGATTGGCGGTGTTGGCTCGAAGGGCCGAATGCCTTACTCCTACACCTATTTTCTATGTTTCTAAGAATTGTCAGAGAATGAGTTGTTGGATGTGGAGCCAAATGGGGCGAAGGACCAGGGGACCCCTATCCATGTTCCGTCTGGGGAGTGGAGAGCGAGAGTAGAACTGTGGTGCGGAGGCACGGCTGACGGCTGCATCCACAACATTTACTGAAGAAAGAGACCATCTCAGATGTTCCAGATTGGTAATACTCATTTGGCAGAATGTGGTAGGCATAAGAAATTGAAAGTAAGTGTTGGTATCCTTGCAAAAGAATGGGTGGGAGGAGGTGCAGTCAAGCTAGCTGTGGGATTCAGTGGTTTTACAGTCAACATCGATCCATAGTATGTCTTTTGTGGTGAACAGGGAGTTCCTGAAAGGGGAGAGAGGTATCCGAGGTAGTCCAAGTGAATTTGAGGGCAGGTTGGAAGTTGATAGTAAAGTTGATGAAATCAAGTTCTGTGCAGGGCACAGCCCCGATGCAGGGTGCAGCCCCGGTGCAGGGTGCAGCCCCGATGCAGTTACCGATGTGGCAGAGAATGAGTTGCAGATTACAGACACCACGGTGAAAGTAACAGTGGGATAACTTTTTGAAACTGTATCCATGCTATGCACCTGCAGCAACAGTTCCGTCCATAAAGGCTTGTCAGGAATTTGACCAGGCACCAAACGATAAGTAGACACAAAATGCTGGAGTAACTCAGCGGGACAGGCAGCATCTCTGGAGAGAAGGAATGGGTGACGTTTCGGGTCGAGACCCTTCTTCAGACTTCTCGACCTGAAACCTCACCCATTCCTTCTCTCCAGAAATGCTGCCTGTCATTCCAGCATTTTGTGTCTACCTTCGATTTAAACCAGCAACTGCAGTTCTTTCCTACACCCCGAAGAATCTGTGGCAGATCTGTGCACAGGATTAGTTTTGTGCCTGTATTTGAGGGCAGGTTCCAGGGGATGGCATTCCCACAAAGCTGCTGCTGCCCTGTTGCTGGAAATGGGAGATATTACTGGTTTGAAAGGTCTTGTGATGTTAGGGCTACATTCTTTTTAACTGATATTCTTCGTAATAATTGCATTAGCACTTTAAGATATATATGCATTTGTCTTCAAACTAAAATAGCTATCCAGTAGAGTGTATGCATGTTCAGCATCTTTTAGCTAACACAACTTTATTGGTTTATTATTGTCACATGAACAGAGATATGTGCAAAACATTGTTTGCGTGCTACCCAGTCAAATGAAACTATTCATGAGTACAATCAAGCCATACACATGTATAACAGGTAGAGCCTGATAGATTTAGATTTGGATTAGCAATGTAAGAGTGGAATGATTGTTGTGGATGATCGACTATCCTCTTCTGGGATCTGCACACAGGGAGTCGCCACGCTGCAGGCCATCGTGGAATATTGTCAGTCTTGTCATTTCAAATTTTCAGCAAATTCGTAGATGTGTAATAGTTTCTTGAACTTTAAGCTTTTATAATCTTAAATCAATGATTGTGTGTTTGGAAACTGAGAAGTGATGCCACAGATATAAAGACGTGACTTAAGAAAAAACATTATGCTTACAAATTTTTCCAGTGAAACTGGAATTTTATCTTTCTTGCACTTAAAAATGTATTAAAGCAAGAAGGAAAGTTAACTAACCCGTTCTTTCAACAGTAAACATTGATCATAAACAGGAAATGATAATGTAAAAATCAGAAAAGGGAATTGCTAGAAATCGGCAATAAATCAGAAAATAATATAATGTCTTCTCAGGAACATAACAACGAGAAAATAGCCACAAAAAGCTGGAGTAACTCAGCGGGACAGGCAGCATCTCTGGAGAGAAGGAATGGGTGACGTTTCGGGTCGAGACCCTTCTTCATACCTTGTCTAATTTAGTTAGTTAGAAAATAGATGTTGCTATTTTATGGATCAGATGGCAGGGTTACCAAGCATTTTCATCATTTCCAAAATATCCCATGCATTAATAAAGGATATATCATATTAACTACGTATTGTTTTTTTTTGTATTGGGGGCTGCAAACTACAAGCATTTAAACCTAAAGTTGAATAAGTAATGAGAAGTTGAACAAAAACGCTCATGCAGAGGGTGGTGAAGAGAATAGAGTGTTGAATTTTTATACATGACTGTGGAAACCTTTATTGGTATTCCATTCAAGAAGACTTCCACAATGTAGTATGAATCATGTTCAAAATGCTTGGTAGCATGAATCTCTAACAAGCCATGACCAATATGCACATTTTGTTCTGCTTCCTTAAATTGCTTGTGTTAACAAGAGTCCAGATGACGCATGTACTGATTCAGTGTACACTGATGAATAATTTACCACAGTAAGTATAACGTTTACACATCTAGACTTTATTTTTAATGGGCATTGTTGAAGTGTGAGTTCATGCCTTCATTGTTCTTGCAAGGGGAGCTTTTTATAATTGTGCTCATACTGTCCAGACTAAATTGTTCAAATTTGCTGGCTACCCAGACTTCTTTTATGTTGGGCAAAGCAAAAATGATGATGCACACCATTGTTGTTCTAGTGTTCTAGTTGGTGCCGTGATTTAAATTTCAGTGCCCTTCACTGTCACTGGATTTTAATGCTGGAACTTCCTATCCGAAAACACCATAGGAGTGGTTCACCAGAAAAACTGCAGCAGTTCATCACCACCTTCGTGAGAGTTGAAGGGGATGGTAATACAGCTGGCCTTGCCAAGATTGCCCAAGTCCAAAAAAATATTTTATTTTAAACTGAGACGACATGGCAGAATAGTGAATAAGTTACTAATTTAATACATTTGTGCTGAGCTTGTGTTGAAATCAATTTGCTGTATTCTGGTAACATTAGGATTTGGTGAGCAATCGATGGGTTCATGTTTAGGAATTGATCCACACTGTTCTTATCATGTTTGAGCAGGTCATTATACAGCAGTTTGTGTAAATCTCAAAGAGCAGTGACATCAAATGTCCATACCTGAAATGTTGCCTGTCCATGTCCTCCAAAGATGCTGCCTGAACCACTGAGTTACTCCTGCACTTTGTGTTCTACTCATAAAATACGGATTTGAGTGAAAAAATTACATTCTAAGATTGAGACGTATTCTAGCAAGGGCCTAATACTCTTGAACTAATTGGTCCATTTAATATTGAAGTGCATTATACCTCCTACACTGTATTGGTCTTAAAGTTTGGCTATTTAACAGACCAAAGAATACATTTGAATGAATGATGGTTAGATTAAAAAGTAATAATTTAATTACAGAATTTTACTGCAGACATTGGGTGTTGTTTTTTTTGGGGGGTTTTTAATCGAGAAAAGGAAAGAATGAAGAAAAAGAAGAAAGATGCAAAAGAAAGAGAAGAAAAGACCCCTGAACTACCAACGAAGTACAAGAAGAAAAAGGGGGAGAAAAAACGAAGATATGCCCCATTGTCCCCCCCTCCCCCCCCCCCCTCCACCCGCTCACCCATCCCAAGCATCGGTTTTAAATTTGTGTTCAACCATTCTGTTGTTGAAAAAATTCAGTAAAAGGAGACCATGTTTTGGAGAATTGGTCTACTTTATCAGCCAAAACAAACCTAATTCTTTCTAAATGTAGTGTCTCGGACATTTCAGTAATCCACATCTTCACTGTGGGAACTGTTATCTTTTTCCAGAATTTGAGTATGAGTTTTTTCGCAGTTATTAAGCCGTAGTCAAGGAAACATCTTTGAAATGTCGTTAACTTAGAGCAGGCCTAAAATTATTCGTTTTGTATCTGATTCCTGTTTAATTTTAAGTGTTTTAGAGCAGATATCGAATATTCCCATCCAGAAGTTTTGTATCTTTATACAGGAAGCAAAGGAATGGGTTAAGGTAGTTTCTTGGAGGTGACATTTATCACAGATAGGGGAGACAGTTGGGAAGATCTTATTCAATTTAGTCTTTAAATAGTATCGCCAATGCAATATTTTGAATTGTATCAGGGAATGCCTGACATTGAAAGAACAGTAATGTATGTATAGTAGGCTTTCCTCCCATATATCTTTTGAAATTGTTAAACCCAACTTGTCTTCCCATGCTCGCCTATACATCTCAGAAGGTGGGGTATCAACATTTAAGAGTGTTATAAATGTAAGATATCAACTTACTTGTATCGGCATGTCTATTCAGACAATCGTCTAATATATCTGGACCCATAAAAGGACAGTCTTGTGTATAGACATTGGTTGTTTATCAGGTATGATCCACAGATGACTTCTTCAAAGTCTGAAGAAGGGTCTCGACCCGAAAGGTCACCCATTCCTTCTCTCCAGAGATGCTGCCTGACCTGCTGTGTTACTGCAGCATTTTGTGTCCACAGATGACTTGTTGCCTTACCTAAGTAAACATTCCCAAATGAATCTAGATAATGCGCATTGACCTGCTGCAGGTAGCAATGCTTTCTAACTTGACCCAATATTCACAAACTCCTCTAGCACGGATCACTGGTTTAAAATCACTGGAGCCATGTGGGGCCATGATAAACAAACTAGTCATATAGCATGGAAACTGGCCATTCAGGACAACGTTGGCCAAAATGCCCCCAACTAAGCTAGTCCCATTTTCCCATGTTTGGCCCATATTCCTCTAAACCTTTCCTATCCATGTGCCTGTCAAAGTGTCTTTTAAATGCTTCAACTTTCAAACCTGCTTCAATGCTTCAACCTGCCTCATCTACCTCCTCTGGCAGCTTATTCCTTATACCGACCACCCTTTGAGGGGAAAGAATTGTCCCTCAGGTTTGTATTTGCTCTTGCCCCTATTAACAAAATTGCATGTCCTCTTGTTTTTGATCCACTGCGTTGGATAAAAGACTGTGCATTCACCCTATTTATTCCCTCGTGATTTTATACAGCTCTAAGATCACCCCTCAGCCCTCCCTCCAAGGAATAATGTCCTAGCCTGCCCAACCTCTCCCTATACCTCAGCTACTCGAGTATGGGGAGAAGGCAGGAACGGGGTACTTATTAGGGATGATCAGCCATGATCATATTGAACGGTGGTGCTGGCTCGAAGGGCTGAATGGCCTACTCCTGCACCTATTGTCTATTGTTTATTGTCTTAGCAACATCCTTGTAAATCTCTGCACTCTTTCCAGCTTCATAATATCCTTCCAATAACAGGGTGACCAGAGCTGAACACAGTACTCCAAGTGTGGCCTCATCAACGTCTTGTACAACTGTGCCAAAACTTCCCAACTTTAACCCAAAGCGTCAGCTATCCATGTTCTCCAGAGAAACTGCTGGACCTGCTGAGATACTTCACCACTTTGTGCCCTTTTATGTACCACAAGCCTTCTTGCCCTCCCTAGTCAGAGATGATCCAGTATAGAGTGCAGTTCAAACATTGCTTAACTTATTTACACACTACATCATCTCCCTGAGGAGCTTTGGCAGCATAAGTTTAAAATGAAAAATGATTTATTGTCTTGGAGTGTTCTATATCATTGGTAATAAACACCCCAGAGAATTATAGATACTAAGTCATTAAATTTAATTAATGTCAAAATAGATTTTTGAACTACAGGGAAATTGAGGGTTATGTGGATCAAGCTGGAGAGTGGCGTTCAAGGCAAAGTTCAAATCGGGCATGATCTTGCTAAATGGCAGAGTAGGCTCGAGGGGATCTGTTGCATTTTTCTGCTCCCATTCATGTTCTGTTCTGTTGAACATACATTTTAAACTGTGCTTGTTTTGTTTAATGTGCCATTATATTGACTTCTATGTACCATAGTTTTGCTCATAGCCATGTAAGCATAACTTTAAAAAAAATCTAATTTAAAAAGCTTTTGTACCAGAGTAATTCCGTATTGATCATATTGACTTGTAGACAACTGCAGAATAAAGCTGTGTTGTCCAATTTTAACAGAGAGGCTCTGCAATACTCTGTAATTCTTCATGCAAACAGATAAATTGAGGTAAACGATTTTATAGCGATGGCTTTGACATTTTATTACCATTATAGCTCTCTCATCCTATGTTCTGACCATACCCTTGTCTGTCTCTCCTTTTGCACACCCATTTTTTCACAACATCTTAGTCATTTTCTACGTTTTGTTAGTCCCTAACTTCATAACATAAAGGTCATACAGCATGGAATCGGGGCCTTTGGCCCAGTTTGTCCATGTTCTACAAAATTCCCATTCTAAGCTCGTCACATTTGTCCACATGTTTACTTTTTATAGCTTGGATATTATTCCTAAATCTGGGTCATAAAGAACTGAAGCACCAATGTTGAGCTCTTGGTTAAATCAGTCATCAATTCCTGCCAACTAAATATTTTTAAAATCTTTTTCTTTTCTTTCTCGCTCCAGACTACTTTCCTATAGTGCCGGATGGCACCCAAACCTCTACAATTATTTTTAAATGCCTGCTCTCCTTTTTGCTGAGTAAATCTTCCATGGAAAGGTATATAATGTGGCCACATTATGCTGGCTGGGCTTGTATATACATGCACATTTACAGTGTTATATGAAATGTATTTGCAGCTGAGAGATGCATTTTAATACTTGACAGCAGAACTGACTCAACTTCATACTGTGCCATCAGTTTAAGAGGAACGTGTGTTCAGGCTGTTATGAATAGTGAAATATTCTGAATTATCATATTTGACGTAAACGATAAGACAGAGTACATCTATCCAAAATGTATGTAGAATAAGGAGATGGAAAAGGGATTGCCTGGGGGAGAGCTGGCTGTGTCTAGTTTAGTTTAGAGATATAGTGCGGAAACAGGCCCTTTCGGCCCACCGGGTCCATGCCGACCGGCGATCCCCGCACATTAACATTATCCTATATCCACTAAGGACAATTTTTACATTTACCAAGCCAATTAACCTACAAATCTGTACATCTTTGGAGTGTGGGAGGAAACCAATCTGGGAGAAAACCCACGCAGGTCACGGGGAGAACGTACAAACTCCGTACAATCAGCACCCGTAGTCAGGATCGAACTTGGGTCTCTGGTGCTGCATTCGCTGCAAGGCAGCAACTCTACCACTACGCCTCCATGCCCATGACCATTTCACGACCATTTCAGTCATTCTTTATTGTTGGGCACTATTTATGAAGCTTTCCACAGTTATGCAGGGACCATTATGATAAACATCATAACTAAACTAAACAGGTGTTTTCCCAGTTGATCTCGAGAGAAGTTAACCGCTGTTTTTTTGCAGAAAGTGCGAATATTGGTGAGCTGTGGTATCTAAATCCACACATTATCGGATTAAGTTTCTGTTCGGCCAAACATTGGCAGCATCTGCTGTAATGAGATGTTTGATTGTTAAATCTATAATTTACAGCTTAGTTCATCATCTCTGAACAATGAATAGTGTTTATTTCAATGACTTGTTCTGGTGAAACAGAATAACTTGCCGTGGTAAAGTTTTAGCCGCATGATATTAAAGGGTTCAGAAGATGTCTAGATATCTTTTTAGCAAATGTTTGAAGGATCGTGGCAAGCTCTGGTTAAGATCAATTGGAAAATTATTAACTTTTGTTGAATTAGGCTGTTTCATTTTTCAATTGTACCTGATCTTAGAAGTCAGTATCTATGTTAATAATTTTTTTTTAATTGACTGCCCATAATTTGCAATTTATGATGAATGAATGTTTTTTTTCTGTGAACATTGAAGAAGTCTTTCTACAAGGATCTGGAGATCCCTGTGATGGAGAATGACCCTTCCTATTACGTTGAAGATTACTCGGTGATAGCAAACCAGTAAACTTGGTTCCCAATTATCTTGCGAAATATCTTCCTGAGTTTAAAAAATGTCAAAATATCATGAATATTTTCACAAATGTATAATATTACATACTTGAGTGTCAGATAATTGGTTGTTGTAATTGTGACTTTAAACACCATTTAAAACACAGTATTTAAGATCTTGAGTAACTTAAAACTCATGTATCAAATTAGGAGGCTTTCATGATCTTTTATAATGCTATGGTTATTTTTTTAAAGAACAGGTCGGCTTGGTTTATTGTCATACATTCTATGATGCAACAAAATTTCCTGTTCACACGAAGCTCAAAAAGTAAACAGTATATATGTACTTATGATAAATAGAATAATAAATATGACAATGAGTGCACAACAGCAGAAAGGTGTACATTTATAGTGCAATATGGAGTAGTGCAAAAGAATATTAAAGTACAAAACTGAGTTTAGAGTACAAGGCTGCACCTCCAGAGAGTGTGTGTAGAAGAGATGCTTGGTTCAGGGGTGCTGGGTGCTGAAAGCAGTGGGAAGAAAATGTTCTTAAGTCTGGACATCTGAGCTTTTAAGCTTCTGTATCTTCTCCTGGGAGATAGAAGACAGAACAGGGAATGGCCATGGTGCAGACATCCTTGATGATACTTCAAGATTTCCATATGCAATGCATCTTGAAGATGGATTGAATGGAAGGAAGTGATGCCCCTGTGATGGACTGGGCTGTTCTCCCCACTCTGCACGTTCAGGTGGTCAAGAACAGAACAGTTGCCATAGCAGGCTGAGATACAACTTATCAAAATATTTTCTATAGAAGCTCAAGAAAATTCTCCTGCGCATGCTGAATACTTGCAGATGCCCAGGACATTAAATACACTGATGCACTTTCTTCATCACATCATTAACTTGAAGGTACTATGTTAGGTTGTTAGTAAATGGATACCTAGGAACGTGAAGTTGTCAACCATCTCTACAGCACCTCTGGCCCCATAGCAGAAGTGAACATGTCGTGGGGCTGGAAACTGGAAACTTCATTTCAGATCATTGTTGTAGATCATTTTTGCATATGACAGCATAAGTATAAGTGCAGAATTGTGTGTAATCAGAGCTAGGCTACTGTTAGAGTTGTGCAAGCAATGCGAGACCCTCAAAATTTAATACTTTTCCATATCTTCTCCATATCTGCTAAATCATACGTCAAGGTTTTTAGCTTCATTCCAGAGATCAAGCACTTGGAAGACTTGTCAACATCGGGAGAGGGTGATACATTGTTCGAGTAGCCATCTCTTAATTAAGTTATTGAAGCCTTGTTCATCGTTATCTAGATCAAATGATTCCACAAATATTATTCCAATGAATACACATACTCGCCCAGTGCCCAAGCCGATAGTTCTGCACCAAAATAACAAACAGACAATTTGACTAGAAAGTCTGTTTAACTAATCATTGATTTTTTTCTCCTATAAATGATATTACCTCTGGAAATTGTGCCAAGAAAATAACTGGGTTAACTAATAAAATAGTTATTTTACGTGATTTAGTATTGTTTGTAATCTTATTTGAGAAGTGTAGCTACCACATTGTCTGCTGCATTCTGCAGCTTCTATATTGTACTGAGATTAGCTACGATACCAGCGAGTTTTGTCTTTACTCTAATGCATTGCCAAGGAAACTGAAAGCAAAAACAAAAGTTTAAATGCTTTGCTTTAACTTTCTGCTCTGTGGAGGGGGTGGGGGTTGTAAAACAGCTTGTATGGTACAATAAGAATAATTGTGTTTACCTAGCATTTTATCAATGTGTCGATTCACCAGATAAGCTGGTTTAGTTGGTATTGGTTAGGGGAAATTGATATGTCGCGTAAGAACTACCTGCTGTTTTGTTTGGGTAATGTCTTGCAGTTTTTCATGTCCATTTACCCATGTTAAACCTGACTCGTGCTAATAACCGAACAGCATTCCCTCTCTACTACAAGAGAGTATTAGCATTGATGTTTAAGGAATTTGTAGGATATATATTACATGCTAAGGGAAATTATTATTTTTCAGTTAATGAAATATTTTGACATATTTATAATTCTAGCAGGATTAAATACAGCATCCAGTTCTAGCACATTATGTTCCCACAACAAGGCAAATTGCCAAATTGTCTGTTTGTTATTTTGGTGCAGAACTATCGGCTAGGGCACTGGGCAAGTATGTGTATTCTTTGGAATAATGTTGGTGGAATCATTTGATCTAGATAACGATGAGCAAGACTTTAATTACTTTTTTAAGAGATGGCTAATCCAACAATGTATCACCTGATGTTGACAAGTCTTCCAAGTGCTTGGATCTCTGGAATGAAACTTAAAACCTCGATGTACGATTTTGCAATAGCTAGAGAAGATATGGAAAAGTATTAAATTTAAAGCCCTTGATTCTGATTTTAATTCGGCTTTATTTTGTATCGTAAACCCCCCCTGCCTGTGTTCACCTGTTACCTCCCCACACACTATCACCTATCCATTAATGCTGCCTGACTCGCTGACACTCCAGCACTTTGTGCCTTTTAAAGAAAATCAGTATTAGAAGGCATTTAATTGGGCCTGAAGACTAAACAAAGTCTGAATAGTTCATGCGTAGGAAAGAACTGCAGATGCTGTCCCGCTGAGTTACTCCAGCTTTTTGTGTCTGATTGGTTCATAACTGCTGTATTTTAAATATGGATGATGAAAACTCTGTATTTCAGTCAAGAATGTTGAACCCTGTATATCCAGCCATACAAAATTGGCTTCGGGCTGGATTGGAAATGTTCTTGGTTTAGATTAGTTGGTTTAAAAGTTTTTGTTTGTACTTTGTATGAGAAATTCCAAATCAGAAGGCCAACAAGTGAAATGTTTAAGGTATGGACATTTTTTTCTGTTTTGGCATATAGAGAAGCATAATTGTGATGGTAGTTAAATACATTACAACAAAATACCTTTCAAAAATGCCTGATTCTTGTAGGTTTAAATTCAATAAGAGCAATATTGCCGGCAGCCACTTATAGAGAATATTCAGATTAAGCTCTTATCCAATTGTAAAATAAACATTCAGCATTTAAAGTGATCATGAGATGAAGTATCACTGTTTTAAAACCTAATGTATATCACCCCAGAGACTCAGGGTAAAATAAATTTTGTCATTCTGTTTATCTGATGTTTCATAGTAATTGCTTGGCTACAATCACAGATATCAAGGAAAGCACCACTTGTGTTCTGTCTGTGCATGTCTACATACTTAAAACATTGAATGCTTTCTTAACGCCTCTTTGCCTAAGGTCTTGGGTAACTATTGACGTCATTTGTTTGGGATCAGCAGCATGTAACATAATGTTAACATAATGTTAATCAATGGGATTGTGATTGAAGGGTGTAGAGCCTGTCCCACCTAGGCGCGTCTCTTTAGGCGACTGCCAGGGACTAGTTTTAATGGAATTCACCTACGACACCTGGCGACAACCTTCGACAGCACCTACGACAACACGTATGACAGCAAAAATTGTCGCCACTGTCGCCTAAAAACTTTCAACATGTTGAAAATTTTGCGGCGATCGCAGGTAGTCGCCCAAAAAAATTGCCTAAGTGGGACAGGACAGGCCCATAAGCAATAGAGGGTTGTAATCAGTCGTGTTCCATGGGGATTACTGAAGGGATCTGTGTTTGTGGTGTATACGAATGGCTTTGAACATATAGATGGGTTTGTTAATGACCTTGCAGATGACACAAACATTGATGGGATTGCAGTTAGTGAAGAAAGCTGTATAAGGATACAGCAGGAAGTAGATCAGTTACAGGTATGTAAATGTATGTATGACAGATGGAGTTTAATCTGGGCATTCTGCTTTGATTCAAGTTTAATTGCCTGGGGGGGGGGGGGGGGGGGCTGCACAGTGTTAGAGTTGTTGCCTTACAATCCTGACCTTGGGTGCTGCCTTGTGGAGTTTGTACATTCTCCCTGTGACCACATGGGATTTCTCAGGGTGCTCCGGTTTCCTCCCACACTCCAAAGATGTACAGGTGTGTAGGTTAATTGGCTATGATAAAAATATGTAAATTGTCCCTAATGTGTAGGATAGTGCTAGTGTACAGAGTGCTCACTGGTCATAGAAACATAGAAAATTGGTGCAGGAGTAGGCCATTTGACCCTTCGAGCCAACATCGCCATTCAATATGATCATGGCTGATCATCCAAAATCAGTACCCTGTCCTGCTTTCTCCCCTTGATTCCTTTAGCCCTAAGAGCTATATCTAGCTCTCTCGACACAGACTCAGTGCGTCAAAGGGCCTGTTTCCACGCTGAGGAGGTCAATGTAAATGGAAAGGATACAGTTAATGCAGGGCCCTTAACAGCATTTATGTACGGAGGAACTTGGGGTCCAAGTCCATAACTCTCTAAAAGTAGCATCACAAGTAGATAGCGTGCTAAAGAAGACATTTGGCGCATTTGAATCAGGAAGTCACATTGCAGCTTTTTAAATCTTTGAGACTAGATTTGGGTATTGTGTGCAATTCTGGGAATCCCAATATAGGAATGATGTAGAGGCTTTGGAGAGAGCTTAAAAGAGGTTTACCAGGATGCTGTCTGTACGAGAGGGTATGAGCTGTAATGAGAGGTTGGAAAAACCTGGATTGGTTTCTCTGGGGTGTTGGAGGGTGAGGGGATGCTTCATAGAAGTTTGTAAAATTATGAGAGATGTTGATAGGGCAGATGGTCAGAATCTTTTTCCCAGGGTGGAAATATCAAATACTAGAGGTGACGGAAAGTTTAGAGTAGGTGTGTGGGGCAAGTTTTTCACACTGAGATTAGTGGGTGCTTGGAATGTGCTGTCAGGGGTGGTGGTGGAAGCAGATAAAATTGTTGCATTTAAAAGACCTTTAGATAGGCATATGAACGAATTGGTGCGAAATGGATCATCTACAGGCAGGATTGGTTTAATTTGACTTGTGTTTGGCACAGACATAGGCTGATGGAGCTGTTCTTGTGCGGTACTGTGCCAAACAAGAAGAGATATTACTTTATAACACAAAATTGAACTCCTAGTCAGTTTTTTCTCAGTCCTTGAATTCAATTAAGACTATGACAGTTGGATCAGACAAGAATAAGACTTCTAGGACATTGCATTCTTGAGAAGTGGTAGAATGCACCCATACAATTCCCCTGAAGAAGACACTGCTTCCCTTTGCTTTTGCTGTTGGCCAAATGTCTCCACAATTCTCCTGATTTATTCCTTCTGCCTTCCTGCCGGTTGCACACTAAGCTCTCACTGTGTCCCTACCTTTCTTGTTTGCCAAGGCATCCTGGTGAGGTTTTTCTGTGAACATATGAATTAGTTTCAAAGGTCTTTTATGTTGACGTGCACCAATTAAGGTACAGTGATATGCGATAATACGGGGTACTGATTGTGGATGATCAGCCATGATCACATTGAATGGTGGTGCTGGCTCGAAGGCCCGAATGGCCTACTCCTGCACCTATTGTCTATTGAATTACCATACAGCCTTACTAAAAAAGCAACAAGACACACAACTACATAAAAGCTAACATAAACATCCATCACAGTGGATTCCCCACATTCCTCACTGTAATGGAAGGCAAAGTCAAATCTTCTCCCCTCATTTTTCTCCCACGGTCGGGGCAGTCGAACCATCGGTCGGGGCGATCGAACCACCCGGAGTCGGCGGTCGAAGTCTCCGCGTCTGGGAGATCGAAGCTCCCACGTTGGGGCGGTCGAAGCTCCTGGGGCTTGGAGTTCCCGATGTCCGTCTCTGACCAGAGACTGCGTGCACCATGTTGTTCGAGTCCGCAGGGTCCCGCGGTATAGCTCAGAGGTAGGTCCCTGGCAAAGGGATCGCGAGCTCCACGATGTTGAAGTCCCGAAGACTCCAGCGGTGGAGCTCTCGAAATCAATCTCCATGCCAACTCCTCGAAGTTAGGCCGCAGTGCGGACAGGGATACGATATGGGAAAAAATTGCATCTCCGTCGAGGTAAGAGATTAGAAAAAGTTTCCCCCAACCCCATTAGAAGCTGAAACAGGTGACTGCAACCCCCCACCACCTCACCCAGCCATTGAATAATATGGGAACTGATCTGATCCCTCTCCAAATTCCACACTCCCTTTGACCCAAGGTCATCTTTCATCCCATTGTTTTTATTTGCCTCCTTTTTTTTTTTAAAGGAAGAACGTGATAGAACGTGCTTGCCCTGCTCTTAACTGAAGAAAAGGCTTCCAACTTTTCTATTAAGCTCCTCAAACAATAAATGATAACATTCTGCTAGCATTCCTAATTACTTGCAGTTCCTCCATACCAGCTTTTTGTGAATCATGCAATAACCCTGATCTATCTATATCAGAGGCCTGCAAGAGTTGCTATGCTTTTTTAATTTTTTCCATTTAAAATGTATAATTTCACATCACACTCCATTGCTCGATCATTCTCTCTGTTATTCCTTTTGTGGTCTCTTTAGGTCTCCGTCTTCTTGACTTTTCTGCCTATCTTTTACGTCATGTGCAAACTTTGCAGACTTGATTTCAGTACCTTCATCCTAATCATCATCATAGAATACAGAAACAGGTCCTTCAGCTGAACTCATCCATACTGACCAAGATATCCATCTAAGCTCATCCTATTTGCCCAGATTGGACCTACATCCCTATAAGGCTTTCCTATCCATGTACCTGTCCAAATGTTTTTAAAATGTTATTTGCATAACTTATAAATTATAAAATATTATAAAAAGTTATAAAATGTTAAGGCCACAGTTCCAATCTCCAGTACAATAGACAATAGGTGCAGGAGTAGGCCATTCGGCCTTTCGAGCCAGCACCGCCATTCAATGTGATCATGGCTGATCATTCCCAATCAGTACCCCGTTCCTGCCTTCTCCCCATATCCCCTGACTCTGCCATCTTTAAGAGCCCTATCTAGCTCTCTCTTGAAAGTATCCAGAGAACCGGCCTCCACCGCCCTCTGAGGCAGAGAATTCCACTGTCTCACGACTCTCTATGAGAAAAAGTGTTTCCTTGTCTCCGTTCTCGTGTGCTCATAGATCTACAGTGCTCGTAGATCTTGCCATTCAGATAAAATGGCATTATGTCTTCTCTTGATTTCCTGTCAGCCAGCCAACATCTATCCACACCAATAAGTTATACTTTACATCGACATTTTACTTCCCACACAAACCTTTGATGTAACACCTAATTAAATGCCTTCTGTAAATGTAAGGGCTGTATATTCACCAGTTCCCTTTTATCCACAGAAAATGCAATGCTTCTTTCAATAATTACAGATAAGTGGTCAAGCATAATTTCCTCTTCAAAAAAATATGTTAACAGTAAATAAAAACAAGGTAATAACAGCTAAGTTCCCTGCTATACGATCTGTACTAAAAGCCTTGAACATTTTGCCGATGACAATCAAACTGGCCCGTATTTTCCTCATTTTTGTCTTTCACATGTTATTTCCCAATATAATGGAAACGTCTCAGTGGCAGTCTAACTTGTCGATTTGGATTCCGATGACAGATCATCAAAGTGAAGCATTCACTCTCCACAGAATGTTCGGAGTATTTCCAGCATTTTCTGCTTTTATTATCTGTTGATCTGAATGAATGCTGGAATGATAACAAGATTTTTGAAAATGTATACACACTGTTCTGAGTTTCCCACCATCTGGAACCACAATTTTTGCTCCCTGCCAGCTTACAATGGTTAGGGACTAGACATTGTATTCTATTTCAGTTCCGAACACATCAAAATCAGTAATTAAGCTGCATTTGACAGAAATGTATATGCTTGTAATTAATAAATTAAGCATGTGTCATGCTTGCTATAAATAGAAAGAGCAGTGGGGGAAGAATGAAAGGCTTTGATGTATTGTATATCACTTGGTGCTTATTAAGACCCCCATAGCATGGAATTAATTCCATATTTGTAGTCTCAGTTCATTTTGCCCCTTCTGCACCCACTCCTCCCCATTCACCACTTCACACCTACTTAAAGCAAGATTGCAGTCTGAAAAGACTGGACCCTTCCCCACACACCCCTCTCCAATCACCACTTCACACCCAATTACCCACACCCTCCGTGCTGCACAATATCACTTCTCCATCATCAACAATAAAAATAGAGGCGGTGGAGAAGCTTTTCAGAAGACAGAAAAGCCGGAAATCTCCAGGACGGACAATGTTTCCCCCTCTACTCTCAAGCTCTGTGCCGAACAACTGGCACCGGTCTACACAGACATTTTCAACCAGTCCCTACAAACCTGTTCTGTCCCTGTCTGCTTCAAAGTCTCCACTATTGTCCCTGTACCCAAAAAGGCAAGAATTACTGGTCTTAATGACCACAGGCCTGTTGCACTGACCTCTGTAGTCATGAAGACCTTTGAAAGGCTTGTGCTGGCCAAGCTGAAAAATATCACGAACTGGACCCTCTGCAGTTTGCATATCGGGCCAATAGATCTGTGGATGACGCAGTCAACCTGGACCTGCACTTCATCCTCCAGCACCTTGACCGCCAGGGGACCTATGCGAGGATTTTGTTTGTTGATTTTAGCTCTGCATTCAACACCATTGTGCCAGAGCTACTACACTCCAAACTTTCCGAGTTGACTGTGCCTGAACCCCTCTGTTGGTGGATCACCAGCTTCCTGACCGACAGGAAGCAGCATGTGAGGCTGGGAAAGCACATCTCGGACCCGCAAACGCTCAGCATAGGAGCACCACATGGTTGTGTACTCTCCCCTCTCCTCTACTCTCTCTACACCAATGACTGCACCTCCACAGACACCTCTGTCAAGCTTCTCAAGTTTGCGGACGACACAACCCTGATTGGACTGATCCAGGATGGGGAGGATTCTGCCTACAGGCAGGAAGTGTCACAGCTGGAGTCCTGGTGCCATCGCAACAACCTGGAGCTCAATGCTCTTACGACAGTGGAATTGATTGTAGACTTTAGGAGAGCTCCCCCTCCCCTCACCATCAACAACACCACAGTCACATCTGTGGAATCTTTTAAGTTCCTGGGAACCATCATCTCCAAGGACCTTAAGTGGGGGGCTACCATCGACTCCACAGTCAAAAAGGCACAACAGAGGATGTACTTCCTGCAGCAGCTGACGAAGCACAATCTGCCACAGGCACTGATGGTCCAATTCTATACGGCCGTCGTAGAGTCTGTCCTCACCTTCTCCATCATGGTTTGGCTCAGCCACCAAGCACGACATTCGAAGGCTGCAGCGAATCGTCTGATCAGCTGAGAAGGTTGTTGGCTGCAACTTTCCCTCCATTGACGAACTGTACACGGGCCAGGGCCAGGAAGCAAGCGGGTAAGATCATCTCTGACCCCTCTCACTCTGGCCACAAGCTCTTTGAATCACTTCCCTCTGGAAGGCGATTCCGGACTGTCAAATCTGCCACAGCCAGACATAAAAACAGCTTTTTTTCCACGAGTAGTAGCTCTACTCAATAACCAAAAATTTGTAGCCTCCTTTTGCTCTGGTATTTTATTTAATTCACATTTTTAATCAATAATGTTTTATTATTAATGCTTAATGTTTTATGTATCATTCTTAACTGTCACTATGTCATGTTGTCACTTGCGGGCGGACACCAAGGCAAATTTCTTGTATGTGAATACTTGGCCAATAAACCTATTCAATACTTTATTCAATTTTGGGTATCTTCCTCCCTTTTGAATTCCTGATAACATTAATCCACAACAGCCTGCCTGTATTCAGTGGCCCATTCTTCTGTCAAACTGGCTATCAATACCCATTATTTCAGCTACATGAAGTATGTCATGCTGGAAACAATCCTGCCCACACACGTTTGTTTCCAGTTAGTTTCTAGATAATGATCAGGAGAAGGAGTTTGCCGAATCTTGTGTTAACCTCGGGCAGGGCTGCCAAGGCCAGCTGTGACTGCTGTTCTAACTTGTGTGGACTAATTGTAATCAAGGATTTAACCTCAGGGCTGCCTAGTCTGAGTGGTCCACATAATCGCCAAGCTAGCAGGTTTCTTTTGTTAATCTCCTTGTTCTGTTATAGTTATATCTCTGTTGGTAGATGAGTTATGTAATCACTTTTTTCACCCAAGTTTATATTAAAATGATAAATTGTATTCTTTACAAACATAACCTTTAAGTAGCAGATGTGTTACTAAATCCAATGTAGGACTGTAACTGAAGAGGAAATGTTAGGAGTGCTGTATTGAGACCAAAAAGTACCACAAGCTTAGTACAGAACTTCTCTTTTACCATTTTGCTAATTTCTAAAGATGTGAAAGAGTAATAAAACTTGAGTGCATTGAAACCATAACTGGATTGTTGCACCATCACTGTGCATAATACACATTTAGTCTAAATTGGGCATGAAAGTGAGTGGTATATAAAATAAGGGATGTAAGTAAGGTGGATGGTCATAGTCTTTTTTTAGCTAGGGGTGATGAGTCTTAAGCTAGAGGGTATAGATTTAACATAAGAGGGAAAAGGGGACCTGAGGGATAAGTTCACCACACAAAAGGTGGTAGCTGCCATAGGAAGCTATTGAGGCACATGTAATTACAGCATGTTTAACACATTTGGACAGGTACATTAATAGTAAAAAGTTAATGGAACCAGATGAGATAACCATATTGGTTGACATGGATGTTGGGCAGAAGGTCTGTTTCTGTGCTGTGCGACTCTATGATTCGGTGATCAAAGGTTTGGAGGAGGAAGTTTCACTTCGATTTTCCTGAAAGGCAGCTTGGATCTGTTTTATATAAACGGAGGATTCATCATCAGTACAATGCAGTTTGTCTTAGCACTGTGGAGAAACAAGGAACTGCAGATGTTGGTTTACTAAAGAGACAGTGCTGGACAAAGATCTTATAGCGCTCCGCTATAAGATCTTTGGTGCTGGAGTTGCTCTACATGTCAGGTAGCATCTCAGGAGAGCGATGGAAAAATAGTGTGTAGGAAGGAACTGCAAATGCTGGTTTACACTGAAGGTAGACACAAAATGCTGCAGTAACTCAGTGGGACAGGCAGCATCTCTGGAGAGAAGGAATGGGTGACATTCCGGTGATCCACAAATATAGTTGCTAACTAGATGGTAAGATTTTTTTAAACTTTAGGGTTTTTTTCACCAACTTCTGGTTTGTATATTTGTTGAAGAAAACACAGAGTTTAAAAACAGTAGACTATTCAGCCTAGTAAACCTATTCTGCCAGTAAATTAGATTGAGCCTGATCATCCTCTCAATTCTGGTTAATTGCCTTATTTCCATATCCATAACAGGTCTTTCAATCCCAGTTACCTTCAACAGTTTTATTTCTGAGAAGAAAAATGTAGATTTTTACTGCTGTTTGTGGAAAGACATATTTTTCCATCCCTGATCTAAACATTTAAGTTTGAAGGCTTTTAATTGAGTGTGTGCGGGGAGGAGCTGTATTTTTAGTCTTTAGCTTTAAGATTTTTGAAATAAGTTTCACAAATCATGACTGATTTTGAATTGGCATTCACAAACATTCGTTTTAACATTGATACTTTGTCACTGGGGACTTCCTGAGGGAAGAACCTCATTGGGTGTAAAATCCTTTGTCAAAGCAGTCAGCCACTCATGCTGTGAAAGGCTCATAATGATCCTGCACCACATTCATCAACTGGAAACCTGCAGATTGAGCCCTGGGTCACATTGTAAGGATCTTTTAGGTCGCAGGGAGCAAATGGCTGACTTCAGAGTTTAGGAAAGTCTGCCATTATAAGTTGATTCCTATGAAGTTCCCTATTCACAAGCAAAAACCAAAGTGCCGGATGAACTCAGCGGATCATGCAGTATCTGTGGAGGCAAATGAACAGATGACCTTTTAGGTTGGGTCTGTCTTCAGACTGACGTGCTGAGTTGCTCCAGCTGATTGTTTAACGCTAGAGTCCAGCGTCTGTAGTCTTTGATTCGTACAGTTGTCAAGGGTTATAGGAAGAAGGCGGGGGAATGCGGTTAGAAACATAGAAAACGGGTGCAGGAGTAGGCCATTTGGCACTACGAGCCAGCACCGCCATTCAATATGATAATGGGTGATCATCCAAAATCAGCACCCCGTTCTGGCTTTTTTCCCATATCCCTTGATTCCCTTGGCCCTAAGAGCTAAATCTAACTCTCTCATGAAACTTTGAGATTGAATGGCGAGGTAGACTTGATGGGCCGAAAGGCCTAATTCTGCTACTATCACTTATGAACTTTTGTGTCTACATTTTCTTTTCCGTAGTGTCTGTTCCCATAAATCCCAAACATTTAATTGGTTTCTTAGAAACGATTTGCACTGTTTTGTCTCTCCCCCTATCCTAACAATAGGAGCATCACAACAACCGATGCTGCTAAAAAATGTTCTTTTTTTTGTTTAACATCAGAGGTTGTTCAAATGTAACAAAGGCTTATGAGTTGACGATAATTGAGTGGAAGTGATCCAATTTTGACTTATTCAGCAGTTGGCATCCGGCGTGGAACTAATCTAAATTTATGCCTTCCCATGTATTAAAAATTCAAGTTATAACAAAGCTGGTGGATGATTCGGGTAATTCAGATAAAGCACAGATTTCTCTATTAGCATTGCATGTGTGATTCCCAGTGATTGCTGTCCTTGATAATAGCGAGTTTTTATTTTAGTGCCAAATTTGGGCTACTCTCAAAGTGCAGCTGCCAGAGCTCATCTTTTTATGGCACATTAGTAAGGGTGTCAGGGGTTATGGGGAGAAGGCAGGAGAATGGAGTTGAGAGCGAAAGATAGATCAGCCATGGTTGAATGGCAAGGTAGACGATGGGCCGAATGGCTTAATTCTGCTCCTAGAACCTATGACCATGAAAAATAGCAGAGTTCTGATTTAAACACCTGCAGTTTCTGCCTTCCCCCTGTTATTACCTCAGAATGAAAGGATTGATACACCTTGTAATTATTTGGGATTGAAAGGTGCATCGGGATGTACCTGCTTCCTTCCAGCTCCATGCAATGTTTCTAAGGTATGGAAACTCAACATTTTCAGAGGTCAGGGGAGGTAAATTAATTTTTTGAAATGAACATCTGAGAGAGTGTGGAAAATTAATCATTTTGAGTTGCTTTGTGATTATAATAAATTACTTGGTGATTATAATTGGTGTGAATGAAACCAAGTGGATTAGTATCCAGTGTAACAGTTTTCTTACACAGGAATGCTCAATGATATTATTCAGCATGTGTAAATCTCTGCAAATACTTTCATTAGACGTTAATGCCTGTGTTCTCCGTAAATTGGTATTTTTCAGTAGCTAACTGCCTAGGTACAACAACAACATTTGGAAATTTCTGCTAATGCTGGTAATGCTAACGGTAGGTATAAAAAGCAACAATTTTTTTCATCATGAGTTTTTTTTACTCGTGGACATTTTTTGCAGTGATGAAAAAACATCACGAGTTACCGGATGTCACGAGTACCTACCATTAGCATTACGAGCCGCTATGAGACATCCACGAACTCCTACGGACCCGCTACGGACATTCTCCGAGTTCGAATCAGAGGAAAACTCGGGAGAACTCTTGAATTACCTCGTACAGTGGGACAGGGGCTTAACATTTAATTCAATTTAAGATACATTCTAAAGTATCGGATAATGCTATATTAAATGTTTGTATTAACACATGATTTGAAGTATAATAATAATAATAATATCTTTTATTATTGGTGTATGAAAGTTTGTTAATTGTGTAACACTTGAATCATATTTTGAATTGTGAGATGATGCATTTATGGCGATCTACATAGGTACAACCTGATTTTATCACACAATCAAGGTACAGGTTTAATATTATCTCTATCTTTAATACCATATGTGTGACTTCTGGGTAAATGTTTTCCCCTATTTAAAACATTTTTGTTTCTCACTTAATTTTGTTTGTTAATAGTTCAATTTTAACAAAGTGTAAATTGAACAGGTGAAGGATCATATGCATTAAAAACTAGTGCACAAATTATACTTTTAATCTGCAAATCAATTCAGGTCTGTGCTGTATAATTGTAGTAATTGATTTAATCAGATTTTTGTCCGGTAAGTCATAATGAACCAAAATGATGCTGTACCTTATACACACTACTTCATCACTCAAGATATTCTCCAGAATTTACTGAATGCAAGTATTGAAACATAATCTGACAGGTTAATTAAAAACTTGCCATACAATTCCACCTATTCACAACTCTCTGGGTGAAAACGTTTTTCCTCATCTCCGTTCAAAATGGCCTACTCCTTATTCTTAAACTGTGGCCCCTGGTTCTGGGCTCCCCCAACATCGAGAACATGTTCCGTGCCTCTAGCATGTCCATCCCTTAATAATCTTATGTTTCAATAAGATACCCTCTCATCCTTCTAAATTCCAGTGTATACAAGACCAGTGTGGTAGTGGGCAGGTGCTATAGACCTGCACGGAAAGGTAGATGCTCCCGCCCACACGAGTCTGGGCAGATGGGGCTTGTCAGCCTGGGAAGGAGCCCATCTAGGAGAGGGAAAACTCTGATTTAAAACCTCCCCTGCCATATCCAGTCTTAGGAAAGGCTCCAGGAGTAAACCTCAAGAAATATCCGGAGTCGGAGTCCCAATGGCAGTTTGTCGTTGTCTACGACCTCGCTCTGGCAGGATACAGAGGCACTGTCTGTCATCACCATCGATGACTGCAAACTCAATGCCGTCCATCAGTTCACGTACCTCGGCTCCACCATCACTGATAACCTCTCCTTGATTGACAATCAAGAGGACCAGGAAGGCAGCTCCAACTCTCGCTCGCCTCACAACTCGAGTGTGGACCAACCCAAAGCTGCAGTGAAGACAAAGATAGCAGTCTACAACTCCTGTGTCAACAGCACGCTGCTGTACGGCAGTGAGACATGGACTACATATGCCAGGCAGGAGAGAAGACTCAACACCTTCCATCTGAGAAGCATCCGCCATATCCTGGGCATATCCTGGCAAGACAGAGTGTCCAACGCCGAGATCCTGTCTCGCGCTGGCCTTCCCAGTATGTACACTCTACTCAGGCAGCGTAGACTGCGGTGGCTGGGCCATGTCCACGGTATAGAGGATGGCCGTATTCAAAATACATCCTCTATGGAGAGCTGACATCTGGGAGGAGAACCATCGGCCACTCCCAGCTACGTTACAAGGATGTCTGCAAGAGAGATATGAAGGCGCTCGACATCGATGTGGAGCCCTGGGAGAGCCTTACAGCTGACCGCACGAGGTGGAGAGGTACCTGAACCAACATCGCAAATCGGGGGAAGAGAAACTGTTGAACGCAGCGGCAGACAAGTGGGACACGCAGAAAGGAGCGCAGCAACTTCAACAAACCAGAGACCACACACACGTGTGACCTTTGCCACAGAAACTGTCACTCCCGCATTGGTCTCTTCAGCCACAAGCGAGGCTGCTCTAGCCGAGGTTTGGAGCAAGCAGCCAACAAATAGGATGCATCACCCATGGTCAGCCATGCCCGAGGGGGGCCTACTACAAGCCCTACAATGTAATTTCTTCCCTAATGCGCTTAAATGTTGCTAGACATTATATGCAAGAATAGGGTTTGAAACCATATCTTTGTGCCACGAGGCAAGAATTCTACTTACTCGGCTCCACTGACACACACAGTGTATTTACCATTCATTCAAAATATGATGTTGCGTTTATAAATGAATCGCGGCATTAAGTTAACATTTAATCCATAATGCAGGTTTTCGATTAAAAAGAAAATGTTCCAATTATTGTATATATTCCACATTATGTGATAGTTTTTTTAAAAATTAAATCATCTTGAGTGTTGAAGATGACAGCAGGCAACTCCTTACATATTAAATTCCCCTGGTATTATCATGCATTTACAGGCAAGGGCAAGTTTCATGCTTGCCAAAAGGATTTTCCCCCATAATGTTTATAACTGCTTTGTCAGTGGTGAAGCAGACAACATCATCCTCTTAGCTCTCGCAAATTGTTTTTATAGATATTTTTAAATCATCCCTTACTGTGTCATGAGATGGCTGTGTTCTATACATATATTAGCTGATGACTGTTTTTCCTGGCTGTGGTCTATGTATTGACTTGGCTGAAAACAGTCTATGAATTGAGGGAAAACACACCGACTATCAACTTGTCACCCAGTAATTTAAGTGGCACATTCACTTTTATATTCATTCATTTTGCAGTAGCAGGGCGAAAGGCATAGTACAGTTGCATTGGCGGAGTTGCATTCACTCCTGCTGTGCAATGAAAGACCATTTTTCTCTATAACATTGCACTAAGACAAGCAGCCACTGCAATTCATGGCAAAAACTTCTCCTGTTGCTTTAAAGTAACAAAGAAGTTATTGTGCAAGACAAATACTCTTAACAGGGCAGTGTGTGAAGAATAGTTTGATGTAGTGAAAAAAGTCACTAACAAATAGTACATCTATATTCTAAAATATTTTAAACATCAATTTATTATTTTGTTTCAGTTGATGTATTTGTAACGACCTTGACAGGATGGAAGTTCAAAACCAAGTGGTTTTTGTATTGAGATTTTGATCAGAAAGAGTTGGCAGCAGCTCACATTTTTTTTCCCGACAATAAATATGCATTAAGACCAGGCTCACTATAGTCTTTACTTTGCATTTCCCTCCCATAGTATGCCCACAGTTGGACTTGCCCTTTGTCGAGGCTATGCATTCAGGGCCAGTCAAAGGGCAGTGCAGTCTGTGAGTAGAAACTCACTAGACCTTCAGCAGTGCAAACTGAAACCTTAACCTGGACCAGGCTTTTCAACTTTCTCTAAATGGCTCTGATCGGAGGCACTCAAAAGCAGCTGAAATATATCTCAATAATTTAAAATGATTTTAACATTTGTCAAAAACAGATTTAAGTGATCCAAATTATACCTGTTATTATATAAAATGAAGAAAACAAAACATCATTATGTGCAGCTCAGTAATCCCATTCACATGTATAAGCTGTATTAGTGGTACCAGTTACAGTGGTTGCAATGCTGAGTAGCCAGTCCAGGGTCCAATGAGAGGCCAATTATGCCTGCATCTGACCTCTATCAAATTATGTCTATCTGTGATGAAGTATATAAATACAGGCGGCGGCAATACCTGCTTATGTGAGCTGGATCTGGGAAGTGCTTCTTTACAAAGGCATCAATTATATATACTGGCCATTATGTCACATTGAGCTTGATTGTAATCAGATTCAGATTCAGATTCAAACTTTATTGTCATTGTGCAGTGTACAGTACAGAGACAACGAAAAGCAGTTAGCATCTCCCTAGAAGAGCGACATAGAATATGAGCAATGAGCAATAAATAAATATATTTACGTGCATTCAGTCATAGTAGTGCAATTATTTTTTCCTGGTGGGAGGAGTGTCCGGGGGGGGGGGGGGTGGTTGGAAATCACCGAGGTACATTGTTGAGTAATGTAACAGCTGCAGGGAAGAAGCTGTTCCTGGACCTGCTGGTCCGGCAACGGAGAGACCTGTAGCGCCTCCCGGATGGTAGGAGGATAAACAGTCTGTGGTTGGGGTGAGAGCAGTCCTTGACGATGCTGAGTGCCCTTCGCAGGCAATGCTTGCTTTGGACAGACTCAATCGAGGGGAGTGAGGAACCGGTGATGCGTTGGGCAATTTTCACCACCCTCTGCAGTGCTTTCCGGTCGGAGACAGAGCAGTTGCCATACCATACTGTGATACAGTTGGAAAGGATGCTCTCGATGGTGCAGCGGTAGAAGTTCACCAGAATCTGAGGAGACAGATGGACCTTTCATTGAAGCTTTCCTTTCATTTAAAAAAAAAATCAGGCAAAGATTAACTTGCATTTTTTTGTTCTGCAGTCTGGTTCAAATAGCTATATGTTGCATTCAATGGTCTTTTTCAAATTGGCAGCATCTAGTGATTTATACAGTCCATTAACTCCTTGCATCTGTTAACTTGTACTGTTGCTAGTCTTAAAAAGGTAATAGAAACATAGAAGCATAGAAAATAGGTGCAGGAGGAAGCCATTCAGCCCTTCGAGCCAGCACTGCCATTCATTGTGATCATGGCTGATCGTCCCCAATCAATAACCTGCCTTCTCCCCATATCCCTTGATTCCACTAGCCCCTAGGGCTTTATCTAACTCTCTCTTAAATCCATCCAGTGATTTGGCCTCCACTGCCCTCTGTGGCAGGGAATTCCACAAATTCACAACTCTCTGGGTGAAAATGTTTTTTCTCACCTCAGTCTTAAATGGCCTCTCCTTTATTCTAAGACTGTGTCCCCTGGTTCTGCTCGCCCAACATTGGGAACATTTTTCCTGCATCTAGCTTGACCAGTCCTTTTATAATTTTATATGTTTCTATAAGATCCCTCCTCATCCTTCTAAACTCCAGTGAATACAAGCCTAGTCTTTTCAATCTTTCCTCATATGACAGTCCCGCCATCCCAGGGATCAATCTCATGAACCTATGCTGCACTGCCTCAATCGCAAGAATGTCCTTCCTCAATCTAAACGGGACTATCATTTTGTCAGGTGTTACATTTTTAATTCAAGATATGTATATATATGTATATTGGTTTCTAGGTTGAAGTTTTATGGCAAGCTTTGTTCCTGCAATAACAATCTAAAATGGCTCCCTTGGTCCAATTGAAATGGTCTATTATCAGTTGCTAGGAAACATTTGTGCTGCAACAGCTACCGTTTGTTGCATAAACTATGTTTTGCTAAAATTATCTTTTTTCAGTGCCAATTCAAAATGCTTGGAGGATGGTGGGGTGAAGAAGGTCTTGTATTCTAATGTCCCTTAGTATTCTGGTTCATCAACTACACCCGAGGAAGAGATCAGCTCTACATGCATGCTCTACAAAATCCATACCCACCACTCTCCCCCAATCATCTCGCCCTTCCTTTCCTTCCACGCTGCATGAGAAATAGTTGCAGATCAAGATACATAACCCCAACGCAAATTCAGCAACTCCTCACCTCTCATATTTTCCTCTCTCAGCCACTTGGGTAGAAGCTTGCTGTTTGAAATCTTGCCTTCTTGTTGGAAAAAAACATTGTCGCAAAGTTCATACCCCAATCAGCAGTTTTCTTGACATCAATAGAACAGAATGTTGGAGACAAAGAACTTTACACTGATGCTACTATCTAATAAAATGTATTGTACTACTTTGTAGCATGTTTACAGCTGCATATCAGGAATTGATTATAAGGCATATCCCCTTCAACTGCAGCCCTTAACTATGTCTTTGTCACGTCCTGACTCAAGTGTCATATGCTCTTTCGTGCAGCATGCTACAGGGCTCTCGCTTAACTTTTTTCCCTGTTGCCAGCCGGGCAACCTTGGCAGCTTTTTAAGTTGCCAAATGACAGTTTAGGTGGTCATTTAAGATGTTTTGCATGACGCGTGCGATAATGTGCTCGGACGAAGTGCGTAGTTACCAGTCAGAATTATACTCAATGAAGCATTCACATATTATTTCTGCTTCAAATAAAGTCACAAACTAAACATTCACCAATCAAGACATGATATATCCCACAATGACATGCAGCAAAATTATAAGGCAGTATCTCAATTCTTTTTACACATTGCAATTAATGCAATTTCTATTAGTTCTTTCCACTTCTAAACAAAAATGTGTTTGGATTATTCAGCGTATGATCAACCTGTGTCAATAAATCCTGGACCATGATAACGTATATGCGTACATATAGTTGTGAATGTTGCTCATTAAATAACTGATATTCCATATTAAGAGCATTGATTTGTCATTAAAATGAATTCTGTAATAACGTGTCAATGGTGGCAGTGACAATCGAACACTGCGGTTTTAATGTTTCACGTGTTCACAATTTAATTAATCCATGTTTATGGATTAAAACAAATAATAACATTGGGCATTAAAACATATTTCATATTTGATTGCATTCCGTAATCAAACATAGTCAATGTTCGCTCTGAAGACATTTCCAGGACAATAGGGTCAGGGAGGGGTGTGTGTGTGAATCAGTGCGGGGTGGATAGATGGCAGGGGGGGAGGGGGGTTAGAAGGCAGTCGGTGCAGAATGGATGGATTGAGGCAGGTGAATTAGCACGTGTTGGTTGGAGTAGGTAAAATTGTGAGGGGAGAGCACGGGGGATGTCAGTGGTGTTGAATGGGGGGGTTCAGTACGGGATGGATGGGGGTAGACAAAAGTGCTGGAGAAACTCAGCGGGTGAGGCAGCATCTATGGAGCGAAGGAAATAAGCAAAGTTTCGGGTCGAGACCCTTCTTCAGATAGTTCCCCCCATTCTTCTTGAATGGGAGGATCAGTACAGGATGGATGGGGGGGGGGGGGGGGAGATCAGCGCAGGATGAATGGGGGGGGGGTCAGTACAGTGTGGATCGGAGGGTCTGTGCAGGATGAATGGGGGATCACTACAGGATGAATGAGGGGAAGGTGCAGGGTAAATGGAGGGTGGGTCAGTACGGGATGAATGCGTGGATTAGTACAGGATGGATGGGGGATCAGTACAGGATGGATGGAGGAGAAGTGCAGGATGGATGGGAAAGGGGTAAGTACAGGGTGAATTGAGGAACCAGTGCAGGATGGATGGGGGGGGGGGGGGTGGCAGGAGAATCAATGCGAGGTGGATAGGGTGATCAGCGCAGGATGAATAGAGTGGGGGGGGGGGGTGGGAGATGGGGAGGGGAGCACAGGGGATGTCAGTGAGGACTGAATAGAGGCGGGAATGGGGATCAGTGCTGGATGTAGAGGAGGGGTCCCAGGATAAGGGGGGGGGGGGGTGGAGGTGGAGGGGGCGTACGAGAGAGAGAGAGAGAGAGAGAGGGGGGGCGAGGTGGGGAGGAAGGAGGGTCAGCGCTCCTCGGACAACATCGCCCCGCTGCCTTGGCCGTTGGGAACTCCTCGCCACTGCCTCCCTCCTCCGCCAGCCAACAGCAAGGTGCGGGGCCGAGCGGTGCAGCTCAAAGATCCTATAGCTATAGTATCTATGGTGCAGGTGCTTCAGAAGTGTCGGTGCAAATGACGGGCCCTGAACAGCGGCAGCAGCGGCCCCATCTCCTCCTCCTCCTCCCGCACCCTGCCCGCCCGCCCTGATAAGGGCCTCTGCTTGCAAACCCGCACTTTCAATACAAACCCTCCCGCATGCCGAGGCCTCCCCTCCCTCCCTCCTCCCGGCCTCGGCGTGCGGGAGGGTTTGTATTGAAAGTGCGGGTTTGCAAGCAGAGGCCCTTATCAGGGCGGGCGGGGTGCGGGAGGAGGAGGAGATGGGGCCGTCATTCGCTGCGACCCTTCCTCACCCCGCACCTAGTATCTTTCCCACGCAATACAGCCGTCACCGCCGACACAAAACGTCGTGTTCCTTTTCTCCAGAGATGCTGCCTGACCCGCAGAGTTACTCCAGTTTTTTGTGTCTATCTTCGGTACAAACCAGTATCTGGTTGCCAAGCTGGGCAAAATTACTCGGTGTTTATCTGCCCGGCGGCGCTTTGAGTGGTCAATGGCACCCGGGCAACCGTTAATTTCAAGCCCTGTACTAGCATGCAAGTTGCCTATAACCATCAGCTCTTCTTGAATTCTGCGGCTCATACAATTGCAATTTTTCCTATCATTCTGTTCTACCATATGTCTCAATAGCTTACAAAATGAACCTTCAAATCTCATCTGCATATCTATATCAAAACTGGATATATAGAAGTAAATAAAAGTAGAAGGGGCTTCAGAAAAGGTAGACAGTCAGAACGTTTTTCCGAGGATGGAAAAATCAAATGCAAAAGGACAAAACATCCAGGTGTGAGGCACAAAGATTAATGGAGATGTGCAGGGCAATGTTTTTTATGCAGGGGGTGGTGAATGCCTGGAACACACCTGCAGGGTTGGTGGTTGAGGCAGATACATTAGTGACATTGAAGAGGCATATGGATATGCACGGAGTAAATGGATATGGATTATGCACAAGTAGATAAGAGATGGCCTTGGCATTATGTTCGGCATAGACATTGGGAGACGAAGGGCCTGTTCTGTTCTGTACTGTTCCATGTTCTATCTTTAAATTACCTCCATGACAGCCCTATTCGCAATATTCTGGGCCCTACAAACATCAGATTTTTTATATTCCTCCCTCTCTTCACCTTCAACTCTTCTTCCTCAGATCTACCATTGATAGCCTTTTTTCCTGCCATACAGCCACAAGTATGTGGAAGTTTCTTATTTTTCTTTTACGTCGCTCTTTAAAATCCACTTTTAACCAAGTTTTTCTCCCCCACCCTGACATCCACCTGACTCCCAAAATAATTTGTTTACATGGATTTCTGTCTGATTATCCTTCTGTGGATTATTGAAGGTGTCAGATAATTCCAAATTAGTGCTTGGATTTGAATTATTTTTCAGTCTTTGAAATATTCAAATAGTTAAGTAATTCCATTCTGCAATTATTCTTGTCGTTTAAGCTAATTAGACCAGCTATAGGGTATCACGGTGGTGCAGCGGTAAAGTTGCTGCCTTACAGCGCTTGTGGCGCTGGAGACCCGGATTCAATCCCGACTACGGGTGCTGTCTGCCTGGAGTTTGTACGTTCTCCCTGTGACCACATGGGTTTTCTCCGAGATTTTAGGTTTCCTGCGCACTCCAAAGACGTACAGGTATGTAGGTTAATTGGCTTGATGTAAATGTAAATTGTCCCTAGTGTGCATAGGATAGTGTTTAATGTGCAGGGATGGCTGGTCAGCACGGAATCATTGAGCCAAATGGCCTGTTTCTGTGCTGTATCTCTAAACTAAACTAAACTATATTGCACACAGCATAACCATATAAAGAGCCAAATAATCTTGAGGATTTGACGAAGGTAGAATGTCGGTCAGGCACTTCCTGCTTTTTAAATAAATCCATAATGTCAGATCCACCTAATTAGGAAGACTTCTGATATCGGTGCAGCACTCCTTCAGCAGTGTCATGTCACCTGATACTTCAGTTTCTGGTGTGGAATGGAATGATTTACAGGCTTAGTTGCTAGCAAATTAATGATGTTGGCATTTAGACAATAGGCAATAGGTGCAGGAGTAGGCCATTCGGCCTTTCGAGCCAGCGCCATCATTCAATGTGATCATGGCTGATCATTTAGCTCTTTTTACAATTATTAAATGGAATTACTGTAATTTTGGCCTATGTTCATATCTGGGATATAGTCTTATGGTTACATAGAATTATATCCCATTAGATGTGACCTTGCTCTGCAGAATATTAAAGCCAAAAATTGAAACTATGAATGTGCATAAGGCTTTGCTAAAGCTAAAAGCCTGAACTTTGTAGTTTGCAGGTAAATGTTTATTGTTCTAAATCAATACGGCACTCAAAAACATTTGTCTAATTTGAGCAACAAATGGGGTAGTACTGGTGCATTTTAACGGGCAATGGGCCTTGATGGGGCAGAGATACTAGAGTGCTTTGATCTATGAAACCCATGATGACACTGCCCAGTTTGTTATTTCCCAGTATTGGTTAAACAATAACAGATGGTTGCTTAATGCCAAGGGAAAATCGATAATTCTTTATTTACCACAATTTAACAATGTTCATAGAATTAGAAAGTGGCCTAAAGCTTAAATGTCAAATGATTCTGCATCATTGTGTCATTGAATTGTTTTATGTACATTGATAAAGATTGGTAAACAGTTTGTGGAATATAACTGTCAAATTGAAAGCTAGCATTGATTTTTAAAAAAAAATCTATTTACCACATAACTTGGAACAAAGTATTGTACGTGAAAATGAAACATGGACAATGGCTTGTTTCTATTATTCTGCCTTCTATTTGGATATAAAGCATTTATTTTATTTTACTCAAAAGCTACCTCGGCTTTTAACTTTTTGTTCATATCTGGTGATTTTGTTTTAAAAGCACATTAAAATAATCTAGACTGGCAAAGTCAGTCTTTAGGAGATGCTGGGCAAATACATCCAAAGACTAAGAATATCCAAAGAGCCTGGCATTATCGTTTTGTAACATTTTGAATACTTGCCACAGCAAATACAAACTATGATGTTGAAGAGTGATTTAATTGTTTTTTCTCCCCATGGGAGCCGGCAATTTTATGCTGGCTAGTTTTCCTTACAAAAATGTTTAGTATTAATGTGCTTCACCAAGCCTTTTTGTACTTTCCTGAAATACACTACCATGTGATGCCAAAATATCATCAAGATGTTTCATTGTATTATTGAAGTTAAGTGTTCGCCAATGTTCCAACTCTTGTATCCACCTTCCAAATGAACCTGTTCTTGGTTTTTAGTTTTATGGCAATTATTTCCACATTATAATTTAGATATCTTTATTTATTGGGACATTGTGTGATCCATTTAAACATTCTAGAAGCTTTAGTAAAGTTTTGAGTAATGGAAACAGCATCTGTGGAGAAAGAAATACCTATGTCAAATTGCTCGCCTTTTTTAGAGAAATAAAACGTATGGATCACATACATTTTGGACAGTCCTCTCCCAATAGTGTCTTATTCTTATTGCGCAAAGGAATTCAAAATTATTATATTTAGTTGCAATGGTTGTTTACTAGCAATTGAGTGATTTGGAGACAACAGAGTGTGTTACAATTTATTTCTTCCAGTATATTGTGTGATTCATTTCCAACTGCTATCTAATATTGTGGTGCTGAATAGTGGGGCAATTTGAGGTGACACGACTAAGCAAAATTGAAATATCTATGTTAAATTGTTTTAAAAGAATGATAAACTTTTTTTTGTACAGTGGATTTTGTAACTTCAGAAATGTCCAAGTCCTTTCAAAGTTTGGACTTGAGGCCTTTGACAAGGTACCACATAGTAGGCTGGTCTGGAAGATTAGATCGCTTGGGATCCAGGTTGAGCTGGGCTATTGGAACAAAATTGACTTGAATGTAAGAAAGAGACAGTGGTAGAGGGTTGTTTGTCATACTGGAACCCAAGTGATTTATAACCATATAACCATATAACAATTACAGCACGGAAACAGGCCATCTCGACCCTTCTAGTCCGTGCCGAACACGTATTCTCCCTAGTCCCATATACCTGCGCTCAGACCATAACCCTCCATTACTTTCCCGTCCATATAACTATCCAATTTATTTTTAAATGATAAAAACGAACCTGCCTCCACGACCTTCACTGGAAGCTCATTCCACACAGCCACCACTCTCTGAGTAAAGAAGTTCCCCCTCATGTTACCCCTAAACTTCTGTCCCTTAATTCTCAAGTCATGTCCCCTTGTTTGAATCTTCCCTACTCTCAGTGGGAAAAGCTTATCCACGTCAACTCTGTCTATCCCTCTCATCATTTTAAAGATCTCTATCAAGTCCCCCCTTAACCTTCTGCGCTCCAAAGAATAAAGCCCTAACTTGTTCAACCTTTCTCTGTAACTTAGTTGCTGAAACCCAGGCAACATTCTAGTAAATCTCCTCTGTACTCTCTCTATTTTGTTGACATCCTTCCTATAATTGGGCGACCAAAATTGTACGCCATACTCCAGAATTGGCCTCACCAATGCTTTGTACAATTTTAACATTACATCCCAACTTCTATACTCAATGCTCTGATTTATAAAGGCCAGCACACCAAAAAGCTTTCTTTACCACCCTATCTACATGAGATTCCACTTTCAGGGAACTGTGCACAGTTATTAATGGAGATGTGCAGGGCAATGTTTTTTATGCAGGGGGTGGTGAATGCCTGGAACGCACCTGCAGGGTTGGTGGTTGAGGCAGATACATTAGTGACATTGAAGAGGCATATGGATATGCACGGAGTAAAGGGATATGGATTATGCACAAGTAGATAAGAGATGGCCTTGGCATTATGTTCGGCATAGACATCGGGAGACGAAGGGCCTGTTCTGTTCTGTACTGTTCCATGTTCTATCTTTAAATTACCTCCATGACAGCCCTATCCGCAATATTCTGGGCCCTACAAACATCAGATTTTTTATATTCCTCCCTCTCTTCACCTTCAACTCTTCTTCCTCAGATCTACCATTGATAGCCTTTTTTCCTGCCATACAGCCACAAGTATGTGGAAGTTTCTTATTTTTCTTTTAAGTCGCTCTTTAAAATCCACTTTTAACCAAGTTTTTCTCCCCCACCCTGACATCCACCTGACTCCCAAAATAATTTGTTTACATGGATTTCTGTCTGATTATCCTTCTGTGGATTATTGAAGGTGTCAGATAATTCCAAATTAGTGCTTGGATTTGAATTATTTTTCAGTCGTTGAAATATTCAAATAGTTAAGTAATTCCATTCTGCAATTATTCTTGTCGTTTAAGCTAATTAGACCAGCTATAGGGTGTCACGGTGGTGCAGCGGTAAAGTTGCTGTCTTACAGCGCTTGCGGCGCTGGAGACCCGGATTCAATCCCGACTACGGGTGCTGTCTGCCTGGAGTTTGTACGTTCTCCCTGTGATCACATGGGTTTTCTCCGGGATTTTAGGTTTCCTGACGCACTCCAAAGACGTACAGGTATGTAGGTTAATTGGCTTGATGTAAATGTAAATTGTCCCTAGTGTGCATAGGATAGTGTTTAATGTGCAGGGATGGCTGGTCAGCACGGAATCATTGAGCCAAAGGGCCTGTTTCTGTGCTGTATCTCTAAACTAAACTAAACTATATTGCACACAGCATAACCATATAAAGAGTCAAATAATCTTGAGGATTTGACGAAGGTAGAATGTCGGTCAGGCACTTCCTGCTTTTTAAATAAATCCATAATGTCAGATCCACCTAATTAGGAAGACTTCTGATATCGGTGCAGCACTCCTTCAGCAGTGTCATGTCACCTGATACTTCAGTTTCTGGTGTGGAATGGAATGATTTACAGGCTTAGTTGCTAGCAAATTAATGATGTTGGCATTTAGACAATAGGCAATAGGTGCAGGAGTAGGCCATTCGGCCTTTCGAGCCAGCGCCATCATTCAATGTGATCATGGCTGATCATTTAGCTCTTTTTACAATTATTAAATGGAATTACTGTAATTTTGGCCTATGTTCATATCTGGGATATAGTCTTATGGTTACATAGAATTATATCCCATTAGATGTGACCTTGCTCTGCAGAATATTAAAGCCAAAAATTGAAACTATGAATGTGCATAAGGCTTTGCTAAAGCTAAAAGCCTGAACTTTGTAGTTTGCAGGTAAATGTTTATTGTTCTAAATCAATACGGCACTCAAAAACATTTGTCTAATTTGAGCAACAAATGGGGTAGTACTGGTGCATTTTAACGGGCAATGGGCCTTGATGGGGCAGAGATACTAGAGTGCTTTGATCTATGAAACCCATGATGACACTGCCCAGTTTGTTATTTCCCAGTATTGGTTAAACAATAACAGATGGTTGCTTAATGCCAAGGGAAAATCGATAATTCTTTATTTACCACAATTTAACAATGTTCATAGAATTAGAAAGTGGCCTAAAGCTTAAATGTCAAATGATTCTGCATCATTGTGTCATTGAATTGTTTTATGTACATTGATAAAGATTGGTAAACAGTTTGTGGAATATAATTGTCAAATTGAAAGCTAGCATTGATTTAAAAAAAAAAATCTATTTACCACATAACTTGGAACAAAGTATTGTACGTGAAAATGAAACATGGACAATGGCTTGTTTCTATTATTCTGCCTTCTATTTGGATATAAAGCATTTATTTTATTTTACTCAAAAGCTACCTCGGCTTTTAACTTTTTGTTCATATCTGGTGATTTTGTTTTAAAAGCACATTAAAATAATCTAGACTGGCAAAGTCAGTCTTTAGGAGATGCTGGGCAAATACATCCAAAGACTAAGAATATCCAAAGAGCCTGGCATTATCGTTTTGTAACATTTTGAATACTTGCCACAGCAAATACAAACTATGATGTTGAAGAGTGATTTAATTGTTTTTTCTCCCCATGGGAGCCGGCAATTTTATGCTGGCTAGTTTTCCTTACAAAAATGTTTAGTATTAATGTGCTTCACCAAGCCTTTTTGTACTTTCCTGAAATACACTACCATGTGATGCCAAAATATCATCAAGATGTTTCATTGTATTATTGAAGTTAAGTGTTCGCCAATGTTCCAACTCTTGTATCCACCTTCCAAATGAACCTGTTCTTGGTTTTTAGTTTTATGGCAATTATTTCCACATTATAATTTAGATATCTTTATTTATTGGGACATTGTGTGATCCATTTAAACATTCTAGAAGCTTTAGTAAAGTTTTGAGTAATGGAAACAGCATCTGTGGAGAAAGAAATACCTATGTCAAATTGCTCGCCTTTTTTAGAGAAATAAAACGTATGGATCACATACATTTTGGACAGTCCTCTCCCAATAGTGTCTTATTCTTATTGCGCAAAGGAATTCAAAATTATTATATTTAGTTGCAATGGTTGTTTACTAGCAATTGAGTGATTTGGAGACAACAGAGTGTGTTACAATTTATTTCTTCCAGTATATTGTGTGATTCATTTCCAACTGCTATCTAATATTGTGGTGCTGAATAGTGGGGCAATTTGAGGTGACACGACTAAGCAAAATTGAAATATCTATGTTAAATTGTTTTAAAAGAATGATAAACTTTTTTTTGTACAGTGGATTTTGTAACTTCAGAAATGTCCAAGTCCTTTCAAAGTTTGGACTTGAGGCCTTTGACAAGGTACCACATAGTAGGCTGGTCTGGAAGATTAGATCGCTTGGGATCCAGGTTGAGCTGGGCTATTGGAACAAAATTGACTTGAATGTAAGAAAGAGACAGTGGTAGAGGGTTGTTTGTCATACTGGAACCCAAGTGATTTATAACCATATAACCATATAACAATTACAGCACGGAAACAGGCCATCTCGACCCTTCTAGTCCGTGCCGAACACGTATTCTCCCTAGTCCCATATACCTGCGCTCAGACCATAACCCTCCATTACTTTCCCGTCCATATAACTATCCAATTTATTTTTAAATGATAAAAACGAACCTGCCTCCACGACCTTCACTGGAAGCTCATTCCACACAGCCACCACTCTCTGAGTAAAGAAGTTCCCCCTCATGTTACCCCTAAACTTCTGTCCCTTAATTCTCAAGTCATGTCCCCTTGTTTGAATCTTCCCTACTCTCAGTGGGAAAAGCTTATCCACGTCAACTCTGTCTATCCCTCTCATCATTTTAAAGATCTCTATCAAGTCCCCCCTTAACCTTCTGCGCTCCAAAGAATAAAGCCCTAACTTGTTCAACCTTTCTCTGTAACTTAGTTGCTGAAACCCAGGCAACATTCTAGTAAATCTCCTCTGTACTCTCTCTATTTTGTTGACATCCTTCCTATAATTGGGCGACCAAAATTGTACGCCATACTCCAGAATTGGCCTCACCAATGCTTTGTACAATTTTAACATTACATCCCAACTTCTATACTCAATGCTCTGATTTATAAAGGCCAGCACACCAAAAAGCTTTCTTTACCACCCTATCTACATGAGATTCCACTTTCAGGGAACTGTGCACAGTTATTAATGGAGATGTGCAGGGCAATGTTTTTTATGCAGGGGGTGGTGAATGCCTGGAACGCACCTGCAGGGTTGGTGGTTGAGGCAGATACATTAGTGACATTGAAGAGGCATATGGATATGCACGGAGTAAAGGGATATGGATTATGCACAAGTAGATAAGAGATGGCCTTGGCATTATGTTCGGCATAGACATCGGGAGACGAAGGGCCTGTTCTGTTCTGTACTGTTCCATGTTCTATCTTTAAATTACCTCCATGACAGCCCTATCCGCAATATTCTGGGCCCTACAAACATCAGATTTTTTATATTCCTCCCTCTCTTCAACTTCAACTCTTCTTCCTCAGATCTACCATTGATAGCCTTTTTTCCTGCCATACAGCCACAAGTATGTGGAAGTTTCTTATTTTTCTTTTAAGTCGCTCTTTAAAATCCACTTTTAACCAAGTTTTTCTCCCCCACCCTGACATCCACCTGACTCCCAAAATAATTTGTTTACATGGATTTCTGTCTGATTATCCTTCTGTGGATTATTGAAGGTGTCAGATAATTCCAAATTAGTGCTTGGATTTGAATTATTTTTCAGTCGTTGAAATATTCAAATAGTTAAGTAATTCCATTCTGCAATTATTCTTGTCGTTTAAGCTAATTAGACCAGCTATAGGGTGTCACGGTGGTGCAGCAGTAAAGTTGCTGTCTTACAGCGCTTGCGGCGCTGGAGACCCGGATTCAATCCCGACTACGGGTGCTGTCTGCCTGGAGTTTGTACGTTCTCCCTGTGACCACATGGGTTTTCTCCGGGATTTTAGGTTTCCTGACGCACTCCAAAGACGTACAGGTATGTAGGTTAATTGGCTTGATGTAAATGTAAATTGTCCCTAGTGTGCATAGGATAGTGTTTAATGTGCAGGGATGGCTGGTCAGCACGGAATCATTGAGCCAAATGGCCTGTTTCTGTGCTGTATCTCTAAACTAAACTAAACTATATTGCACACAGCATAACCATATAAAGAGTCAAATAATCTTGAGGATTTGACGAAGGTAGAATGTCGGTCAGGCACTTCCTGCTTTTTAAATAAATCCATAATGTCAGATCCACCTAATTAGGAAGACTTCTGATATCGGTGCAGCACTCCTTCAGCAGTGTCATGTCACCTGATACTTCAGTTTCTGGTGTGGAATGGAATGATTTACAGGCTTAGTTGCTAGCAAATTAATGATGTTGGCATTTAGACAATAGACAATAGGTGCAGGAGTAGGCCATTCGGCCTTTCGAGCCAGCGCCATCATTCAATGTGATCATGGCTGATCATTTAGCTCTTTTTACAATTATTAAATGGAATTACTGTAATTTTGGCCTATGTTCATATCTGGGATATAGTCTTATGGTTACATAGAATTATATCCCATTAGATGTGACCTTGCTCTGCAGAATATTAAAGCCAAAAATTGAAACTATGAATGTGCATAAGGCTTTGCTAAAGCTAAAAGCCTGAACTTTGTAGTTTGCAGGTAAATGTTTATTGTTCTAAATCAATACGGCACTCAAAAACATTTGTCTAATTTGAGCAACAAATGGGGTAGTACTGGTGCATTTTAACGGGCAATGGGCCTTGATGGGGCAGAGATACTAGAGTGCTTTGATCTATGAAACCCATGATGACACTGCCCAGTTTGTTATTTCCCAGTATTGGTTAAACAATAACAGATGGTTGCTTAATGCCAAGGGAAAATCGATAATTCTTTATTTACCACAATTTAACAATGTTCATAGAATTAGAAAGTGGCCTAAAGCTTAAATGTCAAATGATTCTGCATCATTGTGTCATTGAATTGTTTTATGTACATTGATAAAGATTGGTAAACAGTTTGTGGAATATAACTGTCAAATTGAAAGCTAGCATTGATTTAAAAAAAAAAATCTATTTACCACATAACTTGGAACAAAGTATTGTACGTGAAAATGAAACATGGACAATGGCTTGTTTCTATTATTCTGCCTTCTATTTGGATATAAAGCATTTATTTTATTTTACTCAAAAGCTACCTCGGCTTTTAACTTTTTGTTCATATCTGGTGATTTTGTTTTAAAAGCACATTAAAATAATCTAGACTGGCAAAGTCAGTCTTTAGGAGATGCTGGGCAAATACATCCAAAGACTAAGAATATCCAAAGAGCCTGGCATTATCGTTTTGTAACATTTTGAATACTTGCCACAGCAAATACAAACTATGATGTTGAAGAGTGATTTAATTGTTTTTTCTCCCCATGGGAGCCGGCAATTTTATGCTGGCTAGTTTTCCTTACAAAAATGTTTAGTATTAATGTGCTTCACCAAGCCTTTTTGTACTTTCCTGAAATACACTACCATGTGATGCCAAAATATCATCAAGATGTTTCATTGTATTATTGAAGTTAAGTGTTCGCCAATGTTCCAACTCTTGTATCCACCTTCCAAATGAACCTGTTCTTGGTTTTTAGTTTTATGGCAATTATTTCCACATTATAATTTAGATATCTTTATTTATTGGGACATTGTGTGATCCATTTAAACATTCTAGAAGCTTTAGTAAAGTTTTGAGTAATGGAAACAGCATCTGTGGAGAAAGAAATACCTATGTCAAATTGCTCGCCTTTTTTAGAGAAATAAAACGTATGGATCACATACATTTTGGACAGTCCTCTCCCAATAGTGTCTTATTCTTATTGCGCAAAGGAATTCAAAATTATTATATTTAGTTGCAATGGTTGTTTACTAGCAATTGAGTGATTTGGAGACAACAGAGTGTGTTACAATTTATTTCTTCCAGTATATTGTGTGATTCATTTCCAACTGCTATCTAATATTGTGGTGCTGAATAGTGGGGCAATTTGAGGTGACACGACTAAGCAAAATTGAAATATCTATGTTAAATTGTTTTAAAAGAATGATAAACTTTTTTTGTACAGTGGATTTTGTAACTTCAGAAATGTCCAAGTCCTTTCAAAGTTTGGACTTGAGGCCTTTGACAAGGTACCACATAGTAGGCTGGTCTGGAAGATTAGATCGCTTGGGATCCAGGTTGAGCTGGGCTATTGGAACAAAATTGACTTGAATGTAAGAAAGAGACAGTGGTAGAGGGTTGTTTGTCATACTGGAACCCAAGTGATTTATAACCATATAACCATATAACAATTACAGCACGGAAACAGGCCATCTCGACCCTTCTAGTCCGTGCCGAACACGTATTCTCCCTAGTCCCATATACCTGCGCTCAGACCATAACCCTCCATTACTTTCCCGTCCATATAACTATCCAATTTATTTTTAAATGATAAAAACGAACCTGCCTCCACGACCTTCACTGGAAGCTCATTCCACACAGCCACCACTCTCTGAGTAAAGAAGTTCCCCCTCATGTTACCCCTAAACTTCTGTCCCTTAATTCTCAAGTCATGTCCCCTTGTTTGAATCTTCCCTACTCTCAGTGGGAAAAGCTTATCCACGTCAACTCTGTCTATCCCTCTCATCATTTTAAAGATCTCTATCAAGTCCCCCCTTAACCTTCTGCGCTCCAAAGAATAAAGCCCTAACTTGTTCAACCTTTCTCTGTAACTTAGTTGCTGAAACCCAGGCAACATTCTAGTAAATCTCCTCTGTACTCTCTCTATTTTGTTGACATCCTTCCTATAATTGGGCGACCAAAATTGTACGCCATACTCCAGAATTGATGCTGGGTCCACTGTTGTTATTTATATTAATGATTTGCAAGTGAACATATAAGTGGCATGGTTAGCAAGTATGTGAATGACACTAAAATAGTTGGTATAAATGGACAATGGAGGTTATCAATTATTACATCTTGATCAAGAGGGCCAAATGGCATGGGTGTTGCATTTGGATAGCACACACCAGGTAGGACACACTGTAAATGATAGGGCATTGGGGAATGTTGTGGAACAGAGTGCAGGCATGTAGTTTCATGAAGTTAGTAATACTTGTTGACAGGGTGGTGAAGACTGCGTTTGGTACATGCCTTCACTGGTCTGGATATTGAATGCAGGGGTTAGGATATCCCGATAAAGCTGTACAAGATGTTGGTAAAGCCACATTTGGTGTATTGTGTATTGTGATGTATTGTGTTGGTAAGGCCACATTTGGTGTATTGGTATCTGGTCATCCATCTATAGGAATGATGTGATTAAAATGGAAAGTGTGCAAAAAAAGGATTTACGAGGATGTTATTGGATATGGAGGTATTTAGTTAAGGGCTTGTCCCACTATGGCAACCTTATTGGCGAGTTTAGGAGAGTCTGCTCTTGCCACAAGCTCGCAGCATGGTCGACACATAGTCGTAGGTGGTCACTGGTAAGTCTCCTTCATGGTCAAGAGGAGTCCCCGCATAGTGGATAATACTCGCAGCCTCAGTTGGGTAGTGGAAAATTTTTCAACATGTTGCAAATTTTTCTGCGAGCACAAATTGGTCGGCATGGAGAAAATCAATACTTTTGAACTCATAGTGCAGTGGTAGTGGGGTCGCCATGTCGTTGTAGGTAGTCGAGGTAGCCGTAGGTAATCTCCTTTGCTGACCGGGCATTTTAATTGGCTCATTGGAGAAAAAAAACGTAAGCACGAATTTTCAGAACCAAGGAAAACCGACCGGTAATGTTAAATGCCCGCTAAACTTCACAGCTGTGTATCTCTGGCATTAAAAGTTGTCTGGCTTCTTAAAAGTGTCTCCGCTCCTTTCTTTCCCCCCCCCCCCCCTTTACTCCCCCCCCTTTCTCCCCCCCCCTTCTCCCCCCCCCTTCTCCCCCCCCTTCTCCCCCCCCCTTCTCCCCCCCCCTTCTCCCCCCCCCTTCTCCCCCCCCCTTCTCCCCCCCTTCTCCCCCCCCTTCTCCCCCCCCTTCTCCCCCCCTTCTCCCCCCCTTCTCCCCCCCCTTCTCCCCCCCCTTCTCCCCCCCCTTCTCCCCCCCCTTCTCCCCCCCCTTCTCCCCCCCCTTCTCCCCCCCCTTCTCCCCCCCCCTTCTCCCCCCCCCTTCTCCCCCCCCCTTCTCCCCCCCCTTCTCCCCCCCCCTTCTCCCCCCCCTTCTCCCCCCCCCTTCTCCCCCCCCTTCTCCCCCCCCTTCTCCCCCCCCTTCTCCCCCCCCTTCTCCCCCCCCTTCTCCCCCCCCTTCTCCCCCCCCTTCTCCCCCCCTTCTCCCCCCCCTTCTCCCCCCCCTTTTCTCCCCCCCCTTTTCTCCCCCCTCCCTTTCTCTCCCCCCCTTTTCTCCCCCCCCCCTTTCTCTCCCCCCCCCTTTCTCTCTCTCTCTCCCCCCTCCCCGCTCTTTTAAAGGACTTACCGTACACTGTGCTAGCCGCCTGTAACCTTCCTGTTCATCGCGGTGTGTGTCTGTATCACCTTGGCTTGGCACCGTGTGAATTTCAGACAGCGCTCCCCTGCTTTCCCTGGTCCCAGCTGTGTGTGTGTGTGTGTGTTCTCGTGTGTGTTCGTGTTCCGCGCTGACGGTTGGTCCAGTTCGCGGTTTTTCACGCGAGTGACCCCGAGCTTGAAGGTGGCACAGTTTGCTGAAAATTGCCTTCAGTGGGACAGGCCCTTTAAAAAAAGCAAAGGCCGGATAAGCTTGGTCTTTTCTCCCTGAAGTGTCGGAGGCTGAAGGCTGACAGAGGTTTATAAAATCATCATGGGCATGGTTAAGATGAATAGCCAATCTTTTCCCCAAATAAGGGTCTAAAATTAGAGAGCATAGTTTTAAGGTGAGTGGAAACAAATTTAAAGGGTAATTGAAGAGCAACCGTTTCACACAAATTGCAGCGTATACAGGGAATGAGCTGCCAGAGGAAGTGGTATAGACAGGCACAATGTTGACATTTATTTCTCTTTGACAGGTACATGCAAAGGAACAGTGAATGAATGTGGGATGAGCTTGGTTAGGCAATTTGGTTGCCTTGGGTGAGCAGGCCTGTTTCCATGATTAGTTCTTTCACTCTAAATGTAGTATCAGGTGTGTGGAAGGTGGTTTTTGGAACTAATTGCTCCCATAGTATTTTGCAGCCCAACTGTACCCTATGGATCATGAGGTAGCAGTTTAATTCTTGAATGTCTGTTTGCAACTGAAGTTCCTCCAAAGGTTAATTTCTTAAAGAAAATATGTCCTATCACTTCGTTGCTTACTGTCATGGGCTGCTATTGATTTTGCAAGATGTTTCTGAACTTGTCACATGATGTTGTTCAAGGAAACATAATTTATACATTGCATACTTTCAGAAAAAAAATTGCAGTTAAGTTCAAGTTGAATTCCCTCCAGGATATGCAAAATGTTTTAGCATTCAGACCAGAAACCAGTATTTTTTGGTTTGTTTTATATGCATTGTTTGTCTTCGTAACTGATCATTTGTAATTTTTAACGTTGGTAGTTAGCATAATATATTTTGGGAACTGCTTGCAGTAATGCTAATTAAGAACAGTGTATGTTTTATTAATGAACTTTAACTGCAGCCTGTTTGATATGTTCTCCTCCCTATTAGTTCCAGGGAAGCTTCTTAGCATTCTGATTAATTGGTCAAAGAAACCAAGAATATTTAGCTGTCAGCTAGAGTAATACAATCAGTGTGACAATGCAAAATAGAATAATAAGAATTTAATAATGTTAGTAATTCAGTAGTCACTAGTGCTTTACTCTTATCAAAGTTTTCCTTTGACGTGTGTTCCTGTAAATAACTGAAGCCAGCCATTCATTTCCCAATTTGTATTGGCTGCTCATTTGACATTTTAGTTTCCATTGCAGCAGCAGTGCCTTCTTGCCAACAGTATGTGCAACTTTTGAATGCACTCCATTTTATGATGTGTGGTTGGCATTCCCAATTTTGATTTATTAATGTGTTGCTAGACAATTATTTATGTTCACTTTCTATTCTTACATTGGCTTTGTTCTGAAAAGCACTAACCTTCTCCATAGGAACAGGAATAGACCATTCGGTGCTTTGAGCTTGTTCTGGGGTGGGGAAGTCTGCTTTGCTGAGATCATGGTTGGTCAGTACTTTCATTCCATTCACCTGGCTTGGCTCCACAAAATTTTGAGACAAGGATATGAAATAACTTCAGTCTAAGATTTAAAGACTTTTGCTAAACGGAGATCTATTACTATTTATGGGAGCAATTTCTAGAGTTCTTCCACCCTTTTGCAAAATACATTCAAGCCATTCTCCTTTGTGGCCTTGCACTGACACATCAGCTTGTAACCCCCAAATGTTCAACCAATCGAAGTTTAAACCTTCTGTATTCCAGGGAATACAATCCTTGTTTATGTAATGTAGGGTAAAATAATCCTCTATCCTTTTTTGATAATACTTCTGCCACAAAGTCTGGACAAGGGTTTCTTGCTCCCCAACTAAAGTTTTTTGTTTGTGTAGGAAAGAACTGCAGATGCTGGTTTAAATCGAAGGTAGACACATAATGCTGGAGTAACTGAACGGGTCAGGCAGCATGATGTAGTCTTCAGGTCTGAACAAGGGTCTCGACCCGAAACGTCACCCATTCCTTCTCTCCAGAGATGCTGCCTGACCTGCTCAGTTACTCCAGCATTTTGTGTCTACCTAAAGTTTTTCTTTAGCTAGTTGGAACCCGTTAAAATTTTGCATCTGAACATGTTTTACTTGGAGCCAAATGATTCCAAGTAACCTCTATATCAACATTGCTCATTAGTTTCTTTTTAAATCGCCACTTCCTGCCATCTATAAATTTGTCGCCGACAACAATGTTGTTGGATGAATCATGTGGCAATAGGTTTGCATACAAGAGAGAGGTAGAATACCTGGTTGAGTGGTATCACAACACTACCCTCTCCCTCAACGTCAACAAGACAAGGAACTAATCGTTGACATCAGAAAGCGGAAGTTCGAAGACAAAGTTTTCATTGGAAGGCAGTGGAGAGAGCTTGCAACTTCAAATTCCTGTCCATTAGCAACTCTGACCAGTCCTGGGTGCAGCACATAGATGTAATCATACAAAAAGGTGCAGCACCATCTTTATGCAGCAGCTTAAAGAAATCTGGCATGCCACCAAATACTTGAACAAACCTCCTCAGATCTACTGTAGAAAGTATCCTGGCCATGATGTAGCCAAGGAACTGGAACACAGGAAGCTGCAGAGAGTAGTAGATGCAGCTCCATCACTGGCACGGGCCTCTCCACCATTGATAGCATCTAACTGAGGTGCTGCTTCAAGAAGGCAGCATCTGTCATCGAGTATCCCCACCATCCGAGTAAGAGCCTCTTCTCGCTGCTCTCTTCAGGCAGGAGGTACAAAAGCCCAAAGTCCAGTACCACCAGGTTCAACAACCGCTGGCTTCCTACAACCATCAAGTTTTTGAACTGACCTGTGCAACCCTAGTCCTAACTCGACAATGGAACTCCACAGGCCACCTCTTGCACAGACTTTTTTCCTAATTGTATATTTTTGCACTTGTGTCTCATTTTTTGTACAGTCTTTTACAGTCTCATAGAATTGGTATAATTTATGTACAATGCAACGCTATTGCCATGGTATCTTGTGAAAAGAGGTATTCTAAAGTGCCCCATTCAGAGAACTATCTCAGTGTTCTGTAAATGGATTATTTTATGTTCTTGGCCTTGTCTACTTTTAAAAGCTATACAAGTATAGGCAGCTTGTCCACTGAACTCCAAATGCATTGGAAATGGAAAATACATTGAAAGTTGATGAAAACCCTCAACTTTTGCTCCATCCCTGATTAAAAATGGTGATGCAGGCACAAGGATGCATATATTATCAATTGATTGTAGTACCACTTGCAAAAATTGTGTGCCTCAGATGAATTAGCGGTGACCCTGTCTGAAGTATTATCTGAGTTACTCGTCATATGGCCACATCCACTGTGAAAGAATGAAAATAACTCATTATCAGACCGTTGTTCAGAATCGCGTTCATAGTCATTATAGTGCAAAGTAAAGAATATAGCAAGAGACCAGTAAAAATATTACTTGCTTTCCAAAGTGCTCAACAGAACAGAACAAAGCAATTCCCACCAGCAAAGAAATTCTGTTACTAATCAATTTAACTTTTCCAGTGGAAGAATGAAAACTGAAGCCTCTAATTTTATAGGTTGCCCTATTGAGGTCCAGATTGTCTAATAATCTTCCACACATTTTTCTCACAAGCAAATATTTAGAAAGCGAAAGGAAATTGCTGATGCAGCTTATATATATAAAATGACAAAATTAGAACAGTGGGAAACCAACTATCTGACTCACTCTGGCCCACTTCTGAAACCAATAGCAATTCCAGACAGTTGTGGCCAGCGACTAACACTGAAGTAATAACTTGAAATTAGAGTTTCTGAAGAAATTGATTATGGTCTGCATTCTTTAAGCACACAACTGAGTCAAATGCAAATAATTTGACTTTGCTATCCAAGTGGCAACTCATTAATGTAGCTTGCAGTGTCCTTCAGACTACTGGCTTCTAAAAGTAGACAAGAACTCTTTAAATTTAGTTAAACTGAGGTAGTATTTTTAGTTTTGTTATTATTTCATATCTACTTTCAAGTGTGACTTAGAAACAAGGAACTACAGATGTTGGGTTACAAAAAAAGACCATGCTGGAGTAACTCTGCGGGTCAGGCAGCATCTCTGGAGGACATCGATAGGTGACATTTCAGGTTGGGACCCTTCTTCAGCCTGATAGTGAGGTGGGGAAGCAAGCTCGAAGAGAGGAGGTGCAAGACAAAACCTGGCATGTAATAGGTGGATACAGGTGAGGGGCTTTTTCTCTGTCGATAACAGAATTCTTCCTCCAATGGCTGAGGAAGTAGCATGCTGAATATTTTTAAGGCCGAGGTTGACAAATACCTGTTAAGCAAAAGGCAAGATGCATCGCAGATTGACAGCAAGTTCGGGTTACAGATCAGCTGTGCTATTATTGAATAACAGAGCAGGCTTGAGAGACTAGGTGGTCGACTGCTGCTCCAAATATTTATATTTGTGTATGTATGTATGTTTATATTCCCTTGGTGAGGTCCGTTTGTGCTCTGATGTATTTACGTGCCAGATTTGACCATGCCCAAAATGACTATGTGACCTTTAATATCTTGGTTTTTCAAATGGTTTATAAATGGTTTTTCAAAATGCATTTTTGCAAGTTGGTCCTACAGTAATAAAAATTGAGCAATCTTAAGGAATGAAGACCAAAAACAGGAAACAAATATTAATACTTGTTGAGAGATGGAAAAGCAGATGATAACAAAAGGTAAAAAGATAAGCAAAGAACTTGTTTTTAATTTAAAAATCAGTTGTGATTACATGTCACTGTTTTTCAAGTGTTCCTAAGCATGTGCATTACTTGTAGGAAGTAGTGATTTGCCTGCCAGATCAGATAAAGACTGGGTAAAGACTCATGGAGACAAAATTAATTGAAAATTCATATCCCTCCCAAGTGCAGTATAAACCAATAATCTGGCACAGTTGGAACTTTGGTGCCAACCAACACAAGGTCTGAAGAAGGGTCTCAACCCGAAACGTTCCCCATTCCTTCTCCCAAGAGATGCTGCCTGTCCTGCTGAGTTACTTTAGCTTTAAGTATCTATCTTCGGTTTAAACCAGCAACTGCAGTTCCTTCCTCCACACAATGTCCAGACTATTGGATATTACTCCCAACACGCATTTAATTCACTTTTATGAGATCATACAAATATAATATAGTACTGATTTTCAGAGAGATAAAGAGAAACTGGGGCCACAATAGTTTGAAGGATCACAGCAAACAGGGTTCCAGTTAGCTTAAAGGGAAGAAGAAAGAAGCCATCGTGAGTGTAAAGGGAGCATAGGGCTTGCAACCCTGTTACTGCACCATCAGGATTTGGGAACAATTGGATTTGAGATTTTCAGTACATGGTATGTATGTTTCAACAGCTCTCTGATCTGAGTGCAAATAGTCTGGGAAACTGAGCTATTGTTTGCTATTGAATTGGACAGTGTGAAGTATGATATGGAGGGAGAGGGATGCAATATTCAAATATCATTGCAGTTGGAGATCAAAAGTTGAGAATTGAAATGCAATCCAGCCTGAAATGTTAACTGTTTTTATTAACACAGATACTGCCTCTCTTGCTGTGTGTTTCCAGTATTTTCTGTTTTTGAGAGTTCCTGCTATTTATACCCATAATCTGCCCATTTGCAAATCTTGCACTTGGATCCACTTATCCTTGTATATTTCAGAACTCTGCATTCAATCTCCATTGCTAACAAATGTAGAAACAATGAACGGCAGACGTGGTTTACAAAACAACAACACAGAGTGCTCGAGTAACTCAGCAAGTCAGACAGCATCTCTGGAGAACATGGGTATGTTTTGAATCGGGAACCTTCTCTGACTCTAGTCTGAAGAACGGTCCAGACCCAAAATGTTACCTACCCATATTCTCCAGAGATGCTGCCTGGCCCACTGTTACTCCAGCACTTTGTGTTTGTTTTCAATTACTGATGACATACTTTCATTGTTTTTGTCAAAATGGACTTTCATATTTCTGACATTTCATTTGCCCACTCACTTAACCTATTCACATCCGCATGTAGCTTATGTACTCCTTACAGCTTACTTTCCTCCCAGTCATTGTGTTGTCTGTACATGCTGTAGAGACAATGAAACCTTTTATTTTCACACTGGATGCTCTGACCCCACATATTTATTCATACATTTCCCCCAATACTGTATAAAAATGCCAAAGAAAGTGATGTCAATTATGAATGATAGCTGCTCTGTGTCAGAAATATTGCACACCACTTTCTCTTTTGTCAGTGGACTACAAATCATTTCTCAAAACAGCGATTTCACCAAACTTGGGAAATGTTGGACTTTAAGCAAGCATTGTCAGTCTATGATTTCTCTGCTGCTGGTTTGAGACTGCCCTGTCTTTTGATTACGGGTAGATACAAGACCGTGTGTGTTGAACTCTGGCCCTATTGCAGCAATCTATGACCCAGGACTGGCCAACTCGTCTCTTCACACCTTCTTGTCTGTAAACGTTTGATAGGATGAAATTAAGTTTTATAGTCGCAGTTTGCAGTCCTCGGCATGATTCACTCGGCATGTCCAATATGTGGTTGTTCTGTGAATTCAATACTAGTGAACTGCGAATAATCCAACAGTGACATTGTAATATATAAAACATATGACTTGTTCTGTGCCTATTGGAATGCCAACATTGATCTATTCCTGGAGATCTATCTGGGTGGCCCTGCTAATCTGATGCATAAGTGCATGGAATTTGATCATGTAACATTTGCTCAGTTTCCATTTTTCATTTGTTTGAGATCAAGGCATCAACATCACTGAACATCAGATAAAATACTTCTCGTGTGTACAATAAAATAAATAGTATAAATTACTAGAAATTAAAATAGTATTAAAAATTACAAATTGGAGAGAGGACACAAGAGGTGGACTTAAAGGTAGAAAATGTAAACAGTGGTTGCTGGCTAATCATAACTTGTGAAAACTATACAGTGAGATGTGAGATTGCCAACATTTTACAAAGTTCAATTTGTGATTAAGTCTATGGTCAAACAAGCATCATATAAATAGAAAATTATTTGTTGTTAATAGTCAAGACTTATTTCATTCAAGTACGATATTGAAACAAATGTGTGCCTGCACAACTGGTGTTGCGTGCCTGTATAACTGGCCATTATTTTACTGGCTCACCAGATTACCAGAAATAACTAAGAAATTGGGAAGAAAATTTAAAAAATGTAATTAGAGTAGGATTGGTGTAAATGAGTTGTTGATGGTCAGTGAATGGTTTTCATGCTGGATCTCTGTATGACTAAATAAACAACAACATTGGATTTGATGTAAACCCTTTACGGCAGTTATAAAAATAATTTGAAGACATAAGAGACTGTAGACGCTTTAAATCAGAGCAAAACACAAACTGTTAGAGGATCTCAGTGGGTCTGGCAACATATGTGGCAGTAAACAGACAATCAGTGCTTCAGGACAAGGCCCAACATCAGGGCTAATTTTGTTGGAACGGTGTTCCTTGCATAAGTCATTTAACATTGCACTGGTGTATTGCAAAATTACAAAAGGCATCTCGTACTATGCTCCTAAATTCCTTGTAAATGGTCAAAGTATTAGTGATGCTGCTTTTGAAGTAAATCCAGTGTTCTAAAACCCAGTCACTGGTGTCGTCAGGATGAGGACCTAGGAGTAATGCGAGTCGATTCCACATAAGTTTGCTGTATCTCGCAACCCTTCACAATTTGTGATATGAAAACTAATTGAGGAAGGATTTGTTGGTCTGAATTAGAACGGAAAGCTAGTGTTACCCATGAGCAGTAATTTCCATGTCCCAATGCAATTTTATTTGTTTGGGAACTCTCTAATTTTTCAAGAATTATCATGAAAAGGTTTTTTTAAATTTTGTTTTTTGGTCAAATATTATTTTAAACATTCAAATAAAATTGGTTACATTTTAATCCTGAATTCAAAAAGGAAAACAAAATTTTGTTGGAATCTGGAAAAAAATAAATAGTGCTGGAAACATTCAACCATTCGGGCTATGTTTGTGGGCAAAGAAACAAGTTAACATTTCAGTGTGATGATTCTTCAACAGAATCAAAGAAAGTCTGGAACTGAAAACATTTTGAGTTGCAGAAACAGTCAAGGGTGGAGAGAACAGAGGTGGCGTCTGAGTTACTGGATGGCCAAATAATAGAAACATAGAAAATAGGTGCAGGAGTAGGCCATTCGGCCCTTCGAGCCTGCACCGCCATTCAATATGATCCTGGCTGATCATCCAACTCAGTATCCCATCCCTGCCTTCTCTCCATACCGCCTAATCCCTTTAGCCACAAGGGCCACATCTACCTCCCTCTTAAATATAGCCAATGAACTGGCCTTAACTACCTTCTGTGGCAGAGAATTCCACAGATTCACCACTCTTTGTGTAAAAAATGATTTTCTCATCTCGGTCCTAAAAGACTTCCCTCTTATCCTTAAACTGTGACCCCTAGTTCTGGACTTCCCCAACATCGGGAATAATCTTCCTGCATCTAGCCTGTCCAACCCCTTAAGAATTTTGTAAGATTCTATAAGAACCCCCCCCCCTCTAAATTCTAGTGTGTACAAGCCGAGTCTATCCAGTCTTTCTTCATATGAAAGTCCTGCCATCCCAGGAATCAGTCTGGTGAACCTTCTCTGTACTCCCTCTACGGCAAGAATGTCTGTCCTTCCACAGATTAGGAGACCAAAACTGTACGCAATACTCCAGGTGTGGTCTCACCAAGACCCTGTACAACTGCAGTAGAACCTCCCGGCTCCTATACTCAAATCATTTTGCTATGAATGCTAATCTTCACTGCCTGCTGAACCTGCATGCCTCCTTTCAATGGCTGGTGTACCATGACACCCAGGTTTCGTTGCATCTCCCCTTTTCCTAATCGGCCACCATTCAGATAAGAGTCTACTTTCCTGTTTTTGTCACCAAAGTGAATAACCTCACATTTATCCACATTATACCGCATCTGCCATGCATTTGCCCACTCACCCAGCCTATCCAAGTCACCTTGCAGCCTCCTAGCATCCTCCACACAGCTAACACTGCCCCCCAGCTTCGTATCATCCGCAAACTTGGAGATGTTGCATAATGTTGGAGATCTGGCCGAGAGAGGATGGTGAGAGATTGTTCATCACGTGATCTGTCTGGAAGAACAGTGATAAACGTAGATGAACTAGAACAGAAGAGCGAGTTAAAAGGATGGAACTAAGAAATAGAAAAGACCGTAGGAAATGGAAATCTGAAATAAAGAACACTGGAAATAGTAGGTCAACTATACTATTTTTCCTGAAAAAACTTGCATGTTTGATGTCTAAACTGTGCTGCCAGAGGAGGTGATGGAAACAGATACAATTACTCCTTCTAAGAGGCCTTCAGACAGTGACATAAGTAGGCAAGGCATAGGAGGCAATCTTAATGTGAGGTAAATGGGACTAGTATAGATGGGCAAAAAGGTCATGATGGGCTGATAGGCCTATTTCTGTGATCATCAGCTCTGTAACTGCAGTAGGAGTTTGTGGGCTTAAAATGGTTGTTTTATACAGAACTATTTTGTTCACTGATAGACATAAAATGCTGGAGTAACTCAGCGGGACAGGTTGCATCTCTGGAGAGAAGGAATGGGTGACGTTTCGGGCCGAGTCCCTTCTTCAGACTGAAGCTGTCTGTCAAAAAGCAGAGTTACTCCAGTAATTTGTGTCTATCTTTGATTTAAACCAGCATCTGCAGTTATTTCCCACATATTTTATTCACTGTTGAGAAAACAAGCGAAGAGTTGGAGATTGGGCTGTATAAAAGATAGCAAGGTGGAAATTGATGGCAAAGATTATGAACTAGCTGTCACCTGTGAATTTGAAAGGCTTTCACCATCACCACCAATTATGTCATTCAGCTTCTCTTTGTTCTCCATCTTATTGTAGATATTCTCTTCCAATTCTCAAACCTGCAGGATTTTTTTCTACCTTTCAAGTTCTAATGAAAGATCATCGCCCTGAAATGTTGACTCGGTTTTTGTACTTCCACGAATGCTCCTCACTATTTCAAGCATTTTCTATATTTTTCCATTTCTCCCCCAAATTTTTGTTGTGTAAAGGTATTTTGTGGGGTTATATGTTAATAGATCTGGGAAGCTCTCTAATATTTCACATAAGTCTTACCTGATGGCCATAGCCACATTTAAAACAGGTAATTTATTGATTTTTTAAAAACTGCGATGTTGTCTTTTGTTGCTTTCTTACAGAATTATGTGTAATCTGGAGTGCTCTGTCCTGATTTAAATTGTGCTGTGAGTAACCTTGCTGTTCCATACTTTGTACAGGCCTTTTTCTACATCATTTGAAAATGTTCTCCCTTCCAGGTAGCTATTTGTCCTTTCATTCTTGTAATTCTGTAGTTCGCACCTTAATACTGTGTGGTCTGAAGAAGGGTCCCGACCCGAAATATCACCTAACCATGTTCTTCAGAGATGTTGCCTGACCCGCTGAGTTACCCCAGCACTTCATGACCTTGTGTATTAACTAGCGTCTGCAGTACTTTGTCTCTACATGGCAGCTGGTGCAAATTTCTTTACTGAGCAAGAATTGCTGACTGAGGTTTTGCTGAAGCAAAGCAAAGTAACCAAACAAATCCAACAAATATTCATAAGTATGTGACATAAGAACCCGGTTCACAATAAACTAACTGATTATCAACATTTAAAATCTTGTAAGCATGCTCCTGATTACATAATTAGCCGGTCCTTGCTATTTCAACTATAGTTACAAAAGGAACTATTGATTTGGACTTTGTTTCATAAACTTGAAGTATTGGCTTTATTTGGCAAAGCTTATGGCACCACCCAAGTGCAATAATCCACTTGTTTTGAATAACTGACAGGGTTTTCAGTGAAGTAACACTGAATTATTTAATGGATGAGGTGGGGAAGGAAGGGTGTAGCAGTTTACTGTGCAAGTGTAAAGACTGCACCTCTCCATGTGATAAATCCTGCTTTTTAGCCTTTTGCCTGACTCCCTTTACACTCTGTAGGACCTCATTCCTTTTCCTACCTATGTCATTTTGTGCCAACGTACACAACAACTTTTTAAAACTTATTTTATTTTAGAGATACAGCGTGGAAACAGGCCCTTTGGCCCACAGAGTCTGCACCGACCAGCGATCCCCACACATGAACACTACCCTACACGCATTAGGTACAATTTACACATACACCAAGCCAATTAACCTACATACCTGTACGTCTTTGGAATGTGGGAGGAAACCAAAGATCTCGGAGAAAACCCACGCGGTCACGGGGAGAACGTGCAAACTCCGTACAGACAGCACATTTAGTCGGGATCGAACCTGGGTCTCCGGCGCTGCAAGTGCTGTAAGGCAGCAACTCTACTGCTGCGCCACCATGGCTGCCCTCTGGCTGCTCTCCCTCCCCCTTGAGAATGTTCTGCAGCTCCGAGACATCTGAGACCCTGGCTCCAGGGAGGCCACAGACCATCATGGAGTCTTGTTTTCTCCCACAGAATCTACTCTCTGTCCCGTAACTAACGAGTCTTCTATCACAATCGCTCTGCCTGACTTCACCTTTCCCTGCAAAGCCTCGCAACCAGGCCCGATGCCCACAACCTGACAGCTTCTGCTTTCCCCTTGCTGACTATTCCAACCCCCCTCCCCCTAAACGGCATCCAAAGGTGCATATACCTGTTGTCAATGGGAATGGCCCCAGGGATCGCTCCACCCTCTTCCTACTCCTTTACCTGGTGGTCAACCATCTACTCCCTGCCTGTACCCTAGGCATGACCACCTCCCTGTAACTCTTATCTATGACCTCTTCTGCTTCCGCAATGACCTTGAGGCCATCCAGCTGCCCAAGTTCCTTAACGCAGTCTGTGAGGAGCTGCAGCTGGACACATCTCCCACTGGTCCACTGCTTGGACACTGGAGGTTTCCCTGACTTTGCACATCCTGCAGGAGGAGCATATTGCTGCCCCAACAGCCATTTTTACTGAACTGGACCAAGGAACATCTATGAAAGAAAGGAAGAAAAACACAGACCGTACCTTATTCCATTGTCGCTTACTATGCGGAAGCCACTTGCCCAAAACCCCACACTCACCCTCCACATGGCGCTTACCCCACCAATTGTATTTGATAAGATTACCATTTCAGTTTGTTTTAATATGCTTTTTTTTTTAATCTGCAAGAGACATTTCAAATTCTAAATGTTCAGTATGTAATAGTTTGCATGTTCACTGCCTGACTGCAGATATTATCCATGCTTAATTGCTATTGAGAAGGTGAAGAGCTGTTTTCTTGAAATGTCTGAATTTACTGTAAATTTCCGTAACCATTCATCAAGAGGAAGTGGGACTGCTCACACAAGCAGGGATAGGGAGGGAATGGTGACTCACCCAGTTGATGATAGTTAGTGGTAGTAGACAGTTTATTCTTTGAGACATTACACAAGTAGATCTCGCCTCACCAAAAGTCACACACTCAACAGAGTTCACTGAATAGCCAAAATTATTTTTACTGTTTCTCTCCCACCACCAGGTGTATGAGGCCCAAATTAATGTCCCTCCTGCTGCTGTGGCTAAGTTTGTCGGAATCAATGACGGCAGGAATGCATTCCAGAACCTTCCTGGTTTATACACTCATCGGATATTTTCTTTTAACTCAGCATCCAAAGAGCCACAAAGCTGTTTTATCGTCTGATCCAATGTATTAAAGGTGTTGATTAACTCAAGACTGGTAAAGCACCATTTTAAGGAAAATAACTAAACTCTATACTTAGATATGTTCAGCAGTGGGTAAATATGATTGGCAATGTTTCTGTGCAGGAACAAAATATGATAAAGTAGTGAAAAGAAAAAGCTCTGCAAATCACAAGCTTGAAAGGCTTTAGTGCAATAAACACTATATTATAAACAAATAATAATTCAGCATTGAAATAGGCCTTTAGGCCAACTGTGTTCATGCCAGTTGTCACGTATTTATTCACACTAATCCCATTTTCTACCATTTGATCCAAGGCCTTGCATGACATGGAGTTTTAAATGCTCATGTTTTAATGTTCTGAGCATACCTGCCTCCTCCACCCTGTTAGGGAGCAAATTGCAGATTTTGGCCACCCTTGAGGTGAAGAAATTCTCCCATAGATCCCCTCAAAATCTCCTATCACAAACATTAAAGCATTCCTGTTAATATTGTTCCAATAATTATCATAGGTTCAACCAGATGGGGATGTAACTTGCCAATAAAATAAATCAAGACCAGTCCTGACAATGTTCAGCAAATCTGGATGATGAAAGAGTGGCAACTTAAATCAAATTTCGCAGCAGCGTTAACTCCTAAGAAGTCGAGTAACATAATGAAGATATTTGCACAACTTTGATTAAATGTTAGGATGCTTGCTCTAAAGCTCGCACTGCTATAAGTATGGATCTTACTTAGTTTTGAATTGTTCAAACATTTGCAGGAAATTTGTGGGACACAAGAGCTTATTAAAATGAATGAGTGAGAGGGTAATTAGAACAATGATTCAGCACATTCACATCCAGGTCATATATGAATCCTGGCTGGAATTTCTTTTTTTGAAATTAGATGAATCACTCTTGACTCAAGTCCCATGCAAGAGTTTTTTTTACTACACAGAATTAGCACTATATATTGGTCACATTCAGACGAATGTTAGTGTGGGTAAAATAAAATTGCACTGCTGTTATGAAATTTGGAAATCTCTTATTGAGTTGCGAGTGCATTGTTTAATTTGATGGGATGATGAGAAGGAAACATTATAACCAACTTCCCACACTTGCTATCATATGTTTCCTAATAGTGGCTTGAGGGTAGAGGTCTGGCAAATAGATGGTCACCTTTAGCACTGAAGGTTCAGAGCATGACAAGACCACAAAAGTGGAAAATGCCTGCAATTCTAGAGAGAGTTATCCTCAAATATTAACAGTCCACACGCAGGCCAAGTATTTCCATGTGTGGTTTTATTGATGTTGGAATTTCTAATCTTTATATTTCCCAACCAATGTTGCTATGCATGAGCAATATTCATTGCCGAAAGCCATGCATTTAGTGTACAAGCTGTTGCCTAGCCACAGAATCAATTATCATATAAATAAAGGTATATGCAGGCAGTTCTGCCGTAGTTGTGTTTTAAAGAAATATCACGTTATGGATCATCAAGTTTATTAAGATAATTGTGTCAATGTGGAAAAGGGGGTTAGGGCTACAGAGTTTCAGACTTTCCATAACGAAGCTTATGACTGACTTGGCAAATGAAATTCCTTATGTTGCAAAACATACTTGGCTAATAGTATTACTGTGATTGTGATTATTTTTCCTGCGGGATTTTCAAAAACAAAGGTCTTCTAAGTAGCTACACTTTTTTTTTTTGTTACTGCACATTAAAAATACTAAAGGCTTTATGGTTTATTGTTAAATAGTCTCATTGCACAAGTGGGAAGCAACTGCTAGCCACTTTCATTGGCCACCTGCATGAATCTAACAGCCTGTCTCCCTAAGAATCAATGGGCTTGATTACTGCCGGGAGATTACAGGGTAACAGTGTTTTTCCCCTTAAATTATTTTTTTCCCCAAGCCACCTCATTTCTGTTTTTTATTTCCAAAGTGACTTTTCAGTGGTTCTTTAGTCTCCATGTGAAATTACATTAGAAACGTGCAATACAATTAGTATTCCATAATTCGACATTTGTTCTGTATCCTTTTACAGAAGACCTACAGAGATTGTGTGCAATGATTATTTATATTTACCATGCCTTTATTGCTTACAGGCTGAATCAGATTTGGTGTGTAGGAATTATTTCTCCCTTTTGAGATATAGTTGGCCTTATCAAATCTTGTTGATCAATCAAAACCTCGGAATTTCCACTTGATCAATATTCTAGTTGTACCTTAATTACTTGGACTTCAGTATTTAATGTAGGCTGTACACTTTTTTTAAATGGCCTTGCATTGTTGGCTAACTATATTGTGGGAAAGGAGGTGCACTTGCAGTTAAGTTTCTTTCTTGTATGAAACTGCAATGTACAGTATGCAGGTTATGCTTTTACCCAAGAAAAGCATCGGCTGTGCCACTGATGTGGTTAATAGTCGATCAGTTCTGTTAAAATGGCTGTGTACCAGTTGACAAGGTAGATGATTCCAGGAAAGGGGAGTTTGGACTTGTGCACGTCTTTTGCTGTCAACTTGATGGTAAGGCACGAATCACTGACGCATTGATTTAATTCAACTGGAATGTGAACTTATGAAATTTGCACTGTACCTACGGTTTTGTATTGGCAATCCCACACTTTTTTCTAAATATTTAATTTATCTTTGGCTAACTTGCATTCAAATTCTTTGGGTGACTCTATTGACCTAGTTCTGTAAATATCTTCCTTAAAAGTGTTATAAAGTGAAAGATGGTGCAGATTGGAATTAATGTTCTCTCTGCTGATTTATGCAGAAAATAATCTGTGCTATATCAATGAAATCATTGAAATATTAGTCATGCATCTATTGCCCTGAAATTGGGAATGGCCAGTACTTCCAACTAGTGTTTGTTTTCTGCCTGGCATAAATACAAATCTCTATTTTCACGGGATAGAAATGAACATACTTTTTTAAAACCATGGGTAGTGTATCAATATGTTAAATGGTTGTGTAAGTACTTTATTCTGAAGGTTTTGTTTTGATGAGAGCACCATCTGTTGCTTCTAAATTTCAAGCGGGCGTCTTCATGGCTCTCGATAGCTGCAGCCCACTTTCTCTCAGTGGACCCCAGCCGCTCTGTCTCTTTCCGTACCTTCTGGGATTACAACTTTGACGTTCTCGGTTTTTCCAAAACCCATCTCAAGAATCAAATTTCCAATTGCTTAGCTATTCCACCATTCATTGTTCTGTGCCATTCTAAAGTATTTAGTCATTTCTACATTAAAATCATTCTTTTCCAATAACACAATTCAATTATTTACTCTTTTTCACTATGTTCATTCTTAATTATCCATGTATAAAAACTTCACTTTTTTTTGGTAATACCAATACAAGATACTGTAAGAGCCAGGGAAAGAGTAAATCATTAAAATGCATTCAAAATTATACATGGCATAGAACCTTACAGAGCAGAAGCCCACCCTTCACCCCACGATATCTGTGCGTGATGCCAAATTAAACTAATCCCTTCTGCCTGCACGTGATCCATAACCCACCATCCTTGCATATTCCTTTGCCTATCTAAAATGATCTTAAACACTATTGTTGGATCTGCTTCCACCACTACCCCTGGCAGCGTGTTTTGGGCGTGCGTGCATGTGTGTTCCACAGCTGCTACATATCATACACCCCCCATTACCTTAAAGATATGCCCTGTAGTATTTGCAAAAGAAAAATCTGACTGTCTACCCTATCCATGCCTTTCATAATTTTACACTTCTCTCAGGTCTATGGTTTGACCAACCTCTATATTAGCTAATGTGCTGCAATCCAGATAGCATCCTGGTAAATCTCTTATGCACCCTCACAAAGCCTCCACATCCTTCCAGTAATGGGGCGAACAAAACTGCACATGCCATTTCCAATGTAGCCGAACCTAGGTTTATAAAGCTGCAACACTGCTTCCTGACTCTTAATAATCAATACCCTGACCAATGAAGGTGAACATATAACACACTTCCTTTACCACTCTACCTTACGCGACCTATGGATTTGAACCCCAGGATTGCTCTGTACATCAACGCTGTACAGGGTCTTGTCATTAATTGGATATATTCCCATTGTATTTGATCTCCCAAAGTGGAACATCTCATACTTGCTGGATTAAACTCCTCCTGTCGTATCTCTGCCCGTATCTGTAACTGATCTGTATCCTGCTTTCATCCTTTGACAGCCGACTTCACCATGCACAACTCCACCAATGTTGCCGTTGTTTGTAAACCTAACCCACCCATTTACATTTTGTCCAAGTCGTTTGTCTCTATCACAAACACAGAGGTCTCAGCACAAATCCCTGCGGAACACCACAGGTCACACACCTCCAGCCAGAATGTTCCCACCCACCACTATCCTGTCTTTTATGGCGAAGACCGTTACAAATCCAAATGAACAAGTCACTAGATGTCTTGCTTCTTAGACTTCTCCATCAATCTACCATGAGGGATTTTGTCAAATGCCTTACTATCCCTTATTATGTATGACAAAATCAGCTTTCTTGATCTTTTTAAAGTCTCCTTTCCTTCTTCACTTGCAATATTTTTCTTTTTATTCCTCTTTGAACAGATTAATTTTGAACACTTGGTGACACCCTACCCTCGAGCAAATCTGCAAGGAGTGTCTCCATTTTTTATTGGCGCTAATTGTACATCGACATAAATCTTATTTGAAAATCACCCAGATTGTTTTGTTTAACCTGTTTAACATTTGATTTCAAATTAACGTGGCATGAGTAAAACTTTATTTTTACACTCAGCCTGTGGGACAATCCTGAATAAATATGGTTGGCGTCTATCTACATTCTAAATCTTAAAGAGTTTTGATCAATTATTATTATTGTCCAACTAAGATTGGATGTTAACATTGTTCCTAGGGTAATATTATAGATGTTGTCTCTTAATGGTTTTAATGTTTCTTTGTTCCATTTCTAAAATAAATGCTAGTAAATTTTACCTACTTATTTCTATGCTCTTTAAAAAGCAATTCTATGCTCTTTAAAAAACAACTTAAATGGATTTTCCAATTAATTTTCTGTTGGGATGTGCTCCAAAGACAGCCTCTGCTGTTCATCTTTTCTGACTGTCAAAGTGTGAATATGCTTTGCAGTCAGATTTTAAAATGTGATGGTTGTACACCTTGGAACAGAGAAGGTTGTAAGGGGAACCAAAAATCATGAAGAGAATAGGCAGAGTAAATAGAGTGCGACTGTTCTCACTGCTGGAAGCATCAAGTTCGAGAGTACATAGGAAAGTAATGAAGAGCCAAAAGTGACAGGAGCAAAAATATTTTCACATCAAATATTTTGGTTAGGGTCCAGAAGGCACAGCCTCGTGTGGCAGTGAAGACAGATTGAATTGTAGCATTCAAATAGCAGCTGGATAACATCGGAGAATTGGTTGGGTTATGGGGAATGGGCATGGCTGTGGGACTCTCTTGCATCAAACCAGTGTGAAATTAATTTGCTAATTGGCAGCCTCCAATACTGTAACCATTGTACGATTGTGTGATGCACGTGCATTTTTTGTATTTTAATAGAAAACTTTGACTAAAACTAGTATTTTCATTTGTCCATTTGAGGTGTTTATGATAACGTCAATATCGTGGTAAGTAACAAAGGACTTTAAAGCTATACCACTGGAATAGTATCCTGTTTAAACCTCTCCTGGGCACCGATGCAAAATAGCTCAATAACTTAGCAACCCCAAGATGGACACAAAGTTGGAGTAACTCAGCATGTCAGGCAGCATCTCTGGAGAAAAGGAATAGGTGATGTTTTGGGTAGAAACCCTTCCTCACATGGCCATTCATCCCCTGTTGAATGAAGTAAACCTGTCCATGCTTCATTCCCATTGCCAGCATCATCCCTTGTCCTTCATCTTTCCTAAAACTTTTATATTGTATGTTTTCTTTCATCCTTGCCTTTCAATTTCTCCTAATTCTCATTGCCATTCATTCCTCCCCATCAATTTTCTGCTGAGTTTGCATGTTCTGCCAGCGAGGATCTGTTATTGCCCTTTCAATGGTCGTGATTCCCAGCTAACTATCTTCATTGTTGTAACACGGGGAGCAGAGCCATGTCACAAGTTTGGAAATGGTAAGGTGCAAAGCTTTTATTTTCTGAAATTGGTGAATATTTAGCACCACACAGAAAGCAGGGACAGACCTTTAACTTATTATTCATTACTTTTCCTGCAGCGAGGTGATAGATAGATGCATAGATTCTGTACAGAAATTGGAAAACCCTTCCAGATGGAAGCTTTCCACAATCCAACCGCAGCAGCCAGCTTTCAATCTGCCCCTAAGGGAGACTTTTAGCCAGAGGAATAACTTCCAAAGAATGTCAAGCAACTCGATTTAATTTTCCTCTAATCATAAGCTTGACGAAACTTCAATGCACATGATTTTGTCCATTGGCCACCAAACAAAGAATTTAGTACTGACCCTTGTGCCAAGGTCATTTTCTCTTCTGCTGGTGGCATAGTAACAGTGTTTTAACGGTGTTGCAACAATTACCAACCTTTTCATTAGTTGCTGGGAAGAAATTTTCTGGGCAAATGAAAGGCAGCTGTTTCTCCTGGTGAACCTAGCCGTGGAATGAAGAGAACCTATTTTAATTATCTTTCAGAGTTCTGTAAGCACATCACAGTCAAAACAATCTCTACTAGCTGTAGTGACAGAACATCCATACAAGGTTCTGCAGAATGTTTATTGCAATTACAGTGACTGACAGAATAGCTGCTGGATGGATATTGGTGAACCAGAAAGACCCAATGTAGCTAAATTTACAGCACTTAGTAAGTGCAGTTATTTAAAATGATTGATTGATCTGAACATGAGCCTGAATTGTTTTAAATTGGAGCCTTGTAATTGTTATTTACTGCATATGGGCTGGTGTTCAGCTCAACTTTCATCCAACTGAACTGACCCGAAGAAACGTAACGTGATTCTTGTATGGGATGAGGCATTTAAGCCATTTGGTTTTGCATTTTCCGAACACTTTAATACTTTAATTGGGTATGGAGCATCTTTGCAATGATATTTCTCTAACAACCTTTGGGAGACAGCCTTAGTGTTAACACTCATTTGGTGCCAAATTCTGCTCCTGAGATCGATGTTTCAGTACAGTATTTTAGGGATGCTGCAGCATCAGAGGAGACATTGAATTGAGCTCCATCTGCTTATTTAAATATGCACTGATGCCAATATGCCTAAGGTAGGCAGTAAAATAAATATTATTTTGCATTTAATTGTTTTTGAAAACATTGTTGACCAAGAGGATCATCATAAACTGTTTCCTCTTAGCTACCCCTCCATATCTGTTGAAATTTGGTTACCATTTCGAAGGGCCGAATGGCCTACTCCTGCACCTATTTTCTATGTTTCTATTTATCCACCCAGTTTCATATTACTCCAATACTTTTTTCCCCTTCAACTCTTGATTCATTATAAATTTGTATTTTCAGTTTGTCTATTTGTCAGCAAAATAATATCTATATTTATGATTCATTTACCTTTTCTCTTTGTGTGTATTTAAGTGAGAGTGGGAACCTGAGGGGCGCAGAAGGTGGCGGGTGTGTGGAATGAGTTGTCAGAGATAGTAGTTAAGGCTGGTTTATTAACCACATTTAAAACACATTTGTACAGGTACATGGAAAAGGAAGGTCTAGAGTGACATGGACCCAACATGGGCAGCTTAGATGAGGCACCTTGGTCGCCATGGACAAGTTGGGCCAAAAGGCCTACTTCCGTGCTGTATGACTCTGACACTAACTAAAGTAATTATAGATGGGACACACTGGAAATTTCTATGGGTTTCCATACATTGATGTGTTCTTTTAACAAATTAAGATTGTTTTATGACTGATACACTCTCTTTTTTTCTTTTCCTTAATTCTGACTAACCAGACCATTTGTTCCTGGAGCAACCACTGCTACTTTTCCAGTTACATGTGACATTGTGTTCATTCTGACTTTCTATTTGGATAAACTGTTCTCTACTGACTCCCGTTGAAATATTCGAGAAAACCAACTATGGCTGAGTGCTCTATTGGCAACATTCTGTACATGTTGGTACATGTTATTTTTGTAAAATATTTCAATCTCATAAACATGAAATGGATTCAATATTTCGGTTATGTCTGTGAATACTACATATCAAGTTAATGTTGTACATGTCTGGTGCGCTTTTAATACGAACTTCATAAATAAATTGCTGTCATTACAGTGACTGTGTTGAACTCTTTGTGGCAAACTTCCAAAAGTCACAAACTGTTTAAGTACCATAATTTCTACCACTGACCTGAACATTTATAACGATGAGGGTTTGATTTCAAGTTGGAAACAAAACTAATGAAAAATACTTTATTATGTACAATTTGCAGTCATTTAATATGTATCTTGAATTTGTATATCAATCCCACGTAAGCAGGAATGAAATAAGAAATTAATAGGGGAAGCAATTTTATTATGAACAGTGTAAAGGCAGTCAAAATCTTGCAATGCCTGCCTCACTAACGATACCCATTCTCTTTTTTTTTTTTTTTTCCCTTTTTTTTTTTTTATTAGAAGTACGGTAAATTACAATAACACACAACACATATATCTTAATACATTTTTTGTACCGCTTCATTTTTTTTTTTTTTAAAGCTTTAAGAAAAAGATAGAAGTAAGGAAAGTAAAGAAGGTGCGCAAGAGTTGTGAAGTGCAGAAGAGTGTTGGGAAAAGAAAGCCCCTTAGAAAAGAAGTTAGAGAAGGAAGTAAAGTAAGAAAGTAGACCCTAGAAAAGAAAGAAAAAGAAAGTAAGGACAATCGCTCTATTATAACATTAAACTCCGCAGAAAGACTACCAACCAAGTCTGTTTTTGTTGTTTTATCTCCCAATGCCAGGTCCTGATACCATTTATTTATTTATTTATTTATTTAAAATTACTATTGCACCTCATGCTTGTAATAGGTCCATAAACGTAGACCACGTCTTTTGGAATTGGTTTGCTTTATCTGCTAAGAGGAATCTCATCTCTTCCAGATGTAATGTTTCAAACATATTTGATATCCACATTTTTATTGTTGGTGTGGGCGCATTTTTCCAGAATTTAAGTATGAGCTTTTTTCCCATTATTAGCCCGTAATTGAGTAAATTCTTCTGATACACGTTTAATTCAGGGATATCTTCCGATATCCCAAAAATGATCCATTCTGGTTTTGGTACCAGTTTTATTTTAATTAATTTTGAAAAAATATCAAATATTCCATGCCAGAATTTTTGGATTTTTGTACAAAAAATAAAAGAATGCGCTATGGTAGCTTCTTGACACAGACATTTATCACAGATTGGTGAAACATTGGGAAAGATTTTATTTAATTTAGTTTTTGAATAGTATAGTCTATGTAATGTTTTGAATTGGATAAGCGTATGTCGTACATTGATCGAGCATTTATGCACCTGTAGTAAATGTTTATCCCAGCTCTCTTTTGAAATTTTTATAGCTAATTCTTGTTCCCAGTCTCTTCTAATTCCATCTGTTGTGGGTATTTCTATGTTTAAAATGATATTATATAAGTACGATATTAAGTTAGCTGATTCCGCCTTTGTCTTCATTGCTTCATCCAGTAAGTCGGAAGGCATATTATGATAGTCTTTTGTGTATTTTTTCAAATAATCACAAATTTGAAGATATTTAAAATATTGGTTATTTTTCAAATTATATTTCAGTTGTAGTTGTTGAAATGATAGTAATTTTCCCACTTCATACAGATCTTCGAGCGTTTTGATTCCCATTCTTTCCCAATGTATAAATGATTTGTCTATGATTGATGGTTTAAACGATGGGTTATTGGCTATTGGTATTGAGAGAGATAGGTTTCTTAATTTTAGATTCTGTTTTATTTGTTTCCATGTTCTAATTGTGCTATGTATAATTGGGTTTTTATTATAATTTTTATTATTCAGATTTATTGGTGAGAGGATAATCGCTCCTATATTACTCGGGGAGCAATCCCCTTTTTCCATTACAATCCAGTCCGCCTGCTGGGCAGAATTGTCCAGCAGGTGAATCATATTTTTAATATTTACTGCCCAATTATAATACATAAAGTTAGGGAGCGCTAGACCCCCCCACTCTTTTCGTTTATTGAGGTGTGTTCTTTGTATTCTATGGGGTTTATAATCCCATATGAAATTTGTAATGTCTGAGTCCAATTTTTTGAAAAACTTTTTTGGGAGATATATAGGTATTGATTGAAATAGGTATAGAATTTGTGGTAAGAAAATCATTTTTATAGCGTTTATTCTGCCTATTAAGGACATCGGAAGTGTTTTCCAGAATTTAATCAAATTATTTAATTTCTTAAGTAGGGGATTATAATTGGCTTTAAACATATCCTGGTAATTTCTAGTAATTTCAATTCCCAAATATTTGAATTTTTCTGTAGCTATTTTAAAGGGGAATTTCCTGAGATGTGTTGAGTCTTTTGGTTTTATCGACATAATTTCACTTTTGTTCCAATTTATTCTATATCCTGAAAAGGATCCAAAGTCCTCAATTAAATTTAATATATTCGGTATACTAATTTGTGGTTTTGTGATGTACAGTAGTACATCATCGGCATATAGGGATATTTTGTTATTTGAATATTTTGTATTATAACCGTAAATATCCAGGTGTGTTCTTATTTTTTCAGCAAGGGGTTCAATTACCAAAGCAAATAACAGCGGAGATAATGAACAACCTTGTCTATTGCCCCCCGATACCCATTCTCAAGTAAATCTGAGGCATCCTGAAATTGCTAAAGTACTTTCTATATTGTTTCAAGCTGAATTAATTTAGAAATCTGTTTAGAAAGCTTGCGTAAAAGGAGCATGATCATCTTTGCACTGATTCGAGTCCAGATTGGCCCAATCAGCCATCTCTATATACTAGATGCCCTGTCTTACTTGGGAACATGTGACGACATAGGTTGATTAAGGTTTGCTTAAATCCACCAGAGGTTTAGTTCGACTTTAAATCTGATGTATAATCTGGCTATTATAGCAGCTGCATACTTCCATAGTGATTTTATAATCCAGTGGAAGAACATAGACCATCTTTCACGAATTTAATAATTTATTGGAAATGTAAAATAAGATATCAAAGTACAGCTTTTATCACTATTTGTCATGGAAATAACAATATCAAATCATTTAAAATGCAGCAGTTTGAAACTTTGAAATTCCTAAAATGTAATGCTCCCATTGAAACATAAAAATATTTAAATGTAATACTTTTATTGAGACCTTTAAAAATAAATTCTAATCATATAGAATTCAACATGTTATCAAATACATTAAACATAACATAGAAAATAGGTGCAGGAGTAGACCATTCAGCCATTCAAGCCAACACCGCCATTCAATATGGTCATGGCTGATCATCCAAAATCAGTACCCCGTTCCAACTTTTCCCCATATCACTTGATTCCCTTAGCCCTAAGAGCTTAATCTAACTCTCTCTTGAAAACATCCAGTGAATTTTCCCCATCTCAGTCCTAAATACCTCTTATTCTTAAACCGTGATCCCAGGTTCTGGCTCTCCCAACATCGGGAACATTTTTCCTGCATCTACCCGGTCCAATCCTCTAAGAATTTTATATGTTTCTATAAGATTCCCTCTCATCCTTCTAAATTCCAGCAGATACAAACCCAGTCGACCCATTCTTTCATCATGCGTCAGCCCTGCCATCCCGGGAATTAACCTGGTGAACCTACGCTGCACTCCCTCAATAGTAATAATGTCCTTCCTCAAATTAGGAAACAAAAATTGTATACAATACTCCAGGTGCGGTCTCACCAGGGCCCTGTACAACTGCAGTAGGACCTCCTTGCTCCTAAACTCAAATCCTCTCAGAATGAAGGCCAACATGCCTGCCATTGGCTTTCTTCACTGCCTGCTGTACCTGCATGTTTACTTTCTGTGACTGATGTATAAGCACACCCAGGTCTTGTTGCACCTCCCCTACTCCTAATCTGACACCATTCAGATAATAATCTGCCTTGTTCTTTTTCACCAAAGTGGATAACCACCCATTTATCCACATTATACTGCATCTGCCCTGCTTCTGCCCATTTACCCAACCTATCGAAGTCACCCTGGAGCCTCATAGCATCCTCCTCGCAGCTCACACTGCCAGCCAGCTTTGTGTCATCCGCAAACTTAGAGATGTTACATTTAATGCTGAAGCCCCAACACCGAGCCTTGCGGAACCCCACTAGTCACCGCAGACGTTACAAGGCCTTCTACGCCAGAACCTCCAGACTCAGAAACAGCTTCATTCCCAGAGCTATAGCGGCTCTGAACCGGCCCTGCTGAGTGCCCCACATCCCCCCTGGACTCCCTCAGATGGTCACGTTGCAATTTATTTATTTATTTTTTATTTTTTTGACATAGGTTGGAAGCTAATAGGTTGGACCAAATCTCGTTGCACTAATGTGCAATGACAATAAAAGATATTATTATTATTATTATTATTATTATTACCATTCTGAAAAGGACCTGTTAACTCCTACTCTTTGCTTCCTGTCTTCTAACCAGTTCTCTATCCATGACAATGTTCTCTATCCATATCCTACCACCAATACCGTGTGCTCTAATTTTGCACACTAATCTCTTGTGTGAGACCTTGTCAAAGAATAGAATAGAATAGAATAGAAATAATTTTATTGCCACACAACCAAGGTCGGTGGTATTTGAGTTGCCAGCTTTTTGAAAGTCCAGATACACCACATCCACTGGCTCTCCCTTATCCATTCTACTCTTTACAATCTCAAAAAATTCCAAATGATTAGTCAAGAATGACTTCCCCTTCATAAATCCATGCTGACTGACCGATCCCGTCATTCGGAATTGTGTGTTGGAGCTCAATGATTAACCCTTTGCAGTCTATTATCTGAGTGATAGTTAGTGGGGAGGAATCTGACGGGTTATTGGAGAGGAATCTGAGGGATAAGATATGCATACACAATGATTCTGACCTTGATTTGGCAGCATATTCTAGCTCTGCATTTCTTGTCTTGAACAATTTCTGCTTTAGTAATTATGTTCAGACAGAGGTCACATTGTTCAATACATCAGTAATTAGCTGTCAATTCACACCTGTTGAGAAGATCTGATATCTTTCTGTTTTAAGTGAATATTAACTAGATGCAAAAATAATATTCAATCGTTATGGTGGTGCTTTAAATCAATGGAATACAATCCATTGGTTACATTTTTCGGAGGTAAGTTTCTTATTTCCAAATAATTATTGATTTCTGGTCCATTTGTTGCGTTGTATTATTGTAGCTAGAGATGATTGGGAATGATTCATCAATGATTTCAGATACATTTGGCTTCCATGGTTGGAATGATGGGTGTTTCTGTAAATAAGGGTACCAACCTTATTTGGGTGGCCAAATTTGAAAGTTATTAAATCATAGTGAAATACCACACCATTTAAAATGGGACTACCTATGGTCATTTTGAGCTAATTTGTGATCAAAATCAACCAAAATTTGACCAAAATGTAATACATTTAAAATTTGGAGAAAAAAAGGAGAAAAAAAACTTTTTTTTTAAACATATAAATGAGAAAGAATATAGTAATCTTTAATCAAATTTGATGTTAATTTACTCGTAATTTGCCCGAAAACAAGGGCATCTGTGTAGACAGGAACATACATTCCACGAGACATGCGTTATCTGGGACCCGATCATTTTCTTGGATTCCTTTCTCTACAGTACACACACATTACAATGACATAGAACAAGCAATGAAAGTTTTACGGAATTTAAACAAATTAAACAATAATAAACAAGCAACAACATTCACGAAAAAAGAACGAAAAAGTGCAAACAAATTTTGATTTACCAATGGGAACAAGCAAAGAACAGTGACCATGTGGTCATTCAACATGTTGTCATTAAACAAAATTATTATTTTACTTCGGAGTCACGTGAGTGATTCCGTGAAGAGCCCGCTCAGCACGCATGTGCGGCATTACGTTTCAGCAGGCAACAGCAGCAGGCGGGAGTCAGGCGCTCCCGCTACAGGCCTGAAAGAGGAAGCTTTAGGTAAGTACTTACCTTCCGTTTAACCAGCGACTCGCGTCTGTTTGTTGCTCCAGGTGGAGCAAAGCAGCAGACGCAAGCGGCTCCCGTTGGACTCCGGGGAAGGAGCGTTCCGTTCGCGGAAGGGGAGAGACGCCACCAGGACCGCACACGCTGCGGTCCACGGACAGGGAGCTGCGCCGGTGCCAGTCCAGACGCAAGCGGCCCCCCTTGGACTTTAGGGAAGGAGTGTTCAGTTCGCGGAAGGGGGAGAGACGGCACAGGACCGCACACACTGCGGTCCACAGGCAGAGCTGCGCCGGTTTCCAGTCCAGAGGCACAGCGAGAGTCAGGCGCTCCCGCTACAGTTCAAGGAACAAGACTCTCCAAGAAACCTGTCCCCAGCTCGGCTCCAGCAGACAGGCGTCTCATCAGTGGGGGACAGAGGGCGGTAGGACCGCTAACCCGGCGCTCCGCCATCCCCGACACCGAGCCGAGCCCAGTTCCGCTAGCGCCTGAACAGCGGACTGGATGTCAAGACATCCAGCCGGTGGTATCCGATTCGTCGGACGGGGACGTCTCACCGCCCGCTTAGGGCAGAGACAGCCGCATGAGCCACATGGAGCGGCTCGTGGAGCATAAGCTCCAGCGAGACTTGCAGGAGCAGTTTCGCAGAGGGAGTTCAGGCACTCCCTCCACAGTGCCTCGTGCACTGGCCATTGCTTTCTCCTCATCCGAGGACAGCTTTGGCGACCAGAGCTGGGCTGGTCAAGAAGAGAGGCACTGGCTGAACAACATCGGGAGTATGCTTTGAGGTACAGGATCAGGAAGAGCTGCTGGGTGTGGCCGCTACGTGGTTTCACCACGAGCAAGATGGCTTTCAGTCTTAACTGATGGCCAGCCTACTACCTGTCTTTTCCAAAAAACCTCTCCAAGACAGGTAGCCATGAGGCGTTGGTTTCATCACGCCTCCCCTAAATTGCATTTACTCAAAGTGCCCGCCATTATTGGGGGATACATTGAGCAGCGCATTTAACCCAAATTTCTCAAAATTGCATTTGATACCTTGACGTCGGCTATCCATGTCCACCTGCTCATTCCAGAAGGGCAGGGTAGTATGGCAAAACACCTGATCCTACTGTTCAACTTCTCAAGGGAAGTCACAAACCTGCCCTCAATCTATGAAATTAACAGGACTATGAGAACGCCGACCTCACAACCACAGATCCTGCTACCTGGCACTTACCAAACCAGTCCTAAAAAATTGGACGAAGGGTTCAAACTATTCGGCACAAGAGGGCAGAGTCTGGAATGAGCACCACACTAAACCAGACAGCAGTACCTCTACGCGTCCACCAGGGGCGTCTACCTCATGGTACTGGTGAAAGCTCGGGGCCTGCATGCCAATCCCGTAAGCCTTTTAGGCCAGGGCCCACAGCAGGCCCCATGGAAAATGTGCCACCCCCCAACAAACATCGTCCCTACAAGAACAAGGAACCAGAAACCGAAGAAAACAACAATGAAGACAGATAAGTATGGTCCCTACCATCACATAAAGGTGAAGGGTTGTACTAACAAGGCATGGTTGAATCACGCCTGGTTAAGAAGCTATCACTCTTGGTAGTTATATACCAAAAAATATATTCAAGGGGAATAGAATTAATATCTTGCCACCAATTCGGATATACCACAATTACCTGGATGAGGTAACCATGATGAGCATTGCCATTTTCATTCACTGCACATCTCGCGTGGGTGTGTGACAAATAAACTTGATTTGAGTATTGAATTGGCATTTAAGTCGAAGCTATTCCAGAATCAACCAGCCCTGACACTTAAGAAACATTCCGTCATGGCATGTCTATATATTAACGACAGACTATCCTTGGATATAGCTTATTAGCTGCTTTAGCTACTAACTTATTTAGCGGGCACTGTCATATATCCAGATATTTACGTTGACCATCCACAACATTGTCTATCTGGTATTCATTAAGACTATCAATTATGGTAACATTTAACCACCAATCAACTACGTGGCAAAGTAATTGGGATAGTAGCAACATTACCAGCTACTGAACATTGTACCTTTCCTATGAGCTGAGATACTAGTGTTCAAACTATCTCCATACCTGTAATATGGGGGCAAATGGACTAATCTGGAGTGTTATCATGGAATTTATCTGCATAGGAAGGATTATGGTTGTACACTTCCACCTGTTTTGAGTAACATCTTATGTGTCCTGATGTGTTACTGAGCTTGTAATACTTAGTGCCAATGCGAATTGACTTAAACGTGTTATATATTAAATTACTTACTTCTAGTGAAGCATTTGCTCAGTAATTCACCATTTTGCATGTTCGTTTATAAATTAACAACATCACAGTGGTGGCATATACCAAACCACTTGGGCGTAGAACATCGATATTAGGTGACAATTTATTAACAATTGGTAACCGTATGTCGTCAAACACGTTTGACCATCAGTAACTTACCTATCAGGTGAGTTAAAATGCTGTAAACAAACATTTAAACCAAAAATATTTGCTGAAATGACTAAGCAATATGGACACCAGATATCGATTTCCTTATATACAATTAAATCGCCACGTACTAACCTACGTCGCATGAAACCAATCTCAAGGCAGCGGCGATGGATACATTCCCGCGTATTGAGGGGTGGGGGGGAATCTAATCTCTATGTTCTCCCTTCCTTCTCCCTCTTCAATAGGTACTACGGCTTCATCAGTCGGGTACTAAGCAAATTACAGTGGACTAAGTCCACAGGCATGGTTCCCAGTGGTCCTCGACATGGTCATTAAAAGAATTGCAGAATTGGGAAGACCACTGCTATGCTTGGATCAGCAGCACTATCAACATGATGACAGCATTCCGTTGCATATCCTGGGGAACATACCTGAGGAACATCAAGAAATGGGACACTGTTCCAAAACAGGAACTACACATTCAAGTACAACAAAAAACTGTACTGGAGTTCCTGGCAGGTCTTCACCACAATGAAGGACATGTTCTGTCAGCCTACTCAACTTGGGCACCACGACAAAAGGGTAAAGGGTACCACTCACTGGTGATCAGATACAGGAGAGGTATATTCAATCCATTCCCCAGAAATAGGTACACCCAAATTGGGATGTCAGTGAAATCCTGACATACCTTAGGGGATGATCACCAGCCAGGTCACTCACCCTGGAACAGCCTACCCTGAAGATGGACATGCTGGTGGCCTTACCTCAACACAAAGAGCCATTCTCCCATCTACTGCGATTGGACAACATGGTTATAACACCAGATAGTGTCACATTTCCCATTCAAGGGCGGGCCAAACAGAACAGACCAGGAACATCAGGTCCAGTCATGAAATTCCGGGCATACCCACCTGAACCACGTTTTTATGTGTCATGACCCACTTAGAGATCTACATCGACACAATAAGGAATACCGAGGGAGAGGAAAAAGCCTTATGGGTCAGCCACAAGAAACCTCATGGTCGGGTGACGAGCTAAGCTATCTCTAGTGGCTCAAGCAGGTACTGGGAGTTGCTGGAGTAAATACTAACGTGTATAAATCTTATTCCACCAGGACAGCTTCCACGTCAGTAACTAAGAGGATGGACGAGCCTATGGACCACATCCTGGCTACAGCAGGGTGGTCTAGGGAGTATACATTCCAAACTTTTATTACAAACCACTGACAGAACCTGTATCGTTTGCAGAAAAAGAATCTGCAAAAAATATATAATTTAAGCCCGGAGGAGCATTTGGTCTTCTTGTTAATAACACCATTATTGTTTTTACAAACAGATTCATGGTTGATTACGATAACATACTTCCTCCCTCGAATGACTTCGGCAGCGAGTGAAGTATGAACTGTTACACGGTTTGAAATCACAGAGCTTTGAGGTCGTCACGGAATCACTCACGTGACTCCGAAGTAAAATAGTAAGATTAAACGAGAATTTACCAGTTTGAAGTTTGATCTGTATTTTATGAGTTATGAGGAGTTACGACGAGGGATTACGTGCCCTCCGCTCCCACCCTCAATAATATGGGTCAAACTGATAATTAGAATTAGATTCCTTTATTGTCATTCAGACCTTTCGGTCTGAACAAAATTATGTTGCCTGCAGTCATACACAGAATCAATAATAACAAAACATACAATAAACACAAATTAAACATCCACCACAGTGAGTTCACCAAGCACATCCTCACGGTGATGGAGGCAAAGTCTTAGTCTCCGTCTCTTCCCTCCTTGTTCTCCCTCTGCGCTTTGTTTTATGTTTTATGTAGCATTCTTAACTGTCACTGTATGTCATGTTGTCACTTGCGGGCAGAGCACCAAGGCAAATTCCTTGTATGTAAACACTTGGCCAATAAACACATTCATTCATCCATCCAGACCACAACGTTACCACAACATGACCACTTGAACACTATCTCTTATACAGATTTCTAAGCTCCCTCACAAAATGTCTGTACGTAAACCACCACGAGGCTCGTAGTTCACGTTAGGGTTATTACAATCGCGTTGTTTGAATGTTTTTTTGCTGCAAAAACTTGGGGCATCAGAAAACAATCATGTTGGGTGATAAAACATAAAAATCATAAGCATAATCAGAATTTGGCATATAGTTATTTAATTGCAAAATTAATGTAACCTTTCCGGTATGAATTAGCCTAAGCATTTGATGAAATCCTGCTTGAAAAATGTCACCAAGAAAGGCAAGAAAATACAGGGACACATCTGATATTTTCTTTGTAAAAACAGACTTATTTTTGCTTCATTTCATTATTTTGACTATACACTATGATCTATACCACTTAAAATACAGGAGATGAAACAATGGGAATATTACACAAAAACATCCTAGTCGCTATTTTTCCATCTCAAGTGTGACCGAAACAATCCAAATGTGTTAGCTGAGTGGGTCCTACTTACCACTTTTAGTTTGCATAATATTTTGTTTGCATCAGGGAATAGCTGAATTTCTTGCTGTTCCAAGTTATTAAGGAAATCCTACACTGCAATAATAATGTGATTATGTTTTTGCTAAAGTTTTCTTGACCTAAAAACTATCGTTGAAGTTTTCTTGGCCTACATCAGGCTGTTGTTTATAGACTACAGCTCGGCGTTTAATACCATCATCCCTTCCAGGCTGGTTACCAAGCTCACGGAACTGGGCCTCTGTGCATCCCTCTGCAATTGGATCCTCGACTTCCTCATCCACAGACCACAGTCTGTTCGAATTGGAGGAACCACTTCATCCTCAGTGCCAATCAGTACGGGAGCCCCTCAAGGCTGCGTGCTCAGCCCCCTGCATTACTCACTCTATACCCATGACTGCGTAGCCGGACATAATGCAAACTCCATCATCAAGTTCGCCGACGACACCACTGTGGTTGGACGAATCACAGATGGGGACAAATCAGAGCATAGAAGTGAGATTGACTGACTGACCAAATGGTGCCAGCACAACAACCAGGCTCTCAACATCAGTAGGACCAAGGAACTGATTGTGATCTTTGGTAGGGGAAGGATGAGAACCCACAATCCTGTTTATATCAACGGAACATTGGTGGAAAGGGTCAATAACTTCAAATTCCTGGGCGTGCATATATCAGAAGATCTTTCCTGGACCCAGCACACCGATGCAATTGTAAAGAAGGGGCACATCAGCGACTCTACTTCCTGAGAAGATTACAGAGATTCGGCATGTCGAAGAGGATTCTCCTAAACTTCTACAGGTGCACGGTAGAGAGCATTCTGACAGGTTGCATCGTGGCCTCGTTCGGCAACTTGAATGTCCAGGAGCGAAAAAGACTACAAAAAGTTGTTACCACTGCCCAGTCCATCACCGGCTCTGACCTCACCACTATCGAAGGGATCTATCGTAGTCGTTGCCTCAAAAAGGCAACCAAAATCATCAAGGACCCACACCATCCTGGCTACACACTCATCTCACCATTGCCATCAGGAAGCAGGTACAGGAGCCTGAAAACTGTAACATCCAGGTTCAGGAACAGCTACTTCCCCACAGCCATCAGACTATTTAACACAACATTGAATAAGCTCTGAACTGCAAAAGACTTATTATTTGCACCATATTTATTATTTATTGAACTTTTTTCTTTTTTCCCCTTATGTACAATGTTTACATATTCACATCTTCTGTTGTGCCGCAGCAAGTAAGAATTTCATTGTCCCATCCGGGACATATGACAATAAAACACTCTTGACTCTTTTGACTATTCAGAACCTGCAGCACTTTAGATCTAAAAGAAGCACTAATGGTGTTTATTCAAATCTAGGCACCCAACTCCAATAAATAAGAGCGAATTTTGTCTTGTATGCTTTTTTTTAACTCATTTTTCGAAAATGGTCGTCACTGGCAAGGCTAGTATTTATCACCCATTATGGAATTCCCTTGTAAGTAAGTGGTGACCTGCCTCCTGAAACTGTTCTAGTCCTACTGGTGAAGCTCCTCCAACAATGCTGTTCTGCTTGGTGGGAGTTCATCGTGGAGATGAAGGTACTCCACATATTCCCAATTTGGGATAGTGTGTACTCCCATGTACTGAACCATTTGTCATCCTCTTGTGCAAGTATCCATGCATGTGGGAGGCGCTGTCAGAAAATCCAATACAAATAACCGCAGTGCATTTTGTGATAGCAGCTACTGAGTGTTAATGGTGGAAGGAATTAACTATTGGCCAGGTAAATTGGATTTCACGGAGTGGTGAAAGCCAATAACAGATATTAAGCTATACAATATTTTGTTTTCTGATTTGCTGTTAGTATTGCTTTCACTTGCTATGTTTTTGATAAGGTGGTGGTAAGTGGAATTGTTAACCAAGTGAAAGCTTCACATGCAAAACGCATTCTAGACAAGTTGACAGGTCCTTGATGTACACAGGGATCTTGGAATTCAAGTCAATTGCCCCCTGAACTCAAGTAATAATTTTTTCCCGTATTCCTTCCATCTTCAGCCACCTAACACCATAGTAGGTGACTGCTGTCTATTGTTTAACCATGCAACTGAGATTTCTTTCATGCCAAAATATCTGCAGCAGGTCTCTCAAATAGTAGCTTTCAAATGACACCAGAATGTCCTCTACTGCGCTTTCTTTCTGATTTCATGAAATAAATTATTAAACCAGTAGAATAAAATTGGACCTGACTAATTAGGATGAAACTTTCTGATTATTTATTGAATTGAAAGTATGTTATATAATTTCTTCTAGTGAAGGGAAGATGAATTGATCTAAAATGTGGATTTGTCTTTCTGCATCCCTGCCCACAGTGTAGCATTTTCCACACTTTGGGTCTTTGATATATCCTAATGCTCAAATATTACGGCAAATATTTCTGCTATTTCCGTAAAGATATTGGAATGTATCACGTTTTTCTGTTTTCTAATGGATTAACTTTGTACCTTTTGCATATTTACTTTCAGTCTGGCTCTTGCTTTTTCTCCAGATCTTCATGAACCCCGGCCTTCAAATATTGTTATCTCTTCACTTCTGCAGTCTTGGGTGGAAGCCTACATCATCTTTGACTATCCTTGATGTTTGCATGTGCTTCTTAACACTATTTATTTATCTGTTTTTAAATCCAGATGTTTGGAACCACGGATTAGGATTATCATTTCCATATATCATAGTTTCAAGCACAGAAGTGCTTTGCTTAGACTGTGCATTTACTGATTTAAAAAAAAATTAATAAAGAATTCTTGAATTTTCTATAAAACAATATTTGTATTGAAACTATCACGATGTGAGATAGTAAATATTTTTTACAAACAGGATTTTATTCTTCAATATACCTGAATGTATGTAGTTTGTGAAGTCAACATTTAATTTCATTATCCTGTACAGGTCCTTATGATTTACATGATTTCTCTTCAAGATCAAAATCCCACAAGGATGTATAGTTTTAAGTGGCATACCTTCCTTATCCCTCGTCACCTAGTGGTTAGGTCAGGAGTATGCCTGGGTTACCTCCTGGTTCAAGACTGCTTTTGATGTAGCATTCGGTGGAATGTTTTTCAATCCCATTAGATGGTTCAAAAATCAACATAGACATTTTTCTTTGAACCTCAAAGAAACTGGTTGTCGATTTAAGGATCACATGCTTGGAGCGTAAAGCATTTCATGCTGAACAGCTCAATTTATTTTTTGGTCGTCAAAAATGCTGGAGAAACTCAGCGGGTGAGGCAGCATCGCTCCATAGATACTGCCTCACCCGCTGAGTTTCTCCAGCACTTTTGTCTACCTTTGATTTTCCAGCATCTGCAGTTCATTCTTTAACATATTCAATTCATTTTTTTCCTCCCTTCCTGGTCTAAATGTAAACTTTAATGTCTTTTAGTCATTATAATCTTTATAGACAATAGGTGCAGGAGTAGGCCATTCGGCCCTTCGAGCCAACACCGCCATTCAATGTGATCATGGCTGATCATCCACAATCAGTACCCTGTTCCTGCCTTCTCCCCATATCCCCTGACTCCGCTATCTTTAAGGGCCCTATCTAGCTCTCTCTTGAAAGCATCCAGAGAACCTGCCTCCACCGCCCTCTGAGGCAGAGAATTCCACAGACTCACCACTCTCTGTGAGAAAAAGTGTTTCCTCGTCTCCTTTCTAAATGGCTTACTCCTTATTCTCAAACTGTGGCCTCTGGTTCTGGACTCCCCCAACATCGGGAACATGTTTCCTGCCTCTAGTGTGTCCAAGCCCTTAACAATCTTATTTTGTATATTTTATTTTATTTTTCTCATCCTTCACGTCTCTAAGTAGTCCAAAGCAAGCTGTGCTTTATTTTCAATTTCTCAATTGTTATAGCTGCCAAGGATCATTTTGAAAATCTAACTAAATGAATTTGTTTCTGTGTCTCTGGCTTTCATTAAAATACAGAGTGTTATTTTCTGAATAAATGTCTTATTCTGACTTATTTGAGTAACATATGCTGATTATTACAGTGGAGAATGAGTATCTGAATTTGATAAATTAGCAGAAGAATAACTAAACTAACAGAAAGCAATAAATGTAATTTGAAGTGTTTGGCGACTAAATGGTACTGCTTTTATTTTCACTTATTTTTAGTAAGTGTTGTAACAAGTAAAAGGTTAAACCATTGAAAGTAACAAGGTCAATGGCCTCATATAAAAACTATAAATCTGGCTTCTTTTGGTTGGAGGAGTGTGGGGGAGATTCATTAGCAGGGGTTAAGGAAGCGTGCATGACTTTTATCCTTCAAAGAATTGAATAGATGTTTGTAATTTTGTACTTCCTTCCTCATACTGCTGGTTTTGCACTTAAATTAGCAAATGAGAAAACATTTGTTTGGAATTTAACCAGAGATTCTGGATGCCAAAGTCTGTTGGAGTATTATATAATGGATTATTTGACAGTCGATGTGACTGAGAAAGAGGTTATTTTCCCCATATCCTATCCTCCCTCCCGTGCCCAGTAAACATTCGACATCAGCAATATAATGGACTTAATTTTGAGAGATGCCTTTACGACTGGTCTCTGAACATATCTTTTTAAGACACATTGTTGTAAGGGTTTCGGCCCGAAACGTTGCCTATTTCCTTTGCTCCAGAGATGCTGCCGCACTCGCTGAGTTTCTCCAGCACTTTTGTCTACCGTTGTAAATCTATGGATGACCTCAAATCTGCACGGGAAGCAGTGGGGCAGCTGCTGGAAGTGATGGATGGTGCATTTGTGGTGGTTGTGGATCGTAGAGTAGCGCAGGTGGTCATTGTAGCCCCTACAGCAGCTGGGTGAGAGAGTGAACCCAGCGCAGCCTGTAGCAGCAACATGCAGCAGTGGTGGAAGGAGAGAAATAGCATTGCGGTGTACAAGGCCAAAGCTTTCTTCATTGATCCTGTGCACTAATATCTCTTTGGATTTTTCAGAGACTTGGAAGTGGCAACTTTCTAAGCGCGGTTCCAGAAGAGGATCTGTTATACTCGTGTATAGTTTAATTTACCTGCAGAATAATTATTTCACTAGCTCTGTACAGGATGGCACATTGACAGCTTTGTAGAGATGTTGCCTTACAGTACCATCCTGACCTTGGGTACTATCTGTATAGAAATTCCATGGTCTCCCTCAGACCATGTGGGTTTCCTCTGGGTGCTCTGATTTCCTCCCAGATCCTAATGATGTGCATGTTTAGGAAGTGGATGAGAAAATGTGATAACATAGAACTAGTGTGAATGGGTCATCGATGGTTGACATGGACTTTGTGGGCTGAAGGGCCTGTTTCCATGCTGTATCTCTAAAACTAAAACATGGTAATAAATAAACTAAACTCGACCTGGTTCTTCTGCCATCCATCTACATTAGTGGTAATTTACAGTAACTAATTAATCTGCAAGTACATCTTTGGGATGTGGAAGGATACTGGAGCATCCAAAGGAAATCCACACAAACAGCACCAGAGGCCAAGATCATACCTAATTTTGTTTTACAATGTGTAGTAAAGTACTTCTACCAGTAATTTGATCTAACCTGTTGCAGCCAAGGTGTGAAGATGGCAGATAATTCATTGATTGAGTAAATTAGTGCTAGACTAAGAGCAAAATTCATGGATTCATTTATAGGAAAGATGTACTTTTGTTCAATTTAGTTCCGTTTTAAAACTCATGTGGTTTTCATTTTCTTTTAATCTTTACATTTGGGATTGAATTTAGTTTTGTTCTTACTATTTTGTTTTAAACAGTTGCAAAATTCTGCAGTTTGAGTTGCTTGGAATAGATTGATCAGGAATTATTTTATTTCCTGAAGATGGAATGGTTCATATTCAATGACTTCATTCACATCAGAGGCTCTACCCTGCTCAGCATGCTGCTGACAACAAAAAAGTTAACCATCATCTTGGAAGAGACGTATACCTAGTCTAGGTATCAGTTCTGTTTATCGGATTAATAATGGTCAACTCTCAAATGTAAAGTGATTGCTGGGATGCTGAATACTTTTTTTGAAAGATGCTGCAGAGGAAACTGTCAAGAAGCTGGGCAACTGGGCAACTTGCTTGGGCAAAATAATGTATCTTTATGCTCCATTTGTTTTCAAAAAGTGTCATCATAAACAGATTGTTCAAGGAATTTAGTGCATCTTAATCAACTTTGTTCTGGCCCCATGTCACAGCCATAGTCATACAACAATGAAATGGACCCTTCGGCCCAATTTGACCATTCCAACTAAAGTGCCCTTCTAGGCTCATCCCATTTACCCATATTTGACCAATATCCGTCTAAACCGCCATCTGAAACTTTGTCAGTATTTGTCAGGATATCTTTCATGGAAATGAAGTAGTTTGTACTTTGACAGAATATTGACAGGCAGCTAGTATTTACGCATGTCCCATGGTCATTACCCTATCATTGCTGTATTCTACAAGTAAACATTTCAGCAAATAACATGGAAGTTCATTGGCATCATTGTCTGCCAGTTGGGTTACTTATTCATTGTACAATATTTCTGGTCAAAGTCACATGGGATTATTTAAAGAGAAACCTTTTTCAATTTTCTGAACTTCATTAACAATTGTGTGAAAGTGTTTTGGATTTTATGCTTTTTTCTCCCAATTGTACAAAATAAATAGTTATTCTCACTGGCAGCTGTACTTCATTAATTCCTGTGTTCCAATGTGTTATTATAACACTTTATTTGAAATAAAAGAAGTTTCAAATTGTTTGATGATGAACTGAAAAGGAAATTGGGGTTGAACCGAAGGAATTTCTATAACCAAATTCTTGATTCATGAGTAGTTTTTACAGAGGTTGTTAATGGAAAATGGGGAGATGAAGTGGAGTGAGATGATTGAGGATGCCAAGACAAATTGTTTTATTGCTTGCTGCGAGGAGAGTACATTTTGTTCAGATTGTACATAGATTTACTTTAAGCGTATTTTTTTTAATTTGCTTAGATTGCTGCTTTTCTCTTTAAGTATTCCTCTATTAGGAGAGGATTTAAATGTTTACACCAAATGCACAGGAACATGAAAGCCGTTTATATTATCTTCAGACTATAGTAATTCCACAACTAAAGTTCAATTCTGAATCTGCATCACATTACCACGGCACAGCTGGCAGAGCTGCAGCCTCAGTGCCAGAGACCCGAGTTGGATCCTGACCTTGGGTGGTGTCTATATGGGCTTCCTCCGGGTGCTCCGGTTTCCTTCTACTTTCCAAAGACGTGAGGGTTTGTAGGTTAATTGGCCTCTAAATTGACCCTAGTATGTAGGGAGTGGAAACTATAATGGGATAACAAAGAACTGGTGTGAACGGGCGATCGATGGTTGGCATGGACTCAGTGTGCCAAATGGACAGTTTTCAAGCTGTATCTTTCAATTAAATCGATCAAAATGCATGTAGCAATTTGGTAAGGCCACTTGAGCTACACTAACCTTGTGTGATGCCTTGGCTAATGTGTCTTATAGAAAACCTTTCTGTTCTACTGAAAGAAAGAGAATTTGAATCTCCTTCTTACCTGCAGATGTTTATAATACTATTTCATGTCTGCCATATTTTTAAGAGATTTTGAAGCACCAAGCAGATTTTGAACATGCTATTTTGTTTGCCATGATGTGTTTTCAGTGCAGTAACTTCTAGTTAAGTACTTTAACAGAGTATTGCAGCCCACACAAAAATCTTCAAATCTCCAGACATGACATCCTGTGCAATTTAATGTCTGAGTATCAGAGAAACTATTCCAGCCTTAGTTTATGTCTAAAAAGGCATTTTTCTTATGTGATATACATAGAACAATACAGCACAGAAATGGGCCCTTTAGCCCACAATGTCTGTGCTGAGCATGATGTTAGGTTAAACTAAGTTACATTGCCTGCACATGATCCATACCCCTCTACTCCTTGCATATCCATGTGCCTATCTAATAGCCATTTAAATGCCACCCTTGGCAGTGCATTCCAGACATCCGATACTCTTTTTTTAAAACTTGCCCTGCACATCTTTTAAATTTTGCCTCTTTCTCCTTTTGATACCTCCACCTTGGGGGGGGGGGGGGGGGGGAGTTTCTGACTGTCTACCCTATATCCGCCCCTCATATTTGTATATACTTCTGTCAGGTCTCTCCTCAACTTTAGACACTCCAGGTAAAACAATGTAAGTTTGCTGGTATAGTCTGATTTGTCTTATTATATCTTTAGGATCTATTCCAGTACTTCCTCATCAATGAATTCCCTTTATGTGCAACAAACAGAACAGCTTTTTTCTGTAGTTTTAATCTTTTTTCCTTTTTATTTATTCTGTTTCTCTCTCCGCAGCATTGTCTGATTGACCAAGCCACTCCAGCTTTCTCTATTCTTTCAAAATCTGACCACCTTAAGCACTTTGCTTCAATGTTACTAACGCTCATTTTTTTTATGCCTGTGGAAGGAAAATTATCTCGGATTCTAGGATCTTTAATGGTCACCTGAACAATCAGACTAGTAGTGCTTTGAACAAGCATTTTATGTCAAGGACTCACTTCTGACATTGCAATACAATTAACCTGGCATGGGACTTAAACCCACCAAGACCTGTTTAAAATAAACACTTTGAAAGTGGTGAAAATAGATTAAGGTTGTGCAATTTTATCAAACTTAATGCCCAATGTATTTAATCTTTGAACATTCATTAATGTACAATTATATTGCTGAGCAATAATACTGAAAATGTAAATGTTTAAATAAATAGTGCAATGATAAATGGTTTAAACTTTGATCAAAATGTGGCAAGTATGTGCCTTAAGTATTAAGAACAATTCTGTTCTTCACTACCGAGCTGACTCTTAAAATCAAATAATTGAGTGATGAGAGAAGATTAGAGAAGACCCCATTTGGTAAAAGGTAACTGGAATTGTAAGAAATCATAATTGATGTTCAAAGATTAAAAAAAATTAAAACCCATGATGGACAGCAAACATGAGGCATGAAAATGAAACATTCACTGCAACTACCAGAAAATGATTTGCAGATGAAATAGACTTTCAGAAAGTGCAGTGAATGTGTAAAAATTCTGGAAACGTGGATGATGTAATGGCTTTTCTTCTCTATTATCGACAAGTGGTGTATCTGCAATCACAGTGAGCTCCAAACATGTTTTATTACATAACAGCAGTTACTGATACTGTGGGAATGTTGAAACATCAGATCTGAAATGTTAACTTTCTTTTTCTACATCTACTGCCTGACGTGTTGTTTCTAATGTTTTCTATTTTTATTTCAGATATGCAGTTTTGATTTTCATTGGCTGTCAATGTTTTTAGTGCATTTAGATTGAGTGCATGTTTATGATCACTATGGTAATGAGTAGAAACATATTCATTTCATGTACTTAGCCACCTGAATACAAATCATGATTTGGCTCTGGAAATTCTTTCTACTTGCCGTTAGAGATTTGTGTCAGTAGCAAAATTTAAACATTGTGTGCTTATTGCTGAGCAAATATTTTTAAATTCAGTTATCACCAATATCTAAGAAAATTAGTGTCTATTCAAAACTTATCAACTTTATGGTGAAGGAAGTGTGTTGGTGATGTAGATTCGTGACACAACTAGATCTTTGAAGTTTTAAATCAATTATGTACTATTTATCCATCCACCCACATTGTAGTATTATGTTGATGTGCAGTTTCCTGTGCTGGCAGACAGCGTGTTCAGCTTCCTGGAGATGAATAATAAGTGGGCAGTGCAACCTACCATATTACCTTTCCTCTGGGACTGTATATTGAACAGGCTGCTGAGTATGTTTATCTTGTAAAATATTATTACATATAATGTGGTTTTTACAAGTAATAGTAGTAGAATTAGGCCATTCGGCCCATAGAGACTACTCTGCCATTCAATCATGGCTGATCTCTACCTCCTAATCCCATTTTCCTGCTTTCTCCCCATAACCCTTGACACCCATTCTAATCAAGAATTTGTCTATATCTGCCTTAAAAATATCTACTGACTTGGCCTCCACAGCCCTCTGTGGCAATGTATTCCACAAATTAACTACCCTCTGACTAAAGAATGTTCCTCTTCACCTCCTTTCTAACAGAGCACCCTTGAATTCTGAGGCAAAAACCTCTGGTACTAGACTCTTACCAGTGGAAAGACCCTTTCCACATCCACTCTATCTATGCCTTTCATTATTCTGTAAGTCATAATGGTTAAGCAATTTTGAAGAATGAACATCACTGTATAGAAATATATATTTAATCAAGTTATCAGTGCAAACCTATAAAATGGTAAAAATAGAGGAATACTAAATGAATAAAGGTCGAAGACACTTTTCTGAACTCGTGGATTAGGTCGCCGCAGTGGGACAGCCCCTAAACTTGTAATTAAGATTGGTTTCATTCAATGTACTTACCAACTGGAAAAGATAAATCCGATGACCTGACCAGGCTAGTCATTCAATCCTTCCCTACATATATTTAGTTTGTAGCCAATGGCTTGTTCTTCAAAATGTTTTTAATCATTTGTATTAGGTTTTTCACGTTATTGTGCTCTATGTTGTAATATTCAAATGTTCTCCTGTAAAATGTCATTGAACAACAGGAGTGGTCTACATTGCAGTTTGCTGTACTATTTTTGTATTTTGTTTTAGAAGCTAATATCTTTTAAATTCTGCAAAACATTATTTTGTAGTTAATCAATCTCACATTGACATAATGTAATGGATTTGTTTGAGGTATGCAGCGAGTTCTTTTTCCAAAACAACTCTAGATATCTGCACAATTTTTGAAAATAAGAATTTGTATATCTTAAATCGTTTAATTGTAAATTGTGGTGTTATTTTTTATCTTCAAACCTTGAACCAGTTTTGACCTTGGATAAAAAGAGTCATGGAACTATGTAAACTTTTGATCCAGTTAAACAAAGAAATAACAGTACACAAAACTGCAATATATATGTAAATGTTCTACATAGAGTTTGACAGAATGTTGGTTATTTTTCTTGGCCACATTTTCATAGATAAGGACTTGCACAATGGGTGATTTTATGGATTGTTGTGTCATTACTTTGTTGTTTTACATGATCTTCAAGGATGTGTCCAAGATGCCGCATATCAATGCCACATTCAGTGCCACATTCAATGCCACATATCAATCCTGTGAATAATGTAATTTTAAAGAAAGCAAGTGTTCCATTCACTACATAGCATGTGGAACTGTAAAGGAGAATTATTGCTCCATATTTTGGCCAATAAGATATTGCAAATGGTGCAACATCCTAATATTTCATAGAAGATAAACTAATCTAGCCATGTTTCGAAACAGTTTCATCTTTAGGTAAAATGTTTTAGCACGGGTCAATTAAACATTGTTAACTTCCACTGGTTATATAACTTGGATTCTGGTGGTTTATTCTATCTGAGGTCTAAAAATAGTAATGTATTTCGGAATGCAATGTGGAATTGTCCTCATCCGCGTTGTGAAAGTTGTAGCAATGGGCACTCGCATGGCCTCCAACTATGCTTGCCTTTTTGTTGGTTACACGTAACAGTCCCTGTTCTAAACGTACACTAGCACCATTCCCCAAATCTTTCTCCACTGCATCAGCAACTGTAATGGGGTTGTCTCATACAGAGTTTGGTGATTTCATAAACATTACTACCACTTTCATTTTGCCCTCAAACTGACTTGGACTACCTCTGACACGTCTCTCCCCAATCTGAATGTCCTCGACTCTCTGCTTACTGAGATACAGTGGACTCTATATCTCAGTAAGTTACCTTGTACTTTGGTAATATCAGTTAATCATTAATGACTCCATCCAGTTAGCTATCGAGTGTGGGCGAATAACTAAAAATAAAACCAACGGGATGGAAAAAAAAGCAGCGGTTTGGAAGCATCAATGCTGATGTAGCATAACTCCAATAAATTAACTGACCATTTAATTGAACCACAGTTTCTGCCCATCAGCATTGAGGGGAAATTGTATTTTAAGAGTTTAAAATATTAGCCTCTTAGCAGCCATTTTAATCTCACACAATGCTTCAACGCTCCACTATCTTAACTAAAGTTCAAGTTCAAGTTCAAGTGAGTTTATTGTCATGTGTCCCTGATAGGACAATGAAATTCTTGCTTTGCTTCAGCACACAGAACATAGTAGGCATTTACTACAAAACAGATCAGTGTGTCCATATTCAGATCAGTGTGTCCATATACAGTGTAAGGATGCCAAAATATCTCAGTTGTAGCTTTTTGTAATTAGCAAATTAATATGCCAAGTTACTATGGGAACTATCTCGCTTTCATCCCAGTGGACTTCATGTTGAGGCAAAACATATTAACATTACGGAAATAAGTATGATTTAGGGAATACAAGTAAAATCCAAATAAAATTGTAAATAACTTAAGTTTCATCTTGGTGAGTAAAGGACTAAGGATAGACAACAGACAATAGGTGCAGGAGTAGGCCATTTGGCCCTTCGAGCCAGCACCGCCATTCAATGTGATCGTGGCTGATCATCCACAATCAGTACCCCGTTCCCCATATCCCCTGACCGCTATTTTTAAGAGCCCTATCCAGCTCTCTATTGAAAGTATCCAGAGAACCTGCCTCCACCGCCCTCTGAGGCAGAGAATTCCACAGACTCACCACTCTCTGTGAGAAAAAGTGTTTCCTTGTCTCCGTTCGTTTTCTTCACTGCCTGCGGTACCTGCGTGCTTACTTTCATAGACTGATGTACAAGGACCCCCAGATCCCATTGTACTTCCCCTTTTCCCAACTTGACGCCATTTAGATAGTAATTTGCCTTCCTGTCTTTTCTACCAAAGCTATGCTCAATATAATGTCATTTTGAGTGTGTACAATGTTTGCTTAAACATAACATACATTATGCACTGACATCTATTGTTTAACATTTGGATAGCAGTCCTGATGCATGTTTGACTCTCCTTTGTTATAGTTAAGGAATGAAATTTGATTTTTAAGTCACCAAGGTACCTAATTGCATTTAATATTTTATGAATTTCATGTTCTTGAAGCATTTCACTTTGAAAGAATGGCATTTTATGATAAATTAAACACTAGTTACAAAGTAAATGCCATTTGACTGTCACCAGGAAGGTGCTTCATCCTAATATGATCAGAGTGCAGCTTTCTCATTAACTACAACCAGTTATTTTGAGACGGGTAACTGGGATTTACAGTTACCATTGAACTGTTCAGTCATGGAGGTTTGTGGGGATTACACAACTAAGCTGAGAGCACCAGAAGTTACTCCGCATATTAGAATTCCTGGAAATAAATGCAGGAGACGTATAGTGTTGGGCAGCTTCTGGTGAGAGAAAACCACTGAGATTTCAGGTAAATGAAATTTCGCTGAAACAATCTTTCTTTGGTCCAATATTACTAGTAAGCAAAACAATTTTCATTACATCAGCCTTCGCAATATTCAGTGCTAGAACTAGGGAAATGGATGTTTCATTCCCCCACCCTCCCTCCCCGTCATCCCAGATAACATGTAACAAAGTTGTTCAAGAAGGAGCTTGGGCAGTCTGCATCCCAGTGGCCTGAACATTGACATCCAATTTCCGGTAGCCCTTGCTGTCTCCTCCCCTTCTCAGCTCTCCCTCAGCCCTCTGGCTCCTCCTCTTCCTTTCTTCTTCCCATTTCCCCCCCACCCTGCATCAGTCTGAAGAAGGGTTTCGGCCCGAAACGTTGCCTATTTCCTTCGCTTCATAGATGCTGCCGCACCCGCTGAGTTTCTCCAGCATTTTTGTCTACCATGTAACAAAGTTGGCTTTTTTCACCGATGTGAGTCTATCATAGTAAAAATATAGCAGCATTAACAGGCAGAAATGTATATTAGTTGTATATTCTCATCTCATCTGTAGTTATTTACTATATAATTCTACTGTTTAGCCTATTTAACAGTTCACTTTAACTTTAGTCTGAATGGCAATAATCATACTGCAAATTATAAATTTTATAGTTTTATCGAATGCAGTGGAACTGGTAAGTTAGGCCAATTTGTGCCATGATAATTTATCATGGCAAAAGGATTTGTTCCTTTAGTATCAATACTGCAGGTTTAATAGGAAATACTGCACAGCTGAATAGAAAGGATGTTCCGTTATCACAATTTGATCGGTGCAGTTATTTTTCTTGCAAACGTGATGTGAACTGGTATGTGTGAAAGACCATTTATTTTTCCAATAGCTTTTGCAGACTGGAAAAGCCTCTTATCTTTTTAATTTACATGGTGCTAACTGAGTGGTACATTGTGATTGATTTAATGTGAGCTTTTGGCGAGAGGACCAGGAAGTACTGTAACTTTATCCTTTAGAAGGAAACACTTTATATTGCTACATATAGCAGTTCACTACAGTTTATGGCAATTTTTATGGAATTATTGAATTGAATAAACAGACTTCGAGCCCCAAGAGGCATTTGGCATACTCATGTCAGCTGTCTAACTTGTCTTTGTTTTTCCTTCCATTGTTCAATCAGGCAATAACTGGAGGACCATTCAGTCTGCTTGCCGAGCTGTCAAATAGACAGAAGGCTTCCTGGGATAGGATAACACTACTTCCTGTTCCCATTCAAGTCAGGTTATAGTGAAACTGTGGTTTATATTATATGTATTATGCATTATATGTACTATGCATTATAATGTAGGGTGACACAAAAAGCTGGAGTAACTCAGTAAGGCAGCATTTCTGGAGAGAAGGAATGGATGACGTTTCTGGTCGGGATTGAAGAAGGATCTCGACCCGAAACATCACCCATTACTTCTCCCCAGAGATGCTGCCTGTCCCACTGTGTTACTCCAGATTTTTGTGTCTATCTTCGGTTTAAACCAACATATGCAGTTCCTTTCTACAACATAATGTAGGGTGCACTTTTAAAGATCAGTCTTAGAATCATTAAAAATGTACAATTTATTATTCAACACATAGAACTTTTAAAATATCGACACTTTAAAAAAAAAAACATTTTATATATATTTATTTTACAGAACCATGCACATGAGGCATTTTTATGGACGCACCTACCATATAACCATATAACAATTACAGCACGGAAACAGGCCATCTCGACCCCTCTAGTCCGTGCCGAACACATAATCTCCCCTAGTCCCATATACCTGCGCTCAGACCATAACCCTCCATTCCTTTCCCATCCATATAACTATCCAATTTATTTTTAAATGATAAAAACGAACCTGCCTCCACCACCTTTACTGGAAGCTCATTCCACACAGCTACCACTCTCTGAGTAAAGAAGTTCCCCCTCATGTTACCCCTAAACTTCAGTCCCTTAATTCTCAAGTCGTGTCCCCTTGTTTGAGTCTTCCCTACTCTCAGTGGGAAAAGCTTTTCCACGTCAACTCTGTCTATCCCTCTCATCATTTTAAAAACCTCTATCAAGTCCCCCCTTAACCTTCTGCGCTCCAAAGAATAAAGCCCTAACTTGTTCAACCTTTCTCTGTAACTTAGTTGCTGAAACCCAGGCAACATTCTAGTAAATCTCCTCTGTACTCTGTACTCTGTACTCTCCTCTGTACCTAGCACTTTTACTTTTACTATTTACCTGATTGGAGAGTCAAATGCAACGAAATTTTGTTCAAGGTGCACTGTGTCTAGGTGTATATCTGAATGACAATAAAGTTTTCATTCATTCATTCATTCATTCATTCATTCATTCATTCATTCATTGTCTTCATTTTCTTCATATATTGCCTCAGAAGCGATCGACTATTCCTACATTACAATCATTAGACTCATGCGCGATTGTTCTTATGTATCATATGATTTTACGAGATTGTATTCAAAACCAAGAAGTTCACTATATCTAGGCACTTGTGACAATAAAGTACAATTGAACCAAACTGGTTTGGATAAAAGCTATCTCAACTAATCTCACCTTCCAGCATTCTGCTTGTAGGCCAGTAAGTCATTACCCTTAGTGCACATTCATAGTATGTCCAAGAACCTTTCAATGGGATGAAGATAGGAAATACTCATTGGATTTAAAAAAAATGTGCATTCTCTTATATTTTATGAATGACTAACTTGTCACGTATCCACCCAGTTCTCAATTTTCTGATGAGTGTGAACATCTGGATAACACTCGGTTTGAATGCCACAGATCCTCACAATTTGTTTTTATTGTAACAACTTAGCTTAATGGTTACTACATTCCAGTTTTGTACAGTGTTCAGAAATGTCACCATCTTTACAGTGACATATAGACTCACCTTTCGTCCTTGGTAATCTTTTCACTGTAAATAGAATAAAAACAGACACTCAGCAGGCTGGGCATTAACTATGGAAAGAGAAACAGGTCACATTTCATGTGGCGAGAAGATTGGACAGGGATGGGTAGAATGAAAGGAAATGTCATACCCTTGCATTAAGCTACTTTTATTGTATCGATCCTTCCCACCTCTTGCAACTTAAAACGAGTTTACTTTCTTTCCCAGTTCTGATGAAAGGTATTAGTTATAGATTCATACAGGATGAAACAGGCTATTTGCTCCAACATGGACCTGTGGGCACAATCCGTATTAATCCAGGTTTACAGCCTTCTGTGCCGAGATGATTCAAGTGCTCAACTGAACTTCTCTGCTTCCATCACTCTCTTAGACTGTGTATTCCAGGCATTTTCCACTTTCTGGGTGAAAGGTCCCCACTAGGGTACCCTCTTTTCCCTTGACCAAAACGTATGTATTCTGGTTCACAGCAATTGCAATTCATGGCAATAAGTTTTCAATTCCGTTTTTAAAGGCAACGGAGATTACTTCAATTTGTCTTCATTTATCTTGGTTTGGGATTTCATTTGCAAGGAAGCACCTTGTTCTACAAATAACCTTCCTGTGGCACTCAAACAGCAGCTGGACCAGGTCTCTGCAAATTCAACTGTTTGGATTGTTGGCAACAGAATGTTATTCAAGAAAGTGGACAGGAAATATTTCCTGCGCACAATATCTAAAGAGCCATCCCTAAGGGCTCATCAGAAGTGCTGACTGCTCCACCAGATTAGTTCGTTCTTTTTTCTCTCATGTCATGCATTTATTTCTTAACACATTTACATTACAAGTATTGAAAACTGGAGTACAAAATAAAGAGCTAGAACATATGTATACATATGTATAAGGCTTTATATCCAGGCAATAAATTTGATAATGTGAAAGAGCTCCCCTCTATATACTGCATTTATATCTTATTCAAAGTAGTCTGAAAACTCTTGCCAAATGTTAAGCTATAAACTTAGGGGGGAAAACATTAAAAGCAAAAAAAAAACCCTAGATGCTGGAAATCTTTAACATTTTCTATTTTTGATTCCAATTTACACAAGTGATGCACTTTTACTTAAAGACAATAATTCTGTAACTGGCTGAAAATTAGATGTGTGAAAGATCTGAAAACATGCTTCATCTGAAATATGGAAGATTATGGGCTTTCATGTCAATTTTATGGCAGAAAATGTCAGAAAAGTCCTTGTGTTAAAGTTGATGGATTAATGTACATTGATTCCAGTCGACATTTGTGGTGGTTATAGTTTAACCTTGGCGATAGAGAAATTTATAAACCTATTACCAGTAACCTGTCACCCCTTTGCTTATCAAGAATCAATCTAACTCTGCCTTTAAAATACTCCGGCCTCTGATTTTTCCACACACTTAAGGAAAAAGGATTAATGGATACATTACCTTCTCGGAGAGAATAAAATCTCCTTATTGGTTATAGGAAGTCAGCAGAGATGAAGCAAGACTGAGCCACCTCTATAACATTTCTATGTTCTGTTTTGGATGCCAGGTTTCAGCAAAGATGTGCAAACCTTAAGTTTTCCAATGGAGCCTAATGTTAGCTTGATAAACAGTATTTCACGTTCAGACTGATACATTACAGCCCACGGAAGCTGAAATCAATAATTTCAGATAACCAGTCTTTCCAATTGTAATGAAGCCATTGTGCAGGAGGAAGACAATTTTTCAAACATAGAACATATAACAATATGGCACAGGAACAGGCCACTTAGCCCACAATGTCACTGTTGAACATGATGCCAAGTTAAACAAATCTCCTCTGCCTGCACGTGATCTATACCACACTATTCCCCACAAGTGCGTGTCCAAAAGCCTCTTAAATGCGACTATCATATTTGCTGCACCACCACCCCAGGCACCCACTACTTTGTGGGGGGAAAAAAGGCTTTCCCTGCACATCTCCTTTAAACATTGCCCCGTCCACCTACAAGTAGAACGTTTGTTGACATGTATATTCAAAAAATCTTTATATGGAACATATAAAATAGCAGCTAATTTGATTCAGAATTTTTAAGGAGATGTTTGTACTCCATGTGAGTTGTCTTCTACTTCATCTATCATCTCGCTTTTACTTTTTTCTCGTTTACTCCTGTAACTCTTAAAAGTCATTAAATTACTTGCCTTGACCTCTTCTTGTTGAACCAATTTCATAGGGCACACTTCAACTCGTCTTAAATCAGAGCATTCCATTTAATCATTGTGAATTAATTTTATTCTTACACAAAGTTTCATGCTTAAAGAGTCTTAAATATAATGAACAATGAACTGTCTAGGTTATGACTTCATAACTTTTCAACAGAAATTGATGTTAAACTGCTATTATGATACTGAGGTTCTAATGAATGTCACCAATGTTTCTCTGTCCACCAATGTCTCCTGAGTTATTCCAATACTTCGGTATAATTTTGTAATGGAAGGCTTTGCTGAACTGCCCACCCACAACAAGTAAATGTTTATTTGTAATGGCTGTTGGCTGACAGACCGACCCAATGGTTCCAATATCCATTCTGATTAAATCTTTTTTCCTTTCAAATTGTTTCTTACTGTTGTATATTTTCTTTTGTATAAATACCGTGCCAAGTTGCCCTTTGGCTGGTGCTTGGCTAGAGTACCACTGGTCAGACCACTCTCATGGGTCGACATGTTCCTGCTTTCCAGATTTACACGTTGTTACTTGGAAGTCAGGAATGCAGTTGAGGACAGATGCCTGGACTCGCCACAGAGTCGGGCCCAGACCTCATTAATTCTGAGCTGAGGAGCTGAATACTTAAACTGGCCAGGGTAAAAGTAAATGCCTTGTTTATTTTTCTAGATGCCATCTAATATTTTAATTTATTTCAGTTAAATGCATTATTTGTAAAACAAATTAAAACATTATTTTAAAAATTATTTAAATCTGTTTTACCTGTTTTAAAACTACTTTAATTATCAGCAATATTAAAAAACAGTTGAAAAAGCATTCAACAGCACCAGTTGTTAAAGGCCCTTGGTACATACTGGGGAAGGGCAACAACATCTGCTCACAGACCAGTCTTCCAGATCAATAGAACCCAGGTGAAGTGCAGTCATGAGGGGCAAATGAGATAGTTGAACACAATCAGGCCTGATGGTGCCAAACCGATGCAATAAATTATACAGCATGGAGACACGAGAGATTGCACACACTGCAATCTGAAGCAAAAAACAAACTGCCGGAGGAACTCAGTGGGTCAGGCAGCATCTGTGGACGTAAATGGATAGACAATGTTTTAGGTCCTCGAATAATGTTTATCCAATTCCCTCCTGCACTGTGTCATGTTGCATAATGATATCATTATCTCATGCTGATTGCAGTTCTGCTCAACTGAGGGAGGAAAAAATAACTCTCGTTCTGTTCAGCGAGCTTGTTTTGGTATTGATAACATTTAATTCAGACTGTATGAGCTGACCCAGAACTACATCCAAAACAGCTGTTGTTGAAAAATGAGAACGCTGTTTAGTACTGTGGAATGTTAGTCATTCTCCAGATTAATTTTTCCTTAGCGTTCATGCGCACTATTCTTAATATATGTTTTATCTACTGCAAGTAGGAAATAATGTGCAATGGATTTTTAAGCACAATAATACTGCAAATTCTGGAAATAAACTTTAATGAGCAATGTAGCCGATTATAATATGCAAACCTGCACAATCAGTTAACTGTAGTGAGATAATATCATGGCTGCACTGACGAAGAAATTGTATTTTTCCAACATCAGTGTCTATATTTGAAAAACTAGTTCTCTGGGAATAAAGTGAGGAATGTTAAAGATCAGCTCTGTTCTTAATTGTGTCTGTAAAATAATGGAATTATATCCTTTTATATGACAAACTTAACGTGTAGTTTAAGCATCCAGTTAGAACCTCTTTCAAGGTTTTTGGTATGATGTTAGTTCATTGTCACTTGCACTGAGATACAGAGAGAAACTTGGTTTTGCATGCCATCCAGGCAAAAACATTCATCCTGATTGGAATCAAAACCATGCACAGATGCATCCTGTAGTGCAAAGAGAAAGAAACATCACTTAACCATGTCCTCAGAGATTATGCCAGACCTGTTAAGTCACTCCAGCACATTGTGTCTTTTTTGTAAACCAGCATCTGTAATTTTTTAATGTCTAACTAATAATTATTCTTTGTGAAACTATGATTGGATTGCTATTTTGCTGGAAAGTTTCACCTTAAAAAAACCAAGAATGAAATTAAAAGTTTTTTTAAATTTTCAGTATTAATTATCCTTAATATTGATCTTTTTGTGTAATGCCAGCAGGAAAGAAACCATACTTCATATTTTATGTATTTTATATGTCCCACTTGGCATTCATTTACGGGACAGACCGGTAGTGACTGACGCACGACAGTCGCGCGCATCATCATGCGCCTTCAAATATTTTATCTGCTCTGCAAGTAGAGTAAGCGTATTGACATCATTTGTTAATTGAAACATTGATAAAATTATTGTTTGCTGGAAAAATTCATTTCCTTTTAAACTTTCTGAATTACTCCTGACAAACACAAAATTGTATTCCATTATAGCAGTTTGAGGGTTTGAACCCAGCTTAAGAATTGGTTTGCAATTTTATTTTTTAAATTGTGTTAGTAAAATTATTCGTGGTTATTTAAAAAAAAAATAATTTGGCTACTAGTGTTCTTTTAGGATATAAAATCTGCAATCCTTACCTGGATGTTAACTTTTGAAACATCCTTAACTAAGGATGTTTCATAAATACTTATTAAGGTGTTACTCTGAAGGCATTACTCTGAAAGCATTGATGCTTACGGCATAATTATTTTCTCATTGTGGCCGACTGCATATGGGCGGCGCATGGCGGCCATTGGTTACGCACGGTGACGTAATCATGCAGCACCACGCGCTGCATATACGAGGTCAGGACACCTGTGCGCGATTGCAATGCGCCCGCGTGCGTACGCGATATGTCACGCCGGAGGCGCGCAAAGATTTTGTGCCCTACAAAATCCTGTAGTGCCGCACGATATCGCGCGCAACTCCATATCCCTCCACGCTTCTCCATGCGACCGTCCCGTGTGGCCCACATGCTACCCGTGCGTCTCAATGCCACGACGAGGTCGAGTAAATGGAGCGCAAATGACGGCCAAGTGGAACAGGCCCTTTACTCGCAATTCTCCTCTGCTGCAAGTCAAATAAGTTTCGTTCTGATCGGTGAAATAGTACAAAAGTTATGAAGGTTTTGAAGGTTCCCCCTCCCCTCCTCTACACCCTCCCTCCTCTATATCCCGCTCCCCACACTCCCCTGCTCCACAACATCTCCCTCCCCCACACCCCACCTCCCCCGCAACCCCCCCCCCCCCCCCCTCCCCAGAGTGGTGGAACATTGCTTTGGGGGAGCGGGTTGCGTTGGGGGAACAGGTGAATTGTGGAATATTGCTTTGAGGAATTGGTTGCATTGGGAGGGACCAGGCCTCCCATGTGATTGGGACCCAACGGGTCCCACTTAGTCTAGTATATTGTTAAAGGTCAGAGCAAATATAAAATTTAAAAAAAATACATTTTATGGAATAGAGTGGGAGATGGAAGAAACTGCCTGCATTATTTTACCCGTGATACTAATTGGATACTAGTGGGAGAAAAATCATGTATATTGAAATTACTGATCTGCTTCCAATCACTTTCATTTTATAGCTAAAATACAGCACTGTTGGCCAAAAATCTGACTAATAAACAATATGTTTGCCAAATACTCGACATACACATCTTGGCTATGCAATTACTTGGTGGAGGGTCGAATTCTTCACTCAAAATTGGGAAATTGGCCAATAAGTAAGTGAAAACAGGACATGGATAGTAGAAGATTTCAGTGGAAATCCAAGGGGAAAGCTGCATCCCATTAATCAGGACAGCAGCAAGAATTATAGGAGATTTCCAACAAAGTGCAGTTACAGAGAAACAATACCATCACCGGGAGATTAATATAAAAACACACCCATCAATACATAAACAAAAAACACCCAGCCCTACAGACATCCCAAGCAAGCATACTCATGGGTTGGCAGTGACCTCAGAGCCAACCAGGAACTGTTTAGACTAGTGCAGTATTGCAAGATCTTAAAAAAATACACCACACAGTATTGACAGGAATATAGTGACGGGTGAAGTGATTGGTGGGGTATGTGATTACCATTTACGATGGTTCACAGCATTCTTGTATTGTGCCCACCACTCAATTCCATGTAAACTTTATTCAAAAGCTTGGTGAAACTTATTTCAGAAGTCTTCTTTAGCAAGTGTAGCAGTTTTTGCTGTTCCTATGAAGGGTCTTTCCATTGTCCTCTTCGGATTGTTTACCTTGTCGTGGTGAAGAGGCCTTTGTGCCCCCATGATTCCGAGAGCTATACCGTCGGAAGCACCAGCTTCTGGTAGGGCAACCCATGGCGGTAAGGTCGAGGATGAGGGCCCAGACTAAGAACGATGCAATGTACAAGACCTCGACCATGGACCCGGCGGACGAAGTTATCTTGAACTCAACGGCTGTGAAGGCGGGTGAAGGCTGCAACAGATCTATCAGCTCCAATTGTTTTGGTTCCCTTTGCAATTGGAATATGTTGATTGATTTGTGAAGTGACCGTGTACTTCTTGGAGTGCAACATCAAGTACACGTTAAACAAACACACGCACAGGCGTCTTCGTTCTGTGAGCAGCACAAAACCTCTCAAGACTTTCGGCGATCGGGGAAGGGCGACGGGAGCAGGCCACATGATGGCTGGAAGCTCCTAGTCAAGAATAGACACGGAAGCGGCAAATACTTGATTCAATCGCTCAACTTTGGACAGAAGCAGGAAAGTTGTTCGGTAGCAGTATTCATGTCTGAGCTGCCCTATTTAGGATCCACTCTGCTCACCCTGAACTGGGAAGGGGCTAGAAAAGGTGTCCTAAAAATAGTCTGCTTCGCCTTGCGTTGTCTGGAAAGTCCCATCCAGAGAGATCACCATCATGCGGTCGAAAACCATCAAGAAGTGAAACTATGAAACTCGGAACATGGAATATACGAACTCTTTCAATTGTGCATTCTGTACTGCACTGGAAAACCACCCAAACTGCCATAAGTGGTAATTGGCAACTCCAGCTGGGTGAGCTATATGGTATTAATGTTGTTATTTGTTTCCAACCTCTGGTGTGAGAATGTTGCATGTTGATTTCTATCGAAATATCTTTGTGGTTTAAATTCTTAACCCACGCAAGACAAAAGGCACCAAAAAGCTACTATATTAATCAGCTGCAATGGTATTACCTTGCCATGTAATCATGACTGATGTTCATTTAAAACAAATCTCTTGCTACTCCTTTTTCCTTTTATCTACTTTTCCATTTATCGATGTATTAATTTTTTTGTTTTCTGTCTTCATGTCTTAAAACTGCTCCACTGTTATCACTGTATGATCATCTTACAAACATGCATCTGGACTTCAATGGCTGAAAAAATGGCTTTTGAAAAACATGACCATTTGAAAACCACGATATTGAAAGTCACATAATTACTTTGGGCATGTTTATAGTTGGCAAGTGAAAACATGAGAACACCAAACCTAGTGTCTCAAGCCTGCTCAGCTATTCAATAATAGCACAGTTGATCTGATTGTAACCCAAACTTCAGTTACTGTCAACCTGCGCTAACTCTCACCTTTTGCTCATTGAGTAATTATCTACCTCTGCTGTAAAAATAACCAGCCCGTTAGTTCCTCAGCCCTTTATGGAAGAGAGTTCTATTATCTACAATACTACAATTTTACTCTTATATGATTGGTGTCTTAAGCAATAACCAACCCCCCCCAACTCTTCTCACCCCCCCCATTTATATTTAGATTCTAAAGCAAATCTGCTATAGCAGATCATTTCTGTTACCGTATTTTGAGAAATAATGAAACAGACCCTTCTTAAAACATCACAATGACATCCCGATGCTTTCTCACATTCGAAACGAGTCTAAGTAGGTTTTCCCCAAGCTGTCGTTATACACTTTGGTAGCAGAAGTACCATGCAACACACAGCAACACACATTTGCATGCAACCTTTTAGACCTTTCTTCACGTTTTTGAAGCAGACCAGTTTAGCCTTGAGCCACAGAGCAGGAGAAAAACACAATTATTACTATACAATATTGACTGGTATCATTTCAGTTGTATTTAGGACATAGAGTAAATATGTTGATTTTTATTTTGGAGGTGAAGGGTAGTATTTCAATGAGCAAGATTGAGAAAACGATTGGTGTGGCTGCGAAATTGTCCAGTCATCTTCAGTCTCAAATTCACCCCCTCAAACCCAATGATACTCCAAGTTGCCTCTAACAGATTTTCCATTGGAATGCCGTAAGTCATCGGGTGGCGCCGCGCACGGCAGCCTCGCCAGCAGTTTGTCGGTCATTTCGACTTTTATTGTTTTTTTTAGCATGTCTAAATGTATGTGTTAATGTCTCTAGGTTTTTTTTAAATGTGGGGGTGATGGGGGGGAAGGGGGAACCGTTTCCATTCACTTAGCTCGGCAGAATGCGACTTTTCACCTAGTCGCATTTTCGCCCTCCCTCACGGCCTAACAACTTGGATTGGTGTGGCCTTTCCCGGAGACCAGCTTCAGGAGCAGGCACGGCGCGGGCTTCCATCGCAGAGCCAGAAGAAAGGCTCCGACCGCCTACCAGCTGACTTTACCATCATGAAGCCGCGATCTGCGGAGCGGACTTGCCATCCCGGAGCCAGGGATGCCTCGGCGGGGATTGCCGTAGAAGAGCTCCGACCGCTGGCCTGCCTGCGGCCTATAACATTGAGAAGCCGCGGTCCCCGGTAAGAAAGTGGCCGTTTTGGGCACTCCAAGCTGCAGAGTGTGTTCCATCCGTCCCGACGTCGGAGCTTTGATCATCCCGGCGAGAGGGCCTATACATCGGGCCAGACTGCGGAGGGTCAAGGCCCCCAACACGGGTGAACAAAAGGAGGAAGACTGACAGAACTTTATTGCCTTCCATCACAGTGATCATTGTGCTGGATGTTTATGTTAAGTTCCATTGTTTTTTTTAATTGTGACAAGTGAAAAGCGCAGTCTTTTACCCAGATTAGGGAAACACATTCCAGAGGACATAGGTTTAAGGTGGGGGGGATAAAGATTTAGTAGGAACATGAGGGGTAACGTTTTTACATGAAGGGTGGTAGGTATATGGAATGAACAGCCAGAGGAGATAGTTGAGGCACGCTACTATCAAAACATTAAAAAAAAACATTTGAACAAGTACATGTATAGGATAGGTTTTTGGGATATGGGCCAAATGCATCAGCTGGGGCTGGTGCAGTTGGTGCACGTTAGCCTGCATGGGCAAGTTAGACCAAAGGGTGAGTTTCCACACTCTTATGTCTCTAACTGTACTTAAAGGATGTTCCTTGAAAATGTAACATTCTCTTAAATCTATACCTGCTCAAAATCGATAAGGAGCATGCAGCAAAGCATTTAACTCCTTGTTCAAAAGGAAACTGCAGATGCTGGAATATCGAAGGTACACAAAATTGCTGGGGAAACTCAGCGGGTGCAGCAGCATCTATGGAGCGAAGGAAATAGGCGACGTTTCGGGCCGAAACCCTTCTTCAGACTGGACTCCTTGAGCTGGTTTGGGAGGCAGTGGAAGCTTAGCACTAATTTTGGAAGGAAAACGCACAATGTCACAACCGCCCACTCCATCAACTTCTATTGACTGCTTTTACTCTTTGCTGGATATTGTACTTCTTGGTTTTATTATGAGGGATATCAGATATTAACTTTGATTAAACATACAGTAATGTCTAGAGAACTTAACAATCAAGGTGAACCATGGCTCTTATCAAGAAAGCTAGCTTACATGCATGTCCCTCCCCCTCTCACCACTGTTACTCCAGTTCACATAGATTAAACTTTGTTCTACTTCTGTGGTCTTCATGTGCGATCAATTGATGAAGGAGAAAAATCTTTTAATTTCAAAAATAACTGGAAGCAATAAATAATCTGAGATTTGGGTGTACATGAATGTTGTATCCCTGCCAAGAAAACACTGTTCCTTACTTCAGCCACTTGAAACGTAATTCTGGTTAATGATTAGAAAAGTTATTTGTGTCATTTATTGCAGTCTCCTCAGTGCCTATGATATGCATTCAGCCTTGTGGGATAATTTATCTCTAACCTTCCTTCTAAGTCTAAAAACACATTGATCCAGATATTCTAGCATGCAAAGAAATGTATACTCAAATGGCATTATACAGGGACACATTCCAATTTCCTCCAGAATTGTGAGTAATTCTCTTGCATTGTAACTGCATGCAACTTCAACAGATGTTTCAATGTGTTGGATCAATCTGCTCACATGACGGGAGCTAGTAAAGCAATACACGAAACGAGAATCAGTGATTCCCACTGTGGATAGATGAATAAATGTTGGCATTATCCATGATGCCACAACTTAAATTTAATGCAAAGCTATGCATATTTGGGTGATACTGATGGGAAGGCCAATGCTTGATGAAGTAAAAAGCTAACCAATACTTGATCGAAGTGAGGTAATACAAAAATTGAGATACTTTTTAGGATAATGACAGAATAGAGAGGAGGAGATAAATGTGGAAAATAAGTGCATCTTCAATAATGCAATGATGTTCAAACTGATAAATTTGGTGATGGTGTGGATCACTTGCACCCGAACTAATGTATTGCTACATCATAGTGGCTATTGCTGTGCTGACCTTTTATCCATACTGTTAATATTAAAGCTTTTAAATATTTTTCATATTCATTGAACATTTTGTTGAGATTCAACATTACATTTGTGTTTGTCCTGCTTAAATACCCATTTTTATTATTTTTATTTCAAATTAAACTGCTTTACAGAGAAGCATAAATGTGCGTTATTTTAAACTGAAAATGTAAATAGCAGCTGATGATGCAGAGTAATGGGGTGATAAAGTAATGCAATTTGAGCAAAAGATGAAAAAGCATAAGGTGTGGTACAGCTTACTCTAGTAGAACAAAGTAAAAAAATGCTCCTTGTAAATATTTACCGGAATACTTTGAGAAAGCAACAAGGTTATGTAAATAAATTTAAAATTTGCTCTTCCACCTTGACCGAGGTAGATATACTTTCAAATTGAGTAAAACTCTCAATCATAACGTGTAAAAGATGAGTTGCTACATTATACTTGTCTGCCTATGACAGAAAGATTGTAAATGACCTGAAAAGTATGCCCATCATTTGTTGTTTCCAAATTAACGTTTGAAAAATAACACAGCATTCTACTTATGAGAAAATACAAGAACCACCGCAATGCTTGCTGACACCCTTGGGGATACTGTGCAATGGAGACGTAAACTGGTTGAATGTCTAATTCACTTGAGTGGGCAGTATATTTTCTTCAGATTACTCCAACATTGCCATATTGTTTTCATTATTTGACTTTGGATAAGCCCTGCTTGAATGGTCCTTCTTGACTTGCTGCCACAAACTAGTATTCCACAGGGGAAGAACCAAACAAGTTACTTCCTTTTCACCTTTGAGGGGAAATTTAGTTTCATGCAGAATTGTCAAGCTCTTAGAATACTTAGCCAGTGAATGTAGCCAACATAATGGGATGGGTAATAAATGTAGGCCAAGTCGAGTCTTGTAGCTGGCATATGAATTTTGATTTTCGGCATCTGGTTTGTGTTCCATCATCTGAATATTGAATTTTGGAAGTTGCATGTCAGGCATATCTATTAGCATGCTTTTACATATTCATGTAATTTTTTAACTGTGACCCAGAATGTAATTTAATTTAATAGTGTTAACTGTTAAGCCCGCACTTATTGATGATCCTTTATTGTCACTGAACCAAATGCCATGCTTGGTCATGTCAGAGGCATGTTAAGAATTAGCCATAATGCAATGAGTCAATAGGGCAGGGCAGGTAAGACTGGCAGAGGTCCTTTAGTAAAGGATCTTGAAAAGTTTATGACAAACCATTTAATGTGGAAAATTGGGGTTCATTTTAAATATAGTTGCCTGGCTAAAAGCTATCTTCGTATGTATGTTTGAGAGGTTTACACCTGCCATTTACCATTCAAAGCCCTTTTAATCCTTGCAAAGATGAAGAAATGGAAGCACCATGGGGAATGGCTGGTTAGTTCGAATTTTATCGTAAAACTTAGTTATAAGGTAACATCAACTTTGTAAAACGTCCAAAGTCATTTTAAGGAAATTTAATGTACAGAGTATTGATAACTAAGATAAAAATGAAATTCTAGAAATCTCAGCAGGTCAGTCTGCACTTGTGGGAAAAGATGTGTCAGAGAGAACTGCAGATTCTGGTTTAAATCGAAGGTAAACACAAATTGCTGGAGTAACAGCGGGACAGGCAGCATCTCTGGAGAGAAGGAATGGGTGACGTTTCAGGTCTAGACTGTCAGGGGAGTCGGACACAGTAAGACTGGTGGGAGAGCGGGGAAGGGGATGGGGAGAGAGGGAAATCAAAGGCTATTTGAAGTTAGAGGTCAATGTTCATACCGCTCGGGTGTAAGCTGCCCAAGGAAAATATGAGGTGTTGTTCCTCCAATTTGCACTGGGCCTCACTCTGACAATGGAGGAGGCCCAGGACAGAAAGGTCAGATTGGAAATGGGAGGGGGAGTTAAAAAATGAGGACATCTCCGATGACCTAAACAATGAGGACATTGCCGATGACCTAAATAATGAGGACATCTTCTTCAACATTGGAGATGTCCTCATTCTTTAGGAAACCGGGTTTCTCCTCTTCCATTATAGATGAGGCTCTCACCAGGACTCCGCCCTTTCTCCCCCTCCCCCCATTCACAACAAGGACAGAGTCCCCCTTGTCCTCACCTTCCACCCCATCAGCCGTCGCATACTGCATATAATCCTCCAACACTTTCGCCATCTCCAACGGGATCCCACTACTGGCCAGATCTTCCCATCTCCACCCCTTTCTGCTTTCCGCAGAGACCGTTCCCTCCGCAACTCCCTGGTCAACTTGTCACTTCCCACTCAAACCACCCCCTCCCCAGGTACTTTCCCCTGCAACTGCAGGAGATGCAACACCTGTCCCTATACCTCCCCCCTCGACTCCGTCCAAGTACCCTGACAGTTTTTTTAGGGGAGGCAGAGGTTCACTTGCACCTCCTCCAACCTCATCTACTTTATCCGCTGTTCCAGGTGTCAACTTCTGTACATCGGCGAGACCAAGCGCAGGCTCAGAGATCGTTTCGCTGAACACCTCCGCTCAGTCCGCCTTAACCTACCTGATCTCCCAGTTGCTCAGCTCTTTAATTCCCCCTCCCATTCCCAATCTGGCCTTTCTGTCCTGGGCCTCCTCCGTTATCAGAGTGAGGCCCAACGCAAATTGGAGGAACAGCAACTCATATTTCACCTGAAACATCACCCATTTCTTCTCTACAGAGATGCTGCCTGTCCCGTTGAGTTACTCCAGCGTTTTGTGTCTACCTGTGGGAAGAGAAACAGAGTTCATGTTTTGGATCAAAGATGAAGGAACAAAATGTTCCCGATGTTGGGGAAGTCCAGGACAAGGGGTCACAGCTTAAGGATAAGGGGGAAATCCTTTAAAACCGAGATGAGAAGAACTTTTTTCACACAGAGAGTGGTGAATCTCTGGAACTCCCTGCCACAGAGGGTAGTCGAGGCCAGTTCATTGGCTATATTTAAGAGGGAGTTAGATGTGGCCCTTGTGGCTAAGGGGATCAGAGGGTATGGAGAGAAGGCAGGTACGGGATACTGAGTTGGATGATCAGCCATGATCATATTGAATGGCGGTGCAGGCTCGAAGGGCCGAATGGCCTACTCCTGCACCTAATTTCTATGTTTCTATGTTTCTAAAACATTAATTCTGTTTCTCTTCCTATGGATGCAGCCTGTTGAATTTTCCAGACATTTTCTGTTTTTATTTTAGATCTCCATCAATCTGCAGCTTTCTTGTCACTCTGTTCTACTGAAAGGAAATTGATCTAGTCTCTCTTCAGATGCACCCCAAACTAATGAGTAAAGGGCATTTTCTGTTTTCATTTTAGCTTTTAATGCCTTGTATGTTAACTTTCCTTAAAATTACGTTGGATGTTTTATGAAGTTGGTGGTACCTTATAAATAAATAAAACTTTAAGGTGTTTTTTTTTAAAAGAGGTGGAGAAATTTAGGAATTTAATTTCATTGCTGAGGGCTTGCACCATAGCCAAGAGGTGAAGCAATTTTAGGTTCTTACAGCACAGGCCATTCAGCCCATCAAGTCTAAGAGATGTCTATCCCAAATACCAATGTTCCTCTTACTTCTGTATAAATCATTTTCCCTTATGTGTCCATTAACAACCTCCCTCACACTTGCCTGCTCCTCTCACTTCCCATCTTCACTAAAATTCACAGTGACCAATTAATGTACCATCCAGCACCATTCTGGGATTTTGGAGGAACCTGGAGCACCCATGGAAAATCCACATTGTTGCAGAGATCAGGAATGAACATTCGGTTACAGGAGCTCTTGAGACAGCAACACTAACTGATGAGAAGAGTAGGAAGTAACGCCGCTCATCAGTTGGTGTTGCTGTCTCAAGAGCTCCTGTAACCGAATGCATCGCTGAGTTTATTAGATAAGAAATCAACTACGTTGGTGCAGCTTCCCACATCTACCTTTCCCTCTCCCTCCACCACAGCTACAAAGTGATGGAAATGTATGTAGAAAGATTGCTTTTTAAAATATTACACAGGTACTGACAGGGCAACACCCTATTTATCTGAAAGAAGAATGCCTCCTAAACCATGACCAGTTTACAACAAAGGTGTTTTCTTTTGGATGGATCAACCATTAACTTTTTGAAATTAAACACATGCTTTATTCAGTTAATGGTTGTACATGAGGTCTTTGATTCAGTTCTTAAACTTTGTCACCCACCATTTGTTAATTAAACATTTGTCCAATGGAATATATTTTTTAAATCTGACTAAGGGCCTGTCACCTGAAATGCTATCTGTTGCTGTTCTGTAGCCACTTACTGAACTATTTTCACAATTTATGCTTTTATGTTGGATTTACAGTTTTTGAAGTTTTTGTTTTGATTTTAATTTAATGACTTACAGTACACTTGAGCAAACAATATCCCACGCAGCATTCTATTATGACACATTGTGCTCAAAAGCTTCTTTCATTTGAACAGGAACTAGCAAGGCATGTATTTATACTGCCTTTTTATGAGGCTTCGTGAGGTAATATGGTCACGTGGAGCAGAACAAAGGAGTCAGCAGAGAGGGAACTTTGAGCTCCTTTAGCTCCTTGAATATCAAAACAGCAGGAGAAGCCTTGCATTTTAAAGTGGTTGCTGTGAATGTATCACAGCAAGAGCATGGGATTCCCCAAATAATTATTCAGTACATTATGTACCTGCATTTGGAAAGTTGATTTTCTAATCTGATGAAAGCTATTGACCAAAATATCATCTGTCTATTTCCCTCCATAGACGCTGCCTGACCTGTTGAGTTCCTCCAGCACTTTGGGGTTTTTTTTGCCTGAGGAAGTTAGTATGCCCTTCCAAAACAGTCAAGTTTAAATTCCTGTGAATTCTCCTGTTTCTTAATCTCTAACTTCACTATTGATTAACAGTCAGGTCTTGGTCTGCTGGTCACATTGATGAATATATATCTAATTTTCTACAATCTTAAGCTTTGTGGAAAGGAGTGAAAAAAAAAGGATTTATATAGCACTACTAAGGCCCTGTTTTGACCTTTGCATATTACATCCAATTGCATACATAATAAAATACAGCCACTGCTGTGATTTAGAATATGTTAAAGTTGTTTAATGCACCGAGGTAATACAGAATTGAAGTTTCAGCTTAGTTGTCTGCTTGAGATTTGAAAGAAATATTATATCCAAAACAGAACCTAGATTTAGAAGGAAATAGCAGTCCATTAAAATGATTTGTTTTCTGTCAATCAACATTAAAAGAAGGCTAGATTTCTTGGGTGCTAAAATTGCAATTCCAAACTTTGGAATGACATTGCAATTACATTTATAGCTTCCTTTTCTGTCTGCAGTAATTGACAAGAGTAATCAAAATAAAATTGCCAGAAAAATGGTATCAGAGCAGCCATAAATTCAGATGCACAGATTATCATGCTTTAGAGAATGGGCTGGGGTTTTCTGATAAGAATTTATTTTATTATATCCTTTGGCCAAAGCCAAAGTGGTTCACCAGTCCACAAAGTTGATTGTAGGTTCCGATAATTAAATTGACAGCTGCCAAAAGAAAGCAAAGCAAAGCTGCCAAACAAAGCAAATTTAACCTGTCAGATTGATTGGGCTCAAGTCCCAGAACTGCAATACTGAGGTCTGGTTGCAAGATTAGTGAATATTTCACCAGCAATGGCTACATTAGTGCATTATAACAGGGCTGCCCACATTGGGTGAGAGTTGGGAGTGAGAAATTGCGAGAGACCAAGCCCGAGGGAGCGTAGCGACGGGGGGGGGGGGGGGGGTGTAAGGGGGGTGGTTTATTGGAGGGGGGGCTTTCCCCCCTCGCATTGGTACGGACCTTTTGCATTTTTCAGCTTGAAATTGTGCAATCTGGTGCATACTGTGGCGAGTCTTTTAACACACTTGAATGCAATATTTATGCTTTAAATTGGATTAGCTATGAATAAAGTTAGGCTAAATTACATTCCTAATTACATTCCACAGTAGAGCCAGGCTCTGATCAACAGGTGCAGCACATGAATGATCTTTGTATATTCATGTATGGAAATCAGATTATAATCAAACACTTGGTCCATGTTGACCAACCTGGGTCTCATTGCACACCTGGTCCTACTCCTGACCCTGACTCCAGTTGCATACCTCATTCCTGACCCTGAGTCCAGCCTTACACCTGGCCTCCTATTCTACCCTGATCGTAGCTGCTTACCTGCTTAGGTTCCAAGTGCTGAACACTCCCATCGTCCCAGTTTTGACTGCACACCTAGTACTATTCCAGACCTTGATTCTGGATGCACACTTGGCCTTGCTCATAGCCCCTCTACACTGACAATATATCTGGCCCACACATAAAGCCCCATATCTGACCCCCTGAACTTAACCTATTACGTTCAAGTCCACAGGTGCTTATCTAATGCTGTAATCTTTTATGGGGCACTTCACAGACCAAATTTTGTATAACAAAATGTGTTACTTCCATTGGCTTCCTTGTTATCTAACATGCTAGTTACTTTGTCAAAGATGTAATCAAGTGGCTGAACACAATTTCTCATCCATAAAATTATACACACCCAGCTGTATAAGTATTCTGTTACCATTTCCCTCATTTTCCTAACAAGCTGTCCTGAAGTCATTTTTATCCCCAATACACACCTGGAGTATTGTGTGCAGTTTTGGTCGCCTAATTTGAGGAAGGACATTCTTGCTATTAAAGGAGTGCAGTGTAGGTTTACAAGGTTAATACCCGGGATAGCGGGACTGTCATATGCTGAGAGAATGGAGCGGCTGGGCTTGTACACTCTGGAGTTTAGAAGGATGAGAGGGTATCTTATTGAAACATATAAGATTGTTAAGGGTTTGGACATTCTAGAGGCAGGAAGCATGTTCCCGATGCTGGGGGAGTCCAGAATCCGGGGCCACAGTTTAAGAATAAGGAGTAAGCCATTCAGAACAGAGACAAGGAAACACTTTTTCTCACAGAAAGTTGTGAGTCTGTGGAATTCTCTGCCTCAGAGGGCGGTGGAGGCTGGTTCTCTGGATACTTTCAAGAAAGAGCTAGATAGGGCTCTTAAAGATAGCGGAGTCAGGGGATATGGGGAAAAGGTAGGAACGGGGTACTGAATGGGGATGATCAGCTGGCGGTGCTGGCTCGAAGGGCCGAATGGCCCACTCCTGCACCTATTGTCTATTTTCAGTATTTTGCTGTCTTCCTCTCAGCTGGGACTTTTCCGAAATGCAAAGTCCAATAACTATATATTTGAGCAATATTATTCTATTAAATGTGATCTTGAGAGTACATAATATTTTCTGTGGTATTCATAACACAACAATGATAAAAAGATCTTTGTTTTGATTGCACCTATCAACATGCATACATATTACAGTTAATATGTACCGAGTGCAACTTTTTGTTCCAATGCTCCCCATTCCCAATTACTTTTACATTGAAATGATTGAAATCCAAGTGAAGTTTAAATCGCATCAGAAAAGTAAAACCTCCGGAATGGATGGTATTCATTACGTGGTTGGTTGGAGTCAGTATCAGCACAATTACTGTATTAAACTTTGAAATTTCAGATGTCCTGGTTCGCTAAAACTAAAGACAAATAATAACCTCCTCACACATTCCCCTGCAAGTATCTCGGTCACTCCTTTAAAATATGCCCCTTCTTTGAACAAGCTCTTAAACATCGCATCTGAATCAGTTTCCATCTGATTACACTCCTTGAGGATGTTCATCTACGTGTTCAATTGATAAAACAACAAGATTGGGGACACTTCTATTCAACATGTCAAAGGAATTTGGGGGGGGGGGGGGTTAGAAATAGTCAGTGAGGTAAACAAACATAATAGTTGAGTGGCAAGTGACAATAGTGCTAACTTCCCAATATTTAATTGAAGGAAATATTAGGTTATCGGGGCTGTATGTTGTGACAGACAGACACTTTGCAAATCATTTTAATATTACACTTATCCCATCCCCCTGAATATTCCGGATTAATAAATTAAGGTTTTGTCAACTAATTACAAATCAGGCTTATTACAAATCAAAACATTAGCCAACTCCGAAACACGAAGAGCTGAGCATTGGGATCCAGACATCACGGACAATTGGCCTTAGTTCCCCGCTCACATCTGGCAGTGCTCTCTGTCTGAACCAGGAGCCACGGAGCGTTTTTGATTGTGGGGAGGATGAGCGATCATTGATCACTGGCCTTGGGGGTACCCCGTGAGGGAGTGGAGCAACCAAGCGGTGGGAGGGGGGTGTCTCCCTTCCACATTATGGACTTTTTGAAATTTGATGTATTAAAATCATGTTTTAGTGCATTGTAGAAGTATGATTTCAATGTTTTTTGATTGAAGTATTTTTAAGGTAACTTTTTAAGGGGTAACAATTTCCACACAAAGGGTGGTGGGTGCATGGAACAAGCTGCCAGAGGAGGTAGTTGAGGCAGGGTCTAGCCCAACATTTAAGAAACAGTTAGACTGATAGATGGATAGGACAGGTTTGTAGGGATATGGAGGTAGTGTAGCTGGGACATGTTGGCGGGTGTGTATATGACTTGTAAATATGACTGTAATCATATATAATTAAGTATAATTATATTATATAAAAATAATATGATGAATATAATTGTGAGTGTCTGACTAACAGAGAGACTTTAGTTCATTGATCCATCTCTTATCACTTAAGATGCGGTTCGCTGTCAGTTCTCTAGAAACGTAATCCCCAGGATTTTCTTTTGTGTCAATATACTCCAACTGTGAAACATTAGTAACTCCCAATGCTCTTTCCATTGGCAGATTGTCTCTGTCCAAATCCAACTCTCTGGTTTCTTTGTCTATCATCTGGTGGAATGCTCTCACAATTGTTGCTGATCCACTTGGAATGCATGAATCCTCTCTTATTGCAAAGGGAAGTCAGATGTTTTACCATTTGAATTGCTTCCTGCTCGGTAGACATGGATTTTAAGCAATCATCCATGTTGAAATTATTCTTCAAAGAGATTATTACTTCATGAGATTTAGTGTTCTCGCCAAACTTGTGTTTCAAATTCTGGGTGCGTTGCTCTGCCATACGATGATTAATCTTTACAGAGTAGTTCATAATTATCCATGAACTTTAACTCTTCTCTAGACATTTCCTCAGATTCCTTATTGGTACTTTCATTGAAGTCATGATTGTTTTGCTTCATCACCAGCTTTTCTAATTTATCAGTAGATATTTGATTGACAACAATGGCAGGATAGTTCTTCTGGCTCCCGTTTTCGTTATTCCTTCTCAAGGAGCCATAGATAACCCATCCAAGTCGGATTTCCGCAGCATACGGTCCATCACCTTGGCTCCTCACAATCTGTATAGGTTCCAATGCCTTCAACACATTTGTTCTGATAAGTAAGTCAACACGAGAATTTATTTTAAATATTTTGACATCCTTCAGGTAAGGCCATTGTTTCAAACCTTCAAGTCTGGATATATTTTGACAACCAACAGGCATGGTTCCATGTGTAAACACTTCAGATATTGGTATAAAATTATCTTCATCCAAACTGGATATCTCCATACTTGTAATGTAATGACTCATGCTCTCTTTATCTTTATTCATGGTATGCAATCGAATCTTAGTCTCTTCTGTGATGTTCAGTCTTCTTGTCATGTTTTCTGTGCAAAAGGTAGTCGAACTTCCAAGATCCAAAAAAGCATATGTTTGCAACACTGTATTCGTCTTGCTATTCCTCACGTGTACTGGTAAGATAGAGAAAATACAGGCTTCAACCCCGGCCCCAATATGAGCAGTTACTTGAGGCGAGGTGATAGCATCACTAGTAGTTGGCTTCTGCTTCTGTTCTGTTTGTTCCGGTTCCTCCTCTTCCATTTGCTCTGATAGCTCCTTTACAGTGTGAAGTGCTTCAGGATGATATTGCTTGCACTTATAACAAATTATAGGACTCTCACCATGTGTCCTTTTTTCAAACATCTAAAACAGATTCCCTTCTTTTTCAAGAAATTCACCTTATCTTCATATTCTTTCTTCTTGAATCTTCGACGCCATCTTATGGTGTGACCAACTTCATCACATAACAAACAAAATGCTATTTGCTTGATAGCAGATGCATCTCCTTTCATTCCATCTGTCGTTTCCACAGGTAATATAGTGGTAGCAAAACTACTTCTCTTAGGTTCTGATCTTTCTTCAGTTTTGGTAAAGGTAGAACCTTTGTTAGTTGCTATTGGTTTATGATCTTCCATAGTCCCGTGGTATTGCTCTAACATGTTTCATACTTGCTTGTCCAAGAAATTCACCAGGGCTGGTAGCCTGGCTACTCGCTTCTTCTTATCCAATATTCTGCCTGCTTTATCTCTCCACTTTTCTCTCAGTCTTCTGGGCAGCTTACTAATGATGACTCTAGTATTACTTGCAAGATTCGTTTCCTCCATGTGGCCGAGATTTTTCATCGAGCTGCAACAACCTCTAAGAAATATTGCATAATCACTCAATGCCTCCCCATCTTCTGGCTTGATATCTTTCCAAGCATGGGCCTTCTCCATGTATGCGTTAGCAATCCTCTGTTCATTACCAAAACGTTCTTTCAGGAATCTTCTTGCCTCTTTATAGCCTTGGCTACCTGGCTCAATTTGACAACTTTCTACAAGTACTTGAACATCTCCACTTGTGTACTTCACCAGAAATCGTAAGCGCTCCTTTTCTTCCGTAATTTTCATTTATAATACTTCTTCTAATGCCCTCATGAAAGCTTCATGTTCCATCATATGTAGGAATTTCTGCTGGTGGTAGAATGAGAGAGGTTTTTCGTCGAGCTATGATCTGGTTGAATTCAGCTTGCCTATACGCCAATGCCAATAATCCATCCTGATAACCTTGGCTTCGCTCCAACGAACGATAGACAGGACTCTGTGACTCAAACTGGCTTGCTCGAGCCTGTGCACCAGGCCTCGGAAAAGCGTACTCTGCTATTGGTTTGTTCCGAGCCTCTACAGACGCTCCATAAGTAGTTTGTTTTGTTCTAGCATCCATTTGCTGAGATGAAGTTTTACCCATCTTACTCAATGTTTCAATGGGTGTTCAAAGCCGTGAAATCCGGTGGACCTCGATTGTGGAATTGATCCAACTGCTGACTCACTTGGAGCAGTTTTTCCTCTTGGTCCAGAATTCATCGTCTTCGATGCTCCAGAGCTGCATTTTGAACTCTCACTTTCCAATTTATCCTTCTTTGATTTGGCCACCGCCATCTTCGTCTTTATTTCCAGCTGTTCTTTTCGTCGCCTCATCTGCTCCTTTACACATTCTTCTAGTCGCCTTATCTGTTCATATTTACTTCGACTATGCGTAGCGGCTTATTTCTATATCGTTTAAGAGATTACTCCTTCTAGCCACTAATGAGACTACATGGTTTAAGGAGAATGTCGTAATGCGCATGTGAGCTCTCCGTGAGACGTTCAGAGCTTCTTCACAGATAAATCTTCATAACAGTCTTTTGATTAATAGATTCTTTATTGTTGAAGAAACACAATAAGATATACATCCGACCTTCTTCTCTGACTCGTGCACTTTAATCTTGTTTAAACTCCAGCATATTGCTTAAAAGTTAGAAAGCTCCTCGTCTCGGTTAAACTTCACATAGTCGAAGGGTATTCCCTAAAACTAAACTAAAACTAAGCTTCTGCGCAAGAAACCCAGCAGCAAACATTCCTTTGATTACATAATAAATCCCACCCACATAATTACGGGCAGTCTAAAATTTAAAGATAAATGCCATAATTAATGACACACAAAATAAGCCAAATGGCCACTACAACTGGCACTAAACATTAAAGACAAACCTTACTTATTTTCTCTATCAGAAAAGGAGTAGATGTTATTCTATAATGTTGCATTGTTTATTGATACACTTTAACCTTTCAGATAATGATTTATAACCTCAATCACATCCTGACAGAGTAGATATTGCTCATATTTCTAATGTGAAGAAGTTACATGAGGATTAGAAATATGCAGCGAACTAAACGTTGTAGTGCCTCACTCCGGTGGTTGTTAGAATTCTATTTTATTTATAAGAGTGGTCTGTGGTCTGAGATTAGGAGAAAATTCCCACAACATTTATATCAGGTTTTTTTTTGATTGTGCATAGGAAAATCTGTTATTTCCAGAGTGGATGTTGGGTCCAATTGTACAATTAAAGAAATGTCACTGGATTTTCCAGTACAAAATGCACCAATGATGTTTGTGTCAGACATGCATCACATGTCACCATTCCTTGCGCATTGCTGCTTTCAAGCATAACGCAGACGATAAGGCCACGCAGTTCTGAGATAAAGTTGGAGGAACAAGGTTTTATCAGCACTATTCCCTGAACAGGTTGCAAGCCAGGGGAGGCAACTCCATCAGATAAGTTGCCTTAATTACCTCTTCTCTTTGAACTTTAGTCCAACCCCAAACATAGACATTCTCTGTGATGTCCATCACCAACCCTAGTTGCCCTCGTGTGGTCACATTGTTTCCTGGACTTATTGGGTTTCCTATTTTAAAGGACATGACTGAACGAATTAAATCATTTCTAAACCAATTAGTCCCTTATATCAGATTTACTTTCCAAACCAAATTGAAACTTTCAAACTGCATTGTGTTATTTGAATTGTCATTGGGTTATTAGAGCAGACTGTTTCCGGCAGTGCAATCACTAGAAGATAGACTCAAAATGCTGGAGCAACTCAGCGGGACAGGCAGCATCACTGGAGAGAAGGAATGTGTGACATTTCAGGGTGAAACCTTTCTTCAGACTTCTTCACCTGCTCCTAATAGTTCCAACCCAGGCACAGGTTTACAATAAATCCCTGCCAAGCACTTGATCCTCATTTAATTATGAAATAGTTTTGGAAAAATAATAAAATATTTCAGCAGAAGTTTCATTCAATAGATTGCAGGTGATTAATACTCAGCATATTCTCCAAGGGTTCTGTTCAAGAGTCAAGTAAAGAGTGTTTAATTGTCATAAGTACCAGCAATGAAACAATTAAATTCTAGGTCTCGACCCGAAACGTCACCCATTCCTTTCTGTCCAGAGATGCTGCCTGTTAGTTAGTTACTCCAGCATTTTGTATCTATCTCAAATTCTTACTTTCTGCAGCTTAACAGGCCCATTAAGTTTAGGTTTATTGTTGTCACAGTGAAAAGCATGTTTGGCATACGATCCAAACAGATCGGATATAACATACATAGATACAATGAGTTCAAACTCAAGTACAATAAATAGAACAAAGAGGTAGATACAGAGTGCTGAAAACATTTTCAGTATTTCAGCACACCAGTTCCTTGAGCATTAATACAATGACATACAAATAAATATAATGATCAACAATACAATAAATATATTAATATCAGTAATATTAGGTAACCATGATAGTGCAAAAACAGAAGTCCACGGTGCAACCACAAACAAAGTGCACAGAAGATCAGAGTTGCTAAGGTAATGGTGGTGTTGTGCAGTGTTCAGCAGTTTGATGGTTGCTGGAAGAAGCTGTTATTTAGTCTGGTGGCGATGGCTTTCAGGCTCCTGTAAACTTCCTGATGGTTGGAACAAAGTTAGTGTGTGGCCTGGTTGGTGTGGGTCTTTGATATTGACTGACTTTTTGAAGCAGTGCCTTCTATAGATTCCTTTGGTGGTGGGGATGTCAGTACCTGTGAAGGACCTGACAACATCTGTCACTCTCTGGAGCATCTTTCGTTCCTGGGTATCCGTACTACCGGAACAGGATACAAAGCAACCAGTCAGTATGCTGCTTACTGTACATTTAGAGTCATTAAGCCATTCAACATGGAAACAGGCCCTTTAGCCTCACCTATGTCTTATATAACTGTAACATGACCTCCAATCTTCTATACTCAATACTTTGACTGATGAAGGCCAATGTGCTGAAAGCCTTCTTGACTACCCTAACTATCTGTGAGGCCACTTTCAACAGAGTATGTGCACGCACTCCCTAGGTCCCTCTGCTATACAACACTCCCCAGAGCCCTGCCATTTACTGTGTAAGTCCTGCCCTCTTTAGACGGCCCAAAATGCAACTCCTCACCCTTCTCCACATTGAATACCATCAACCAATCTTTAGCCCACCTGCTATCCGATCAAGATCCTGTTGCAATTTTTGACAGGCACCTAATCATACCTCCTACATTAAATTCAACCTCCAATTTATATTTAAAATCATTAATGAATATCACAAACAGGAAGGGATCCAGCACCAATCCCTGTTGCACACCACTGGTCTCAGGCTTCCAATCACAAAACCTTCACCACTTTCCTATTACCATGAAAACTTTGGATCCAATTTGCCAACCTGTCCTGGATCCCAAGGGCTCCAAACTTTTGGGCCTATCTCCTCCATTTAAACACTGAGATTGAGTCTACTTTAGTGTTGGCTTCCAAATGTTTCTTAGTCTCCATCAAGCTAGCTTCCAATTTTATTTGTCAGCAAAGAACTGCGGATACTGGTTTACAAAAAAGACATAAAAAGAAAAGAAAACTAAACTACTCCAGCACTTGGTCTTTTTTTCCTATTTTGTTTTTTTTGCAAAGCTTGATATTCTTGTTGGTCTCCAGCATTTAGTTAAACTTTGCTTTGCTTCCTGTAATGATTTTGTAACAAATCCATCTCCTGCCCCAGTGGTAAGTTATCATTGTACTTTCCTTGGTGTTTGAGCTTCAGATGGTCCACTTCATTGTAAACATATCTTCTTCTGAGTTGCATACAGTTTTGCACACAACCTTTCTTACTTTCCTTTAGTGATTCCAGCTAGAAACATTCCTTGTCCAAACTGCTGCAGGTCTGTTGTGGTTCCCTGGAAAATCTGGCCATTTACTTTGTCAGAAGTGAACTTTGAAAAGCTTGCATCAGTACCTCATGAATCCAAAATATTTAGGAAGTTCTATCTTCACCTCACAGTTTGTGCTATATTTGTGAAGATTGTATTTGTAAGATTATAATTAGATACCATATGGACACTGGGAAATTAATCGACATAAAAATATTCCATTGACTGTATGCATACTATTGCAGTGCACTTTTAAAATAAGAACAGATGGTACAGTTGTTTGAAATCCCTCACCCCACTGTGCCATTGACCTTTATTAGCTGCAAATAAATCATCATCATTACTCATTCTCCTCCCATTGATCAGCAAGTATATGGCAAACATTTACACGAGGATATTACATGTTGACTGTGACAACTACAATTATATTAGCTGACCGATCATTCCAAAGGCTTAATCATTTGTAAACAAATCGGGATTTTTTTAATCATCTCCTAATTAGTCTCCTTCAATTGAATTGGGCTCTCTAGCAAAATGGATTCCAAGCTTATTAAAATGTTTGTCTATATGTATTTCAAAAAATATTGTTGCTCTTAGTTTATTTAATCAACCATTACTTTAATTCACTATCTTATTCATTAACCTGAATTAACTTGATGTATGATGCTGGCCATCCTTAGCTGTTTCTGACATATTTTGCTATACATTATTCTATGTGTGACAAGTACAAATGAGACTAATTGCATTTCTTGGTCAAGCAAGAATATTTGATCTATCCAAACAAAGTATATAAAGCGCTAAGACCTTCATTTGAAAATATTTATTTGATGCAAATGCCTGTTTTCACTTTTAATGAATTGTCCAATGTATTTGCATCAGTAGTTACAGTACATCAATAAAGCCCTGTTGTAATAGCAAACAAGCTAGGGTAAATTGCAACAAGATTATTGCCTGAAAGCTGTTTGTACTATGTAAATTGTGCAATGTGATGACGCTGGTCTTATAATGTTTAAAGTGGAACTATTTGTTCAATACTGAAACAGCACCTTGAATTAAAATGTTGGTGAGAAGATTGATTTGTGTAATGACATCCCTGCAGGTTGTTGAGGTGATGCTGAATGGAAACGGGAATAGTGGAAGAGTTTTGGGTACCGGAGAAACATTTCATCTTTAATTTGTCGGCTTAATCTACCCACCTCTCCCTCGATCTGCTTCCATTTGCCTCTAAATCTTTCAGTGACAATCATTCTGCTGAGCTACGTTAAGGTGGATAGATTGGATTGAGATTATTTAATTTTGTAAGCAATTCTGTTGGCAGGAAAAGTATCTAAAATTCATGTCCAACATTTCAAGATGATCATTACTGATACCCTTCCCAAATCATTCTGACATGCATGTTTGATGCAGCTGGATATCCATAAATAAATAGTTTATAAACAGAAAATGCTGGCAATTTTCAGAAGGTCAGACAGCATCTGTGGACATGAAAATATTTCAGCTCAATGCCGTTTCATGAGAGGAACAAGCGGAAGTATTTTACATTTGAAATAAACATGATTGCTGTAATAAACTGATATTAACCTTTGCAGAGAGGAGAGAAACCCTGACAATTAATTCCGGCACCCATGTGATATATAAAGATGGGTTTCTGTAATAACAGGGATGCAGCTGTTTTATAAATATACTTGCCAACTTTCAAGCTAATTGTTGAGAGACAGATGTCTTCCAAGATTTTTCATTTCCATGCAGAAAGATGTTTGTTGAGCTATTTGTTTTATGCGGCTCATACTGTTAGCAATAGGCGAGGCTCTAAAATCTAATGAAATCAATGTGCTAATAAATCAACTTCAAAATGGCAATACCTGCGTAGGTTCAACATTAAAGCTTATGAATGATTACAGATGATTACAGCTTACAGATGAAGCATAATCAAATGCAAACTGGATCGTTGTGTTTCTATTTGTAATTTCCCCAGTAGAGTGCTGCTGGATTTTCCCCAGGAATGATGAAGAAATCTTGATAGAACGTAGAACAGTACAGCACAAGAACAAGCCTTATAAACTTATGAAGCCCTTCAGCCCACCATGTCTATGCTGAACATGATGCCAAATTAAACTAATCTCATCATTTGTACAGGGTCTTGGTGAGACCACACCTGGAGTATTGCGCACAGTTTTGGTCTCCTAATCTGAGAAAAGACATTCTTGCCATAGAAAGAGTACAGACTGATTCCTGGGATGTCAGGACTTTCATATGAAGAAAGACTGGATAGACTCGGCTTGTACTCGCTAGAATTTAGAAGATTGAGGGGGGATCTTATAGAAACTTACAAAATTCTTAAGGGGTTGGACAGGCTAGATGCAGGAAGATTGTTCCCAATGTTGGGGAAGTCCAGAACAAGAGGTCACAGTTTAAGGATAAGGGGGAAATCTTTTAGGACCGAGATGAGAAAAACATTTTTCACACAGAGAGTGGTGAATCTCTGGAATTCTCTGCCACAGAAGGTAGTTGAGGCCAGTTCATTGGCTATATTTAAGAGGGAGTTAGATGTGGTCCTTGTGGTTAAAGGTATCAGGGCGTATGGAGAGAAGGCAGGTACAGGATACTGAGTTGGATGATCAGCCATGATCATATTGAATGGTGGTGCAGGCTCGAAGGACCGAATGGCCTACTCCTGCACCTATTTTCTATGTTTCTATGCTGAACATGATGCCAAATTAAACTAATCTCATCTACCTGCACAATTTTCGAAATGCTCCATCAATACTTGAAAAAAATGCTAAATCAGTTGTGAGATCCAGAAAGTAATCTTTAGGATGGATTAGATAACTAATTTAAAGCATGATGTTGAAAGATGTAACATGTTTGAGAAGTGCCTTGAGCTTTGAACTTTAAACGGATGGATTCCAAAGCTGCTTCAAGATCATTTGCTCCCCTCATGTAGACTGAAAAATAGTAACACAATTATGATTGTGCCACATTGCCATTGAGATGGGCTTTGTTTGTTAATTCATGTTGTTGTGCCCATTTGTCAGTCATAGAGCTGTACAACACACAAAAGGACCCTTTGATTATGTCTATTGATGCTAATCCTTTTTGCTTACATTAGGCGCATATCCTTCAGCACCATACCTGTCCAAGTGGCTTGTAATTGTACCTGGACCTATTTCTTCCTCTAGCAATTTCTCACCCATGTAAGAAATTACCTATAACATCTGCCTCTCACCTTGAACTATGCCATCTAATTTTAGACTTTTGTACCCCAGGAAATATTCTATTTACCTCACCTATGCACCTCATAATTTTATAAACCTCTAGAGTCACTCTGCAGCCTCCTACATTCCAGTGAGAATGAACTCACCCTAACTTATCTCTTTGTAAGTGCTCTATTCCAGGAAATATTCTGGTGACTGTCTTTTGCGCTCTCTAATGCTACCACATTTTTCCTGTATTGTGGCGACCATGAATATACATTATACTCTAAGCACGGCATGAAGAATGTTTTGTGCAGCGGTAACATGATTTCCCAAATCTTATCCTGAATATCTTGTCATCTGAAAGAAAGCATACCTAATGCCTTCTTCACTCAACACCCTTCAACACCATTATACCCTCTAAACTGATCACCAAACTCGGTAACCTGGGCATCGACCCCTCCCTCTGCAACTGGATACTGGACTTTCTAACCAACAGACCCCAGTCTGTTAGGTTAGACAAGCACACCTCTTCAACCCTCACCCTGAACATTGACGTTCCACAGGGCTGTGTGCTGAGCCCCCTCCTCTACTCCCTCTTCACCTACGACTGCACACCTGTACATGGTACTAACACCATCATCAAGTATGCAGATGCTACAACGGTGATTGGCCTCTTCAGCAACAACGATGAGTCGGCCTATAGGGAGGAGGTCCAGCTCCTAGCAGCATGGTGCGCTGACAACAACCTGGCCCTTAACTCCAAGAAGACCAAGGAGCTCATTGTAGACTTCAGGAAGTCTAGGGGCGGCACGCACACCCCCATCCACATCAACGGGACGGAGGTGGAACGTGTTTCCAGCTTCAGGTTCCTAGGGGTCAACATCTCCGATGACCTTTCTTGGACCCACAATACCTCAACTCTGGTCAAGAAGGCTCACCAGCGTCGCTTCTTCCTGAGGAGACTAAAGAAGGTCCATCTGTCTCCTCAGATTCTGGTGAACTTCTACCGCTGCACCATCGAGAGCATCCTTACCAACTGTATCACAGTATGGTATGGCAACTGCTCTGTCTCCGACCGGAAAGCACTGCAGAGGGTGGTGAAAATTGCCCAACGCATCACCGGTTCCTCGCTCCCCTCCATTGAGTCTGTCCAAAGCAAGCGTTGTCTGCGGAGGGCGCTCAGCATCGCCAAGGACTGCTCTCACCCCAACCATGGACTGTTTACCCTCCTACCATCCGGGAGGCGCTACAGGTCTCTCCGTTGCCGGACCAGCAGGTCCAGGAACAGCTTCTTCCCTGCGGCTGTCACACTACTCAACAATGTACCTCGGTGACTGCCAATCACCCCCCCCCCCTCCCCCCCCGGACACTCCTCCCACAGGAAAAACTGTATGCATGTAAATAGATTTATTTATTGAAATCATATTCTATGTCGCTCTTCCAGGGAGATGCAACTGCATTTCGTTGTCTCTGTACTGTACACTGACAATGACAATTAAAGTTGAATCTGAATCTGAATCGGACTCTCCCACACATCTGCATCATCATTTTCGGGCAGTCATAAACTTGCACCCCAAGGCTAAGTCCCTAGAATTGTTTTCAATAATTTTCCAAGACTTGTGGTTTCCTGGTATAACCTTCCTGCCCCTTTGAGTAAGGGAACAACATTAGTTCTCCTCCAGTCTTCCTGTACCTCACTCAGGAATAACAAAGATGCAAAAATATTTGTCAGGGAACAGCAGTCTCAATTATTGATTATTTGGTAATCAGATCAGATTGCATGGTCCCTGCCTGCACCAAGTAATCTGGGCCATTAATGAAGGTATTGACGGATTGGTAATCTCATAAATACAGTACATCACCGAGCCACTGATATAAGTAAAATAGAGATTCAATACCTTTTCACAGCTAATTTATCTACTTTCAGCAAAGTGTCAATTATAGATGATAAAGACCTGCAGTGGGAAGAATTGAAATCAGTGGTACACAAATATGCTGGAGAAACTCAGCGGGTGCAGCAGCATCTATGGAGCGAAGGAGATAGGCAACGTTTCGGGCCAAAACCCTTCTTCAGTGGTTCTACTTACTTCTTTACATCAATTCTTTTCAGTACAATACAAGTTTGTGAAAGTCAATTAAGAACAAAAGCAGATGCCAATGTGAAGCATTTATCATGAAATAGCTGTTGATGTTCCTATCTGAATCTGTAACTGATGAAATTAAAACAAACAGGAATTAGAAATACTCAGCAGATACTGTAGGCAGTATTTGTGGAAAGAAAAACAGATTTGATCTTTCAGAAAACCCTTAGTCAGAATGGTTTTCATAGAAGTAATAGAGCCATACCACATGGATACAGGCCCCTTTTCCACATTAAACCATCTCCCATCCGTCTGCCCTTCTCACCAGTCTGCCTTTCTTCTGTTGTAGTCCATCACTATTCTATATGCAGTTCGCAATGCTGCCAAACACACTGCCATCCACATATTTAGAAATGATTACACCCCCGGGTAAGATCATTAACATACTTTTTTTTTTTTAAACCCAAAGGTACTAATGCTGATCCGTGGGGGATATTACTATATGCAATCTTCCACTCTGGAATAACACCATTCACCGGGACCTGCTGTCGTATGTTATTTATCCAATTAAGCATCCATGCTATCAATGTCCTTTTGATATCATGTGTTTCAACTCTGCTGATCAGCATTTTATGTCATTAGAGACAAACATTGAGACTTTCAGTTCAATATTTAAGTGTGACGTAAATTGATCAATTTATGTTGCATTGTCTGCCGGTCTTTTACATAGCATCCAACAAACAGGAACATCAAAGCATCATCTAGCAAAAGATGGTTATGTTATCTGAACAGATTTACTTTTTGAGGGTGATTGCACTTATCTTTAGTTATTATAATGTTTCACATTGATAGAAAATCTACTGGTAGAATTCTACACTGTGGCATAAACTATGCAACATTCACAAGGGATTGTTCAGTAATTCTCACCATGTAAAAGCCTAGTAATTCATAAAGGAAAATTCTGTTGCAAACTTTTTCAGAGACCCTTACCCAACCTCAGGAATTATTAAAAAGGCTTGTGTTCTAATGCCATGTTTGTGCAGTCTCCATTGCAAATTCATAGATAAAGTTCACACTCAATTAAGTACTCAAAACTGAAAACAGGCAACCCAACATGGCTCCATTTTGTGTGCCCTAAGGGGATTATAACACACTAGATTACACTTTAAATGTAATCAAATAAATATTCCTAAAAGATCCAGGTTTATAAAAATCACAGGATATTTTGAGACAAGGTGTAAAAAATATATATCATGACCTATGAAACAAAGAGGTGCATTATACATTCAAAATGTCATATGAGGAAAGATTGAAAAGACTAGGCTTGTGTTCACTGGAGTTTAGAAGGATGAGGGGGGTGCTTATAGAAACATATAAAATTATAAAAGGACTGGACAAGCTAGATGCAGGAAAAATGTTCCCAATGTTGGGCGAGTCCAGAACCAGGGACCACAGTCTTAAAATAAAGGGGAGGTCATTTAAGACTGAGGTGTGAAAAAACGTTTTCACCCAGAGAGTTGTGAATTTATGGAATTCCCTGCCACAGAGGGGAGGCCAAATCACTGGATGGATTTAAGAGAGAGTTAGATAGAGCTCTAGGGGCTAGTGGAGTCAAGGGATATGGGGAGAAGGCAGGCACGGGTTATTGATAGGGGACGATCAGCCATGTTCACAATGAATGGTGGTGCTGGCTCGAAGGGCCGAATGGCCTCCTCCTGCACCTATTTTCTATGTTTCTATGTAAAATATTTAGTCCTTTTGGTTGTGTCGCCACTGTTTGAAGCATCCCAAACCAATACATCAATAGAGGTGTGGAAGAAATGCATCTCTAATTCCTTATTTGCGATTAAGAATTGGGTGAAGCACATAATCTGTAAATTAATTTGGACAGATTAACTGCATAAACATAATTTAATAAATGCAAGAGCCATGTACAGAGCCCATTTTGACCTATAAGTTCAATTCAGATTTGTGCTCAATGGCTTTTGGAGTACCATAGCTTCAAATAATTATTACCTGGATGGTAATTTCCAACAAAAATAGCTTGGAATTAAATGCTGTATTTGCTGCTATTGTCCTGTTTCAGAATGTATTACAAATCATAAAGACTGCTGTTTTATTGGTATTGGTTTAGTATTGTTACGTGTACCGGGATACAATGAAAAGGTTTTGTTTGCAAGCTATCTGGTTAAATAATATTGTACGCAAGTGCAATAAAGCCATGCGCATGTAAAAACAGGTAGTGCAAACACCTGGAGGAAATTTACTTTACTTTAGAGATGCAGTGTGGAAACAGGTTCTTCGGCTCACCGATTCCTCACTGACCAGCGATCCTCTCACATTAACAATATCAAACACACTAGGGACAATTTACATTCATACCAAGCCAATTAACCTACAAACCTGTACATTTTTGGAGAGTGGGAGGAAACCGAAGATCTCGGAGAAATCCCACGCGGTCACGGGAGAACGTACAAACTCCGTACAGACAGCACCCGTAGTCGGGATCGAACCCCGGACTCCGGTGCTGCAAGCGCTGTAAGGCAGCAACTCTACCCGCTGTGCCAGCCTGCTGCCCACTAATTGTAGGGAGGCGGACAATTTTCCAATGCTCTTTGAATACAGGATGTTGCCAGAGGGCTCAAGAGTTGTAAATGTCACTTGATTGTTCAAAACCAAAAGGGGGGGGATATGCTACAGGCCAGTCATAGCTACTAGAAATATTGACAAGAAATACTGCATTAATTGTCACCCGCAGGAAAATGAATTAATTAATGCAAGCCACCGCAGGATTTGTTAATAGGAAATTTGTTAACCAATTTAGTAGAATGTTTTGATGAGGGATTCGATAAAGTTAATGCGGGTAACTCGTAAGAGCCATGGTTGTGAACTTCCAGAAGGCTTTTCATCAGGTGTCATGGAGACAAGATAACATGCCTATCAGCAGAGTTGAAACGTATGATTTTAAAAGGACATTGATAGCATGGAGTTCAAAAGGGAACTGCAGATGCTGGAATATCGAAGGTACACAAAATTGCTGGGGAAACTCAGCGGGTGCAGCAGCATCTATGGAGCAAAGGAAATAGGCGACGTTTCGGGCCGAAACCCTTCTTCAGACTGATGGGGGGTGGGGGGGGGGAAAGAAAGAAGGAAAAGGGGAGGAGGAGGAGGAGGCCGAGGGCGGGCGGATGGGAGGGTGGGAGGAGACAGCTAGAGGGTTAAGGAAGGGGAGGAGACAGCAAGGGCTAGCCAAATTGGGAGAATTCAATGTTAATGCCATAAGGACGCAAGGTCCCCAGACGGAATATGAGGTGCTGTTCCTCCAATTTCCGCTGTTGCTCACTCTGGCAATGGAGGAGACCCAGGACAGAGAGGTCGGATTGGGAATGGAAGGGGGAGTTGAAGTGCTGAGCCACCGGGAGGTCAGGTAGGTTATTGCGTGGATGCTTATTTGGTTAAATAACATATGACAGATGGTCCTGGTGAATGGTGTTATTGTAGAGTAGTAGATTTTTTTTTTAAACCCTGAAAGACTTAACAAAACAACACCGTGACCCAAAACGTCACCCATTCCTTCTCTCCAGAGATGCTGCCTGAGTTACTCCAGCATTTTGTGTCTGCACTGTGATACGTCTAGAGAACATATTTTCTGCAGTCTGAAAAATGACGTATACCACTGGGAAAAACTACTCATGTAACATAATCAACATAGTCAGACAGTGATAAAGTTGTTTGGTTAGAAGCAAATTCCAGTTATAAGAAACTTTTTTTTAATGGAATGATGAATAAAGCATAGCTTGTGACACCAATAGAAGAATGTGCTTTCTATGATCCCTGCTGAGAATCAAAATAAATTATTCTTCCTGAGAGCGCATTGTGTTTTTGATAGTAATAGGCCTTTCTCACGGGGCGACTTGACGCAAGAGTTAACGTGGGAACCTCGTGCGATAACAGTACGGCATTCGTGGACCACCGTGGCGCTAACGGCAGGTAATCGTGTAACTTGGTGACTCGGGAGAAAATTCAAGCAAGCTTGAATTTCTCCAAGAGTGACTTGTGCACTTGTGGTTGAGCATTGCAACATTATATGAATGTAGTGGCCAGTGCGATATCCGTGCGATATCCGTAATAACTCTTGCGGTTACCGTGGGAACTCCTGCGAACGGTAAACCCGGAAGCTGGACAGAGGGGACAGAAGGTGAGTAAAAAAGGTGTTCTCAATATCCTTTATAAATGTCTGTATGTTAATATGTGTGTCTTTTCCTCTTGGGCATTACTTTGTTTTTGTTGATGGCTCCACATTTTATGATAGCCTGAAGTGTGATAAAGCTTTTACCTCAGCAGTTTGATTGTCAGTGCTTGTTTACCTCATTGTTAAATAAATATATTTTTTACTATCAGCTTGATGTCTGCAATTCTACATTAACACATCACTACAAGATGAATGTCTCTAATGATATAATCCCTCTCATGCTGAAACACAAAATAGTTGAAGGGAGGTGATATAATCACATTTTCATTAAGTTTCATTTTTGAGTGTTCAGGTCCATCAATTGTTGAGCTATTTAAACGTTTGAAAGTTTCACCTCTCGGTAGAAAATAAAATAAGCCAATCAGCACGGTAAATGTGAGACAAAGTCTTTATTCCTATTTGACAATATAAAAAGACGACTTCTTGCACATATTGAGAGAAGGTGCATCACACCAAACATTTGTCTATAAAAGGGCCTCGCAAACACGAAAATCAACAAATGAGGCACGCTAGATTATTTTAAACACATTATATTCATTAACCTCCGCAACAAGCCTAAACTCGGGCATTAAAAGGGACAATACAATGTGCTAAATGGCAGGTTTTGCGGACGAACATCTTATAGGAAGCACTTTTCAGAGGACAACACTAGAAAGTCAGCTTATTTGCTATGCATTTCTGCTAACATGCAGTAGTGTTCCTGTGGTCGGCTACCCATCAATATAGCTGTCCTGCCACGGCACACTCCCCAATTGTGAATTGTAGTAAGCGCAGAGATGGCCTCTTTGCTCTTTCACACCCAGTGAGACTTCCTCTTAATTCTCTTTTTAATTAATCTCTCCCTTCTGCCTTCACGCAAGCGTCCTCGATGCACATAGTGGGCTGCTGCATACAGCGCGTCAATGAAAAAAACCACCATCCTGTACTCGAAACTACTTAGTATAGGCATGTCGCCAAATGAGCCAATTCAACCAAGGGAGGATATTTATAGTGTGTGAAAAAAAAAGTGACATCATTTGCGCCACGTGTAGTTCACAATGTTCATTCAAGATTTAACGGGAAAGCTCGGGAGACGGACAAGTTACTCGCACAAATAACAGAAATGCCGAGTACCGTGGGAACTCTTTATCTACCCCCCGTTATATCGTGTGATATCGTGCTAGACCACGACCACTTCACTCTGGTTACATCTTGCGTCAAGTCTCCCCGTGAGAAAGCGCGTTAAATGGCCTAAAGCCTGTTAGGATTTAATCCATAATAATCCATCAGGGTTATTATTGAAACGATCATACTTTACCCTGTTCCAAACAATCTTCATCTCTCTTCAATCATTATTTCCTACGTCTAGACTTTCTGTGCAAAAAAAGAGAGGAGACTGGAATCTTGAGCAAAAAACAAAGTGCTGGAGGTATAACAGGTCAGACAGCATCTGTAGAGGGAATCTTTCTTCAGACTGATGGGGTAATTGGGAGTAAGCTGGGAAAGTGGTGGGGGTGGGACAAAGCCTGGCAAGATGGCAAGTGATAGGTGGATACAGATGAGGGGGGAGATTGTCATGTGTGTGCAGTAAGCAACAAAGGAAATAAGAGGAGGAGTGAAATGTAAATCTGGAGGGAGGGATAAGGGTAGAGGTGGAAAGAGAGGAGTGATATATTACTTGTAATTATAAAATTAAATGTTCAATCCAACTCTAGCCTTTGTCCATTTGCCAATCACCCTCCACTCTCTCCTGCGTCCACCTATTACTTACAGAGGTTCTCCCTCCCCAACATCTCTTTCATCACCATCTATCTCCCTGCTATTCCAATCAATCTGTCCCAACTCAAAATGTCGTCTGTCTATTCCCTCCACAGAAGCTTACCGACTCGTTGAGTTCCTCCGGCACTTTGTTTTTCTGGGCAAGGCCTGTGAAATAATTAGAAACATTTGGCCAAAGTGATCTTTTGCACTGATAATGTAGACTTGTGCAAAAATCACCTCTTTGATGGTTCCGAGAGTGCTGTGACATTTTGCTGCAGGAAGACTGTACAGTGCCCTTCTTTAAACGAATAACAAACAAGCCAATATTTATGTGTTACTTGACCAAGTGGGACCCGTTGGGTTCCGTTCCCCCAACGCAACCCGTTCCACCAACACAATATTCCACCACTCACCCACAGCCCCCAACTGCGCAGGCGCGGCTCATTTCCCCTCATCTCCCAGCACTCCCTCCCCTTCCTCTTCACCCTCCCTCTTTGTAAACTTAAAAAATTCACTAACTTTTCACTAAAAAATCCAATTCCCTTGCCCTGCCCCTGCCCATTACGATGTGTCCTGTCATTTGTAACATTGTAACAGGCAGGGGCAAGGCAAGGGAATTGGATTTTTTAAAGTGAAAAGTTATATTCATTAAGTTTAAAATGTGAATAACGTGTAAAATATAACATCAATCTGAACAAAATGATGAAAACACACCACAGGACAATGGTGAGTGAGGTGGTCTAAAAATTGTAGCGCTATTGTGTTGGCGTAGTTCCGGGAGCACATGGACAGACAGAGAAACAAACAAGATGAGAGTTTTGGTAATATATATATATATATATATATATATATATAGATATATATAGATATATATAGATATATATAGATATAGATATAATCAAGGAACTGCAAATGCTGGTTTATACCAAAGATAGATACAAAGTACAAGAGTCACTCAGCGGTCCAGCAGCATCTCTGGACAAAAAGGCTGGGTGACTTTTTTGCGTTGGGACCCTTCTTAATTTAAATGATTCTTTATTATGTCACCCGGGTGAAGAAAATGCTTCAACTGAGGGCATTACTTTGAAATCCACCTTCAGATTTGTTGGAGTGAATTCAGAGTTGATGCACAGATCCACCATACTTGTGTGACACGAGGTGAGTTATTGGCCTGGAGTTTGCTGGCAGGTCCCAGCAGGTCACGTCATTGGTAAATTGCACTGCATCTTTCAACTCCTTCTGCTGTTCGGCTTTTAATTGAGACTGGTAGATCAGATGGCGCCAGATGGCGCAGTGGGCTAAGTGTTCGGCTGGCAACCGGAAGGTAGCCGGTTCGAATCCCGCTTGGAGTGCATACTGTCATTGTGTCCTTGGGCAAGACACTTCACCCACCTTTGCCTGTGTGTGAATGTGTGTGAGTGATTGGCGGTGGTCGGAGGGGCCTTAGGCGCAGATTAGCAGCCACGCTTCCGTCAGTCTGCCCCAGGGCAGCTGTGGCTACAGAAGTAGCTCACCACCACCGAGTGTGACTGAATGAATAATGCGATGTAAAGCGCCTTGAGTATCTAGAAAGGCGCTATATAAATCCCATCCATTATTATTATTATCAGCTGGATCTTGCTGAGTTTCCCAGCATTCATCATGCAATGGAATTGTTTCTTTGAGCTTGCAAGACTAACCTGGAACAGGATCAGTAAACCCATTGATTTTGCTGGTGATTTTTGATAGTAAATTTGCTGGTGATTTTGGGGCTAATGAGGAAGATATTGCAAGGAGGAAATACATTATTCAATCTTTCTTAAATGCCTTTAATTATTTGTGCTTTAATATTTTATTTCTTACTAAATTTAAATGTTAATATTGTAAATGTTTTAATTTATAACATTTTAATTTTCAGAAACACTCAAATGTCCTGCCAGTTTTGACTGTTGACAAAGCCAGAGGCAGGGCTTTGCCAGCCATTGTTCAAGGTGGCATATTATTCAGGGGTTGGGAGAGCTGTGATTTGGGGCAACTGGCTATGCCAGCGGTTTTCCTTGGTGGTGCATGAAGGACACCTTTATAAGATCACCCCTCAGCTTCCTGTGCACCAATGAATAAAGTCCTAGCCTGACCAACCTCTGACTTGACCAACCTCTACCTACAGTTCAGCCCTTCAAATCCTGGCATCATCCACATAAATCTCCTCTGTACTCTTTCCAGCTTAAAGAGAACAATGGAACTAATGGAAGAAACCGATGAACTTGCGTTCATGGCAGACAGAACATTACTTTTAAATAAACCCAAGTTGACCAGAATGAAATTATAAAACAAAAAACGATTTAGATCTAAAATGAAAGGGTAGGCATCAAGAAGACTTGTTTAACACTTTCAAAAATGTTAATTTTGGTCCAAGAAGGTCCATGCTTTGAACGAGAGATTAGGGAGGACCAGGGGATATAAATTACTTAAGCACGACATGAAGATGCTTGAAGTTTCATTTTATACAATATTGTTAATTACTGCAATGTTCAAAAGGGAAGCGGATGAGAGTGGGTTCAAGTCCTACCCTTGAGCTTGTGCAAAATATTTTTGACAAAAGTAGGTGGGAGACTTGACTTTTACAATTTTGCCAGTAGGATCTTCAGGATTGAACAAGTTAATTTGGGGTTATGGCGTATTTCCCTAATTGCTATCCCAATGTTGGCTCAGAAATGCTGTCTTTGCTCTGTTGAACAGGTGGCTGGAAGGAAGGAGTTGGTTTGCAATGATACTCTGAGAAGCTACAGCACAAGAATTTGAGATAGGCTCACTGGGGATTGACTCAGTGTCTTTGTAATTTAAAATAGTCAGTGAAAGTGAGGAGAGGATTTGTGAAACAAATCTGTTCATGCAGAATGTTGCTTCGTGAAGAATGTTTTTCCCACAGGAAGTGGGTTTTGGAAGAACATTGTGTTTCATGAAAGAGTAGATGACTCAGATGGAGGGAAGGATGCTTCCCATCAGGAAAAGCCTATAATGAAAAGATTATCTATTGATTGAGAACTATATTGGTCAATATGGCCCTATTCTCCAATTTGATCCAGAGACAACTACGCGGCATGGTGAGGTAGAGTTGCTGCCTTACAGCGCCAGAGACCCGGGTTCGTTCCTGACCACGGGTGCTGACTATACAAAGTTTATATGTTCTCCCCATGACCTGCATGGGTATTTTCCAAGATCTTCCGTTTCCTTCCACACGCCAAAGACGTATGAGTTTGTAGGTTAATTGGCTTGGCATAAATGTAAATTGTCCCTAGTGTGTGTAGGACAGTGTTAATATACGGGGATAGCTGGTCGGTGCGGACTCGGTGGGTAGATGGGCCTGTTTCTGCGCTGTATCTCTAAACTAAACTAAAACTGATGAGATGAATGTTTAGAATTGTGAAACTCTTTGTGACAATTATAACACACAAACTGAATTGTGAATTGCTTTGTTCTTTGTATTTGTAATTGATATACTGGAAGCTGTCAATTACAAATACAAAGAACAAAGCAACGATCACTAATGAACTGTCAAGGTTTACAAGATAGAAAGTGGAAATTTGACGCGCCATATCTGGATATTTGCCAGAGCTAACCAATACTATCATCTTGACTCCCCCAAGGAGTCTCCTCTTCCACATTGCTTGGTCTCTAATGTGCTCCTCCCTCATGCACTAAAATTAGATTTTCTCATTTCTATTAAATCTCCTCATTGATTTGTTTTCTCGGCTGGAAATGAACTCTAGCCTCTTGAATCTGACTTCATAAACTTACATTTCCATTGCCGGCATTATCCATGCATGTATGTGCTGTGTTATCTGTACATCTTGAACTTTTATATTATTCTGTGCCATCTAAAACCTGTTCATTGCAGCTTTAATGCATTTATCTTTCATTACCTTGGGGGTCTGGAATAAAACAGCAATTTCCAAAACGATACCTATCATTTTATTGTTTTATCTTCCTGTGCTGGCAAAACGAAGGAACCGTATAATGCATAAACATGTGAGAGTTTCTCTGTTTGCATGTGTATGAGGTTTATTCATATAATGTGTACTCTATTGTAACACACGAACTCACTCACACATGCTTAATTATTCTGTACATTCTGCTTATCTGCACACACTGTAACTTCTGTCAACATGTATTTTGGGGCAGTTGCGGACTATTTAAAAGAGAAATAATGGAATTCAGCAATTTGTCTTTAACAAATCCATGCTGTGGAGGTAATTGATTAACCTATGCATTCTTTAAGCTACCATTTTTGAAAAATGTCAATATTTTGGTTTCTTAGCTTTATAGTTTCCATGTCAATCTAAAGCAACAGAATTAAATTGTCAACGTGTATAAACACAGGATTCGTACATAAAATGTTGTAACACTAAATTGCAATATGATATAGACTCTTTCATGCCAATTCGAATATCAGAGGAGCCTCCCTGCTGGTTTGTCTTGCTAAACAAGTTTCTATTCATATCAAGTTGTTGAAAAATATTTCTATTCATCATTAATCCTTGCAATCTACAGAAATTTGCCATCCTATGCTTACTATTATGAATTTCATAAATGCAGGTTGTACACGTACTAAATCTGCAAAGCCTACAAGTTTCTCTCAAGATGTTGCTGTACTCATGTATCTACAGTGGCTTGCAAAAGTATTCATACCCCTTGAACTTTTCCACATTTTGTCACGTTACAACCACAAACGTAAATGTATTTTATTGGGATTTTATGTGATAGACCAACACAAAGTGGCGCATAATTCTGAAGTGGAAGGAAAATGATACATGGTTTTCAAATTTTTTTACAAATAAAAAACTGAAAAATGTTGCGTGCAAAAGTATTCAGCCCCCTTTACTCTGATACCCCTAAATAAAATTCAGTGCAACCAATTGCCTTCAGAAGTCACCTAATTAGTAAATAGAGTCCACTTGTGTGTAATCTAATCTCAGTATAAATACAGCTGTTCTGTGAAGGCCTCAGAGGTTTGTTAGAGAACATTAGTGAACAAACAGCATCATGAAGCCCAAGGAACACACCAGACAGGTCAGGGATAAAGTTGTGGAGAAGTTTAAAGCAGGGTTAGGTTATCAAAAAATATCCCAAGCTTTAAACATCTCACGGAGCACTGTTCAATCCATCATCCGAAAATGGAAAGAGTATGGCACAACTGCAAACCTACCAAGACATGGCCGTCCACCTAAACTGACAGGCCGGGCAAGGAGAGCATTGATCAGAAAAGCAGCCAAGAGGCCCATGGTAACTCTGGAGGAGCTGCAGAGATCCACAGCTCAGGTGGGAGAATCTGTCCACAGGACAACTATTAGTCGTGCACTCCACAAATCGGGCCCTTATGGAAGAGTGGCAAGAAGAAAGCCATTGTTGAAAAAAAGCCATAACAAGTCCCATTTGCAGTTTGTCACAAGCCATGTGGGGGACACAGCAAACATGTGGAGGAAGGTGCTCTGGTCAAATGAGACCAAAATTGAAGTTTTTGGCCTAAATGCAAAACGCTATGTGTGGCGGAAAACTAACACTGCACATCACCCTGAACACACCATCCCCACTGTGAAACATGGTGGTGGCAGCATCATGCTGTGGGGATGCTTTTCTTCAGCAGGGACAGGGAAGCTGGTCAGAGTTGATGGGAAGATGGATGGAGCCAAATACTGGGCAATCTTGGAAGAAAACCTGTTAGAGTCTGCAAAAGACTTGAGACTGGGGCGGAGGTTCACCTTCCAGCAGGACAACGACCCTAAACATACAGCCAGAGCTACAATGGAATGATTTAGATCAAAGCATATTCATGTGTTAGAACAATCTGGCACTGTGTGAACGGTGAGGAGAGTCTATATACCGGGTTAATTGGTGATCAGAGGCAACTGAGTGCAACAGGTGAGGAGAGTTGGGCTGATGAGAGGGGAGTGGCAGGCAGGCAGGTGAGGAGAAGGAGGGACCGGTGGAAAAGTACTGGGAGGTGAAGTAGATGAGAATGAGGAGAGGGCAGACTGTGACCCTGGCAAGACTTGAAAATTGCTGTTCACAGACGCTCTCCATCCAATCTGACTGAGCTTGAGCTATTTTGCAAAGAAGAATGGGCAAAAGTTTCAGTCTCTAGATGTGCAAAGCTGGTAGAGATATACCCCAAAAGACTTGCAGTTGTAATTGCAGCGAAAGGTGGTTCTACAAAGTATTGATTCAGGGGGGCTTAATACTTTTGCACGCCACAATTTTCAGTTTTTTATTTGTAAAAAAATTGAAAACCATGTATCATTTTCCTTCCACTTCACAATTATGCACCACTTTGTGTTGGTCTATCACATAAAATCCCAATAAAATACATTTACGTTTGGTTGTAACGTGACAAAATGTGGAAAAGTTCAAGGGGTATAAAAACTTTTCCAAGCCACTGTAATTCCCATTTCCTAAGGGGGCTGTCCCACTGTACGAGCTAATTCAAGAGTTCTCTCAAGTTTCCCCTGACTCAAATTTGGAGAATTACAGTAATAGCCACTCGTAGGTACATAGAAAATAGGTGCAGGAGGAGGCCATTCGGCCCTTCGAGCCAGCACCGCCATTCATTGTGATCATGGCTGATCGTCCCCTATCAATAACCCGTGCCTGCCTTCTCCCCATATCCCTTAACTCCACTTGCCCCTAGAGCTCTATCTAACTCTCTCTTAAATCTATCAAGTGACTTGGACTCCACTGCCCTCTGTGGCAGGGAATTCCATAAATTCACAACTCTGGGTGAAAATGTTTTTTCTCACCTCAGTCTTAAATATCTTTATTCGAAGACTGTGGCCCCTGGTTCTGGACTCACCCAACATTGGGAACATTTTTCCTGCATCTAGCTTGTCCAGTCCTTTTATAATTTTATATGTTTCTATGATATCGCCCCCTCATCCTTCTAAACTCCAGTGAATACAAGCCTCGTCTTTTCAATCTTTCCTCATATGACAGTCCCGCCATCCCAGGGATCAATCTCGTGAACCTACGCTGCACTGCCTCAATCACAAGGATGTCCTTCCTCAAAGTAGGAGACCAAAACTGTACACAATACTCCAGATGTAGTCTCACCAGAGCCCTATACAACTGCAGAAGAACCTCTTTGGTCCTATACTGAAATCATCTTGTTATGAAGGCCAACATTCCATTAACTTTCTTCACTGCCTGCTGTACCTGTAAGCCAACTTTCAGTGTACAAGGACGCCCAGGTCTCGCTGCACCTCCCCCTTACCTAACCTAACCCCATTGAGATAATAATCTGCCCCCTTGTTTTTGCCGCCAAAGTGGATAACCTCACATTTATCTACATTATACTGCATCTGCCACGCATCTGCCCACTCACTCAACCTTTCCAGGTCACCCTGCAACCTCCTAACATCCTCTTCACAGTTCACACTGCCACCTAGCTTTGTGTCATCTGCAAACTTGCTAGTGTTGCTCCTAATTCCCTCTTCCAAATCATTAATATATATGGTAAACAGTTGCGGCCCCAACACCGAGCCTTGCGGCCATTCTGAAAAGGACCTGTTCACTCCTACTCTTTGCTTCCGGTCTGCCAACCAATTTTCTATCCATGTCAACACCCTACCCCCAATTGACTCCAGCATCTTTTCCACCACCGAAGTCAGGCTAACTGGTCTGTAATTCCACGTTTTCTCTCTCGCTCCTTTCTTGAAAAGTGGGATAACATTAGCTATCCTCCAATCCACAGGAACTGATCCTGAATCTATTAAACAATGGAAAATGATCACCAATGCATCCACTATTTCTAGAGCCACCTCCCTGAGGACCCTTGGATGCAGACATTCAGGCCCAGGGGATTTATCATCCTTCAGTCCCATTAGCCTACCCAATACTATTTCTCGCCTAATGAAAATTTATTTCAGTTCCTCTACCCCCTTAGATCCTCTGCCCTCCAGTACATCTGGGAGATTGTTTGTTTCTTCCTTAGAGAAGACAGATCCGAAGTACCTATTCAACTCTTCTGCCATTTCCTTGTTGCCCATAATAATTTCACCTGTGTCTGCCTTCAAGGGACCCACATTTGACTTTGCTACTCTTTTTCCCTTAACATATCTAAAGAAGCTTTTACTGTCCTTCTTTATATTCCTGGCCAGCTTCCCTTCGTGCTTCATCTTTTCAGCCCGTATTGCCCGTTTTGTTTCCTTCTGTTGTCCTATGAAAGTTTCCCAAACCTCTGGCTTCCGGCTACCCTTTGCTGTGTTATACATCTTTTCTTTTAGTTTTATTCTATCCCTGACTTCTCTTGTCAGCCACGGTTGCCTCCTACTCCCCTTAGAATCGGGGGCTCTCGTGTTGAAAAACATTGAAAAATCTTCACGAGTCTTCACGAGCTTACCACGTTTCCCGAGTACCTGCCATTAGCGTTACGAGCCGCTAAGTGAAGTCTATGTGAAGACCTAATGTTAGAACATTAGAACATGTTAGAACGTTTACATCTAATGTTAGATATAAACTAAAAGATGCATTTTGCGGAATAAAGTTGTTTCTTAATTAGATCAATATGTTTCTTCCTGAGCAATCAATTCAAGGCTTAAGAGCACAGCTAATATCAATCTACATTATTTAAACAGGAAAATACATAGTGTGCTGGAGTAACTCAGCAGGTCAGGCAGCATATCTGGCGATCATGAATGGGGTACATTTAAAGAAGATAATCCTCTCATTCCAGCAATTAGCCTGGTGAATCTCCTATAGAAAGCCTCCAATGTCACCTATCCATGTTCTCCAGAGATGCTGTCAGACGCGCTGTTACTTCAGTACTTTGTGTCTTTTTTTATAAACCAGTATCTGCAGTTCCTTGTGTCTATATTATTTACACAGGTGTTTATGTTCTTGATAAATGTTTATTGTAACGATATGTTTAGAACAAAATCTAACAAAATCTTTCCACGCATTTAAGAAGAATTTATCAACTGTGTATATAATATGGATTAAGATGCTGTTTGGCTTGCAGATAAATAAGTAGATAATAATGCAAATTAATTTCAGTCATTCTGACTTTAACATGAATAGTTAGTCTTTTTTTTTGAGTAGGCGTCATCTTACACTTACATCATCGAATATTGAGCAATTGGCATGAAACACTTCTGCAGCTCACGATGCATAAATAAGCCAAAGATTTGTAGGGGTAACTTGGAGAAAGGTATTGCTGTATTAATGCCATTAAGGGCCTGTCCCACTGAGGGGACCTAATTTGTTTAGGAGAGTTTAAGAGAGTGTCATGGTCTTGTTGTTTTGCCGAAGTAGAGCACCCCCTATGACCTCCTTTGACTATATAGAGAACCTCCTATGAATATGTAGAAGACCTCCTACGACCACCTTCAACTATGTTGAAGACTAGCTTCGACTATCTACGATTTACTCGCCGATGCTCTCAGGAAAATTGGACACCGAATTGTGGAGAGTGAAGACGACCACCTTCGACTACCTTCGACTATACTAACACTATCTACGACTACCTTTGAATACCTTTGACTACCTTAGATTACCTACGAATAACATGCCGACCTACTACGACCTTGCAGATTAGGTCCCCTCAGTGGGTCAGGCCCTTTAACAGTGTAAAGTTGAGTTGAGTTTAGGTTATTGTCACGTGTACCGAGGTATAGTGAAAAGCTTTTGTGTGCTAACCAGTCAGCAGAAAGACAATACATGGTTACAATCGAGCCATCCACAGTGTACATGATAAAAGTATCAGTATCCACAAGATAAATGGAATTATGTGAATAACGTTTAGTGTAAGATAAAGCCAATAAAGTATGATCAAAGACAGTCCGAGGGCTCCAATGAGGTAGATAGTAGCTCAGGATTACTCTCTAGTTGTTGATAGGATGGTTCAGTTGCCTGATAACAAAGTGCAAATTTGGGATTCGCTGGAAGGGTAACTGGGAAATAAAGCTATTCAAGCCACCAATATTGCTGTCCAGATTTGATTCATTAACATTCCCGCATGCAGTCCTGCAGAACAGAAGAACACTCCCATTAATGCTTTGTAAATATTTATTCATTGACTGTTTCACATCTGGGAAGAATTTTCATTTGTTCTCACAAGTATATAAGTAACAAAGTTACTTACAAGTATTAATGACTGGCAAAACCAAATTGTTGAGATACCCATTCTTATTATTGCTACAGCCTGTTCTTCTGTTGCTTTTCACAGGGGAGCTTAGAAACACAACGTCACAGCAACGCAACTCTGGTGTTCTGATGTTGTTCTTTCTCTCTATAAGTACTTTCCCTTCTGCTTCCATTGCTCTCAGCTTCTCTTTGCCTGTAATTCTTGTTTTCCTGTTCCCAACTTTTCTTTCCTGTTGGATATACATTGGTAAGTGGTGCTGCTAGTGAGGAGGGGGCTTCTTACTAGTGTCCATGCTTTGTGAGGAGTGGGTGCAAAGAGGGTAAATGTGGTGTTGGGGTGGTAGGAAAGTATATAATTTGATGGTTCTGGTATATACCTGATATTTTTACCTTGTCAGTCCTTCTGCCATTTCTTGGACTATCTATATTTTCTGGTTATATAAAATTGGAGGAAAGTGAGGGATGGAGTGAGCCACTAAAATAGGATTTAGTAAAGGCACGACCATTGGCACTATATCGATTACAGAAGTGTTAAAGATATGTTTTGGCTCCGCATTTACCAAGATAGAGATGAAAAGTGAATTGCATGGTACTGGTATAGTAGGCTGCAGTACTATAAAGAGAATATGGTTACTGAAGCAGCTGTGTCAACTTGCTAATCCCAGGGGAGAATGAGATCTCTCAAGTAATGCTTAGAGAACACAGGCAGGAAGTTACAGGAACTCTGGCACAGAACTTCCAGAAATCATTGAATCATGGCAAGGTGCCTGAGGACAGGAGAAAAGCAGATGTTATGCCGACTTAAAAGAAAGTGGCAAAAAGTGGTTAAGGAAACCATAGTTTGCTGAAACTAATTTCCACTATAGATAAAGTTATGGAAATCCTAATGAAAGATCATAGTGCATCTGGATAGAAAGAAATTAAGTCATGCAGAAATCATGTTAATCAAAAGGGTGTTCTAAAAAGGTCTTGTCAATTAAATGTATTAGATTTCTTTGAAGGTAAAGCAGAGTACTTGACAGAGTACTTATATAATAACCATATAACCATATAACAATTACAGCACGGAAACAGGCCATCTCGACCCTTCATGTCCGTGCCGAACACATATTCTCCCCTAGTCCCATCTACCTGCGCTCAGACCATAACCCTCCATTCCTTTCCCGTCCATATAACTATCCAATTCATTTTTAAATGATAAAAACGAACCTGCTTCCACCACCTTCACTGGAAGCTCATTCCACACCGCCACCACTCTCTGAGTAAAGAAGTTCCCCCTCATGTTACCCCTAAACTTCTGTCCCTTAATTCTCAAGTCATGTCCCCTTGTTTGAATCTTCCCTACTCTCAGTGGGAAAAGCTTATCCACGTCAACTCTGTCTATCCCTCTCATCATTTTAAAGACCTCTATCAAGTCCCCCCCTTAACCTTCTTCGCTCCAAAGAATAAAGCCCTAACTTTTTCAACCTTTCTCTGCAACTTAGTTGCTGAAACCCAGGCAACATTCTAGTAAATCTCCTCTGTACTCTCTCTATATTGTTGACATCCTTCCTATAATTAGGCGACCAAAATTGTACACCATACTCCAGAATTGGCCTCACCAATGCCTTGTACAATTTTAACATTACATCCCAACTTCTATACTCAATGCTCTGATTTATAAAGGCCAGCACACCAAAAGCTTTCTTTACCACCCTATCTACATGAGATTCCACTTTCAGGGAACTGTGCACAGTTATTCCCAGATCCCTCTGTTCACCTGAATTCTTCAATTCCCTACCATTTACCATGTACGTCCTATTTTGATTTGTCCTGCCAAGATGTAGCACCTCACACTTATCAGCATTAAACTCCATCTGCAATCTTTCAGCCCACTCTTCCAACTGGCATAAATCTCTCTGTAGACTTTGAAAATCTACTTCATTATCCACAACCCCACCTATCTTAGTATCATCTGCATACTTACTAATCCAATTAACCACACCATCATCCAGATCATTGATGTACATGACAAACAACAGTGGACCCAACACAGATCCCTGTGGCACCCCACTAGTCACTGGCCTCCAACCTGACAAACAACCATCCACCATTACTCTCTGGCATCTCCCATTCAGCCACTGTTGAATCCATCTTGCTACTCCACCATTAATACCCAACAATTGAACCTTCTTAACCAACCTTCCATGAGGAACCTTGTCAAAGGCCTTACTGAAGTCCATATATACAACATCCACTGCTTTACCCTCATCAATTTCCCGAGTAACCTCTTCAAAAAATTCAAGAAGATTAGTCAAACATGACCTTCCAGCCTGAGGGAGGAGCGGCGCCCAGTCGGGGCGGCCCAGCCTGAGGGAGGAGCGGTGCCCAGTCGGGGCGGCCTGGCGCGAGGGAGGAGCGGCGCCCGGTCGGGGCGGCCTGGCGCGAGGGAGGAGCAGCGCCCGGTCGGTGCGGCCTGGCCCGAGGGAGGAGCGGCGGCCTGGCGCGAGGCTGAGACGGTGGCAGTACTCACGTGAGGGCGATCCGGCTCGGGGCTGGAACGATGCTCCGGGGGCTGGGACGGCAGTTCTGGTGGCGGTGGCCTGAGACCGGGGGTTCGGCCGCGGGCCAGCGGCTGCGTCAGCAGGTCTGGTGAGCGGCAGCTTCGACTACCCCGGGCCGCGGTGTTTGAGCCGCGAGGACAGGTTTTAACATCGCCCGGGGGGTATCGCCTCAGCGCAGAAGGAGAAGAGGAGGGAAGAGACTGCAGCCCTAAGACTTTTGCCTCCATCACAGTGAGGAGATGTTGGGTGGACTCACTGTGGTGGATGTTAATATGTGTTTATTGTTGTTTTTTATTGTATTGTATTATATGTATGACTGCTTAAATTTCGTTCAGACTTCGGTCTGGATGACAATAAAAGGCTATTCTATTCTATTCTCTATTCTATTCTAAATCCATGTTGACTGTTCCTAATCAGACCCTGTTTATCCAGATGCTTATATATATTACCTCTAAGTATCCTTTCCATTAATTTGGGGCCCACCACTGACGTCAAACTAACAGGTCTATAATTGCTAGGTTTACTCTTAGACCCCTTTTTATACAATGGAACAACATGCGCAGTACGCCAATCCTCCGGCACTATTCCCGTTTCTAATGACATTTGAAATATTTCTGTCATAGCCCCTGCTATTTCTACACTAACTTCCCTCAATGTCCTAGGGAATATCCTGTCCGGACCTGGAGACTTATCCACTTTTATATTTCTCAAAAGTGTCAGTACTTCCTCTTCTTTGAATCTCATAGTTTCCATAGCTACTCTACTTGTTTCCCTTACCTCACATAATTCAATATCCTTCTCCTTGGTGAATACCGAATAAAAGAAATTGTTCAATATCTCCCCCATCTCTTTTGGCTCTGCAGATAGCTGTCCACTCTGACTCTCTAATGGACCAATGTTATCCCTCGTTATCCTTTTGCTATTAATATAGCTGTAGAAACCCTTTGGATTTACTTTCAACTTACTTGCCAAAGCAACCTCATATCTTCTTTTAGCTTTTCTAATTTATTTCTTACTTGACAGGCAGAAGGCAACAGACATGACCTTACATTTAAAGATTTTTAATGTATTTTCATGTGAGGTCCCATAGAAAGCAAGGTAATTTGTTGGAGAATTTGTTGAACATACATGAGATTGAAAGTCAATGTACATTATATCAACAATGTCCGGTCCCATATATGTCAACAATGTCCTGCCCCCAGCTCTTTTAGCTTATCACCCAACGATTTGTCTGAAGAAGGGACCCAGTCCGAAACCTCGCCTATCCATGTTCTCTAGAGATTCTGCCTGACCTGCTGAGTTGTTCCAGCACTTTCTGCCCTTTTTCCCCCCATTAAAAACAGGTTTGGGCACAACAGGAGTGTGGTGTTCATTCCTGATTCCCCCAGTTTCGGAATGATTTGAAGTATTCAGAGAGTGTACAGTAAAGATTTCATCCATGCTGTTATATTGGTCTATTGTCCCATGTACTGGGATACAGTGGAAAACCTTGTTTGCATACTATCCAGGTTGTCAAAAAAACATGCAAACATGATTATAATAAAAAAAACATACATCAGTACAGCAGGTAGTGTTAAGAGAAAGGACGCAATGCAGAATATAGTATTACAGCTCTTGACAAAGAGCAAATTAAAAAAATGTAAAATCCACAACAACCTACATTGGGATCCACAAGAAAACACCCCTTAGCTTATGAAACATGCGTTCAAGAGTCTGATAACAGTGAGGAAGGAGCTGGCTGCTCTGAATCCAAGCTGTGATACATCCTGAAAGAAAGCTTTCTCTTGTGCATCTACAGAAATTGGTAAGAGTTATTTGAGACTTGCAGAATGTCCTTAGTCTTCTGAGGAAGAGGTGCCATTGGTGTGCTCACTTGAACCAGGACAGATTGTTGGTGAATCTTATGCTTGGACTTTGAAGATTTTGACCATCTCCACTTCATCACCATTGATGTAGTGTCAAGTCAAGAGTGTTTTATTGTCATAAGTCCCGGATGGGACAATGAAATTCTTACTTGCTGCAGCACAACAGAATATGTGAATATGTAAACATAGTACATAACGGGGGAAGAGAAAAAAAAGTCAATAACTACCAAATATAGTGCAATAATAATATAGTATTTTTGTAATTTAGAGCTCAGAGCTTATTCGTTGTTGTGTTTAATAGCCTGATTGCTGTAGGGAAGAAGCTGTTCCTGAACCTGGACGTTACAGTTTTCAGGCTTTCATCCTGATGGCAATGGTGAAATGAATGTGTGGCCAGGATGGTGTGGGTCTTTCATGATTTCGGCTGCCTTTTTGAGGCAGCTACTACGATAGATCCCTTCGATGGTGGGGAGGTCAAAGCCGGTGATGGACTGGGCAGTGGTCACAACTTTTTGTAGTCTTTTTCGCTCCTGGACGTTCAAGTTGCAACCAGTCAGAATGCAACCAGTCAGAATACTCTCTACTATGCACCTGGGTATAAAGTGAGTAAAGTAGGGGCTGAGCACGCAGCCTTGTGGTGCTCCCGTACTAATTGTTACTGAGGAAGAAGTGTTTCTGCCAATTCGAACAGACTGTTGTCTGTGGATGAGGAAGTCGAGGATCCAATTGCAGAGGGATGTGCAGAGACCCAGTTCCGTGAGCTTGGTAACAGGGCTGCCGACTCTCACGCATTGAGCGTGAGACTCACGCATTTAACTAAATTCTCACGCTCTCATGCTGATGACAGGAGTTCTCAAGCTCAAGATTTAAATTTTTTTTTAAAATATATATATAAATAAATAGTCACACTCCTCCACACTCACCAATGAGAATAGTTTTCTGTCGGCGGGTCTCCCGTAAAGAAGGAGCAATTTGATTGGCTTAAGCTATTTAAAATGGCAATGTGAACAAAAATGCTGGAGAAACTCAGCGGGTGAGGCAGCATTTATGTCTGAGTTTGACCCTTCTTCACACTCAAGCATTTCACCATCATTTATGTCTACCGCTTTAGAAGGATGAGATATCCTCTCATCCTTCTAAACTCCAGAGTATACAAGCCCAGCTGCTCCATTCTCTCAGCATATGACAGCCCTGCCATCCCGGGAATTAACCTTGTAAACCTATGCGGCACTCCCTCAATAGCAAGAATGTCCTTCCACAAATTAGGGGACCAAAACTGCATACAATACTCCAGGTGTGGTCTCACTAGGGCTCCGTACAACTGCAGAAGGACCTCTTTGCTCCTACATTCGATTCCTCTTGTTATAAAGGCCAACATGCCATTCGCTTTCTTCACTGCCTGCTGTACCAGCATGCTTATTTTCATGTTTGTAAAATACATCGTATAGGTCAGGGATGGGGTTGGACAGGCTAGATGCAGGAAGATTGTTCCCGATGTTGGGGAAGTCCAGGACAAGGGGTCACAGCTTAAGGATAAGGGGGAAATCCTTTAGGACCGAGATGAGAAGAAACTTTTTCACACAGAGAGTGGTGAATCTCTGGAACTCTCTGCCACAGAGGGTAGTTGAGGCCAGTTCATTGGCTATATTTAAGAGGGAGTTAGATGTGGCCCTTGTGGCTAAAGGGATCAGGGGGTATGGAGAGAAGGCAGGTACGGGATACTGAGTTGGATGATCAGCCATGATCATATTGAATGGCGGTGCAGGCTCGAAGGGCCGAATGGTCTACTCCTGCACCTATTTTCTATGTATCTATGGATGCCCAATTGCAATGAATAGTCCACATAATTCTCCCAAGGACATCAAAAGTGGGCAATTCAATGTGAAGTTCTTTATAAATTATTTACAATGGTTCAGTCAGTGAGGTTTTGGAATGGTGATTTATGGCATTGTCATGACTGGATCTTGCACAGGACCCAAGTTATTAGTGAACAGATGTATATAATTTAATGGCAATTAGAATTAACCTTTGAAAGGTATGCAAAGTTGGAAATGTTGCATATTTTGCATCTGAATTTGTCTTATGAATAAACCAGACCACCTTGGTATCTTAATGATGGAAATTAGATAATGATGTGAAATATCATGTTACTGGGCTGGAAAGATGACTATTATTTGGTTTATTTTGCCACAAGCAACGTGGTGTTGATGTTTACCAGAATTGCAGCTAATTTAAAGCCCTGCAGTCAAGAAATATTTCAGTTGCATTTCAGTGGCAATCTATAGCCGAGAGGCATTCAATTATAGAAATAATTAACAGATTAACGAAGATGGTTTTGATAATAATAGGTCATTTGGAATCTGACGGTTCTGGTATTTACCAGCCTGCATGTTTTCTCAATTAGTTGCCACAATGTAATTGGCCTTGAATTCATACAGCTTCATTTCTACTGTAGTCCTGTAGAAAATTAAGAATAGTCAATAGTTGCAAGCATTTTAGCACCAAAATGTTGCTGGTTTTTAAAGTAAATGATCTGGTAATGTGGGAGACCCCACCTCAGTCACTAAAGAAAATGTCTATTATTTAGATAATAAAATGAATATCAACAAGTGTACTTCATGTTAAATTATTCTGTTATAAAAAAGGAAGCTATTGTTTTGATTGTGATATCCAAACGCATCAAGTGCTGCTCTTGAATAATATCACTGTGGCCACTTTTGCTAATGGGATGCACGTGTAGCATTATATTTCCTACGTAACACATGATTGTGGATATTAAAATGTAACTTTCTGCGCTCATTCTCAAACCAGAGAACTTCTCTTAGGTTCACAAAAAACCTGGAGAAACTCAGCGGGTGCAGCAGCATCTATGGAGCGAAGGAAATAGGCAACGTTTCGGGCCGAAACCCTTCTTCAGACTGAATTTCTATGATGCCTATTTCCTTCGCTCCATAGATGCTGCTGCACCCGCTGAGTTTCTCCAGCTTTTTTGTGTACCTTCGATTTTCCAGCATCTGGCGCAAAACTGCATTTCGTTGTACCCATACTCAGTATTTGTGCAATGACATTAAAGTTGAATTGAATTGAATCTGCAGTTCCTTCTTAAACAACTTCTCTTAGGTTTATTCCTTTTCTGTTGACCACTTGCAATAGATGTCAAATTTGTAGTACAATTGATGAAGAGAGATGTTTATGTACCTGAGTGTTTCAGACCTGTTCTGATTTTTTCCTGTTCAACACAATTCTGTTTGTTGGTCTGAACTCGTAACATTCATCTTCTCATCTTGTCTCATGCTGCACTATTGTAGCATGATAGGTGTACATGGAATAGACAGCATGTGCAAAAAGGTCACATTTCTCATGGGTAGAGAAGCCAAGATGTCTTGTATGTTTTGCAAGAGGTGGAAATTTTAGTGTAATTTATGTACTGACTATGTCACATTTGTAGCTGCTCACAAACAACTCATTTGTTATGGAATCCAACAGGGAGTGAGCTAGGCTAGAGCTATGGCTTTTTAATAAAAGCCTCTGCTGAATCTTTGGACCAGATCAGCATCAAATTCAAATATCATTAGACCCTCATGTAGAAGTAGAATGGAGTGTTATTGATTTTCTAGTTGGACACTAAGACCATTGACAGTAATTTGGAACGGATGGTATATATATGAATGTTAGCTTGTTATTGCTGTTCTGATAACACATCACAATTTTTCAAATGAGGGTCTTATGCTCTTAAATGTTAAGAGTCTCACCTGAAGAACTGTCCTGTATTTCAAAATAGGATGTGCAGATGTACCTGATGTGGCTTTAGTTCTTTGATATCAAAGATAAAGTAAAAAATATGTCAATTGAACTCAAATGGAGTCTTATTTGTTTGGTAAGCAAGTCACTTAAAGATTACATTGAGCTCCACAGGTCATAACTTCTCCAACCAGGAAACAAAAATGTTTGATGGCACAAGGCAGTTTGAAAGAATGAGATCCATAATTCTAATCAAAAGATTGAAATACTTTACACAGCTCAAAAGGACAGAATAAAGTCATTTTCTACATCCAATATCATACTCAGTAATAACTGGCATTTTTATAATCTCAATTTGTCAGCTTTGTGATATAAAACACAGCCGATTCTTAAAATCTGAAATAAAAGAAGAATTGCTGGAAATACTCAGCAAGTCATGCAGCAAACATCTGTGGCGAAAACAAACCGGGTTAGCGTCACAGGTCTGTGACCTTCCGTTAGACGTGGTTGTTTCTGATGTAAGCTGGAAGTACTGGTTATCTGAATTGGTCAAACTCCAGAAACATCTATCAGGGAATAATGATCTGCAGTGTTTTGTATTTCATAATTTCAAGTTTTTCTTTTCCTCTCCATCTCTCATACAACCAGTTGATTCAGTCAGTAGTTTCATGCCTGTATACAATTTGTCCATGTTTGATCCAAATATTGTGCCAGTCTTGCCTTTACTTGGCATGGACCACCTATCCTCGTTGGCACATATCCAAACCTAAGATAAGCAGAAATGGTCAGGGTCCAAGGCATTAAACCCAGACTGATAAATGTGGTGGACCACGTGAGCAACCCTGGGAATTCAGCGAGAAGGGCTGCGAAAGGTTGCTGGATCTCAGCTACCTCGTCGAGTTGCTGTTGGGGCGTGAACGGGTTGCGCGGCTTGGCAGGGCACAGGTCCGACACTGGAACCATTCGCCTGCCTTGCATATCGACTAGCAGGGAGAACGCACGCAAGAAATCGGCCCCCAATATCGGCTGGGCGACGTCAGCAACAGTGAACCTCCACCTATACGGGTGGGAGTCGAAATTTAAGTCCAGGGTCCGCGTACCGTAAGTGCGAATGTCGCTCCCGTTAACGGCTGAGAGGACAGGTCCTACCTTACCTACGCGGGTATCTCGGGCAGTCGGCGGCAGGATGCTGGCTATGGCACCGGAGTCGACCAGGAAACGGTGGCCGGAGTTGTTGTTATGGACGTAGAGGCGTTCGTTTGGGCCGATCGTGTTCACCTCTATGGGCGATCAGCCGAGGAATTTCCCTGAAACGAACAGGGGCTTCGGCATCTTCGGGATTCTACGCCGTAGCAGATATGGTAGTAGCAGCAACGACGTCGGCTGTACACCTCCGGTAGCGGCAATGCTTCTTGAGTGCTGGGCTGGTCCTGCTCTTTCTCCCGGTGTCGTCTCGGTTGCACCCACGCTGTGGCGGTGGAGCGGGTGAAAGAACAAACCTTCCGCCGTCTGTGGGCCCACAACTCGTCGGCTCTCTCTGCGAGGTGCTGGAGGTCGCTGAAATCAGCCCCGGCGAGCATCAGATGGACTTCGTCTGGCATCTGCACTAAGAACGTCTGTTCAAAGAGCAGACATGGGCGGTGCCCATCCATCAGGGCCAGCATCTTCATCATGATGGTGGATGGCCTGTCTCTACGGCTGAGACCGAAGGTATGGAGCAGCAGGTCCTTCAAACCTTTGTATTTTGCGATCGTTGGCGGGTCTCTGATGTACGGCAACAGCCTCGAGGCACAGTCCTGTGGCAGACCTCCTACTACATGAAAGTACATCGTATCGTCTGCAATAATGCGGTGCAGATGGAACTGTGCCTCAACGTGGGTGAACCACACCTGAGGTTGGTCTGGCCAAAATGAAGGTAATTTGAAGCCCGGTGAGCCCTGCATCGTGCCGGCCGATTCTGCAGGAACGTAGTCTTCCTGCATGATCTTCTTTGTCTAACGACAGCTAGACAGGTCGGGGGGTCACCAATTTGGTGGATGTAAGAACGGCAACCAAGTTTTTGTGAACTTATTTATTCAAGAAATTACTCTTTGGTTTACAGGTCATCACAAACACGTCTGACCACAACGGTGGTCAGCTACACAACTGTGGCGCTAAAGCAAAACCACGCGAAAACTGCAGCCCCTCCCGAGTCACGTAACCGCGGCTTCCGAACGCCGAGTTCGATACCTGCGTGCGCCAGCAGGCGCCGCTACAATATATTTTTTATGTTCAGCCTTGGATTTTGGATTAAAATCAATTAAACACGGGCATCAGACATTATAAAATTCCTCGGAAGGAATATGTTTTTACCACTTTCCATTTGTGTACGTTCAGTGTAATGTTGAATTTTGTTTGAGAATCTGTAGAATGTCCATTTAGAAAATGAGGTCTTGTCTGTTCTGATAGAGCTTTGAACTTTTAGGAGGTTGTGAGGGAAGCAATTTGTCCAGGCATGCCCAAAACGTTGTCTTAAACAGGGCACTTCAAGTTCCAGCACAGACAGGAGCCAAGCTATGTAAACAATGTTCTGCCTGGCTGGCACTCAAACCACAGATATGATCTGAGTGCTTTAGTTGCAGTGTTAGTGCATCCAGTGATTTGTTTGTTCTGTTGCTACTGTTCAGACTCACTAAAAATCTCACTCCCTCCATACCCTTCTGCAGTTGCCAATGGACCTGCTAGGTATTTCCAGCATTTTTAGGGGGGTGGGCTGGTTTCAAATTGCCACATCTATAGTTTTTGTTGCATTTTGATATCGTAAAACTTGTTTGGCTTATTACATAGCATTAAACCCCTGTCTCACGGTGTGTGTCCACCCACGAGTGATCCCGAGTTTAAAACAAATCAAACTCGTGGTAATCACGTAGAATTAACGTAACGGGAACGTCGGAACTCGTAACGCTAACGGCAGGTACTCGGGAAACTTGTTAACTCGTGGAAATCTTTCATCATGTTGAAAGATTTTCACGAGTCAAATTTACTCTTGAAGTAAACATTTTTAACTTTTAAACTCGTTGTAAGAACGTAAGTAGCCCGTGAGTTTACCGTAGTGACTCGTGAGTCTACCGTGGGCACTCTTTAACTCAGCGGGACAGGCAGCATCTCTGGAGAGAAGGAATGGATGACGGGATGACTTTTCAAAAATTCTGCTGCGTCTTTGTGTTACTCCAGCACTGTGTGTTCACTTTTTGTCAACCAGCATCTGCCCTTTCTTGTGTATGACATTATTTGTATCCATGGCAGTTGATTGTCGCTCCTATCAGTTTCCCAGGTGTCAGGATGGGGGGGGGGGGGGGGGGGGAATGCTGCCTAGTGACGATCTCATTTATCCAATGAGTCACGCTCTCTTTAAGGATTAATTTCTAAATAACCCGCCAATTTCTCTTCATTCGCTGTTATATCCGAGAACTGCTCCAGATGAACTTATAGCACCAGGGGTGAGGTAGAGGCGTACGACCAACGAACGGGGCGATATTATCCAGAATTAGTAAAATAAAACAAAAATTGGAGTACTGAATAATGGCACAGATTTGAGAGGTGCAGGAAGGAACAGCATATGCTGGTTTAAACTGAAGATAGGCTCAAAAAGCTTGGGTAGCTCAGCGGGACAGGCAGCATCTCTGGAGAAAAGGAATGGGTGAGATTTTGGGACGAGACCCTTCTTCAGACTGCAGTCTGCAGTCGCCTAGTCCATTTCTCCTTAAAGAGACTGTAACTCGTTGGATAAATGAGATCGTCATTAGGCAGCATCCCCCCCCCCCTGGGAAACTGAAGGGAGCGACAATCAACTGCCACGGATACAAATAATGTCATACACAAGAAAGGGCAGATGCTGATTGACAAAAAGTGAACACACAGTGCTGGAGTAACACAAAGACGCAGCAAAATTTTTGAAACGTCATCCCGTCATCCATTCCTTCTCTCCAGAGATGCTGCCTGCCCCGCTGAGTTAGAGTGCCCATGGTAGACTCACGAGTCTCTACGGTAAACTCGCGGGCTACTTACGTTCTTACAACGAGTTTAAAAAATTTTACTTCAAGAGTAAATTTGACTCATGGAAATCTTTCATCATGTTGAAAGATTTTCACGAGTTAACAAGTTTCCCGAGTACCTGCCGTTAGCGTTACGAGTTCTGACGTTCTCGCTACGTTAATTCTACGTGATTACCACGAGTTTGATTTGTTTTAAATTCAGGATCACTCGCGGGTGGACTCACACCGTGAGACAGGGATTTTAGTCAGATTATTGGAGGTGAATTCTCATGTGTCATGTTAAGCCTGGAGTGGGAATCAAGGACAGAGGTTTGAACTGACAGCAAAATAATGGGTTGTCTTCCTCCAATGATTCCCATTTCAATTTGTTCTGTTGTCAAACCTTACGCAATACCAGCTTGAACCTGTGTTTATGTTACAATTGTCATGTCTCTCACTTGCTGTGGACACAGTGATACGCACATGTGACATAGATTCAAATAAGAGTTATTACTATAACGTCATAAAATTATGTTTTTCCAGGATCAGTTCGAACAGAAGTGATTTATAACGTAGTATGCTATCAAATGAATGATGAGAAATTTGCTTTAGGCTGATACTTACTTCATTTTTTTCTTGTTATTGCAGTTTGTTCCGGAAGTGAAAACAAGCTCACAATTCTGTCTAATGTGAAAGACCATTACCACAATCTTCGCAAGACTTACAATGCTTGTGAGGTAGTGATGGGAAATCTGGAAATAACCTTCCTGGAGCCACATCATGATGTTTCCTTCCTTCAAGTAAGGGTCCTTGTTTATGAAGTTTACTCTCAAGGCTGAGAGCAGCCATTTATTTTGCTGTTCGAAGAACTTGCCTATCCGATGGCCACATATCATTTACCCTTTCCATCTCAGGTTTGTTTTCCCTACCCCAACCCATTCTTCCTGGACATTCCTGTCATGTGTCTCACATCACTTGAGAGGATAAATGAGGTTTAAAAGCTTTGGCATAGCACTGGAAAGCCAGCCTTGATTATGCTATGCAGTCTCTGATGTGCGGCTTGAAACAGAGATTTTCTTACGCAGCCTGGGTTATCCGTATAAGGCAGGATCTTAAGTCTTTTTATAGGTTGCAATAACAAAAGTCATCCAATATACTTAAGTGACACAAATCATAAACATAGAGTGATGTGTAACTGGCCCATAGCCAATTTTTCGCTGAGACCTCACAGCTGATCTGCATTCCCAGTAGCTAAGTGTGGCAAACGTTACACCAAACATGTTGGAAGATACTCCGTGGTCCAGGCAATATCTGTGAAGAGAGAAACTGTTATTTCCTCTTCCAGCAGCCCACCAGTTGAATTCAACTGGTCTGATTTATTAGCACTGGTTTCTCTCTCAACACAAGCTGCCTGACTTGCTGAGCAGTCCAAATGTTCTGCATCTGCTGTTATTATTTTTAGAGTAGTGCATTTAATCTCTCTGTGCTGATTTCCACTGTAATCAATATACCATTATTAAGGAATATAAGCAGTAGTTTTGATCATAAGGTCCAGAGCTGTTTGGATTACCATTTTCTTTCTTCACTTGTCTTTACATTTCTTCACAGTGGAAGCTATTTTCCATGCAGCAGCCCTCATGAATCCAAATCTATTTGATTTGCAAGACTTTCATGCACCTTGCACGTTTGGTCTTATCTCAATCCTCAGTTCGACATGATCTCTCTATATGTGGTGACTAATGGCTTTATCACCAGTTGCCGGGGTATCTGGAAGTGTTAGTTTGGTTCAGTTTAGTATATATTTGCTTCCCGTTTGATTGAGTTTTCAGTCCACTTCAGCAGTCCACTTACCTGCTAATCCATTGTGGACTATTGGGGTTGTTGGAATTCTTTGAGGAAGTTAATAACAGGATAGATAAAGGACAGTCAGTGGCCGTTGTTTACCTGGATTTTCAGGAGACCTTTGATGAGGTGCTGGAGTTGAGGCTGCTAAAGAAGATGAGAGCCCGTGGTATTACATGGATAGAAGATTGGCTGAACGGCAGAAGACAATGAGTGGGAATAAAGGGGGCTTTTTCTGGTTGGCTGCCAGTGACTCATGGTGTTCTGGTGCTGGGTCCATTACACTTCATGTTGTATATCAATAATTTGGATAAGGGAATTGAAGGTTTTGTGGCAAAGTTTTGTGACATGAAGATAGATGGAGGGGCAGGTAGTGTAGAGAAAGCATGACCTTTGCAAAAGGACTTGGACAGGGTGTGAGAGTGGGCAAAGAAGTGTGGAGTCAAACATTTTGATAGTAGGAATAAAGGCGTAGACTATTTTCTAAATTGGGAGAGGATTCCGAAATCGGATGTGCAAAGGGACTTGGGAGTGCCGATGCGGATTCCCAAAAGGATAATTTGCAAGTTGAATAGGTAGAAAGGAAGGCAAATATAGTTGTAGCATTTATTTCAAGAGGACTACAGTATAAAAACAGGGATGTGATGCTGAGGCTTTAAAAGGCACCGGTCAGAACACATCTGAGTATTGTGAGATTTGTGAGTTTTGGGCTCCATATCAGAGGAAGGACATGCTGGCAATGGAGCGGTCTACAGGAGGTTTATGAGAATGATCTCGAGGATGATTGGTGTAACGTATGATATGCGTTTTATGGCACTGGATCTATACTTGTTGGAGTTTAGAGGGATGAGGGGGAACCTTATTGAAACTTAACGAATAGTGAAAGACCTGGATAGAGTGGATGAGCAGAGCATGTTTCCACTCGTGGGAAAGTCTCGAACCAGAGGGCATAGCCTTATAATAAAAGTATGTACCTTTAGCAAAGAGCTGAGGAGGAATTTCTTCAGTCAGAGGGTAGTGAATCTGGAATTCATTTCCACATATAGCTTGTGGAGCCCAAATCATTGAGTATTTTTAAAGCGGAGATCGACTGATTTTTGATTGGTAAGGATGTCAAGGGTTATGGGGAGAAGGCAGGAGAATGGGGATTGGAGGGAAAGATAGATCGGCCATGCTTGAATGGTGGAGTAGACTCGATAGTCCAAATGGCCTAATTCTGCTCCTACAACCTATGAACTTATGACTATTAAGTTTAATCAAAAGTAATTTTGAACTCCAAATATATATTACATCCATAGAGTTTTATTTGTTTGTACAGCCTGTCATCTCCTCAAACACCCTTCAGGAAATTGTCAGACCTGTCTCTCTATGAATTGATATATTACTATAAACATCCTTAGGGATTATGTACATAACGGACAAGTAATTTTCCAATGCAATTCTTTGTAGTTTGGCAAAACAAAAAGAGTGGATAGTCTGCCCAAAAAACTATTATTTTCCAAACCATTTGCTGACATTTCTATATGCTATATTTCTCAAATATAAGGTGAAATGCGATTACGGTAATATTCCTGGCCAGCTCTTCATATGGTCCAGAGACAAATCTATATGGACCAAATGCCATTGAATCCCTTAATGATGCCCATGTCTGAAATTTATATCATTTTAATATCATTTCTTCTCCTCGTGTGAAAACTTAAATGGGATTGTTACATTTATAAGCTATTTGTTGCTTAAGTTATACAGAAGTTTTCCTGCTGGCTTAACTTTGTTCCCCATTGTAGTTCACCACATTGATTTCCTAATCTCTGATTCTATTTTGATATCAACACAAATCTACAGTTTTGCACTTTATCCCATTGCTTCCTCTTACGCCCAAAATTATAACCCTCTGCCCCACCCGCTCATTTCCCCCCTGTCACCAGTGTGTGATTCTAACTTTCTCCTTAATGTAAGGGTATAACATCTGAAAGAACAATCCTTCCCTTACCAACACTGTCACATTGCAAATCTGTGGTAGAGGAACATGATACATTATGAAGTGATCATCCACTATAATATTGGAAATAGATTTGCATTTTATCAATGAGTTATAGCAACAATAACCATTGTTAAAATGTAATACATTTATAAAAGTATTAACATTGGCTTTGGGGTGTTATTGCCTTAAACAGCTCCAGAGCGTTTCATTGGGTCTGGCCCCATGCACTTCTAAGAAATTTAACCGCGCGCAATCTCATGTGAATTCTTCATTGATCACTATTTAATTTCCTCGTTATCATTTCTACACTTAAAAAAATACATTAACCAGTAATCCAAGTTCAGCAACATAATGAATACTTGAAATTATTATGTAAAGAGAATTCAAATTAGGTTTGGACTAGATCCATTCATTCTCAGTGGAAACTTCACATGCTGATTCATTTTCTATGACATTACAGATTCCCTGGGGCTCTTTATTGCCTCCTGCTCTGCCCCGGCTCCATCTGAATGATCTCTTTAAATCGACATCTGATCGCGTGCTCTTTGGGTGATGATTCCACTCTACGTGCATCATCTTCCATTGCAGGTTGTCCTCTCACAATGCAACGACTGATATTCAACACTGGAGGCAAAAGTCCTATTGCTGTCAATTATTCACAGTTCTCTCACCAAATACTACACATCTCTTATCTTTTTGAATGGTTGGCTAGCGGTTCCACCTCGGCTAAAAGTAATTCACAAAAGCGTGGTAATTCTCTTTTGTTTTGTTTCCTTTTATTCTATATCTTCCACATATCCCCCTTCTAAGAATGTGATTGTTTTTAAATAGCTCGAATGCCGGTGTAACATCACTCCCTGACGAGCTCAATGCATTTTACGCACGCTTTGACAGGGAGAATACTGATGTGCCTTCCCGATCCCCCATTCGCTGCGATGGCATTTCAGTCTCAGTCACAGAGGCCGATGTCAGGAAATCCTTCAGAGGGGTGAACCCCCGAAAAGCACCTGGTCCTGATGGTATACCCGGCCGTGTTCTAAAAACCTGTGCGGACCAACTGGCGGGAGTTTTTACGGACATTTTCAATCTCTCACTTCTGAGGTCTGAGGTCCCCACCTGCTTTAAAAGGGCATCAATTATACCGGTGCCCAAGAAGAGTAAGGTGACATGCCTCAATGACTATCGACCAGTGGCACTAACGGCGGTGGTGATGAAGTGCTTTGAGAGGTTGATCATGGAGCAAATCAACTCCTACATCGACAAAAACCTGGACCCACTGCAGTTCGCGTACCGCCACAACAGATCAACGGTGGATGCGATCTCGCTGGCCCTCCACTCCGCACTGGACCACTTGGACAACAAAAACTCATATGTCAGGCTGTTATTCATTGATTACAGCTCGGCATTTAACACAATCATCCCCTCCACACTGGTTACCAAACTCGCAGAACTGGGTCTCTGCGCATCCCTCTGCAACTGGATCCTCGACTTCCTCGTCCACAGACCACAGTCTGTTCGTATTGGTGGAAATGTGTCAGCCTCAATAACAATCAGCACGGGAGCACCTCAAGGCTGCGTGCTCAGCCCCCTGCTGTACTCACTCTATACCCATGACTGCGTAGCGAACCACAGTGCGAACTCCATCATCAAGTTCGCTGACGACACCACTATTGTGGGGCGTATCACTGATGGGGATGAGTCAGAGTACAGAAGAGAGATCGAGCAACTGTCCATATGGTGCCAGCGCAATAACCTGGCCCTCAACACCAGCAAAACCAAGGAACTGATTGTGGACTTTGGAAGGAGTAGGAGGGGGACCCACAGCCCCATTTATATCAACGGGTCGATGGTTGAAAGGATCAAGAGCTTCAAATTCCTGGGCGTGCACATCTCTGAAGATCTTTCCTGGTCCGAGAACACTAATGCAATCATCAAAAAAGCACATCAGCGCCTCTACTTCCTGAGAAGATTACGGAGAGTCGGATTGTCAAGGAAGACTCTCTCTAATTTCTACAGGTGCACAGTCGAGAGCATGCTGACCGGTTGCATCGTGGCTTGGTTCGGCAATTTGAGCGCCCTGGAAAGGAAAAGACTACAAAAAGTAGTAAACACTGCCCAGTCCATCATCGGCTCTGACCTTCCTTCCATCGAGGGGATCTATCGCAGTCGCTGCCTCAAAAAGGCTGGCAGTATCATGAAAGACCCACACCATCCGGGCCACACACTCATCTCCCTGCTACCTTCAGGTAGAAGGTACAGGAGCCTGAAGACTGCAACAACCAGGTTCAGGAATAGTTACTTCCCCTCAGCCATCAGGCTATTAAACCTGGCTCGGACAAAACTCTGATTATTACCAACCACTTTCTGTTATTTGCACTATCAGTTTATTTATTCATGTGTGTATATATTTATATCATGGTATATGGACACATTTATCTGTTTTGTAGTAAATGCCTACTATTTTCTGTGTGCTTAAGCAAAGCAAGAATTTCATTGTCCTATACAGGGACACATGACAATAAACTAACTTGAACTTGAACTTGAAATATCCTTGCCACTTAATTTCATTATAAAACAAGATGGTAATTTTTGTTGTTCATTGAATGAATGACTGATCTCTGATATTGACCACTGTTTCTCAGTGCATGGACAGAGGTGCTTCACTTTACAATGAACAAAGGAAAGTAACATTAGCAGAATTCCCTACTTTTGATCTCAATGCAGTGGGTTTTTTTTGGAAGTGCTTGTGTCTGTGTGTCAGGGGAAACCAATGTGATGTCTAGCTGTGAAAATCTTATGGTTAAATAACTTCCCGCTTCACAAGCAAATGATGGGAATTTGTGACATTGTGGCAGATTGCACAGAGATTGAGTAAGAAATCTATGCCTGCAAGATGGCAGGAGAAAAATCAGAAAAGTAAGTCATCATATGAGTATGTATGAATGGACATGAATATTTCATCTTTAGAATTTGTCTGCCCCTATATTGCAATTTGAAATATGCATTGCCAGAGGCTCCAGAATACCTCCAACATCCTGATAAATTACTTTACTACTCCTTCACACATGATAAGTGTTCCTTTCATTTGCAGAGTATTCAAGAAGTTTCAGGTTATGTCCTCATCGCCCTCAACAACATTTCAAGGATCCCGCTGCAGAATCTTCGGATAATTCGAGGTCATCGGCTTTACGAGGATAAGTTTGCCCTTGTCATTTTATCAAATTATAAGCGGAAAAGGATCGGGCTTACTGAGCTACATTTACAAAACCTCACAGGTTTGTTTAACACATATTTTATGCAAACTAAAGGGTGTATTTTTGCAATGATTTATAATATTTTATTGTTTGTAGAATCTCTGGAAGATTACAGCATAAAATGAGTTACTTGGGTCTCTGGGAGATCTATGTAATAGCAATCCAACTAGTCCCAATCCTCCAGTCTCTCCTTGGAGTGCAGCAAATCCTTCCCTCTCAGGTACCTATCTATTTCCTTTGGGAATGTCATGACTGGCAGTGCACTTCGATCGCCGGAGCCGTATGGAGTTATGCGGAGCTGGTCCCGACATCGCGCGGGGCTCCGAAAAACTGACCGTGTTCAAAAACTCCGCGCGGAAACGGCCTGCCGGCCCGCAGTCGCCTCGACGCCATACGCACCACCTCGACAGGCGTGCGCAGCGTCTTGACGTAGTAGGCAGCGTCTTGACGCTGTATGTCACGCGCGAACTTCCCGCGGGTTTCGCTCGAACTTCACGTCACTCACTCGACCTCCGTGCGGCCCCCGCTTCCGGTTTGGTCGCGCTCGCAGCATGCAGGCACATGCTGGTGGGACCGGCCCTGTACGGGGAACACTCGACCTCCACGCGGCCCCCGCTTCCGGGTTGGTAGCGCTTGCCGCATGCAGGTCGCATGCTCGTGGGACAGGCCCTTAAGTGAATTTAATTTTAGACAAAGAGTGGAAATGAGTCTCTTAAGAGTAATGGAGGACGAAAGGAAAAATAACTCTGATTTCAAATCCTTATGTGGCCATTGTTTGAATAATATATTTATTTTTATCTTTCAGAAATTTTATCTGGCACAGTGAAAATTATGTCCAACCCTCAGCTTTGTTACTTACAAACGATTCATTGGGATGACATTTTGGACAATGCCTCAGCATCTAACATGGCTACACACTTCACTGAAAAGATTTGTAAGAAATAAGTTCAATCTTACCATTTAATTGTAAAAGAATTTGATAGTTTGTTAGATTAAAACAGAAAACTGGTTTATTTTATATTTGACCAACTCTGTAGCACAGACATTCATTAATTTAAAGATTTGTTTCATCTTGTAATCTGCTATTGTTCATTTATCTGCATGTGAGTATTTGTGACGAAACTAGAGTATAAATTTTACTTCTGTAGCTGAAAATTGATTTATAACATTCTCCTTTGCGCCACAATCATTAGTAATTGTGCAACATTATTTCTAATGAGTGGTTAACATGCTGCTTTCTGACTGTTTCCCTTCATGGAAAATTGCAGAACCACATAGAAGAGCCGTCTCTGGTGTTCCTTATTTACAGATGTATCTCAGCACTTAGCAATGATCATGAATATTGTGAATAGAGAAGGTGGAAGGTACCACCAAGGAACAGGATCTAGAGGAGAATGGGTGGAAAGTAGTAAGAAATACTAAGGCACAGACTGTCAGTGGTGGGTACAGGACATGGCAGAAAATGAGCAAATGTCAGCAGTGCACAAAACAATGAAGAGAATCGTGGAGTCACAGTGGAAGAAAACGTGGATAGTTGTAGATCTTGTGGTTAGGGATGGAGTGGGTGACGGGATATGCAAAGCATCACAAATGTGTTGGGCAAGTTGGCTGAACTGAGGATCAGTGTCTGTTCATTATTGTTTGTGAATCTATTATTTACAGCAGTCAAAGATTAGCGAGACAGCACTGGGAGAGTTGGAGAGCTAATGTTTGGAACAGGGAGTGATGCAGGGCCAGTGTGGAGATTGGCAAGAGTCCAGATTCAAAAAGAGGATAGTATTTTGGTTCTGGGTCAAAGTAACAGCAGTAATAACAAAGGAAGAGCCCAGGCACTAGAAACATGGATGCAGGAGAACTGAGGAAGGGGATCTTACTGCTGTCAGAGGTTGGCGAAGATTATACTGGCCAAAAGAATGGGTTAAGTAGGATAATATACAAAATAATAACATATTTAATCAGGACGAGCAAAAGGAACAAATTGTAAAAGCAAGTGGTGAAGAAATTGAAAATAAATGAAAATTTGCAGAATTAACCATTCTCTGGAGGTTATCGTGAAAATGGGCAATATATTCCACATTATAAAGGATTCTGAGAACAACGTGATAGATTAAGAAGGCTGAAGATAACAGCAACAAAACATTCACACTGTAATATAAAGCAAGGAAGCCGGAATGGAGACTCATGAGCTAGTAAAATCAATTATTTATAATTGTCAATCCTTTGATCCAACCTTGCTTTTTAATTCAGTACCATTATTTTTTTTGTTTGTAGGCCCTAAATGTCATTTAAAGTGTCAAAATGAAGCGTGTTGGGGTCCAGGTGTGGTGAATTGTCAAAAATGTAAGTGCTTGCTGTTTAGTTTCTAAAATGGCTTGGTAATTTCATATTTTAAAATGTAAAGATCCCGGTGTTGTTTATTACCAGATGGTCTTTAAACAATAGTCCTGCCTCAAACTTTCTACTCTCTATAAAATCTCATTCATTACATTTCCAATATTTGCTTTCACCCTTTAGCTGTGCAATTCCCTTAATTTTAGTGATCTGCTGGTGATAGTGAAAGCAATTTATTTTTCAGTAGATTGTTACAAAGCCACAATATTTACTGGTGTTATAACACGATTCCTAGCACAAAACGGCATCATCCATTAATGCCTTTTAATCTATCATGTTTAAACTGAAACTTCAATTAATTACCAGAAAATGTGTTCAATAAATATTGATGACTTATTCTCGAAGATGGAATATAAGTAAACCGCCCGGCTTCTCCGCAGTTCCCTGGGAGGCCTGTGGGGCGAGTTGAGCCTACCGGGGCGCATTCCGGTCGTCGGTCGACACCCCGGGCATCGGCGCCGCAGTTGTTCGGCAGATCCATCGGGCCCGTGCGGCTCCCCGGGACACTCCCAGCCTGAATATAAGAGTCAGAAAGTAATAATGTAGCTTTATAGAACTTTGGTTAGGCCACATTTGGAGTATTGTGTGCAATTCTGGACAGCCCATTACAGGAAGGGATGTGGAGGCTTTAGAGAAGGTGCAGAAGAAGTTTACCAGGATGCTGCCTGGGTTAGAGGCTATTAGTTGAAAGGAGAGTTTAGACTAACTTGGATGGTTTTCTCTGGAGCATCGTAGGCTGAGAGAAAATAGTTTTTAGAAAACATTTTATTTCATCTGAATAATTAGAATTTATTTTAAAATTAGACTAGACCAAGTGCAGACCCGCTGGGTCTGTTCCCCCAATGCGTGGTTGGGGGTGGGGGTGTGCTGCGTCTTCACACGCACACTAACCACCCCACACATACACAGGAGGGGGGTAGAGGGAGAGGGGGGGTAGAGGGGGGTGGGGAGAGGGGAGGGAGGGGAGGGGAGGGGTAGAGGAGGGGGAAGGGGGGTGAGAGAGAGGAGGGGAGAGAGAGAGGGGGAGGGGAAGTAGGGGGGAAGAGTAGAGGGGAGAGGATGTGGGGAGAGAGGAGGTGGGGAGAGAGGAGGGGGGACAGATGAGGGGAGAGAGAGGAGGGGACGTTGGGAGAGAGGGGGGGAAGAGAGGGGAGTAGAGGGGTGGGGGGGAAGAGGTGGAGGGGGAGAGGAGGGAGGGAGAGAGTGGGGAGGGGTAAGAGGGGGGGAAGGGAGGGGAGAGGGGGAGAGGGCCCCGTCCATTCAATGCGAGGGGGGGGAGGGGTTGCGGCGTCACACACGCACTAACCAGCACCCCCCCCCCCACACACACACACACACTAACCACCCCCCCCAACACACACTAACCACCACCCCCAACACACACACTAACCAGCACCCCCCCCCCCATACACACACTAACCACCCCCAACACACACTAACCACCCCTTTGATATTATATTAATATTATTCATTGGTTCCTTTTACCCAATCCCCACCCTATCTCGAGGGGCAAAGAGAGTGGGGCAGAGAAAGAGGGAGAGGGGGAGAGAGATGAGGGGAGAGAGGGTGGAAGGAGATGAGGGGAGAAAGGGGGAGGGGGGGAGATGGGATGGAGAGGTGGGGAGAGGCGGTGGAGAGAAAGGAAGAGGATGGGGGAGAGAGGTGGGCGGAGAGGGGGGAGGAGAGGGGGAAATGGAGAGGGGGGTGAGGGGGTAGAGAGGGGTGGGGGAGGGGAAGGGGAAGATGGGGAGGGGAGAGGAGAGGGGTGGGGGAGGAGATAGGGGTAGAGGAGAGAGGTGGGGGAAGGGGGAGAGGGGGGGTGGAGAGGGGTTAGAGAATAGGATAGCTATATCTAAGAGGGAGTTAGATGTGGCCCTTGTGGCTAAAGGGATCAGGGGGTATGGAGAGAAGGCAGGTACAGGATACTGAGTTGGATGATCAGCCATGATCATATTGAATGGCGGTGCAGGCTCAAAGGGCCGAATGGCCTACTCCTGCACCTATTTTCTATGTTTTCTAGGAGGTGGAGGGGGGTAGCGACGAGGGGGGGAGGGGGGCAGGTAGGGGGAGGGAGAGAGGAGGGAGGAGAGAGGGTGGTAGAGGTGGGGGTGGGAGGGTGGAGATGGAGAGAGATTGGAGGGGTATAGAAAGGAGAGGGAGAGAGTGGAGAGGGAGAGAGTGGAGGGGAAGAGAGAAGAGGGGGAGAGAGAAAAGGGGGGAGAGAAAGGAGGGGGAGAGAGAGGAGGGGGGAGAGAGAAGGGGAGAAAGATAAGGGGGAAAGGCAGGGCGTGGAAGGGAGGGAGGGAGGGGAGAGAGAGTAGAGGGGAGAGAGAGAGTAAAGGGGAGAGAGAGTAGAGGGGAGGGGCGAGGTGGGGGGGAGAGAGGAGGTGGTGAGTGAGGAGGAGGGAGGAGAGGGAAGGGGGAGAGAAGAGGATGGGGAGTTGGGGGAGAGAAGAGGAGGGGAGAGGTGGAGTGGGGAGAGAAGAGGAGGGGGAGAGGTTGAGGGGGAGAGAAGAGGAGGGGATGGAGGAGAGGGGAGGGTGGAGAGGGGGATATAGGTGGAGGGGGGAGGGGGAGTGGAGGGGGTAGAGAGGGAGTGGGTAGATAGGGGGGGTAGGATAACTCGCTCTATTTGATTTTATTTGATTGTGCACGCCAGGTTGATTGCATTTGTGGGACCACGTGAAGGTTCCAATCTCCCACCCCTGTCCCATTGTGATGTCATATCATATGTAAATGAGTTCCATTGTGATTGGACATCTGTGAGATGGCACTGACATGCAGCAGTTTGATGTTTTTTGATGTTTTTTACTAAAAAAGCAGGGAAATTAATAACCAAATCTAAATGTGGAGGAGGAAAAACTCTACAGGAATATGTAAAAATGTATCCGTTACGGCAAAGGGTGGAGGAGTAAATCCACAAACGCCTTAAACGATTATTCGTGAAATAGAATCCGTTACAAACTAACAAAGCAGCGAGAGTTTTAATTGTTACTAGACCAAGTGCAGACCCATTGGGTCTGTTCCCCCAATGCGCGTTTGCGGGGGAGGGGGGAGCGGGGCGGCATGCGGCGTCACACACACTAACCACCCCCCTTGATATTATATTAATATTATTAATTTGCTCATTTCACCCCATAATTGCCCTATCCACTGACGCGTAGCCCCCAACTCGCAGGCGCGTCTAGAGAGCGAGGGGGGTATGGGTAGAGAATGAGGGCAGAGAGAGAATGGGCAGAGACAGTGAGAAAGGGGCAGAGACAGAAGGGCAAGAGGGAGGGGGGGGTGGAGGGGAGGAGGAGAGGGAGGGTCGGTGAGGGGGGAGGGTGGGGAGGAGGGGAACGAGAGATGGGAGGAGAGAGAGGGGGGAAAGGGGGGCTGAGAGGGGGGAAAGGGGGCTGAGAGGGGGGGAAGGGAAGGGGGGAGAAGGGGTGGGATGGGAGGGGGAGAGGTGGGGGGAAGGGAGGGGGGAGGTGGAGGAAAGGGGGTAGGGGAGGGGGTGGAGGGAAGGGGGTGGGGGAGGGATGGAGCGGAGGGTGTGGAAGGGGTTTAGGGGAGGGAGGGCATGGGGTTGGGGGAGAGGAAGGGGAGAGAGAGAGAGGGAGGGGGAGACAGAGGGAGGGGAGGAAGAGAGAGGGGAGAGAGAGATAGGAGAGAGAGAGGGGGGAGAGAGAGGGGAGAGAGAGAGAGAGAGAGGGGAGGAGAGGGGTGGAGCGAGAGAGAGGAGAGGGGGAAGAGAGGGGAGAGTGAGAGAGAGGGGGAGAGAGAGAGAGAGAGAGAGAGAGGGGAGAGAGAGAGAGAGAGGGGAGAGAGTGAAGAGAGAGAGAGAGGGGGGGGGGAGGAGAGAGAGAGAGAGGAGAGGGGCGGCAGCCCGAGCGAGGCACGGAGTGATCTGAGGGGGAAAAGCAGCGGGGGGGACCAGCAGATTGTGGCTTCCGCCAGTGTGACAGAGCTGGGCCGGGCCGGGGGGGGGCAGACGAGGAGGTCGTCCCCTGTGATGGGTAGAGAGCAAAGATCCTATAGCGGTATAGGATCTTTGGTAGAGAGGAGAGAGGGAGGAAGGAGAGGGGAGGAGGTGAGAAGAGGAGGGGGGGGGTGGAGGGGAGCCGGGCGAGTGATTATGCTGCCAAATGAGGAGAGAGACAGAAGTGGCTTCTGAATCTCTGGAAACCCACAGCTGGAATGAGAGGGCAGGCGGGCGGGGGAGGGGAGGGGCTTCACGAGCTGCGCCAGCAGTGAGGAGAAGGTTCAGCGCGTGAGGCGCCGCTGACCCCGAGATCTGCAGAACAAAGATCCTATAGCTGAGCTGTAGAATCTTTGTTCTGCAGAACTTTCTCGATCTTTCTGCGCCTTTTGAAGAACTGGGGGATGGGTGGGCGAACGTACCTCGTGGAAAACTGCGCATGCGCATTTACAGCAGTTGCATTAATCCACAGCGGTGGGGGGGCGGGGCCAGGAGGCAGGTGGGCCTCCATTTGGGGGATATGTGGGCATTGTGACATCAGTAGCTGGTAAGCGGCAATTATTTTTGAAAAAGTTGGTTTTGTGAACAACTTTATTCAAAATCTGGGGAAATAATTGACCGAATTTAGAGAGGAGTCGATTTCTGAAATCATGTTAAATCCCTACCGAAACTGTAAAAATCTCCGCGTTTTTTCGTCTGGTTTTCGAGGAGATACGTTTCAAAGGCAAAATGACATACACCCACACACCCACACACACGCAGAGTTTTAAAAGTATGTAGATAAGATAATGCACATACAATGTGTCAATCATGCTAAATGAAAATTAGTAATGAAGATAAATCATTTAGCCTTCAACTACTTTTTGTAAAATTCTAAAATGTAATTTGCTCACCTTTTAAATTTGTTATTTTTGTTTGTCAATCATAAAGTATAAAATAAATCATTTGTGCGAACGTGTCATTCAGCCCTGCTCTACTACTGAACAAATATACACTCAAATTGCAGTAGTGTCTCTATTAAACAGTATGTGGGCTATTTTAATGGCATATGTGACAGCATAAATGATCAGGCTGATACAACTTACTCGGGAGACTGCGGAGCTGCGGACTACTCACCATCGTGGGGCTGGCTGGCCTCGGAGCGTGGGGAGCGGTGGTGACTCGCTGCTGCGACTCAACTCCTGGGGCTCGGAGGCTCCAGCAACGCAGCCGCAGGTCCGGTGGACTGGGACATCGGAATCTCGCGGGTCCGGGTGGAGAGACCGCTTCCCGGAGCTCCCGCAACGCGACTTCTCCAGCCCGTGTCGCGGGGTCGGAACGACCCGGAGCGGGGCCGTACATCGCCCGGCGCGGCTTCATGGGCGTGGGACATACAGCGCCCGCCGGGGGCTCCAACATTGTGACTTTTAGACCGGGAGCGGGACCGTAAATCGCCCGGCACGGCCTAAAATGGCCGTGGGACTTATCATCGCCCGCCTGGGGCTTCGACATCGGGAGAGAAATGGAGAACAGGGGAGAGAAAAGACCTTGCCTTCCATCACAGTGGGTTCACTGTGATGGATGTTTGTGTGAATTAAATTGTGTGTATGTCTGTAGGAAATTGTCTTTGTTTGTATGGCTGTGGAAACGGAATTTCGTTTGAGCCTCACTGAGGTTCAAATGACAATAAATATTGTATTGTATTGTATTGTAACTTGAAATTGTTGTAAAAGTGATGTAAATGCTATTTGCTTTCAGTCACAAAGAAAATCTGCGCTGATCAATGTTCAGGTCGATGCATGGGTCCCCAGCCCAGTGACTGCTGCCACATTCAATGTGCTGCTGGATGTACAGGGCCAAGAGAACATGACTGTCTGGTATGAAAGTTATCTGATCTATGGCCATTAAGGTAGACCTAAATAAAGTTATGCTTTCATCCTTCCAGAGATATCTCATTGACTTTCATTCTGTTGACGCTAATGAAATGCTTTGAAATAGTCTTCCACGCAATCTAGACCCCCTGCAATATATGTACAGGAAATATAGGACTACAAAGGACAACCATCTCTTCCACAACATTAGCCCTGAGTCACATTGACAACAACAAAACCTATGGCACGATGCTATTTATTAAATACAGCTCATCCTTCCACACTCTAATACCAAATAAGCTTATCCTTAAACTTCTGGTCCTTGGCTTTTGAGACTCCACCTCTAACTGGCTTGTGGACTTCATGACCTGCAGACTTCATTTAGAATTGGTTGGAATCGGTCATAACATTCCCTCTATCTTGACCCTCAACACTGGTGCATCTCAGGGTTGTGTGCGCAATCTCTTGCTCTACTCCCTGTGGTGTTAAAGAGGTGATTGGTTCAGGAGTCAGTTACTTGTGGGTGAGAAGCTGGATGTCTAAACTTTCAAGCTGCTGTATGCATTCTGATAGTATATATATAACAAAAAGTAAATAAGCATGCAGGTATAGCAGGCAGTGAAGAAAGTTAATGGCATGTTGGCCTTCATTGCGAGATGATTTGAGTTTAGGAGCAAGGAGATCCTGCTGCAGTTGCACAGCCTGGTGAGACGACACCTGGAGTATTGTGTGCAGTTTTGGTCTCCTAATTTGAGGAAGGACATTCTTGCTATTGTGTAGGTTCACCAGGTTAATTCCCAGAATGGCGGGACTGACATATGATGAAAGAATGGGTCGACTGGGCTTGTATTCACTGGAATTTAGAAGAATGAGAGGGGATCTTACAAACATATAAAATTCTAAAGGGATTGGACAGGCTAGATGCAGGAAAAATGTTCCCCATGTTGGGGGAATCCAGGATCAGGGGTCACTGTTTAAGAATAAGGGGTAGGCCATTTTGGACTGAGATGAGTTAAAGCCTTTTCACCCAGAGAGTTGTGAATCTGTGGAATTCTCTGCCACAGAAGGCAGTGGAGGCTAATTCACTGGATGTTTTCAAGAGAGTAGAATTTAGCTCTTAGGGTTAACGGAATCAAGGGATATGGGGGGAAAAGCAGGAACGAGGTACTGATTTTGGATGATCAGCCATGATCATATTGAATGGCATTGCTGGCTTAAGGTGCCAAATGGTCTACTCCTGCACCCATTTTCTATATTGCAATGTAATAAACTAATATATCTGTCATGTGTTCGTGATCCATTTTATTCTGTGTTCATATTTCCTCTCACAGGTAGTTCCAGAACATAATATTTATCTCCAAATAAATCCCATGGTAGCAGAAGAGACTGCAAATGCCTTCAAGGCACAGATTTAAACATGATTTCCTGATGATACTGTATTTGTGCAATAAACAAATAAGCCTTTATAATGCAAATAGTGTTTCCCAGTCATGTTATAACCAATTTGAGTTAAGGAAACATATAATGTAACAGAACTACCTTGAATTTATCTGTCATGAGAAACTATACTTTTACTATTAAGCATGCACTGGAATGTGTACAAAATTCACACCATTTCATGCTGTAAATTGTTGCAAATGAAATATCATCGTAAGTTTCAGAAACTTTGAGCTGTGTACAAAGCAGATGCAAACATACTAAATCTGTTAAATGCTGTTTAATTTTACAGGCATGCCGGAAATTCAGTGATGGGGATACTTGTAAAGAATCCTGTCCTCATTTGTTCGTCTACAACACAATCAAATTTCAAATGGAGCGGAATCCAAACGGAAAATACAGCTTTGGATCATCCTGTGTAGAGAAGTGTCCACGTATGTTGTTTAAGTTGAATTATACTCCTCCAGCATTTGCTGCAATTAATAGGTGGTTGTGCGTGAAATAACAGGTTGACTACAGACACTTCTACTGAACTTCCACTGCCCATTAACTATGTAATTAATAGATTGCTGTGTGAATGGTAGAGCGGCTAGGATAATGCATCTACTGTACTTAGTCATAGAAATTTCAGTTAAAACCGTTGAATTGCCTGATAATCTGTCTAACAAGCAAATTGAATGAATTATCCAGTTCCCAGTCATCCTGGGGATAAAAAGGAATGTCAGGAATAATGGAAAATTGTACACGAATGACGATCATTAATGATGCTGATTCTGGGTGCTTGAAAGGAAGAAGCATATCATATATCCGAGCAGATTTTTATTAGTTACTAGACCAAGTGCAGATCCGTTGGGTCTGTTTCCACAACGGCGTCTTGCGGGGGGGGGGGGGGGGGGGGGGGGGGGGGGGCTGCGGCATCAAACTCACATTAACCACCCCCAAACACACAGGTGGGGGGAAGGGGGATGTGAAGAGGGGAGGGAGGGGAGAGGAGGTGGAGGAAACTGGACAGATTTGGGAGGGAAAGGAGAGCGGGGTAGGGGGTGAGAGAGGGGGATGGGGAGAGAGATGTGGGGGAGGGGGAGGTAGGGGAGGAGGGAGGGAGGGGAGAGGGGTGGGGGAGAGAGGGGAAAGAGGGGAGGGAGAGTGGGGGAGAGTGGGGAGGGAGGTGGAGAGGGGTAGGGGGAGTGATGGAAGAGGGACAGAGGGGTAGGAGGAAGGGGGCGGGTGGAGAGAGGGAAGGGGGTGGCGTAGAGAGGGAAGGGGGTGGGGGAGAGAGAGATGGGTGGGATAGGGAGAGGGGTGGGGAGAGGGAAACATAGAACCATTGAAATTAAGTGCAGGAGTAGGCCATTCGGCCCTTCGAGCCTGCACCACAATTCAATATGATCGTGGCTGATCATCCAACTCAGTATCCTGTACCTGCCTTCTCTCCATACCCCCCGATCCCTTTAGCCACAAGGGCCACATCTAACTCCCTCTTAAATACAGCCAATGAACAGGCCTCAACTACCTTCTGTGCCCGTGAATTCCAGAGATTCACCACTCTCTGTGTGAAAAATGTTTTTCTCATCTCGGTCCTAAAAGATTTACCCCTTATCCTTAAACTGTGACCCCTTGTTCTGGACTTCCCCAACATCTGGAACAATCTTCCTGCATCTAGCCTGTCCAACCCCTTAAGAATTTTGTACGTTTCTATAAGATATCCCCTCAATCTTCTAAATTCTAGCATGTACAAGCCGAGTCTATCCAGTCTTTCGTCATATGAAAGTCCTGACATCCCAGGAATCAGTCTGGTGAACCTTCTCTGTACTCCCTCTATGGCAACAATGTATTTGAGCATTGGGCATTGTGACATCACACGATGGAACGTTCACCAGGGGCTGGGGCTCCTGCAAAGGCATATGTAAATGAATCCATTCCGATTGGACATATGTGAACATCGCGCATTGTGACATCACACGATGGAACGTTCACCAGGGGCTGGGGCTGGGGCTGCTTCTATGGGTGAGAAGCCAGTTTAGTTTTGAAATATTGGGGGGGGGGAGAAGGAATTGATTAAAAACGTGCACTTAAACACGACGAAATGTAATGAGGAGCGGATACTTAGAAAGAAAAGTGAAATCTCTACCGAAATGGAAAAGATGTCGGCGATTCAGCTTTCCCCCTTATCCTTAAACTTTGACCCCTTGTTCTGGTCTTCCCCAGCATCCGGAACAATCTTTCCGCATCTAGCCCGTCCAACCTCTTAAGAATTTTATACGTTTCTATAAGATACCCCCTTAAACTTCTAAAATCTAGCGAGTACAAGGCGAGTCTATCCAGTCTTTCTTCATATGAAAATCCTGACATCCCAGGAATCAAGTCTGGTGAACCTTCTCTGTACTCCCTCTCTATGGCAACGATGTCTTTGAGCATTGGGCATTGTGACATCACACGATGGAACGTTCACCATTGGCTGGGGCTCCTGCATAGGCATATGTAAATGAATCAATTCCGATTGGACATATGTGAGCATCGGGCATTGTGACATCACACGATGGAACGTTCAGCAGGGGCTGGGGCTGGTGCTGATTCTATGGGTGAGAAGCAAGTTTAGTTTTGAAATATTGGGGGGGGGGGGGGGGGGGAATGATTTGATTAAAAACGTGTACTTAAACACAACGAAATGTAATGAGGAGCGGATACTTAGAAAGAAAAGTGAAATCTCTACCGAAATGGAAAAGATGTCGGCGATTCTGCGTCTGGTTTCGGAGTTGCAGGGAATCAAAGGAAGAAATGCGGCCGGAAGCCGTCCATGTAAATGGATCCATTCCGATTGGACGTCTGCGAGCGTCGGGCATTGCGATTGGACGTCTGCGAGCATCGGGCATTGTGACATCGCACGGCGGGAACGAATCGAAAGGCAGAAAGGGATCCGGACGCCAGCCGGACGGATGGGGCGAGAGTTTTATATATTAACTAGACCAAGTGCAGACCCAACGGGTCTGTTTCCCCAACGGCGTTTGCAGGGGGGGGGGGGGGGGGTGTGAGAAGAGGGGAGAGGAGGAGGAGGAAACGGGATAGATTTGGGAGGGAAAGGAGAGCAGGGTAGGGGGTGAGAGATGGGGAGAGAGATGTGGGGGAGGGGGAATGGGGAGGGAGGGGAGGAGGGAGGGATGGGGAGAGGGGTGGGGAGAGAGAGGGGAAAGAGTGGGGAGGGAGAGTGGAGGGGAAGGGGGAGAGAAGTGGTAGAGTGGGGAGGGAGGAGAAGAGGGGTAGCGGGAGTGATGGAAGAGGGATAGGGGAAGGGGGTGGGGTAGAGAGGGAAGGGGGGTGGGGGAGAGAGGGATGGGAGAGGGGTGAGGAGAGAGTGGGAGAGAAGTGGAAGAGTGGGGAGGGAGGGAGGGAGGGAGGGGTAGAGGGGTAACGGGACGGGGGAGTGGTTGGAAGAGGGACAGAGGGGAAGGGGTGGGGGAGAGAGGGGAAGAGAGCAGAAGAGAGAGGGGTGGGGGAGGGAGAGGCGTCGGGTAAGGGGATAGAAGTGGAAGAGTGGGGGAGGGGTAGGGGGAGTGGTGAAAGAGGGACAGAGGAGTAGGGGGAAGGGGGTGGTGGTAGAGAGGGAAGTGGGGTGGGGGAGAGGGGTGTGGAGAGGGAAACATAGAAGCATAGAAATTAAGTGCAGGAGTAGGCCATTTGGCCCTTCGAGCCTGCACCGCCATTCAATATGATCATGGCTGATCATCCAACTCAGTATCCCATCCCTGCCTTCTCTCCATACCCCCGATCCCTTTAGCCACAAGGGCCACATCTAACTCCCTCTTAAATATAGCCAATGAACTGGCCTCAACTACCTTCTGTGGCAGAGAGTTCAAGAGACTCACCACTATCTTTGTGAAAAATGTTTTCCTCATCTCAGTACTAAAGGATTTCCCCTTTATCCTTAAACTGTGAACCGCTTGTCCTGGACTTCCCCAACATCGGGAACAATCTTCCTGCATCAGACAAATGCAATTCAGGACTTTTCTCTTCACAAGCAAAGTCAGAATGACGGTTAGTGAAGAATTCGAATATTCGCTGAGCGTTCAGATGCTGCGCGCGCCTCCTGCACCTAAGGGGGGGGAGAGCTCCGCTATAAGATCTTTGGTCACATACTAAGCACGCGCCTCCACAAACAGATGAGCGTCTTCTTGAATGGAGAGCGCGTGGCCGCCTCCACAAACAGTCACACACACTGAAGACCTGCACCCACAAAAAATATTTTGTGAGGAAGGGGAGGAGGAGGGTGGAGAGGGAGAGGGGGAGGGGGGGGAAGAAGAGGATGGGGGAGAGAGGTGAAGGGGGGGGGGGGGGGGGGGGTTGGAGCGGGCGTGCATGAGTCGAGAGAAGAGAAAAGGGCAGAGAGAGAGAGAGGCTGGTACAACAACAAAAAGCTGGATAAACTCAGCGGGTGCAGCAGCATTTATGGACCGAAGGAAAAGGGCAACGTTTTTGGCCGAAACCCTTCTTCCGGGTTTCGGCCAAAAACGTTGACCATTCAATTCGCTCCATAGATGCTGCCGCACCCGCTGAGTTTATCCAGCTTTTTTTATGTCTACCTTCGATTTTTCAGCATCTGTAGTTCCTTCTTAAAGACAGAGACTGTGCACGGTAAGGGAATGAGGAGGGAGAGGGGGAAGAGTGTGGAGGGAGGGGGAGAGTGGGATTGGAGGGGGAGAGGGGTGGGGGGAGGGAGAAGTGGAAGAGGGGGGGGGGAGGGAGGGAGGGAGGGAGGGAGGGAGGGAGGGAGGGAGGGAGGGAGGGAGGGGGAGAGGGGTAGCAGGAGTGGTGGAAGAGGGACAGGGGGAGTGGTGGAAGAGGGACAGAGGGGTAGAGGAAGGGGTGGGGGAGAGAAGGGAAGGGAGGGGGGGTGAGGGAGGGAGTGGGGTAAGGGAAGAGAAGTGGGAGAGGGAGGGGTAGGGGGAGCGGTGGAAGAGGGACAGAGGGGAAGGGGGCGGGGGAGAGAGGGAAGGGGGCGGGGTAGAGAGGGAAGGGGTGGGGGAGAGAGGGATGGAAGAGGGGTGAGGAGAGGGAGAGGGGAGGAGAGAAGGGGGAGAGAAGTGGAAGAGTGGGGAGGGAGAGAGGGATAGCGGGAGTGGTGGAAGAGGGACAGAGGGGTAGTGGAAGGGGTGGGACAGGGAGGGGAAGAGAGAGGGGTGAGGGAGGGAGAGGAGTGGGGTAAGGGGAGAGAAGTGGAAGAGTGGGGAGGGAGGGGTAGAGGGACTGGTGGAAGAGGGACAGAGGGGTAGGGGAAGGGGGCGGGGGGAGAGCGGGAAGGGGGTGGGGTAGAGAGGGAAGGGCGGTGGGGGAGAGAGGGATGGGTGGGAGAGGGAGAGGGGTGAGGAGAGGGAAACATAGAAATTAAGTGCAGGAGTAGGCCATTCGGCCCTTCTAGCCTGCACCACCATTCAATATGATCATGGCTGATCATCCAACTCAGTATCCTGTACCTGCCTTCTCTCCATACCCCCTGATCCCTTTAGCCACAAGGGCCACATCTAACTCCCTCTTAAATATAGCCAATGAACTGACCTCAACTACCTTCTGTGGCAGAGAATTCCAGAGATTCACCACTCTCTGTGTGAAAAATGTTTTTCTCATCTCTGTCCTAAAGGATTTCCCCCTTATCCTTAAACTGTGACCCCTTGTTTTTGTCTTCCCCAACATCCGGAACAATCTTCCTGCATCTAGCCTGTCCAACCCCTTAAGAATGTCATACGTTTCTATAAGATACCCCCTCAATCTTCTAAAATCTAGCGAGTACAAGGCGAGTCCAGTCTTTCTTCATTTGAAAATCCTGACATTGCAGGAATCAGTCTGGTGAACCTTCTCTGTACTCCCTCTATGGCAACAATGTATTTGAGCATTGGACATTGTGACATCACACGATGGAACGTTCACCAGGGGCTGGGGCTCCTGCAAAGGCATATGTAAATGAATCCATTCCGATTGGACATCTGTGAGCTTCAGGCATTGTGACATCACACGATGGAACGTTCACCATGGGCTGGGGCTGGTGCTGATTCTATGGGTCTTCTTCTTCTTTCGTGTGGCATGCACAGCTTAAAGTTGTAGGACAACTTGTTCTATTTGATCTTCTGTTTGTGCACGTCTAGTTGATTGCATTAGTCGAAACAGGGCGGACCACGTGAAGGTTGCAATCTTCCACCCCATTCTATGGGTGAGAAGCCAGTTTATTTTTGAAATATTGGGGGGGGGGGAAGGATTTGAATAAAAACGTGTACTTAAACACGACGAAATGTAATGAGGAGTGGATACTTAGAAAGAAAAGTGAAATCTCTACCGAAATGGAAAGGATGTCGGCGATTCTGCGTCTGGTTTCGGAGTTGCAGGGAATCAAAGGAAGAAATGCAGTCGGAAGCCGTACATGTAAATGGATCCATTCCGATTGGACATCTGCGAGCATTTGGCATTGCGATTGGACATCTGCGAGCATTGGGCATTGTGACATCACACGATGGGAACGAATCAAAAGGCAGACAGGCAGCCGGACGGATGGCAGGCGACAGGCACACAGTTTTAATATATAACTAGACCAAGTGCAGACCCGTTGGGTCTGTTTCCCCAACGGCGTTTTGCGGGGGGGGGGAGGGGGGCTGCGGCATCAAGCTCACATTAACCACCCCCCAAACACACAGGTGGGGGGAGGGGAGATGTGAAGAGGGGAGGGAGGGGAGAGGAGGTGGAGGAAACGGGACAGATTTGGGAGGGAAAGGAGAGCGGGGTAGGGGGTGAGAGAGGGGGATGGGGAGAGAGATGTGGGGGAGGGGGAGGATGGGGATGTAGGGGAGGAGGGGGAGAGGGGTGGGGGAGAGAGGGGAAAGAGTGGGGAGGGAGAGTGGAGGGGGAAGGGGGAGAGGTGGACGAGTGGGGAGGGAGGTGGAGAGGGGTAGGGGGAGTGATGGAAGAGGGACAGAGGGGTAGGAGGAAGGGGGCGGGTGGAGAGAGGGAAGGGGGTGGCGTAGAGAGGGAAGGGGGGTGGGGGAGAGAGGGATGGGTGGGAGAGGGAGAGGGGTGCAGAGAGGGAAACATAGAACCATTGAAATTAAGTGCAGGAGTAGGCCATTCGGCCCATCGAGGCTGCACAACCATTCAATATGATCATGGCTGATCATCCAACTCAGTATCCTGTACCTGCCTTCTATCCATACCCCCGATTGGACATCTGTGAGCATCGGGCATTGTGACATCACACGATGGAACGTTCACCAGGGGCTGGGGCTGGGGCTGCTTCTATGGGTGAGAAGCCAGTTTAGTTTTGAAATATTGGGGGGGGGGAGAAGATTTGATTAAAAACGTGCACTTAAACACGACGAAATGTAATGAGGAACGGATACTTAGAAAGAAAAGTGAAATCTCTACCGAAATGGAAAAGATGTCGGCGATTCTGCTTTCCCCCTTATCCTTAAACTTTGACCACTTGTTCTGGTCTTCCCCAACAAGCTGAACAATTTTTTTTGCATCTAGCCCGTCCAACCCCTTAAGAATTTTATACGTTTCTATAAGATACCCCCTTAATCTTCTAAAATCTAGCGAGTACAAGGCGAGTCTATCCAGTCTTTCTTCATATGAAAATCCTGACATCCCAGGAATCAGTCTGGTGAACCTTCTCTGTACTCCCTCTCTATGGCAACGATGTCTTTGAGCATTGGGCATTGTGACATCACACGATGGAACGTTCACCATTGGCTGGGGCTCCTGCATAGGCATATGTAAATGAATCCATTCCGATTGGACATATGTGAACATTGGGCATTGTGACATCACACGATGGAACGTTCAGCAGGGGCTGGGGCTGGTGCTGATTCTATGGGTGAGAAGCCAGTTTAGTTTTGAAATATTGGGGGGGGGGGGGGGGGAAGGATTTGATTAAAAACGTGTACTTAAACACGACGAAATGTAATGAGGTGCGGATACTTAGAAAAGATGTCGGCGATTCTGCGTCTGGTTTCGGAGTTGCAGGGAAAACAAAGGAAGAAATGCGGCCGGAAGCCGTCCATGTAAATGGATCCATTCCGATTGGACGTCTGCGAGCGTCGGGCATTGCGATTGGACATCTGCGAACATCGGGCATTGTGACATCGCACGGCGGGAACGAATGGAAAGGCAGAAAGGGATCCGGACGGCAGCCGGACGGATGGGGCGAGAGTTTTATATATTAACTAGACCAAGTGCAGACCCGTTGGGTCTGTTTCCCCAACGGCGTTTGCGGGGGGGGGGGGAGGGGGGGCTGCGGCATCAAACTCACATTAACCACCCCCCAAACACAGAGGTGGGGGGAGGGGGGATGTGAAGAGGGGAGGGGGTGGAGGAAACGGGACAGATTTGGGAGGGAAAGGAGAGAGGGGTAGGGGGTGAGAGAGGGGGATGGGGAGAGAGATGTGGGGGAGGGGGAGGATGGGGATGTAGGGGAGGAGGGAGGGAGGGGGAGAGGGGTGGGGGAGAGAGGGGAAAGAGGGGAGGGAGAGTGGAGGGGGAAGGGGGAAGGGGGAGAGGTGGAAGAGTGGGGAGGGAGGTGGAGAGGGGTAGGGGGAGTGATGGAAGAGGGACAGGGGTAGGAGGAAGGGGGCGGGTGGAGAGAGGGAAGGGGGTGGCGTAGAGAGGGAAGGGGGGTGGGGGAGAGAGGGATGGGTGGGAGAGGGAGGGGTGGTGAGAGGGAAACATAGAACCATTGAAATTAAGTGCAGGAGTAGGCCATTCGGCCCTTCGAGCCTGCACCACCATTCAATATGATCGTGGCTGATCATCCAACTCAGTATCCTGTACCTGCCATCCCTCCATACCCCCTGATCCCTTTAGCCACAAGGGCCACATCTAACTCCCTCTTAAATACAGCCAATGAACAGGCCTCAACTACCTTCTGTGCCAGTGAATTCCAGAGATTCACCACTCTCTGTGTGAAAAATGTTTTTCTCATCTCGGTCCTAAAAGATTTACCCCTTATCCTTAAACTGTGACCCCTTGTTCTGGACTTCCCCAACATCTGGAACAATCTTCCTGCATCTAGCCTGTCCAACCCCTTAAGAATTTTGTACGTTTCTATAAGATATCCCCTCAATCTTCTAAATTCTAGCATGTACAAGCCGAGTCTATCCAGTCTTTCGTCATATGAAAGTCCTGACATCCCAGGAATCAGTCTGGTGAACCTTCTCTGTACTCCCTCTATGGCAACAATGTATTTGAACATTGGGCATTGTGACATCACACGATGGAACGTTCACCAGGGGCTGGGGCTCCTGCAAAGGCATATGTAAATGAATCCATTTCGATTGGACATCTGTGAGCATCGGGCATTGTGACATCACACGATGAAACGTTCACCAGGGGCTGGGGCTGGGGCTGCTTCTATGGGTGAGAAGCCAGTTTATTTTTGAAATATTGGGGGGGGGGGGGAGAAGATTTGATTAAAAACGTGCACTTAAACACGATGAAATGTAATGAGGAGCGGATAATTAGAAAGAAAAGTGAAATCTCTACCGAAATGGAAAAGATGTCGGTGATTCTGCTTTCCCCCTTATCCTTAAACTTTGACCCCTTGTTCTGGTCTTCCCCAACATCCGGAACAATCTTTCCGCATCTAGCCCGTCCAACCCCTTAAGAATGTTATACGTTTCTATAAGATACCCCCTTAATCTTCTAAAATCTAGCGAGTACAAGGCGAGTCTATCCAGTCTTTCTTCATATGAAAATCCTGACATCCCAGGAATCGTTTGGGGACTAAATAACATTTTCGCGTCGTAAAATTAGACTAAAGCCACCCCAAGAAGCAAGATTATATGTGAAATAAACGACTTACCCTATGTTTTGTCCTGATATTGCGATCCGTCACGTTGTACGCATTGAGGGCGTTCAAAGTCACAGGTGGTGAGGATGGGAAGGAGGGTGTCTGCAGAGCTCACCGTCAGCACAGGATCACCACAAGGCTGCTGTCTCAGTTTCAAACTTTTCACCCTGTACACACACGACTGTGTCTCCACCCAGGAAAATACCATCATTATTAAGTATGCGGATGATATCACCATCCTGGGCCTCATCAAGGGGGGGGACGAGTCGGGCTACAGGAGTCTGGTGAACGACATTCTTGCCTATGGTGAGGTGAACGACCTAAGCCTCAACACAGACAAGACAAGAGAAATAATAATGGACTTCAGAAAAAATCCACCCCCCCTGCAGCCCCTCATCATCAAGGGGACTGTGGTGGAGAGGGCTGACAGTTACAGATACCTGGGACTACAAGTAACATCAGATCTGAACTGGACTTTGAACACTGCAGCCACAGTGAAAAAAGCCCAGCAGAGACTGTACTTCATCAGGCTGCTCAGAAAAGCTGGTCTGCACTGTCGCCCTCTCACCCAGGTCTACAAAGGACTGGTAGAGAGCATCCTCACCACAGGCATCACGGTGTGGTATGGAAACACCACACAGACAGAGAGGAAGGCTCTGCAAAGAGTCATAAAGACTGCAGAGAGGATCATCAGAACTGAACTCCCGTCCATGGACACAATCTACACACAGCGCTGTCAAAAAAGAGCAGAGAGAATCATTAGAGACACACTACATCCAGCTCACTCCCTGCTCAAACACAAAAACTGCACATACAACCTCAGGCACAGACGAGCGGACAGTATCGCCACAAATAGAACACGCTTTTTTAAGAGCTTCTTCCCTGCAACAGTGAGACTCTTGGCCAAAACAAAACAAAATGAACTGATGTCCTGATATAGGGTTTGTGCAAGTTACAATGCTCTCACTTTCCCCTTTGTATAGGGTTTTAGGCATTTTCTTTTTTTTAATTTCTGGAGTGGTATGTGTTTTTTTTTATGGATTATGTGTCTTCTGTGTGTCTTTTTAATTTTTTTAAATGTTTTAATTTTTAATCTTTAATTTTTAACTTGACTTGACTTGACTCTCTGAATAGCCGCACAAGAGTTCCTATGTGTGTAAGCACAAATGGCAAATAAAGTTTTTGACCATTTTTTTTGACCTTTACTTTAATCCAACTATTAAATTGTCCAGCGATTTTAAAAAAACGGTAACGGAAGTCCGATCGATTTTTCTTCATCGACTAGCAGCCTGAGGAAATCCCTCTCCGACAAGATGCTAATTTCCGAGTATGAAAATGGCCATAACTTTTTTAATACTAAAGATATGAAAGTGAATTAGGTGTCAAATTAAACTTCTTTTTATGCTTTATTTGATGGGATAAATTGCAGACTTGATATTTTAAATCTCAAAATTTTGTAACATTGCTACTATTTGCCAGTCCTTGGTCCACCTTCCAATTGAACTAGATACCCTTCGTCACTATCCACCAATTTTGGTGTAATCTGCAAATTTATTAACAATTTACTACAAATGCACTACATTATCATCCACAGCCTTTTATTTTTACAATTATCTGCAATCTCCCTACACATCTGATCCAGTCCCCACTGTATTATTGGAGACTTATAATACAGCCCCATCAAAGTGAGCATTCACTTTCTGTTTCTAAGTACTACCCATAAAGCCTCACTGGATGATTTCCCAAGGATATCCTCTCTATGCATTACAGTTATGTCCTCCCTAATCAAAAAGGCAGCTCCCCCCCCCCCCCCTCTGGCACCTGCATCTCTATCACTTCTGCAGCATCTATACCCTGGAACATTGAACCATCAGTCCTGCTGTCTGCGATGGGTCTTTGTTATCAGCTTCAGCTGTGAATGTCAAGTGGTGCCAATATAGCACCTCTTGCATATGGATTCAGTGGGCTGTTCTGTACTGACCAGGGCATTTGTCATTATGTATGGGGATAGTCTTGCAGAGCTGTATGTAAAAAATGTATTTCACTATATTGGGTACATGTGATAATAAAGAAACCTTTGAACCATTGCCTTTCTCTCTGCCATGTTTCTGTTATGTCCAGTCCCCTGAGTCAATTCCTTAGTGTAGGTTAAAGGTAAAAAGTATCGGTGGAGAGTTGATTGTCATGTGGGAGAGAGAAGGTTGAAAGAATATAGTACAGGAAAATAAAAGAAAGGGCAATGGAGCTGATGGAACGCTCACCTGGGAGACAGTGTGGATCCAACATGGCGAATTACCTCTCTTTATTTCATTAAGTATAAAATAAATGCCATGGATTGATTTCCATTTGAAATTAACAGAATAATTATCCATTCCATTCTAAAGCCCCTTTTAAACCCTGTGTTTTCATTACAGATAACTACGCGGTGACAGACCATGGCTCCTGTGTTCGAGCCTGCAGCCCTGGAACATATGAGGTGGATGAGGACAAAATCAGAAAGTGTAAAAGATGTGAAGGACCTTGTCCGAAAGGTAAATATTTCTGAGTCACTGTAAATAACTCAATTGTAATCATGTATTGTCTTTCTGCTGACTGGTTAGCACGCAACAAAAGCTTTTCACTGTACATGACAATAAACTAAACTGAAAACTGATTTCATACATTCCTGTTATAGATACCTGTTGAATTGTTCAGGCTATAGGTGTCACTGCCTAAAGTGCATTGGCTCTCCATAATTGTCCTTGAGATAGTGGTGGTGTACTTTCTTTTTCTTATACCATTGCGGTTCTTCTGGTATGTCATGTCGGGTTGGAATTTTAAGGATATAAACCCAATGGTGATGAAGGACTGATGATAAATCTCTAAGTCAGGTGTTGTGTGAAGTGGACGGGACCAAGCAGGCACTCACTGCCCTTCTCTTTATTGGTGGTGGAAGTCATGGGTTTGGCAGGTGCTGCAGAGTAGTTTAGGTAAATAAATGCTGTGTATTTTGCACCACTGTACGCTAGCTTTGGTGGGAATGAATGTATAGGGTAATGACAGATACATCTTTGTACAAAATGGCACAGTTGTTAGAATTGCACTCATCCAATAAGTGGCCATTATTTCACCATACTCCAGACATGCTCTCTGCTTTGTGAAAGGACTTTGTGTTTTCGGGAGATTGGTCACATGTTGCACCGTTCCCAGCCTCCGGCTTACTCTTGTAGACTCTTGTAGACAGAGTATTCACTTTGAAGGTAGACACAAAATGCTGGAGTAACTCAGCGGGACAGGCAGCATCTCTGGAGAGAAGGAATGAGCGACTTTTCGGGTAAAGACCCTTCTTCAGACTTACGTTGTTCAGGATTTACATTGTTGGTTCAGTTCAGTTTCCAGTCAAAAATGAGCCACTCTCGTTCTTCAACCCTCGGTGATGAAAATGCTACTGAAAGTCAAAAGTAGGTGTTCAGACTCTGACTTGTTGAAGTCTCATTATTTTTTTTGTACAAAATGTTGCTCACCACTCATCATCCTATGTCAAAAGATATGTACAGTGATGTTGTAATATTAAATGCGTAAACAGAGGAGATGAAACATGCAGTATCTCCATGTACTCTTTGTACCTCATGGTACCATAGTTGGCAATAACATTTGACTGATGAACGTGTTTCTGTCACATTGTAGTTAATAAAATATGGTTTATAAGCTATCCTGTCTATAAAATGTTGATTTTGTTTGTACATTTGGTCAACATTTGCTACTATAAATTCCACGTCCATGGAATTTGCGACAAGGTGAGCTTCCCAGTACACAGTATTGTTGTGATCAGACTATGCACATGCATAGTTCAATATGCCAGCAACTTTCTACTCCTCTATAACGTGTACTGTTGAAATTTCATGTGGTGTAAACAGCCGAATTAGTTAAACTGATGAGAACATTGATGAGAGCTGTTTGTAAACAGAGACCTCATCAGTTCTTCCAGGACTTGAGATCCCCACAATACTATTTCAGAGCAAAGCAGACATTCTGTCCTGTCACTGATCTGTATATAACTTGCAATCATTGTGATGAATCATTGCAGTTGTACAGAGCCCTAGTGAGACCACACCTGGAGTATTGTGTGCAGTTTTCCTCCCCTAATTTGAGGAAGGACATTTTTGTTATTGAGGGAGTGCAGCGTAGGTTTACAAGGTTAATTCCCGGGATGGCAGGACTGTCATATGCTGAGAGAATGGAGCAGCTGGGCTTGTACACTCTGGAGTTTAGAAGGATGAGAGGGAATCTCATTGAAACATATAAGATTGTTAAGGGTTTGGACACGCTAGAGGCAGGAAACATGTTCCCGATGTTGGGGGAGACCAGAATCAGGGGCCACAGTATAAGAATAAGGAGTAAGCCATTTAGAACGGAGACGAGGAAACACTTTTTCTCACAGAGAGTGGTGAGTCGGTGGAATTCTCTGTCTCAAAGGGCGGTGGAGGCGTGTTCTCTGGATGCTTTCAAGAGAGAGCTAGATAGGGCTCTTAAAAATAGTGGAGTCAGGGGATATGGGGAGAAGGCAGGAACGGGGTACTGATTGGGGATGATCAGCCATGATCACATTGAATGGCAGTGCTGGCTCGAAGGGCGAATGGCCTACTCCTGCACCTATTGTCCATTGAAAGTAGTTGTCATTGTTTCTTTGTTGGTTTTGTGGCCTTCGTGTGCACAGCCATGCATAAAGTGCTGCAATAGCTGCAATATTATTTTGAGAATAATAAGCCTGTGAATGGCACCATATTAATGGAGGTGTATGTTTATCAATAAATGTCACATTCTAACCAATTGTTAATTTATGATATTCTCTTTTCTCAGATTGCAGTGGACTTGGAGTCCCACCGTTGAAGGATGTTATGTCAATCAATTCTACAAATATTGACTCATTTAAAAATTGCACCAAAATTAATGGCAATGTGGTCATTTTGGAAGTGACTTTCAATGGGTAAACCATCACTAATCTTTTCAAGGATAATGATAAGAAAAATAATCAAGCATTCCAAACTAAATTGAGGAGAAACCATTACATCTAGTATAGGTTTTGAGATCATGAATACAATATAAATTGTGTTAAATTATTCTCCAAGAAACTAGATCCAGGATGAATTAATTTTAGATTCCTTTATGCTTCTGGTGATTTACTGATTTTCCTTTCCATGTTTTCTCATTTTTAAGAACTTAATAATTCAAATGTTTTCTTGTCACCAGTGACTCTATTATTACAGACCTACATACATGAAAATGAAACATAAGTTGGGTATTGAGGCTAGATCTGCTTCACTCTTGCCAAATTATATCATATGTTTCAGAATTGTTCTTTTAAGACTGAGATATGATAATAGGCTGTATTTTAGGCTCTTCAACTAAGAATTGTGATCTATGACTTTTTCCCTCAAAATGAAGTAGTAAACACCCAACTGTAGACCATAATCACAGCCATAGGACTAAGGAAAACCTGCTTAGATTTTAACCTCCCCCCCAAAATAAATTTAATTTGAAAGAAGAAAAGAATCAGGAAACATTTTTTAAGCATTCAGATTAGGGTCATCTTAGATTATTGATTAGTGAACTGATTGATGGTTAATGAAGTTTCATGCAGAAAAGTGTGACGTGTTGTATTTTAGGAAATCAAACCAAGGCAGGTCCTTCACAGTGAATGGCAGGACCCTAAGCAGAGGGATCCAGCAGTGCAGATACATACTGTAGATCCCTGAGAGTGGTGTCGCAGGTAGATAGGGTGGTCAAGAAATCTTTTGGTTCATTGGGCCTTCATCAATCAAGGCACGGAAGATAGAAGTTGGGATGTTATGTTACAGTTGGCGAGGCTGCATTTGGACTATTGTGTTCAGTGTTAGTCAACTTGCTATAGCAAGAATGCCGTTAAGCTGGAAAGGGTGCAGAGAAGATTTACCAAGATATATTGCCAAGACTTGAGGGCCTGAGCTATAGCGAGAGGTTGGGCAAATTAGGAGCGCAGGTAGCTGAGAGATGATCTCGTGGAAGTGTATAAAATCATGAAGGGAATATATAGGGTGAATGCACCATCTTTTACCCAGAGTAAGGGAATCAAGAACCAAAGGACATAGGTTTAAGGTGAGATGGGAAAGATTCAATAGAAAGCTAAGATGGCGGGATCTTTTTCATATAATGGTAGTAGACGTATAGAAGGGGCTGCCAGAGGAGGTTTGGACAGGTACATGGATAGGAAAGATTTAGAGAATTATATGGGTCAAACATGGGCTGATGGGACTAGCGTAGATGGTGCCTCTTGGTCAACATAGATAATTTGGGCCAAAGGATTCCATGCTGTATGATTCTATGACTTATACCCACACATTTATAGGTTTTTGGATATGCTGTGCTCAGCTATGGAGAATGAATAAGTGAATAGATGGCCTGGACAGAAATTATTCCATTGGTTTGTTGTTATAAAAGAGAAACATAGAAACATAGAAACATAGAAATTAGGTGCAGGAGTAGGCCATTCGGCCCTTCGAGCCTGCACCGCCATTCAATATGATCATGGCTGATCATCCAACTCAGTATCCCGTACCTGCCTTCTCTCCATACCCTCTGATCCCCTTAGCCACAAGGGCCACATCTAACTCCCTCTTAAATATAGCCAATGAACTGGCCTCGACTACCCTCTGTGGCAGGGAGTTCGAGATTCACCACTCTCTGTGTGAAAAAAGTTCTTCTCATCTCGGTTTTAAAGGATTTCCCCCTTATCCTTAAGCTGTGACCCCTTGTCCTGGACTTCCCCAACATCGGGAGCAATCTTCCTGCATCTAGCCTGTCCAACCCCTTAAGAATTTTGTTAGTTTCTATAAGATCCCCTCTCAATCTCCTAAATTCTAGAGAGTATAAACCAAGTCTATCCAGTCTTTCTTCATAAGACGGTCCTGACATCCCAGGAATCAGTCTGGTGAACCTTCTCTGCACTCCCTCTATGGCAATAATGTCCTTCCTCAGATTTGGTCAGAAAGGAGGAATTAGCATATATGTAGTTCTTTGATCATCATCAAAGGCCTATTTTTATGGCTATATCTTTGTCATGTGTATTAGGAAATAAAAAGCTGATGAGGAAAAGTTATTCCTTCTCAGTAACATTAATGCTAAAGGGCGGAGTTTCTATAAGGGTTCAAGAAAACATTCCTAGAAAATACGGTGCTCAATACACCAAGTACTCTCTGGCCAAACTTGCTCCACTTGGTTTATTTGAGTAGAAAGCAATCTTCCATCACTTACACAAGTAATAGTTTACATTTCCCAGATTACATGTTAATGCTAAAATTCCTATCTTATCTATGAAGCGCAACTGAATTTTCCTGCCTTTTGAATCATTGGATACAATGTTACCAGCGTGATTAAAGTAGATTTTGAGCACTGTCATTAACCAAGGATAAATTATGCCCCAAATTGTCTCATTTTCGGTAGATTCTTTTTTTAAATTAAAATTTCCATAGAGTATTAGCAGTGTAAAATTTGTCAATAACCAGTCCAGCTAGGCAATGCTTTAGAGCACTGCATATTTTAGTCTCATTAATATGCCATAATATAATTGTGTGGTAATGCAGTTCTGTGCCTAGTTTGTTTTAGAAAAAGCTTCATTACAAAAATAAGTATTTTAATCAGTGCCCAGTCAAGCAACTAAGTGTAAATTGATATAAATAACTGCAAATTATTTTTTTCTTCTAAAAAACTATATATAACAATTTGCTAATTGTATTAGTACTTGCTTAATAGAGAAAATAATGTTAAGTTGTGCGATTATGCCAAATTTACAGCCAAATACTCTTTCTGTTCGGCAAAATGATTTGGAAACTCAATTGTTTCGGGGGAAAAAAGCGCAATCTTAAAGAAATTCCTGCCTAAATATGTACATCTTCCTCAAAGCCATGCTCTAAATTGTTTTGTTAATGGAATATATACTGTTAATTCATGTTTTTCTATTTTAGTGATAGCTACTCAAAAGCTGCTCCACTTCTCCTGGAGAAATTGGAAGTCTTCAGAACTGTCAGAGAAATAACAGGTTAGTTGATCAAAAACTACTTCAGGGTCTCATGTCTTTTAAAATAAAATCTAATCACTAGAAACAATTGGCCAATTGTGTTGTACAGCAACATCTTTGAGAGAGGTGCTGAGTGCGAAGCCATAATTTCTCATGACCTTCCTCAATAAATTAATGAATAATGCGTTTTTGATGCATCATTGTAGGTGATGTAACATATTGAGTTTTGTAATCTATTTGTTTGAATTAGAAGAAGATTTTAGATTGAACTTTGTTTTTATTTTTTTTAATCCATGAGAAAATAGTTTTAATGATTGTATGGGATTAGATAGAATGTACAGCACAGAAACAACCTATTTGGACTATTTAATCCATGTTAGCATTTATGTTACTCTTGCGTTTCCTCATCTAAATCTATACGGTTAACCTTCTCCTTCGTGCTTGTCCAAATTCCCCAAAAATGTATCTTGACCATTTCCCTTGATCACTGGTATAAGTTCCACATTGTCAAAACTCTTGGGAGAAAGAGTAAATCCCTTATTGGCCTACTTGTTGATTAATTTATAATATTAGCCTGTAGTTATGCTTTTCTCTAACGTTAAAGACATCTATTAAGTCAATATGTATACCTTCTCATTTCAGATAACATCCTTGTAAATTTTCAAACTTCACACAAACAGCACCCAGGTCTCTGAGCTGTGAAATGGCAGCTCTACCAGCCGTGCCACTATGTAACCTCGCCATATCACTATATCCTCGTAATATGGTGCCCAACCAGGGGTTTTGCACATTCTTTCTATAACCGCGTGGGTTTCCTCCAGGTGCTCCAGTTTCCTCCCACATCCCAAAAGAATGAACTGACCTCTATAAATTGCCCCTAATGTGTAGGGAGTGGATGAGAAAATGGGATAATGCAGAACTAGTGTGAATGGATGATGGATGGTCAGGGTAGACTCAGTGGGCTGAATTCCATGCTGTATCTCTCAACTAAACATTTTCTCATACTTGGCCACCACCAATGTTGGCATTTGCTCTTGTAATCAGTTTGTTTCCAATGTGTCAACCAATATTGAAGAATTTCACGTCTCCTTTATTAACATATCTTAAGGGCCTGTCCCACGAGCATGCGACTCCATGCGGTAAGCGCGACCTAACATGGTCGTTTGAGCCGTACGGCCTCGCGGGGCCGGTCCCACTTCGATCGCCGGAGCCGTATGGAGTTGTGCGGAGCTGGTCCCGACATCGCGCGGGGCTCCGAAAAACTGACCGTTCAAAAATTCCGCGCGGCAACGGCCTGCCGGCCGCATCTGCCTCGACGGGCATATGCAGCGTCTCGACGCCGTACGCACGTCTTGACGCTGTACGTTATGCACGAACGTCCCGCGGACTTCGCTCGAACTTCACGTCACTCACTCGACCTCCGCGCGGCCCCCACTTCCAGTTTGGTCGCGCTCACCACATGCAGGCGCATGCTGGTGGGACCGACCCTGTACGGGGATCACTCGACCTCCGCCGCGGCCCCCGCTTCCGGTTTGGTTGCGCTTGCCGCATGCAGGTCGCATGCTCATGGGACAGGCCCTTTAAGATCAAACTTTGGGTGCCCGACCAGTCTCTTGGCTTGGCTTGGACTACCTGCCTACTGTACACGTTTGCACATGCAACCATCTCTCATTCTGCATATACGACCAAGCCAGCAAAATCTGCGTATTCAGTCCAAAAAGTTGCTGGTTTTGACACTTTATACAACTCCTCAAAATAATTGTCTCTTTATGATCCCTTCCCAACTATGCCTTTATCAGCATAAACATCCATATTATTTTCAATTGGACGTGATTTGTATTATACCAAATACTATAGGTGAAGAGAGGATATTCACGTCCTACACTTTCATTTATGGAATAATATTTACTGAATTTCTGCAATATGTACAATTGATGGAAAGTTTCACAAGTATCATGCATTGTTTTAATATACTTGTGTTTCTTGAAGGATACTTTTTAATTCAAAGTTGGCCAGCCAATTACACAGATCTTCAAGTGTTTGAAAATCTTGAAATTATACGTGGCCGGACTCTGCATCAGTAAGTAGTTGATGTGGTTGTTTGATACAAATGCTTTATTAATGGCAAGCTATCATTTTTGAATTAATTGTGCAATTTCAAATTAAATAGTCAACATTGTCATATGTCCCACACCTGGAAAGTAAGCTGTATCCATTATACCTTATATTATTACCATGATATCACAGTTTGGAGTAGCGTGATGTTGTGAGGTGTAGTCCCAGCCATATAAAGGGGCTGACCCACTGCGGCGACGTAATCCTCGAGTTAAGAAGAGTGTCTTCGACCTTCAAGCTCGAGGGCACTCGCCTGGAAAACCTCGGGCTGGATCGACCGTCAGCGTTGAACCCGCAAGCTGGATCGACCGACCGCGCGCACACACAAACACATCGCAAAGGCGGGGGCCAGGGAAAGCGGGGGAGCGCTATCTGAAATTCAGACCCGCGATGAAGAGGAAGGTAAAATACGGCTGGCACAGTGTACGGTAAGTCCTTTAGAGAGCGCAGAGAAGGGGGGGGGGGGAGAGAAGGAGAGAGAAGGGGGGAGAAGGAGTGGAGCCACTTTTAAGAAGTATAATAAAGTTTAGCGGGCATTTTACCTACAGGTCCTGAAAACTCCAATGAGCCAATCAAAATGCCCGATCAGCGAAGGAGATTGCCTACGGCTGCCCTCGATTGCCTGTAACTAAATAGCGACCCCACTCCACTGCACTTTGAGCTAAAAAGAACCATGCTGACCAAGTTTTACTCGCGGAAAAGTTTTCAACATGCTGAAAAGGTTTCCGCACCAAGCTGAGGCCGCGAGTATTCGGGAACTTCCCTCGAGCAAGAAGGAGAGTTCCAGTGAACTTATAGGACCTCCTAGGACCACTTGTCGACCGCAGATTAGGTCGCCGCAGTGGGACAGCCCCTTAAGAATTTATATATGAAGAGAACCTAATGTCTTTTTTATCAGATACTAGCTTCATTCATTTTGAATGTGAATTTACCTGGCTGAGCTACGTTGGCTTTATTTGAAATCACGTTGCTGTGGGCGTGGAGCTGGGTAACCTGATAATTTTATAGACACCGGATAGTGAATAATAAAACACATAATAAAATAATAAAAGATAGCGGATAATAAAGACCTCCAAAACCATAGGGTATTGGTTAAAAGTTAGGCATGACATCGAAGAGATCTGAGGTAAAATCTTTGTCACCCATCGTGACCAACCTGGTGAGAGAGGCAATACTCTCACAGTACTCTGACAGCATAAGCACTTCAATTGCCTATTGCTTGTAAATAAAATTACTGTAACTGGGTACTTTATAGATCGCTGTGGATAGGATGAATCAAAATGGTCATTTAATGCTATGTGACTCCATAAAAATAACTCATCATTAACCTTGGACACAATTCACAGTCTTATGGGGGTACTTTTCTTGACATAACCTCTTATCATTTCTCTATGCTCAGCAGCCATGTATCATTTGCTGTGGTCAACTTGGGCATAAGCTCCCTGGGACTGCGTTCCCTCAAGGAGATTAGTGATGGCTACGTACGAATCATCAACAACACAAAACTCTGCTATGTTCAGACCTTAAACTGGCTACAACTCTTCAAATCTACCAAACAATCACACTTTATAACGAAAAGTAAACCAGACACAGAATGCAGTAAGTACTTTATAACAGTCTCATCCATTTACATTTTATGTGGAATTATTTTTGAGGTTGTTCAGTTCTACTTGGGTAACTTAAAACCCAACGGTATGAATATTGAATATTCCAATTTTAGATAACTACACAACCCTCTCCCTTTATCCCCCATATACCCCCACCTCCCCTTTGCCCCATCTGGACTCACACTGATTTCTCACCTTGCCCTCTCCTTCCACTTACATTCCTTCTTGGGGGTTCAGTATTGATGTGGATAGAGAACTGGCTGGCAAACAGGAAGCAAAGAGTAGGAGTAAACGGGTCCTTTTCACAATGGCAGGCAGTGACTAGTGGGGTACCGCAAGGCTCAGTGCTGGGACCCCAGCTATTTACAATATATATTAATGATCTGGATGAGGGAATTGAAGGCAATATCTCCAAGTTTGCGGATGACACTAAGCTGGGGGGCAGTGTTAGCTGTGAGGAGGATGCTAGGAGACTGCAAGGTGACTTGGATAGGCTGGGTGAGTGGGCAAATGTTTGGCAGATGCAGTATAATGTGGATAAATGTGAGGTTATCCATTTTGGTGGCAAAAACAGGAAAGCAGACTATTATCTAAATCGTGGCCGACTAGGAAAAGGGGAGATGCAGCGAGACCTGGGTGTCATGGTACACCAGTCATTGAAAGTAGGCATGCAGGTGCAGCAGGCAGTGAAGAAAGCGAATGGTATGTTAGCTTTCATAGCAAAAGGATTTGCGTATAGGAGCAGGGAGGTTCTACTGCAGTTGTACAGGGTCTTGGTGAGACCACACCTGGAGTATTGCGTACAGTTTTGGTTTCCAAATCTGAGGAAGGACATTATTGCCATAGAGGGACTGCAGAGAAGGTTCACCAGACTGATTCCTGAGATGTCAGAACTGTCTTATGAAGAAAGACTGGATAGACTTGGTTTATACTCTCTAGAATTTAGGAGATTGAGAGGGGATCTTATAGAAACTTACAAAATTCTTAAGGGGTTGGACAGGCTAGATGCAGGAAGATTGCTCCCGATGTTGGGGAAGTCCAGGACAAGGGGTCACAGCTTAAGGATAAGGGGGAAATCCTTTAAAACCGAGATGAGAAGAACTTTTTTCACACAGAGAGTGGTGAATCTCTGGAACTCTCTGCCACAGAGGGTAGTCGAGGCCAGTTCATTGGCTATATTTAAGAGGGAGTTAGATGTGGCCCTTGTGGCTAAAGGGATCAGGGGGTATGGAGAGAAGGCAGGTACGGGATACTGAGTTGGATGATCAGCCATGATCATATTGAATGGCGGTGCAGGCTCGAAGGGCCAAATGGCCTACTCCTGCACCTAATTTCTATGTTTCTATGTTTCTTCTAGCTTCACAATTTGCAAACTCTTCAAATCTTTTTCTCACCTTTCTAGCCTTTGCCCAATCATCACCCTATCAAAAAACCCTCCACCTGTATCTACCTATGACCTGCCAGGCTTTGTCCTCCCCTACTCTCTTCCAACACTCTTCCTTCCACCCTTACAATCAGTCTGAAGAAGAGTCTCAACCCAAAACATCACTATCAATGTTCTCCAGAGATGCTGCCTGACCAGCTAAGTTATTTCAGCTCCTTGTCTCTTTTTGTAAACCAACATCTGCAGTTCTTTGTTTCTCAGCAACATGTTCTTCTTGGTAATTTCACTTCCACCCTTTGTTCTTCAGAGGAAGTGGTCAGTGATATAACAGTTCAAATTGTTCAGAGCAAAACAAATGTGGTTATGTGGTTATATGCAATCCTAATCAGGATTTATGATTCAATAAATTGTGTGTGTGAAATAAAAGGAGTCAATGAATGTACAGTTGGAATGTACTTCCTGAGTTTTCTACAAAGCTTTCTGCTGTTAGGAATGATTAACCTATTTGTTCCCCATGTTATGATGCTGTTTACGCCATTGCAACTGCGTATTCGCATCCTGTATCCTTGGCTTACTTTGATTTTTCATTCAAACGTTTAGTCAAGTTTCTATTGTACATTCACCTATCATCCTCAAGTCCTCCAGCTCCCTTTTAGCCCTCCATTTCCTCTGCCCTGCCCCTTTTCATTCATATCCTACCCTCCAGCTTTACATTTCACTCCTCCTCTTCTCTCTGTATCTGACACACTTTTGTCGTCTTTTCATCTCTAGCCTTTGTCACTTATTCCACCCATCTGTTAATAAACCCCCCCCCCCCCCCCCCCTCCCTCTCGTATCCGCCTATCATTTTCCAGGCTTTGTCCTGCCTCCACTTCTCTTTTCAAGCTTTTTTCCCCCCACACCCATCTGTCTGAAGAAGGAGCCTGAACCAAAACACAGTTTATCTGTTTCCCTCCACAGATGCTGCCTGGCCTGCTGAGTTCCCCCAACACTTTACCTTTTGCTCAAGAATCCAACATCTGCAGTTTTTTGTGTCTCCAATTTGTTCGTTATCAGTCATAATGTACATTTTTTTTAATCAATGTAAACATTTCTTACTTAATCCCTAATTGTTACAATCGTTGTCCCTCAAAATTATTTTTCATTTCTCTCATGCAGCTGCTCAAAGCAAGGTCTGCAGCCCCCTCTGTTCAGTCCATGGGTGTTGGGGCCCTGGTCCCCTGCAGTGCTTTTCTTGTCGTAATTACACTCGTGACAGAACGTGTGTTGAGAAGTGTGACGTGTTTGAAGGGTACGTATGGTGCAATGCTAGTGAAATGTTTAATGAGATCTTAGTATTTGAAAATAAGTTTTAGCTATTGGAAACCGGGCTGATTGCTTCCAGAAAAATCAAATGTAACCTGCCCCATTTGTGATCTGCAAAGTATTGACTGATCATGTGGTGGAGATAGGTTTAAGAATAATTTTTGAAATGGTTTGAGATATAATACTTAAAAGATCCCATAGCACCACTCTTTAAAGAAAATGTATAATTTTGACCGTTTTCATAACCAAGACGTCATTCCCTCATTCCTATCCTTCATTCTGACTGAGGTTAAATGACCTGACTCCTTGCTGGATATTCTATCCAAAGTTAGGAAATGTTAATTTCCTATTCTTTTTCAAATTCTCTTTTAAGCAGTTTTGAATTAGGAACCAATCATACTTGGCACATCATACATATACTTGGAGTTAAAACCACCAGTGGATGATGTTTTTCTTTTTATCGGTCAGTTTTTTAATATCGTAGTCCCTTCATGAGTCTGATATTCATCCAATTCAGGGATGTGCATGGCGATCTAAAACAAGTGACGCAGTGAAACCTTCTCCTGTAATATTTCAGCAATGGAAACAGTCTGTTTACATCGTAAGCAGACTATTTTTTTAGCAGTAAATATTTGATAAAGCGAAAAAAAACAAAACAAGAAATCCATGTAACTTAACGGATACTTTTCCATTTGCAGTCAGAGAAGATGCTTTGAAGAGAAAGTTACCTTAACCTTTGATTCCCAAAACTCTGATGATTAAACAAACTATTAGTGGAAAGAAAAAAATCTTAGATTAATATTGGGATAAGTAACCTACATTGAGAGTGTTTTGAATTTTCCTTTTCTACTTGCAAAAATATCAATATAAACCAATGATATTTTTCCACTTTGGGCTTGCAGCTAATTTGTTCCATTGGCATCCAACAGTCTGGGAATTTGGGTACTGGTTACCAAAATTTGATAATAAATTTACTTTTCCAAAGTCCATTATCATTAGTGTCCTAATAGAAAAAATTAAATTAGTTAAATAGGTTTGTCAGGTTTTCATTTCTATCATTGTTATTTTTTGAATCCTAATTTGGAACAGGTGGTAGGGCAGAACCAACACTGCAGATCCCAGAAAGAGTCATAGGCAGGTCCGTAATTAATTTTGTTGCCCCTCCTCCCAACAAATGATTAATATTGAATAGGTGAGCTATAAATTGGGCCTGGGGTTTTCTTTCCATCTGAGTTGTTCCAATATTTCTCAATATTATGCCTAGAGGAGGTGCATCAAACGTGTATCAAATCAAGAATCTACAAACTTCACTAATTAATGTAATATTCACTCGCGGGTTAAACTGTGAAAGTTGTCTCAAACCACAGAACAATGTTGCTCCCGAGAATCTTAACTATTCTATTAAATTGCCACCCATTAATGCTGGGAAGGGCAGAAAATGACTGAAATCAGTGGCGCAGCTCAGTAATGTCAGAAAATGTACTACTTGGATAAAAGCAGAGGGAAATGAACGGCGATAACAAACATTATTTTCGAGCTCTTCATTTCACCCAAAAGACATACAATGGTCCAAAGTGGTTAAACGTTTTATTGCAGTGACATATTTTGTTGTCAAAACCTTTGATTCAAGGCTTCATAATTTTAGTGTGATGGGGTTAATCATAAGTTATAAGAGCAGAATTAAGCCATTCAGCCCATCAAGTCTACATCAATCCTATGTTGCCATTCGATCATGTCTGATCATTCTTTCCCCCTCAACCCAATTCTCCTGCCTTCTCCCCTTAACTCCTGACACCCATACTAATCAAGAATCTGCCCGTCTCTGCCCTAAAAATATCCATAGACTTGGCCTCCACGGCCTTCTGTGGCAATTAATTCCAAAGATTCACCACCCTCTGATTAAAGAAATTCCTCCTCATCTCCTTTCTAAAGGTACGTCCTTTTATTCTGAGGCTATGGCCTCTGTCCCCTAGACTCCCCCACTAATGAAAACATCCTCTCCACATCCATTCCATCCAAGCCTTTCACTATTCGGTAAGTTTCAATGAGGTCCCCCCTCAGTCTTCTAAACTCCAGCGAGTACAGTCCTAGTGCTGTCAAACATATATCATATGTTATCATCATTGCCTTCCCTTCCTTTTTATCCTGGTAGTTAGCTTTCTTAGATAAAATCTTAGTGTGCAGTGATACAGGGAACTATTTTACCGGGATAAATTGCATCACATACATTGTCTGTTCAGTTTTATCCCCAGCCAAAGTGAGTGACAATTTGTGTTGCTTTGCGTTTGAGTGATGCTTAATTTACTACTTGTTCACAATATAAAGCACAAGTTTAAGCACAAATGCAGCCATCTTAATTAAATTTTAACATTTCTTCAAATTTTTAGTTTTCAGTTTGTTCACAAAACATTTTCTTTATATTTTGTACAGGAAGGTGAGGGAGTATGTGGAAGGATCCCGATGTTTTCAATGTGATGCACAATGTAAACCACAGAATGGATCAAAAACCTGCAGTGACTCCGTAAGTCAGGGTTAGATAGCAGAACGTACATATGTACATGGGAACAGTAATTTATATTATTAAAGGTTAAAATGGTGAACATTGTAGCAACAAAAAAATCACTGGAAAAATTGTGCTGTTATATCAAGACAAAATAATGAAGGTCCAAATGGGCACAAAGATTATAAGGAAAAAGAGGTTAGCATCATAAAGCAGAGTGTGAAAGTTTGTAAAGACTTTTAACGTGTATTAGTTGTGGAGTAGCAAGCCAGCACCCTGTAATGAAGTACCAGCCTGCAATATTGTGGAAACAAATTTGCTTTCTACTGCATTACTTATGGCTCTGGAGGAGGTTGGAGAATTTATATTGTTGTTAAATCAGTGGATTTGAGTAGCTTCAGTGGAAACCTGGGAGCAGTGTGGCTGCACTGATTGATTAATGTAATGTGATTGGTTGTAAACCAGCATCTGCACTGCCTTGTGTCTATGTCTTGATTAATGAGGTTGGTGAATATCCCCATGAGATATGCGAGATAATACGAGGAATTTTGCTTCAAAAAAGGCTAGCGGAATCCATTTTTCCCACCTGTTTGTTTTACAAATTCTTCAGCCCTCTGTTCCAATAGCATGGTTTTCCAGTTGATTCCACAACTACAACAGTTTCTGTCAACCCAATTCTTTCTAACTTTAAGCACTTTTATATTATCCTGTAATAGACATTGCCTTGTTAAGAAAAAAATAATCCTTTTTCTTGTATATTGTCATATAAATATTGTCTCCATTTCAGGCAACATCAAATTGAATTAACAGTCTATCTTGGTTAGGACCCAATATAATTACACTAGTAAGCCCACAATTCAATCCTGAATTTGCTTATTATCTTTGGTTTCAATGTTGTATTCCACATTGAGTTGAGTTTAGTTTATTGTATATCCTTAAATGAAGGATTAATTATATTATGTTTTGATCAAATTTAAGATGTCTACATAAAAACATAGAAAATAGGTGCAGGAGGAGGCCATTCGGCCCTTCGAGCCAGCACCACCATTCATTGTGATCATGGCTGATCGTCCCCTATCAATAACCCGTGCCTGCCTTCTCCCCATATCCTTCACTCCACTAGCCCCTAGAGCTCTATCTAACTCTCTCTTAAATCCATCCAGTGACTTGGCCTCCAATGCCCTCTGTGGCAGGGAATTCCATAAATTCACAACTCTCTGGGTGAAAAAGTTTTTTCTCACCTCAGTCGTAAATGACCTCCCCTTTATTCTAAGGCTGTGGCCCCTGGTTCTGGACTCGCCCAACATTGGGAACATTTTTCCTGCATCTAGCTTATATGTTTCTATAAGATCCCCCTCATCCTTCTAAACTCCAGTGAATTTGTCTTTTCAATCTTTCCTCATATGACAGTCCCGCCATCCCAGGTATCAATCTTGTCTACTTTAATACTCTTTGAATCTGCATTCCAAATCTCTCTACCCTGGCATACCAATGAGACTTTTCCTTTCAAAGTAGAATTATTGATTTTTAAAAATTAAATCTAAGTTATATCACCCAAATTCTGCAGCCACCAATGAGCCATCAATGCTAACTGATAACACATAGAAATCATGCCTACAGTCTTCTGGCAATATAAAAACCTTTCCAAGATTTCTTTGGTGTTGTTTATAAGTTTGGGACATCACGGGTACGAGTTAGCGTGATTTCCTAAAATACAATAATTTAATGGTGTAATCAATCACATTGAAGATTGCTCACAACAAACTTAGCAGTAAAAAGGATAAACTTTAACATTTAAGTTCGGATTGTACACATTACATAAACACAGAACATATTTTATGAGAAATTGTTTTTTTTTAATTTTAAACAGTTTTCAATCTGAGGCAATGAGCACAAATTTAAACTTTTTTTTAGGATCAGAGTATTCATTATGTGAGAATGAATGCATTGTAACCCGTTAAAATCTTGTTTGTATTTGCGCTGCATGTCATACTATTTGCAGGGATTCTATCAGCATTAGCTGACATTGTGGGCATTTATTTCTGCTAAACATATTTCTGCTGCTTACAGCATTGGATACTGGAAAGGGCACAACCATGTGGGGGAGCAGGGAACAGCAAGCTCGCATTTTCTACCTTTAACAGCTTATTCCAAAAACTCCCACCAATTTCGCCCCATTATAACAGTACATGCTGATAGTATCATTATTATTCCCAGCACATACCAACCCATTGGCCATCACTAACTCACATTGTACACCACACCACCTTTGACCCATTTTCCCATCACATCACGGGTCTTAAAAAAAGGTCAGATTTTCTATTGACTTTGAGATACCTGTGCCTACCATTGGCTTGTCTTTTTTATAAAGCTTCTTAAACTCTCTTTAGCCAAATTTCCATTCTGTTATAATCCCATAAATACAAAGACAATAGACAATAGGTGCAGGAGTAGGCCATTCGGCCCTTCGAGCTAGCACCACCATTCAATGTGATCCTGGCTGATCATCCCCAATCAGTACCCATTCCTGCCTTCTCCCCATAACCTGACCCACCTATCTTTAAGAGCCCTATCTAGCTCTCTCTTGAAAGTATCCAGAGAACCGGCCTGAACTGCCCTCTGAGGCAGAGAATTCCACAGACTCACAACTCTCTGTGTGAAAAAGTGTTTCCTTATCTCCGTTCTAAATGGTTTACCCCTTATTCTTAAACTGTGGCCCCTGGTTCTGGACTCCCCCAACATTGGGAACACGTTTCCTGTCTCTAGCGTGTCCAAACCCTTAATAATCTTATATGTTTCAATAAGCATTGTTAAATTGCCTTTGAATCTGCTTCTGTGAAGCATCTTGATGTTTTACTATTTTAAATGGAATAGATAGGATCAATACACAAAGTATTTTACCCAGAGTAGGGGAATCAAGAACCAGACAACAGAAGTTCAAGGTGAGAACAGACAAATTTAATAGGAACCAGAAGGGTAACTTCTTCAGACAGAGCATGATGGGTATATGGTTCAAAGGTTCAAAGGTTATTTATTGGTCACATACACCATAGGTGTAGCCTCAGGAGGTAGACACGAAATGCTGGAGTAACCCAGCAGAACATGCAGCATCTCTGAATAGAAGGAATGGGTGATGTTTTGGGTTGAGACCCTTCTTCAGACTAAGAATCAGGGAAGAGGGAGACACAGAGATAAGGAAGTGTAAAGTGTGAGAACAAGACATCAAGGGGGGTGAAGTTCAAAGAAAATGTAGAATAGATCATTGTTAACAAGGAGAAGCTGACAACGAAGCATCCAGAGATAAAGTTTAATCTAGGGGACAGTCATACTGGTCAGAGACTAGGAAGGGGGAGGGATGAAGAGAGAGGTTGAGGCAGGTAATATAATAACATTTAAAAGACATTTGGAAGGTACATGGATAGCAACGGTACAGAGGGATATCGGCCAAATGCATGCAGGTGAGACGCATTTATGCAGAATCTTAATCGGCATGGGCAAATTGGGCCGAAGGGCCTATTTCCATGCTTTATGATTGACTGTCTCTATGAAAGGCATTTTAAGCATACATTGTCATTGTTCAACGAGACTAGATTGGCAACAAAAATGGAAAATCCTGTCCCTGGAAAGAATTACAGCGATGAGTTTCTAGTTTACAGTATTTGTGAACATTGTGAAACAAGATGCCTGTACTGGAGTTAAATTTATTGCAACTATAAATGATAGGAAATGAATGCATAGTTACTGGAGGATGGTTGCCTTATATAAGGGGCGTGTTAATTTCCCTCAGGAGAGAGGATTAGCTAAGGAAGGAGACCCAGAACTACTACGTAACGAATTCTATTTTCACGATGTGTCTCTCTGCTAGACTCGGTTCACTCGCAGCTGTGTTCAATCATGTTAGGAAACTAATTTCTGGAAAAAAATCAGGATGTGTTCTTTAATACCACAGCACAATTCAACAGCTTAATAACCAAAGTGATTTTCGCTGGGCTTTGGTAATAATGTTGAACACATTTAGTTTGTTGCCTTTTGTAACTCCTTATTGGAGGTTCCAAACATAATTTATTTTGGTATCGGGATTTGGGCCTTGTTTTAATGCTGTGCCACAGTCTGTTTTGTTCTCTCTGTCAAATGAGTGGCAGCAACAAACCAAAGGATGGGATGATTTAAAAAAATAAATAAATGTGTGCACAATGCAACAAACTGAAAATCAATTGAAGGTACACAAAAATGCTGGAGAAACTCAGCGGGTGCAGCAGCATCTATGGAGCAAAGGAGATAGGCAACGTTTCGGGCTGAAACCCATCTTCAGAATCAATTGAGGTGGGAATCCAGTCTGAGGTTTTAGTTCCTGGTATTGTACCTGGGCTGTGAGGAAGTAGAGATGGTTGAATAAGATTTAGCAAAATTATAACTGATCTCTATATTAAATATGTACGGGATAATTTTATGTTTCAGCTTCAGAGATTTAATGATACACCAGACAAAATTAGATCTTGATTTAAAATGAGAAAGATGGTGTTTGCTGCTCTATAGCTCACAGTTAATCTGCTAGATTTAGTTTAGTTTTAGTTTAGAGATACAGTGTGGAAACAGGCCCTTCGGACCACCGAGTCGACACCGACCAGCTATCCCCGTACATTAACACTACTCTATAGTACACACGGGACAATTTACATTTCTACCAAGCCAATTGACCTACAAACTTGTGTGTCTTTGGAGTGTGGGAGGAAACTGAAGATCTCGGAGAAAACCCATGCAGTCACGGGGAGAATGTACAAACTCCATTCAGCAGCCCCGTAGTCGGGAACGAACGCGGGTCTCCACCGCTGCAAGCGCTGTAAGGCAGCAACTCTACCATTGCACCACCGTCCAGATAGTTGTGTGTAGTTTATCTTTTATTGGTGATCTATGAATTACTTGGGCAATACACCCCTCCTGTATTTGAATTAATTTATTAATTTTATTACCCAGGGCAACAGAAACTGTACAGAATGTGCTAATTTTAAAGATGGCCTGCACTGTGTGAAAAGTTGTCCCTCTGGAATCTCCGGAGAAAATAATATCCTCATCTGGAAATACTCCGATGAGAATAAGCTCTGTCAGCCATGTCACCCAAACTGTACTCAGGGGTAAGTAATGATTAATCAGCTCTACATAATAGTGTAAATTGTTTTGTGTAAGTTCCATCATGTAGTGGTATGTGAAAGAAAATCTAGAGCTCTTGACTCAATAGTTCACTTCTCTGGATATCTCATCCTGATTGGAACATAGCCTGCAAATGGTCATGGGCCTCTGCATAGAACATCCAAGAGAGCTTACTCTATTCCCCAGCCAGGCAGATGAGTGACAGAACATAATTATGGTCCATCGTTGATTAGTTGGCAGAATATTCAAAAGCACTGTGCTTTTCATGTCTGAAAAGCACAGTTTGGTCTAAGCTATATGAAGTTGCTGTATTGTGAATTAATTCATGCCAGCTGTTATTTTTTCTAAAAAATACATAATGTGACAGGTTATTTTCTAACACTCAGAAATACTTTTAACATTTTATGTACATCACAAAGGTGTGTATTCCACATTAGGCTTTATGAATCAATTGCTTTTCCTCATTCTCAGGATCTTGTGCAGCCTTGTTGGAAAAATAATTGTGCTAGATGTTGATCTTACTCATCATACCAAAGACAAAAGAGAATTGAATGTTATAAATTGTAGTATTATGTGAGATATTTTCCATTAATTGGATCTTTTATTTCTATTGTATCCTAGATGTAAGGGACCAGAGCTTCAAGATTGTGAATATTATGTTGGGTAAAACAAATCTATTGTTTCATTTATATTATTTGAATTTCCTGATCATCCTTAATGATTTGCATTTTACGAATTTGCAATTAAAAAAATCTGACCTCCATTTAAATTTGCCACTTCTTTGTATTAACAGTTACAGTGCCCTCCATAACGTTTAGGACAAAGGCCCATCATTTATTTATTTGCCTCTGTACTCCACAATTTGAGATTTGTAATAGAAAAAAACCACACGTCGTTAGAGTGCACATTGTCAGATTTTATTAAAGGCCATTTTTAAACATTTTGGTTTCACCATGTAGAAATTACAGCTGTGAAAAAAAATCAAAATGCACTTTGAAATTGAACAATTGAAATAACATAAAAATGGACTGTACCAATAAAGTAAAAGTGTTTGTTGGATATGAAAATATTGCAGATGCTGGAGATCTGTAGTAATGGTTCATACAAAAGTTCTGCAAACTGTCTTCAGGAATTCAAAGTGAACTTTGGGTCTCTCAACCTTTTGCCTCAGGATGTGTTCCTGACATCTTAGTTTTCAGCTCCGGGTTCCAACTGAAACATAGAAACATAGAAAATAGGTGCAGGAGTAGGCAATTCGGCCCTTCGAGCCTGCACCGCCATTCAATATGATCATGGCTGTTCATCCAACTCAGTATTCTGTACCTGCCTTCTCTCCATACCCCCTGATCCCTTTAGCCACAAGGGTCACATCTAACTCCCTCTTAAATATAGCTAACGAAGCTGGGAGATGTTAAGAGAGGGAGGGTTTCCATGTGGCGTCACCTATGTTTGTGGATGAGCGTTGCAGCACCTGCACCAACATGTCTGGAATCCATTGTTTGAAAGATCCCATGGTTGGGTATGCCAGCACAATGGCCCACCGAGTAGAGAAGCCTACTCACAGTTCTAACGATCCAGGTTGATGCCTGAACTCTGCTATCCTCGTGGAGTATGCTCAATCTCCCTGTGACCATGTGAATTAACCCCAGATGTTCCAGTTTCCTCCTGCGTCCCAAAGATGTGCGGGCTGAGAGGTTAATTGGCCAGCATGAATTGCCGCTAGGGTAGCTAAGTGGTAGTGCAATCGTGGAAGTGGGGGCGGACCTACAGAGCCATACAGCACCACCACAGGCCCTTTGGCCAAACATATACATGCGGATCATCAAGACCCAGTTAGTTAAAAGGCACTGTTACAAGGGAACAGGTTCAAGGATCTGACTAGTACATCTGTTTAGTTACAAATCAGTTTTATTGGCAAGGGAGAACAAAAACAATATTGTTATGCTCGGGGTCCGTTTTACAGCAACACACGTCTCTCTCTCTCTCTCTCTGCCTCTGTCTGCGGCGCTGATCATGACTCAGCCTGTCGGTGAACCCCTCTCATACACAAACACATCAGATTTATTGGCAAGAGAGAGAACAAAAAGAAAACTTGTCTTAGTATGCATGGGGTCCGTTTTACAGCAGTACACCCCTCTTTCTCTCTGCCTCCGTCCGTGGTGCTGATCGCGACTCAGCCCGTCAGTGCACCACTTTCGTACATGAACAAACATGGCTTGCTGGCGGCTGTCTTTATACAGGTAAGAAATTAGCTGTTGAAATAACCGCCGGTAATTTCTGGCCAATAGCGCTGTTCCCAAATTCAAACCAGTGGTAGGGGACTGCCACAGAGCAAGCCCCCCCCCATTGGGAAAAAAGCGCTATCAGCCGCAGACTGGCGCGTAAAGCAATACACAGTGCAACAGACTTGCCGCGAAAATCAATACACACAGTGCTACAGACTTGGTGCATAAGGCAATACACACAGCGCTGCCGATTTAGCGTGACAAGGTTTAAACAGAGCACTGTCGGCTTAGCACGTGAGAGTTTAAAGAAAGAGCTGTCGGCTGCAGCGCTATGGCCACAGCACCATGGGTCACAGACTGTTCGGACAAAATTCTTGTATAACAGGCTCGTGAGAGAAAATGGGTTACAGAAACAATGATCGGGAGAATGGAATTGGGTGGGTTCCAAAATGTTTGCCTCATCCTTACTTGGTTTCACCAAATGTGAAGGATGCCACTTCATGAGCACAGTCCACATGGTACCTACCAGCCTCTAACCCACCCTCATACACACTGTTAAATAAGACAATTGTTCTTGATCACTCTGTGCCTGATAAAAGGTCTCAACTCGAAATGATAATTTGCATCTTTTGCCTCCATTGATGCTGCTTGACCCACTGAGTTCTTCCAGCGTTTTGCTCCAGTTTCCAACTTCAGCAGTCTCTTTAGTCTTCAAGAGAGAAAACCAGCTAATTTTAAGTGGATTCCAGTCTAATTATAATTGGCGGCAACGGGAGCCTCAGCGGTGGTGAGGCCTCGGTGGCAACTGGAGCCTCGGCGGCAGCGTGAGCCTCGGTTGCGGTGGGGTCTCACGATCATCCCGTGATCAGCGGTCGATGAGCATGAGGGGGGTGGGGGGGAAGGAGAAGACAATGGGGATCCGGCATGGTGGGACTGCCGTAAGGGACGATAGGAAAGCAAAGGGGGACCAGGTGTGGGGGAGAGTGGGGGGGGGGGGCATGTAGATCTCTACCCCAGGGGATAAGCCTGCATTTGTTTGTCGTTCGTTCGTCCTGGATAAGGCGCTGTGCACACTGCAACCAGCCAACAGACGCTTGTCATTTTCTTTCTGTTTTCACTTTTAATTTTATTTTAATTTCATGTTTTCGTGTACCTTGTGTGTTGTGACTGTTGGCAGACCAATTTCCCTCCGGGGATGAATAAAGTTCTATCATATCATATGATATATTGATCATTTGCTTTCTAACCAATTGATTCAACGATGATAACCGGACCGTCACTTCTGGAGACAAGACAATAGTAGTAGGCCCCCCTCGGTCATAACTGACCATGGGTGATGCATCCTAGTTTGCAGGTGATGTGTGGTTGGATGCAAGCCTGGGCGATGTCATATGGAGGACAGGCTGTTGCCCATGCAGCACGTCCCCCCTCTCCACGTTGCTGATCGATCCAAAGGAACAGCAGGGCCGTTACAGTTTTGCGCCGGCGCAGGAGCTGCCAGAGCGAGGTTGTAGACAACGACGAACTGCCCTTGGGGCTCTGACTTCGGATTTTTTTGAGGTTTACTCCAGGAGCCTTTTTCATGACTGGATATATCCACAAGGCAGTGGAGGTTTTAAATCCGAGTTTTCCCTCTCCTAGATGGACTGCCTTCTAAGGCTGATGAGCCCCATCTGCCCGAGACTCATGGGGGCGGGAGCGTCTACCTTCCCATGCAAGACAATATAACTTAAAAAATGAAGGTTTCTGTCTCTTCAGGGAATGTGTGTGGGCCAAGCCCTTGAAATGAAGGGTACTCCTCTCTCCCCTGTAGCAGGCAAAATTGATCCTTCTGTGGCTGATTTTTGTCAATTAATTTATTTTGTTGCACAGCAAGCACCTGCATATTAAATTGAGAAAGGAGTGACGTAAATAAATTCTTTGACTGGAGATGCATCAACTCCATGTGTCCATAATCTAGAGCAGATGCAGTTAGAAATTGGGTCTATCCAGAGTGAAATAAATCAGGACTATGGTGGTATAAATAAGTTGGCACAAGAACAAATAAAAGTTTATTTTGGAGATTATAATCCAGACGATGGGGGAAATACCTGGCAGCTCGTAATTGGGCAGGAAGGTAGGAGATCAGGGTTTGCTGAATTCAAACAGTAGGGTGCCAGATGATAATGGATGCGAACACACAACAAAGGCAAACAAAACAGCTGCCAGAGTAGTTTGACAGAATAAGAAATGCATGCTGCATTATCACTTCAATTACTGCCCAGCTGCCATTAAAAAAAACTTTGCCGTGAATCTTCCCTTGAAAATTATTGATTGTAAATTTGTCATGGGGGTGGAAGGGACCAACCACCTATTTATGAATATCTATTTATTTATCTATGTATTTATCAATGCTGTTTATTAATGAAAGGGTAGTCATTTAACTGGCTTGTAGATATTCAGTTGATAATTAATAAATTAATTTTGATTCCAGAAAGATTCAGAAATGTTACATGAATAAGACCATCACAAATTATGCCCGTGTCAAAGACTTGAAATGGAGGCACAAGAGGCTGCTGATGTTGGACTCTTGAGTAATAGACAAATTGTCAGAGGAACTCAGTGGGCCGGGCAGCATCTGTGGAGGGAAATGGATTGACAACATTTTGCATCGGGACCTGACATTTTGTCCATTTTCTTCCACAGATATTTGCCTGGCCCACTGAGTACCTCCTGAAGCTTGTTTTTTGCTCAAAGACTCACTTTAGTTAACTTTATTTAAAATTTAAAATGTAGTACCATGTATATAATGCAAACAAATGTGAAAGTTGAAACATACTATCATATAAACTGCAATAAATGCATATCCAGCTGCACAAACTGAGCCTCTTAAAAATAGGACTATTAAAATTTGTTGCAATATTTGCTCAATTAAATCATTTATGGTGAAGCAGGAACGCCTATTGATAGAGGATTCTGATACCAAATGTTTCTCATGCACGTTTTCCTCCTTCTCTAGTTCCAGCATTCCCTCCATTGCTGCAGGAGTGGTTGGGGGCCTGCTTGGTCTGGTCATGGTGGCTCTGTTGATTGGAGTGTGCCTGCGGAGAAGGCACGTCAGAAGGAAGCGGACTTTGCGACGTTTACTGCAGGAACGAGAGGTGACCAATGCAGGAGATTGTATTTTCACCCCCCCCCCACACACACACACACACACACACACACCAAAACAATAATTTCTCACCAATTTGAAAGTAAAAACGTGTTTAAAGTTTCATCAATCAGACAAATCTCGTATAAAATTGGAATAGTGTGAGCTCCCTTGGAGCTAACACTCCACGATTTTGATGAGAAAGATGTTCAATAGGGACAAGAACTGAAGGGAAATAAACACCTCTCTACATCCTAGGATCTTAATTTATGGTTCCATGGTTGGAAATATCTTTCATCACAAGATCAGCTTTCAGTCTTTGCAGGGTGCAGTGTTATCCAACTGGAGAGCAAACTCTACCTTGGCAAGCTGTGAAATTTTAATTTGCTTTTTAGAGATGTCAATCAGGCCCGGTAAAAATTGTTTATGTTTCTGCAGTAGTCCATTGCTGGATTTTGATTAAAAGAGAACTGCTTTTCTTGCTACTTGTGATCACCCTGAGAGATGAAAAAACACATGGCATGGTTTAGGGATACTCTGACTAAAATGTCACAGTGTGACTGTTACTTCATGGAATTGCAAGTCCCATTTCATAGGAACTTGAGGAAAAACACAGATACATTATCCACAAGCAAACCTGAGGGTGCTGTATGCTCTCTCACAAGCTAGATTGCAGATTTTCTATATTTAGCTGTCCTTGCCTTTATTTCCCCCACCGCCACCGTGGTTTGTAAAATAAATTTAATAGGTGACATTATGTTAAAAAAATATGTGGTTTTGTGCTTCTCACAGCTGGTTGAGCCTCTAACACCAAGTGGAGCTGCTCCAAATCAGGCCCATCTGAGGATCCTTAAAGAGACAGAATTCAAGAAAACTAAAGTGCTTGGCTCTGGAGCATTTGGCACAGTGTACGAGGTAAGCTGTCTTTAAGGCAAAGTACAACATTAGAAATAGTTGATGTTGGTAGATGGATTCAAACATTGTGTCTGCTGTGAAGCATTGTTAAATTTTATTGTGGGTTGGAGTAGCAGAGTAATTGAACATGTGTTATTAATCTTCATACTAGGCTCACGATTCCAGCATCTATAGTTCCTTGTGTCTCCAATGATTTATAATTGCTCTTTGGGAAAGCGGTTCTGGTTGGCATGGAAAGAGATGGCAGGATAGCAACCTAGCAGTAGAATTTTGGCACAAATTGCTGGAGTAATTCAGTAGGTCAGATAGTATCTCTGGAGAACATGGATAGGCAACTTATTGGATTAGGACCCTTTTTCGGACATAGATAAGCAACCCCAAATTTCTCTTATCCATGTTCTCCACGGATACTGTCTGACCCGCTGAACTTACTCTGGCACTTTGTGTCTTTTTTAGGAAACCAGCATCTGCAGTTACTCGCGTCAGCAGAATTTTCACTTGTTTGATAGTCTTTTTGTGCCCCATGTTTGATATCCAAGAACTTGAGTCTTGCAGGATAACATCAAAGACCTTTGACTAAGGCAATCCATTTTGTGGGTGGAAGGGAAACTGGATTTTAATTTAAACAGGAGAATTAGAGATGTTGCACACAGAGCAAGACAACAGAAATCAAAAGCAAAATACTTTGAGTATTGCAAACTGAAGTAAAAGAAGAGAATGCTGGAAATAGTCAATCAGTCAGACAGCATCACGGGGGGGACAGACCAGCTAGATCATGCCGAACACTAGTGTTCAGCTCCTTAAGTTGGTATGGCTGCCAGATTTTTATTCATAGGCAGTCAGACATTGAAGGTTAGGCCTCGGAGAGAATCGGATGGCCAATTCTATTTGCCTACAACATTACACAAGGGAATTGCACCCCCCCCCCTGGATCTTACGTGAGGTCTGATCTGATGCAAGATCTGGGACCCAGCTAATTTCAGTACGGTTCGGTTGTAAGCTAAAGATATATGGGACAAAAGAAGTAGTAGACTCATTCTTTTAAATACACTTCTTGTAGAGTCGTGGACAATAGCACAGAAACAAGCCCTTCAGTCAGTGAGTGCACGTGGACTATTTGCTTTGTTATTTATGTTTTAATGTTATTTTTGAGTAGTCTTTTATTTTCTTATTTTAACTAATTTTAATAGTTACTAGACAAAGTGGGACCCGTTGGGTCCCTGTCACATGGGAGGCGTGGTCTCCCAACGCAACCTGTAACCCAACGCAATATTCCACCACTCACCCATAACCCCCACGAGAGGCCTGGTCACCCAACGCAACCAGTTCCCCAACGCAATATTCCACCACTCACCCATAGCGGACAACTGCGCAGGGGCTGCTCATTTCGCCTTATGCACCCTTCTCATTTTTAAACTAAAAAAAAATGCATTTGCACTTGCTAACTAGTATAACGCAGTGTACTGTAACTTTAAATAAATGTATTTGCACTTGCTAGGGCGAGTTTACTTGGATAGCAAAAATGTTTGCTCTCCCCCCGCACACACGCTAACTACTGCCCTTGATATTATATTAATATTATTAATTTGCTCCTTTTACCCCATAACCGCCCTATCCACTGACGCATGGCCCCCAAATCGCAGGCGCGTCTAGAGGGGGGGGGGGGGGAGAGTGAGGGCAGAGAGAATGGGGAGAGACAGAGAGAAAGGGGCAGACAGAAGGGCAAGAGACAGAGGGAGAGGGGGAGAGAGGGGGGGGGGAGGGAGGGGGGGGAGGGGGAGAGGGGGGGGGGCAAGGGGGGAGAGGGGGCAAGGGGGGAGAGGGGGCAAGGGGGGAGAGGGGGGGGGGGGGGGAGAGAGAGAGAGTGTGAAATGCAACCGTGCGTCACGCTTTCAGAATGTTCTGGAAATGAAGCGTGTGCATCTCATGCACGAAAGCTGTCGCAGCTCTGGAATTCAGGAGAGCAGCCTGCCGCACCACCCCCCCTCCCCCCTCCCCTCCTCCCTTCCCTATCTCAGCCCCCTCTCTCCCTTTCTCTCCTCCCCTCTCTCTCTCCTCCCATTTCTCTCACCCCTCCTCCCCCACCCTCCCCCTCCTCCTCCCATCCACCCCCCCCTCTCCCTCTGTCTCACACACACACAGCGGGTCCGATCTAAGCTGTCAATGAAGACAGCAAATTTTTTTTTTTTAAACTGTCTGAAATTAAAAGTTAATGTTAAGAATTAGTGATGTTAAGTGACAACTAATGAAATTCATTTCAATGAAAAACAATGGAATCTACAACCTGGCAGGCTGGGGGGCAGGGTCGGGCGGGGCCAGCAGACAGTTGGGCCAGGTGCAAAGGCATTATTGTGAGGTCAGCAGGGCGGGTCCGGGTGGGGCCAGCAGCCAGGCGGGGGCTGGAGGCAGGTGGGTCAGGCGGGGGCTGGAGGCAGGTGGGCCAGGTGCAAAGGCATAGTGAGGTCAGCAGCTGGGCAACCTTAATTTTTTTTTTAAATGTCAGTTTGGTTATAGATTTTACTGAATATCTCGGGAAATAATTGAACAAATTCAAAGAGGATTGGATTTTTGAAATTATACGGGAAATTTCTACCAGAAGATGTAAAAATGTCACTGTTATTGTAACGTCAGCAGCTGGGCAGTGGTCAGATTTTAAAAAAGGTCAGATTGGTCAACAATTTTAATTAAAAAAGCCAGGAAAATAATGTACCACTGGTACAGAGGAGTGGATTTCTAAACTTGCAAAGAAAATCTCTACTGAAATATGTAAACATTTTCCCGTTTCGGCGTCTGGTTTTCGAGGAGATACGTTTCACATGCAATATGACACACACACACACAGTTTTAATAGATACTAGACCAAGCGCAGACTCGTTGGGTTTGTTCCCCCAACGTGTGGTTGCGGGGGAGGGGCTCGGGGGGGGCGGCATGCGGCGTCACACACATTAACTACCCCCCCGCACACACGCTAACTACCCCCCTTGGCGCGTCTAGAGAGGGAGGGGGGTGGAGAGTGAGGGCAGAGAGAGAAAGGGGCAGAGACAGAATGGCAAGAGACAGAGGGAGAGGGGGGTGGAGGGGAGGAGAGGGAGGGAGGGTGGGGGAGGAGCGGTGAGAGAGATGGGAGGAGAGAGGGGGAGAGAGAGGGAGAGAGGAGGCTGAGAGGGGGGGGAAGGGAAGGGGAGAGGGGGGGAAGGGAGGGGGAGAGGTGGGGATGAAGGGAGGGTGGAAGGAAGGGGGTAGGGGAGGGGTGGAGGGGAAAGGGGAAGAGGGTTTAGGGGAGGGAGGGTGGGGATGGCAGGGGGTTGGGGGAAAGGAAGAGGGGAGAGAGAGAGGGAGGGGGGAGTGAGTGGGGGGGGAGAGAGAGAGAGAGGGGAGAGAGAGAGAGAGAGAGAGAGAGAGAGAGAGGGGGGGGAGGGAGAGAGAGAGAGAGGGAGAGGGGAGAGAGAGAGATGACCTGGCAGGTTGGGGGCCGGGCCGGGCCGGATGGGGCCAGGAAGCAGGTGGGAGGGTGGGGTCGGGCTGGGCCAGAAGGCAGTTGGGCCAGGTGCAAAGGCATTGTGAGGTCTGAAGCTGGGCACACACACTAACCCCCCCACCACACACACACACACACACACACACACACACACACACACTGGGTCCGATCTAAGCTGTCAATGAAGACAGCAATTTTTTTTTTTTTAACTGTCTTTGAAATTATAAGTTAGATAAATAATTCAGTTCAATTCAATGAAAAACAATGGAATCAACAACCTGGCAGGCTGTGGGGTGGGGCGGGGCCAGGAGGCAGGTGGGGGGGGGGGGGGGGCAGGGCAGGGCCCGGCGGGGCCAGGAGGCAGTTGGGCCAGGTGCAAAGGCATTGTGAGGTCAGCAGATGGGCAACCTTAACATTTTTTTTAAATGTCAGTTTGGTTATAAATTTTAATAAATATCTCGGGAAATAATTGACCAAATCGATAGAGGATTGGATTTTTGAAATCATAAGGAAATTTTCTACCAGAAGATGTAAAAATTGCACTGTTATTGTAACATCAGCAGCTGGGCAGCGGTCAGATTTTTTTTTAAATGTCAGATTGGTCAACAATTTTAATTTAAAAAAGTCAGGAAAATAAAATACCAAACGTACAGAGGAGTGGATTTCTAAACTCGCATGGAAAATCTCTACTGAAATATGTAAAAAAATGTCCCCATTTCGGCATCTGGTTTTCGAGGAGATACGTTTCACATGCAAAATGACACACACGCACACACACACACACACACAGTTTTAATAGATATTAGACCAAGTGCAGACCCGTTGGGTCTGGACCCGAACGTGCATCAGATGCCGAGTACAAGGGGGGGGGGGGGGAGAGGGGGGGGGGGGGGTGTTGTTACCGTGCAGTCACCATTTGCAGTAAGTAGTGCCTTTTAACTTCAAGCCAAAGCACCCAAACAACCATTTGCAGGCAGTGCCTTTTTACTTTAAACAAACCATATTTTCATTTTCAAACCGCATTAAGGGGACTCACAGTTAAGTAGACATTTGTTCAGTGTTATTCAGAGCTCAGAGAGACGTGACCCTTTGGCTTCATCCATCTTGCAGAGACTGAGTGAGGCACACCACTTCCTGGTTTTATAGTCCCTCCCCCTCCCTCCAGCAGGGGCAGCAGAGAGAATGGTGAATTTTTTTAAAACATTAAAATATCTCTGATTTGTCATCGATGGGAAAAATCCTCCGGTCCCGGAAGGGGGGGCTCTGAGCGAGGTGGCCAGAAATGACGGCCGTGAATGGCGGCTTTCTCTCGGAAATCGCAGCACAGCGAGCCAAAAGCGGTCAAGATCAGACTTTTAGTAATATAGATAGATAGATAGATATGATATATGATAACATTGAATGTCTCTAAATATCAGAGAAGTTTCAAAAAATGCTGATATTTATTAGCAGACTTGAACAGCTAAGTCTCATGCCCAGAACAGACAAGAGACTGCAGAAAGTGGAATCTTGACCAAAATACAAAATTCTAGAAGAACAGGTCAGGCAGCATCTGTGGAGGGAATGGATAGATGATATTTGACAGCAGGCAAAGCTTGGTGTAAGATTTAAGCAAGACACAGAGTGCTGGAGCTACTGAACGGTTCAGACAGCAGCTGGGAAAGGAAATGGACAGGTGACATTTTGGGTTAGGGGCCTTTTTTAGTCTGAAAAAGGGTCCTGACCCAAAATGTCACCTACCATTTCCTTCCCCAGCTTCTGTCTGAGCCATTCAGTTCTTCCAGCACTGTGGTTTGCTTAAATCGTACACAAAGCTTTGCCTGCAGTCAACAAATGCTGGAGGAATCTTGGGGGCAGGTCCTCCTCACTGCACCCTCCTAAGTTTTGTTTACTTTATAATTGTCGCATGTACCAAGGAAATCTTCTTTGGTGCAGTCAGCAAAAAGACCACTCATGATTACGATCAAGCCAGGCACAGTGTACAAATAAAGGATAAAGGGAATAACGTTTAGTGCAAGATAATGTATAGTAAAGTCTGTGGGTCTCCAGTGAGATAGATGGTATGTCAGGACCACACTGGTTCATGATAGGATGGTTCAGATGGCTGATAACAGCTGGGAAGAAACTGTCCCTGAATCTGGAGGTATGCATTTTCACACTTCTGAACCTCTTGCCTGACAAGAGAAGGGAGATGACAGAGTGTCTGGGGTGAGACTTGTCCTTGATTATGCTGGCGGCCTTGCATAATTAAGGACAAGCTTGTGTAGATGGAGTCGATGGAAGGGTGGTTGGATTGTGTGATGGTCTGGGCTAGGTATATCCACAGCTCTCTGCAATATTTTGCAGTCTTGGATGGGGCTGTTACCAAACAAATGATGTAGGGAGCGATGGAACTCATTTTAATCTGGCACTCGTGAAGGACAAATGGAGTGAAAATAGCTGGATCAAGGGAGATCAAAGACCAGAATAAGAGAATCAGGAGGAGATGGTTATGACATTGAAAACTGATCCAGGATATTTAGTAATTTACCTGAATCAGGGCAAAGAAGCACTGATTCAAATAAATAATGAAAGAAAATATTAGGATTGATAGCAGGATGTTCTTTGCATTTTTGATGGAGTAGTGAGGCAAACTTTCTGAAATCACACTAACAACTCTTTGCCTGTTGTAGCAAGTTTGTGGGAAGGCCCTGAGCATGCATCACATTGGATAACGTGAAATTTAATTTGTTACAATTAAAGCTCTGCTTTACTATGATGTGACCAGATTTCCAATTTTTTTTTTCAAATCCCATTATTAGTTTGTAAAATGTAACCTCAAGGCTGTTAGATCTGATTTGATAATAATGTGGAAACTAGTGATACATTTACAGCGGCAATCTATCAGATTAACCTTGTTGCATGTATCATTTTCCATTGGAATGCACACAGAGTTCAGTAAGCCCTAACAAAATGTTTATTCCATTTAATCGTATTGTTAAAATATTCTTTGAGGCCTGCTTGCCTCTGTGCCAGAATTCCTGCTGGGTATTGTTGGTGAAGTTCCTTTGGATGTGTGACCATCATTGTTTGCATATTTTAGCAATACCAAATGACTTTTTTTTTGTCTACTTCATTTGTAATTTCGATAGAAGGAAATTGAACCTAAATGAACAGACATTTTATCGGTTGAAAGGCATGTTGATAAAGAGCATTTGGTACCTCAAACCAGCTGCACCTTTCAATAAACCCATGACTGATCAGATGACCAATTGTCATTTTTCTGGCCTGTCTACATATTTCTTGATTCCTTAAATTCACAGAAAGCAATCTACATCTATTTTAAATGAACTCGGCAACTAAGCCAATTTAGTCCTCTAGGAGAAAATGCCATGAGTTCACGGCCCTTTGGGCGAAGAAATGTCTCCTAATCTCATGTCAAAATGGCCTGACTCTTATTTTGAGACTGCAACGCTTGATTCTGCTCTCTTTAGCCAGAGGGAACATCCTCCTCATATTTCCCCTGCCAAACCCTCTTAAGAATTCTGTATGTTTCAAAGATCACCAAATTCCTTGGGAAAAGAGGACCTTGTCATTCAATCTATGATCTGTGATCCCCTCTGACTCCATAATCCCTGACTATTCAGCAAACCTGCCACCACTGGATCCAACATGATAAATTCTCATACAGTAAATATGTCTTTTTGGAGGGTGACTAAAATGTTAAACAATACTCCAGATTACAGTCTCACATGGCCCCATGTAATTGTATTTTTATTATGTTTACATGGGGCCAGGTGAGACTGTAATCTGGAGTATTGTTTATTGATGGCAGGTTTGCTGAATAATTGCTTGATTCAACCTCCGCCCTCTCATAATAATGACTGACGTACTATTTGCTGCTTTAAGTGCCTGTTGAACCTTCATGTTAGCTTTTGGTGACGTGTACATGGGCACCCTTGTTCCTTTGAATATCAGAATTTGGAAACCTCTCCCCGATTAAATAAATGAATTCTGCACCTCTGGTTTTTTTTTGTACATGTACGTATTTTTTTCACAAGGATGGCCTGTAAGGTTAGATCACATGGGATCCAAAGTGAGTTATCTTTTTGTATACAATGTTGGCTTGATGGAAGGAATCAGAGGGTGGTAGTAGAGGGTTGTTATTCAGATTGGAGGCTTACAACTATTGGTGTGCCACTGGATCAATGCTGTGTTCACTGTTGATTGTCACATTAATGATTTGGATGAAATTGTAGGTGGCGTGATTAGTACGTTTGTAAATTATACCAAATTTAGTGATATAGTAGATAGTGAAGGTGGTTCTGTAAGGTTCATAGCGGGTCAAGATCAACTGGGAATGTGGCCAAAGGAATGTCAGATAGAATTTAATTCATATTTCTTGTACCATCTGCTACCATCCTGACTTTCACACCTCCTCTTCTTTCCCTATCTTACACTCTTTTGTTTCTTTTTCACCTCCAGTCTTTGTCGCTAACGCCACATATTCGCCAATCACACCACCCCCTCACCCCCTTCCTCAGTAGCATTCACCTATCACTTGCCAAGGTTTTCCCACCACCAACCTCTCTGTTCCAACTCTCTTCCCTCTACTCCATCTGCCTGAAAAGGGACCCAACCCAAAACATCATCTATCCTTTTCCTCCACAGATGGTATCTGACCCGCTGAGTTCCTCTGGCAGTTTGTTTTTTGGTGAGACTTGAAGGATTGTATGCTTTTCTGGTCACCGTGCTATAGGAAGAATGTGATAAAACTAGAAAGGGTACAGAAAAGATTCACAACGATGTTGCCGGGATTGGATTTAATTACAAATGGGAGACTGGATGGACTGGTCTGTTTTCCCTGGAGTGATGGAGGCTGAAAGTTGACCTTATAGAGATTAATTAAGTCATGAGAGGCATAGATAGGATGGATGGTCATAGTCATTTTTCCATGGTGAGGCAATTTAAAATGAGAGGGCATAGGTTTAAGGTGAGAGAAGGATTTAACAGGGACCCAAGGTGCAAGTTTTCCACAATGGTGTTTCATTGGGGCAAACAGCCAGAGGAAGTGGTAGAAGCGGGTACAATTACAATATTTAAAATATATTTAGACATATACATGGATAGGAATGATTTATAGGGATATAGACCAAATGCAAGAAAATTGAATTAGCGTTAGTAGGGATTGTAGTGGCCAATTGGCTTTATTTTGTGTGTCATTAATTATGGCATTTGCCTTTAAATTTTAGTCTGCCCGTAATTATGTGGGTGGGATTTATTACGTAGTCGGTGGCGTGTTTGCTGCTGGGTTCGCTTGCGCAAAGGCTGTTAGGAGTTAGTTTAGTTTGAAGGATCATGGCTGAAGATATAACCTTTTGACCATGAAAGTTTTCTAACATTTCTAAATGATAAACTGAAGTTTGACAAAGTTTAAAATGTACGAGTAAAAGGTTGGATGAATATCTTACTGTTTTTCTTCAACAATAAAGAAACTATTAATCAAAGACTGTGTTATGAAGATTTATCTTTCGAGAAGCTTTGAACTGAAGGACGTGAGAACTTACATGCGTATAGAAACAACATACTCCTAATGCTATGCTTTCTCCAGAGTGGCTAGAGAGATAACAGTGATCTCTTGAACGATATAATAATCTGCCGCTACAGGGATCTTGATTGGCATGGACTAGTTGTGCCAATGGGCCTGTTTCCCTGCTATCTAACTCTGATTGACTGTCCATTTATATTCCAAATTTTTTATCAGCATGAACAAATGGAAGTGGTCAAAATCAAATCTGATTCAATCGCTGTTGGTGTGCATCCAATTCAATTGCTATATTTGTGGATAAGTTCAGTAGTGACATGCCACAAATTATTACTTTGTCTTCAAGCCAGAAATATTATGGCAACTTTCATTTAATATCACAGTACACTGTGGCGCTTGAGACTTTGACTAATTTACTATTATAGCATATATATCATTTTACCCGAGAGACAGTAAACTAAGAGTACAGAGCTGTATTTACAATGGGTAAAATACATCTTGGTCGTTATTCCTATGCTTGTTCTATGCAAATATTTTTTTCGGCCAAATCATTTGTACGAAATATGCATATTTATCCCCAGTGCTGTTTTGCAGTTTTATGAAGTATACTTGACTGATTTTCTTTGGTGACTATTTTACCTAAATCTATGTGACCAATAAAATAAGTAAACACATTTTAATTTTGTAATTTGACAATTTCAATAATAATGTCAGAATGAGTGAGATTTTCTTTTAATTTAAATGTCATTATCTCTACAGGGCTTATGGAATCCAGAGGGGGAAAATGTCAAAATCCCCATTGCTATCAAAGTGTTGAGAGAAGCAACCTCACCGAAGGCTAATAAAGAAATCCTTGACGTAAGCTACGATTGTGATTGTTTGTCTTAACACATGGGCCCTCTCTGTCCCTATCCATAAATATCTTAAAACTAATCGAACTGTGGTTACTGGTCGCAAAAGGCTCCTCAACAAACACTTCAGTCATTTGCCCTTCCCAATTTCCCAATACTAGATCCAGCATTGCCCTCTCACATGTGTGAGCCTCCACACACTACTTGAGAAAACTCTCCTGAACACTTTTGAGGAATTGCACCCCATTTAAACCCTTCACACTAAGATTTTTTCAAGTCAATATTGGAAAAGTTAAAATCCCCTGTTACAACAACCTTATTTGACCTGCAGCTGTCTGCAATCTCCTGGCATATTTGTTCTTCTAATTCCCATTGACTATTTGGGGGTCTGTAGTACACCCCCAACAAGGTGATCATTCCTTTCTTGTTCCTCGGCTCCACCCACATAGCCTCACGAGACAAACCGTTTGTAATGTCACCTCTGACCACTGCCGTGACATTCTCCTTAAACAACAATCCAACCCCCCCTCCTCTTCATCCCTCACCCCTGTCTCTCCTGAAGCTCCTGTAAGCTGCCAGTCCTGTCCCTTTTTTAACCAGGTTTCAGTAATGGCTACAATGTCCCAGTTGGTCGTACCTATCCATGCCCTAAGCTGATCCGCCTTACCAGTCAGGCCCCTTGCATTAAAATATGTGCAGTTTAAACCAATCCCCCTTCCTCACTCTCCACCTTTCACTTGCCTATTCTGTCCACTAATCTTTACCTCACCACCCTCCTTACCAACTTCTAACCTCTCATGTGCCTCTGTCCTGTATGAGAACCCATCCCCCTGCCAATCTCCCTGATTTCTCTAACTTCAAGTAACCCCTGCTTTCCCTCTCTCTCCACCCCTCTCCCTTCCCAGTTCTCCTACCTGTCTGACTGTCCCTGCTTACATTTTATCTCTGTTTGCTTGATGGTTACCTTCTCCTAGCTAACAATGATCTATTCTACATTTTCCTTGAACTCCACCCCCTTTGATGGCTCCTTCTCACACCTTACACTTCCTTATCTCTGTATCTCCCCCTCCCCCGATTCTCAGTCTAAAGAAGGGTCTCGACCCGAAGAGTCACCCATTCCATCTCTCAGAGATGCTGCCTGTCCCGCTGAGTTACTCCAGCATTTTGTGTCTATCTTCAGACATTCACTTTGTTTGCCCACCAGTAAAAGGGAGAGCAGCAGTTCAGCAAAAGAGGCGGAAAGACAGGGCTCCTTTTATATTTTGTTGTGGTGTAGTAATATTAATTATTTTAATGAACATGCCAAATAGTTATTTTTTACACAGCAGATTTAATTTACTTAATCTGATTTTTCAACTTTTGTTATGTTGTGCTATTGTGTTTTTTTTAATATTTGAAAATGCGTTACTAGGTTCTGAGTCAAATTTCCTAAAGTATGAAAAGCTCTTTTTTTTATAATAATGGCTACAAAAGATGTTGAGTTGCAGAGGGGGAATCATGTTCAGATGTTCTCATACAAGAAATTATAATTCTATTACTGCATGAGATCAATACTGACATTTTTAAAAGTACAAGGATTTCAGTTCTGCTTAAGGTAAATGTTGCAAGATCACTACCCAACAGAAGGAGCAATATATCTGAGATGACTAGTTCAAGGCTCCATGCAGTTATTAATATTAATTTCAATGTAGAGAAATAGATTACCATGAGACAGACCCATTCTAATAATCTTCATATTCCTGACAATGGCTTTTCCAAAAATTCATTACCAGAGAGCAAATCCCAAGAGAGCAACTGGGAATGCAAGACATAATTCAGCAAGGTCATTGTGCACTTGTGAGAGATTGCAGGATAAGCAAAAATGAACAAAGAATGATGGCCTGAAAGCAATGTTTCAGGAGGCTCTCAGAAAAATACACAAAAGATTAATTGAAGGTGGTAATTAGAGTTTAATGGCATATTAATCAAAGTTTATGCGCTTGAAATGCTTTAGAAAATCTATTGATTTAAAGAAAGCCTAAAGCATTTAACTTTTCCATGACATATTGTGGTAAAATGGAGCATTTGTTAGGAAAGAGTGTGAGTTAATATTTTAGTTCCTTGTCTAAATTTTTACAATGCATTTCGATGAATTTCATACATGTTTAAAATTTTAATTTTCTGGTGAGCAATCTTCCATGCAATTCCTAACTTTCATTCCTGAAAACAGTAGTCATTGCCTGCATTTCCTTACCGAATGGTATGTGTACCTTAACAGCACCTTAACAACCCTAAATCCTGCAATTATGGGTGTTGACCAGGAGCGTAAAACCCACCACCATACCGCTATGACTACCTGAAAAATGGCAATATCTCACGTTTGCATTTATTGCAATGCCTTTAATCTTGCATTGCATCCTAAGATGCTTTACGCCAATCTCATTTGATACCATGCTACAAATGCTAACTAGCTAATTGCAGTCATAAAAAGCTACGTTTTGAGGGGAGTTGTGAAAAAGATGGTGGTTGCGAACAGGGAACTGTAGGCGCCGAGGGAATGTTGTAGAATAGAGTGCCCTAAGAGTACAAGTACACTAAGGAAGACACAAACAATCTCCCAGATGTACTGGAGGACAGAGGATCTAAGGGCGTAGAGGAACTGAAATAAATTTTCATTAGGCGAGAAATAGTATCAGGTAGGTTAATGGGACTGAAGGATGATAAATACCCTGAGCCGGTTGGTCTGCATCCCAGGGTCTTCAGGGAGGTGGCTCAAGAAATGGTGGATGCATTGGTGATCATTTTCCAATGTTCAATAGATTCAGGATCAGATACTGTGGATTGGAGGATAGCTAATGTTATACCACTTTTCAAGAAAGGAGCGAGAGAGAAAACAGGGAATTACAGACCAGTTAACCTAACTTTGATGCTGGAGTCAATTATTAAAGAGGTAATAATGTGACATTTGGATAGCAGTAAAAGAATTCGTCCAAGTCAACATGGATTTATGAAAGGGAAATCATGCTTGACTAATCTTCTGGAATTTTTTGAGACAGGTAAAATGGATGAAGGGTAGCCAGTGGATGTAGTGTATCTAGACTTTCAGAAAGCCTTTGATAAGGTCCCGCATGGGAATCTGGTGACTAAAATTAGAGCACATGGTATTCGGGGTAGGGTGTTGACGTGGATAGAAAATTGGTTGGCAGACAGGAAGCAAAGAGTAGGAGTGAACGGGTCCTTTTCAGAATGGCAGGCAGTGGCGAGTGGAGTGCTGCAAGGCTCGGTGTTGGGGCCGCAACTGTTTACCATATATATTAATGATTTGGAAGAGGAAATTAGGAGCAACACTAGCAAGTTTGCGGATGACACAAAGCTGGGTGGCAGTGTGAACTGTGAAGAGGATGTTAGGAGGCTGCAGGGTGACCTGGACAGGTTGAGTGAGTGAGCAGATGCAGTATAATATAGATAAATGTGAGGTTAACCACTTTGGCGGCAAAAACAAGGGGGCAGATTATTATCTCAATGAGGTTAGGTTAGGTAAGGGGGAGGTACAGTGAGACCTGGGCGTCCTTGTACACCGGTCACTGAAAGTTGGCTTACAGGTACAGCAGGCAGTGAAGAAAGCTAATGGAATGTTGGCCTTCATAACAAGAGGATTTCAGTATAGGAGTAAAGAGGTTCTTCTGCAGTTGTGTAAGACCACATCTGGAGTATTGTGTACAGTTTTGGTCTCCTAATTTCAGGAAGGACATCCTTGCGATTGAGGCAGTGCAGCATAGGTTCATGAGATTGATCCCTGGGATGATGGAACTGTCATGTGAGGAAAGATTGAAAAGACTAGGCTTGTATTCACTGGAGTTTAGAAGGATGAGGGGGTTTCTTATAGAAACATATAAAATTATAAAAGGACTGGACAAGCTAGATGCAGGAAAAATGTTCCCAATGTTGGGTGAGTCCAGAACCAGGGGTTACAGTCTTAGAATAAAGGGGAGGCCATTTAAGACTGAGGTGAGAAAAACAATATTCACGTAGAGAGTTGTGAATTTGTGGAATTCCCTGCCACAGAGGGCAGTGGAAGCCAAATCACTGGATGTATTTAAGAGAGAGTTAGATAGAGCTCGAGGGGCTAGTGGTATCAAGGGATATGGGGAGAAGGCAGGCACGGGTTATTGATTGGGGACGATCGGCCATGATCACAATGAATTGCGGTGCTGGCTCAAAGGGCCGAATGCACCTATTTTCTATGTTTCTATGTTTCTAAAATGGTATCGTAAATAGACAGAGTATTGAAGAAGGCTTTAGCATACTGGTCTCATCATTAAGGGAATTGAGGACAGATGTTGACTCATTATGTTGCAAATGTCCAAGGTGAGACCACACTTGGAGTATTATGTTAAATTTTGGATGCCCAGCTATAGAAAGAATGCCATTCAATTGAAAAGAATGCAGAAAAGATTGATGAGGAAACTGCCAGGATGAAAGACTAAGCTACAGGGAGAGTCCAATAGAATAATGTCCTAGGACAGGCGAGGACTTTATTCCTTGTAGGACATTGAAGGATATATAGAGATGTATAAGAAGGCGATAAAAGGGTATAAAAACATGAAGGGCATAGATAGGGTGAAAGCACAGCATTTTCCCAGGATTGATGAGCCACATAGGTATGAGTACATAGGTTTAAGGCAAAAGAGAAAAGATTTAATAGGAACCTGAATTGGAAAGGATGATAGGGTGGATCAAAGTGCATAAAAACTGCCATTTCTTTTATTTATTTATTTATTTTTTATTAGAAGTACAGTAAATTACAAAAATACACATCACATATATCTTAATACATTTGTTGTACCACTGTTTTTCGAGCTTTAAAAAAGATAGAAATGAAAGAAGTAAGGAAAGTGAGCAAGAATCGTGAAGGTGCAGGAAAGTGTTGGGAAAAGAAAGCCCCTTAGGGAAGAAGTTAGAGAAGGAAGTAAAGAAAGGAAATTAGACCCTAGAAAGAAAATTTAAAAAAGGAAAAACAATCGCTCTATTGTAACGCAAAACTCCGCAAACAAGGATATACCAACCGTATTTTTTTTAAAAACTTTATTTTATACCCCCCGTTACCAGATCCTGGTACCATTTATATTTTAAATTACTATTGCACCTTATACTTGTGGTCTGCTAGTTCCATAAATGCAGGCCACGTCTTTTGGAAGTGGTCTGCTTTGCCTGCTAGGAGGAGTCTCATCTCTTCCAAGTGTAGTGTTTCGAACATGTTTGAAATCCACATTTTTATTGTTGGTATTGGAGCATTTTTCCAAAATTTGAGTATAAGCTTTTTTCCCCATTATTAGCCCGTAATTAAGTAAGTTCTTTTGAAACACATTTAATTCGGGGTTACCTTCCGATATTCCAAAAATGATCCATTCTGCTTTTGGTACAAGTTTTATTTTAAATAATTTCGTGAAGATTTCAAATATTTGTTCCAGAATTTTTGGATTTTTATACAAAAAAACAAAAGAGTGCGCTATGGTAGCTTCTTGTGACTGACATTTATCACAAATGGGTGAGACATTGGGGAAAAGTTTAAAATTATCTAAAATTAAGAAATCTATCTCTTTTAATGCCAATAGTTAATAACCCGTCGTTTAAACCTTCAATTATAGATAAATCATTTACACAATGGGAAAGAATGAGAATCAAAACGCTCGGAGGCTTGTATGAATTAGGAAAATTATTATCATTTCAACAATTACAACTGAAATATAATTTGAAAAATAATCAATATTTTAAATATCTTCAAATCCGTGACTATCTGAAAAAATACACAAAAGACTATCATAACATGTCCCCAGACTTATTGGATGAAGCCATGAAGACAAAGGCTGAACCAGCAAATCTAATATCATACTTATACAACATTATTTTAAATATAGAAATACCTACAACCGATGGTATTAGAAGAGACTGGGAACAAGAACTAGCTATAAAAATTTCAAAAGAGAGCTGGGATAAACACTTACTATATGTGCATAAATGCTCGATCAACGTACGACATACTCTAATTCAATACAAAACATTACATAGACTATATTATTCAAAAACTAAAACTGCCATTTTATGAGGATTTCTGGAGCAGATGTGCAGTGGAATGAGATGAGTCAAAGGGTGGTATGTGGAACGAGCTATCAGAAGAAGTGTTTAAAGGGAGATGTAAGAACATTTCAGACTTTTGGACATATACATAGATAAGAAATATTTATGAGGACATGGGTCAAACAGTGGCAAATCGGATGAGATTAGATGGGCATTGTGATATTGTTGGATGCATTGTCCCGAAATGCCTGTTTCCAGCTTACATGACTTTGACAGTGAGGTTTGGATGGAAACTCCACAGCTTTAATTGAACTCTAAAAGCTGAAAACATTGCATGAATAATTATAATTAGGATCGCAAAAGAAGGCAGAATTGGTGAAGCACAGCTTTGTATCAGAGAATGGTGTTGGCAAAGATTGCAGAGAGGAAAATGGGACGCTATGACAGGTTTTCAAAACCAGGATGTCAATTTTAGCAATGAGATATTGCTGAACTGGGAGCCAACACATTGAGGTAGTGGGTGAGCAGGACTTGATTCACATGGGAGGGCTGGTCCCCCAATGCAATATTCCACCTTTCCACCAATTGCAATATTGGTGGCCAGTGGGGGAGGAGGAGGGGGGGGCTTTCTGGAGCGCTAGTGTGGGTGTTGTAGGCCAAAGGGATTGGTTTCCAGAGGGCTAGTATGGACATTGTGGGCCGAATGGATTCTTGGGCTGGCAGCTCAGTCACTCAGGCCTGGTGGGCTTGCAGCTCAGTCACTCAGACCTGGTGGACTGGCACCTCAGTCACTCAGGCCGGGTGGGCTGGCAGCTCAGTCACTCAGGGCTGGTGGGCTGGCAATTCACTCACGGCTATTTCTTGAAATTCCATTTCAAGCAGAGTGCAGTCCAGCAAATCCAATAGCATACCACTTCAAGCAGAGTGCAGGCCAGCAAATCCAATTTCATAGCACTTCAAGCAGAGTGCAGGTCAGCAAATCCAATTTCATAGCACTTCAAGCTGAGTGCGGGCCAGCAAACTCAATTTCATAGCATTTTAAGCAGAGTGCAGGCCGGCAAATTCAATTTCATAGCATTTCAACCTCCTAACAAATCATTTATTGCAAGTACATTGCAGACTCACATTTCAGTTGATTCACAGCTTAGAATCACAGTCGTGAACTCTCCATCGCAGAGTGACTAACTCACGTCCAGGCATCCGGGGTTTTATAGTCTTGCCCCCTCCCCGGAAGGGGCGATACCTTCATCATGGTGATTGACAGGCGAGAGGACAAATCAGCTGATCTCAAGATTTTTTAGCCACTCATAACTTTTTTATGTTTCAACGGTCGGAAAAATCCTCAGGACTGTCTCAGCGGAGGAGCACTTGCGAGTAAGATGGCCAAAAATCATAGCGATATAGGGTAGCGTTTTTTCTAAAATCAATATACAGTGGTCAAGATGAGACTTTTAGTTATATAGATTTTTCCATATTTCAACCCTGAATAAACTTGGAACTCTTAGAAAGATCTGAATGAGTTCAAGTCTCTGGAAGATCTAAAATGATAGGGTAGATCATAGTGCAAACTGCCAAATTTTGAGGATTTTGTGAGCAGATGTGCATGGAATGAGATGTCAGAAGCAGTCTTATTAATGGTGCAGGCATGTGGTTGGAAGTTCATCTCACTCAGACGTAATGGCTGAGCTGTGAACAAGGTTATTCAGATTCCAGAAAAAGTCGGGGACAAGCAACTATGTGATGAGGACCAAACACAATGTCTTCATGTCTTCCCAGAGTTTTGTTAGAGAAACTTTTTTCTTATCCAGGATTGGATATATGAGAAGCAGCCTGACAATTCAGAGGCAGTGTAACGATCAATAGAGATAATGGAAAGTTAATACCAGCGTGTTATCAACATGCATTTTAAACATGACGTAATTTTGAATGACTCTGATTAGGTCAGAACACGTTGGTGAGAAATTTGATGTGGAAACATTTAAATTATATCTTGTGTATTTATTTAACTTTCTGACCACTGTGGGCACAACATCAATTCATTTTCTAATGTTTACTGGATTAACTTCAGTTACTTAAGCAAAACACAAGGTGCTGGAGTAATGGGCCTGTCCCACTTAGGTGACTTTTTAGGCGAGTGCAGGAGACTCTGCGCTCGCCACATGGTCGTCACATGTTCACTAGTGGTCTCTGGTGAGTCTCCTTCATGGTCGCGAGGAGTTCCCGCATCCTGGGAACTAGTCGCGGCCTCAGTATGGTCGCCACAAATATTTCAACATTTGAAACATTTTCTGCGACCAGAAATTGGTCGCCATGGAGAAAATCGATAATCCTGTAGTCATAGGTGTAGTTGTAGTGGGGTCGCCATGTAGTTATAGGTAGTCGAGGTAGTTGTAGGTAGTTTTAGTTAATCGCCTTTGCTGACCAGTCATTTTCATTGGCTCATTGGGGAAAAAAAACGTAAGCACGAGTTTTCAGAACCAAGGATAACCGACCTGTAATGTTAAATGTCCGCTGAACTTCACAGCTATGTATCTCTGGCTTATTAAAAGTTGTCTGGCTTCTTAAAAGTGTGTCCACTCCTTTCCCCCCCTTCTCCCCACTTCCCCATCTCCCCCTTCCCCCCTCTTTTAAAGGACGTACCATACACTGTTCTAACCGTCTTAACCTTCCTGTTCATCGCGGTGGGTGTCTGTATCACCTTGGTTTTGCACCATGTGAATTTCAGACAGCGCTCCCCCGCTTGCCCTGGCCCCCGCCTTTGCGATGTGTTTGTGTGTGAGTTCCACTCTGACAGTCGCCGTTCCAGTTCCTGGTTTTTCAGGAGACTGCCGGTAACTTGACAGTCGCCGACAGTCCACTGAAAAATCGCCAAAGTGGGACAGGCCCATAACTCAGCGTGTCAGGCATATCAGTGGAGTGGCCCATTCTTCAAGATTCTAGCATCTGCGGTTCCTTGTCTCAGATTTAATCAACCAGTTCTTGTCTACAGTATGATGAACTGATCATAGACTGCCGCAAGCAGGGCTGGAAGGCAAGGTGTATGCCCATCGAGGTTGGCTGCAGAGGTTTTGCAGGGCAATCGCTCTACAAAGCCTTGAGTGCACTGGGCATAAACGGAGTGGCGAGGAGAAAGGCCATCAAGAACACCACAGAGGCAGCGGAGAAGGCCTCAAGATGGCTCTGGGTCAGGAGAGGAGGTCCATGGGGAGGAGCGAATGCCACCTGAACACAAGTCGTGGTCTGATCAACTACGTCTGGGTCGCCTGGGTGAGGGTATCTGATGTTGAAAGACCCGAAACACCCAATGACCCCAGGTTACATCACTGATGATGTGTTCAGGAGCATCTATTGATGTATTTGTATCAATCAATGTTCTAACCGTCTTAACCTTCCTGTTCATCGCAGTGGGTGTCTGTATCACCTTGGTTTTGCACCATGTGAATTTCAGACAGCGCTCCCCCACTTGCCCTGGCCCCCGCCTTTGCGATGTGTTTGTGTGTGTGTTCCACTCTCGACAGTCGCCGTTCCAGTTCCTGGTTTTTCAGGCGACTGCCGGTAACTTGACAGTCGCTGACAGTCCACTGAAAAATCGCTTAAGTGGGACAGGTCCATAACTCAGGGTGTCAGGCATATCAGTGGAGTGGCCCATTCTTCAAGATTCTAGCATCTGCGGTTCCTTGTCTCAGATTTAATCAACCAGTTCTTTGTCTACAGAAGACCACAATATCTTCATGTACTTTCTCCTTGCAGGAAGCATATATGATGGCCAGTATCGACCATCCCCATGTTTGCCGGTTACTGGGAATCTGTCTCACTTCGACTGTGCAGCTTGTCACTCAGCTGATGACCCATGGCTGCCTGTTGGACTACATACGAGCAAACAAAGAAAATATTGGTTCACAATATCTTCTCAACTGGTGTGTACAGATAGCAAAGGTAGGCATACAACCTGATCGCTGGCAACAATACAGAATTTATTGAAATGTTTCTGAACAAACTTGCTCAAACGAGATGCAACCCTGGATAGGAATTTTGTAATCATTTGATATTAAATGTTGATTCCTATTTGTGTGGTCAGCAATTTTAAATTAGCTGAATATAAATTATTTGAATAGGTTAATACACTGCTCCGATGTGCCTTTAAATTCCAAATTTATATTTAGAAAGATCTTGAACTAGGACAAGATTTGAAAAATATGGGAGAAAATAGGATAAATCAATGGTAGTGATTAGCTAAAGCCAGGGGCACTGGAAGTAAATAAAAGGCTGTGTAGCTTTGAAGACTTGGAATGAAATAGGTCAGATTGTGATGAGTAGTGATTTAATTTAAATAAAGCAATGAACTGAAGCACTGCTGAACAAAGGAAGTTAATAGCCATGAGCGTTGATTTTATTTGTCTGAAAGTGTGTGGTGTTGACCATTTAGAGATAGTGTGAAAACAGGCCATTGGGCCCATCGAGTCTGTGCCAAACAGCAATCGTCCTGTACACTAACACTGCCCTATAAACTGGGGACAATTTACAATTTTACTGAAGCCAATTAACCGACAATTAAACTCTTTGGAGAGTGGGAGAAAACCGGAGCACCCGGAGAAAATCCATGCAGTCACAGGGAGAATGTACAAACTCTGTACAAAAAGCACACATGGTCAGGATCTTACATGGGTCTCTGGTGCTGTTAGGCAGCAGCTCAACCACTTTGTCATTGTGCCAACCCCTTTCAGTTGCATTGGGGATGTGCAGCAAGAATTTGTCTTCAGTTTTTGCATTAGTATTACGGTTATAAATGTATTGAATTTTTTTTATTGTTATATATTATCTGTGTGTATTGCGTTTATGGACATGTTAAGCTGCTATAAGCAAGAATTTCATTGTTCTATTGTCGGTACATATGACACTTAAACACTCTTGACCTTTTGAGTGACTAAAGTACAGCTCACATCCTGTTTCAATGGAAACAGGTAACTTTTCAGCAGTCGGGGGAGAGCTGGTCATAGAAACCATTTTATTTCAGTGGTTTAGTTCGCTCTATTGATCGCCATGCAGGCGGTAGGAGTTATGCAGCAGCCTTTTGAAATGTCTCGAATCCAAAACCCTTGCTGATTGTACTGCTGCAAGTAAGAATTGTGTTGTACTGTTTTGGGACATATGACAATAAAATACTCTTGACTCTTGACATTTCCATTTTTATTGCTGATTTCCAGCATTGTGTGATACTTTCGCTTTTCTTCTTTATTGTTGAACACCAACCCTTTTGAGATAAAGGCCAGCATACCACTGTTCTTCCTAATACACATTTGAGTTTGTACACTGGATTGCAATGGGAACTAACTCTCTGCTACCCCACCCACCCCATCATCACCATTAAATAAGATCATGACGAAGCAGATTGCAACCTCAACTTTGCATCCCTGTAACCTTTCAGCCTTTTGTTTATGATGAATCAGCCTTACTTTGCCTTAAAAATATCCAAAAGCTCAGGTAGAAAAGGCTTTCAACAACTTTCAGCCCTCAGGGAAAAATACAGCCTAATTTCAGTGTTAAATAGGTGATCCCTTAATCTTAGAGTGGCCTCCCCGGGGAAATTCTTCCCCGGGAGAAACGTGCTCCCTACATTCACCCTGTCAGAATTCCGCAGCCTCACATATAAATCAAACAAATCCTCCTCATTCTTCTAATCTACAACGGATGCAAACCCATCTGTCAAATCATTTCCTCATAAAGCAACCCATCCATACTATGATCAGTCTAGTGAATCTTCTCTGAACTGGTTCCAAGGGATTAACATCCTTTAATAAATAAGGAGACTAATACTGTGTGGAATACTCTTGATGTGGTCTCAACATTGTTCAGTAAAACTCCCTATATTTGTACTCTATTTCACAAGCAATAAAGTAACATTTAACGAGTTTTCTTAATTGCTCACGACCCCTGCTTACCAGCCCCTTGCCAATCGTGCCCTAGGACCATTAGATTCCTCTGTATCTCAAAGGTCACACTCATCATTTAGATAATGCTTATTTTATTTTTATATTCCTATCAATACAGACAATTCCACATTCTCTCAACATGCTTCATTTGCCAGATCTTTGTCTACTCATTTAATATGTCTATATCTCTCTGTGGCCTCATTCAGTCCCCTTCACTTCATTTACCTGCTGGACATCCACCTTGATTTTTCAGGTTTTGTGACAAGGCATCTAAACCTGTCTAACCATCAGCATTTAATTCTCCTAAAATTTAAAAATTATTCTGTTTTTCTATTCTTCCCAGGTAAATGAATGATCCATCTCCCTTCTTGCCATTCACTTAATCTGCTGGATTCTTTCCACATCCTCCCAGTTTACGTTCCACTAGTTTTGATTCTGAATATGTTACACTCAGTTCCTTTATTTATTATTAATGATTGTAAATAGCTGAGGTCTTAACACTATCTCTTTTCTCTACTAATAACTGACTGCCCACCTGGAAATAAACCATTTTCCCAATCGTTTGGTTTGCATCAACCCTCCATTTGAAATATATTAATGTCACAAATCGTTTTATGTAACCAACATTTGTGTGGCATTTTGTTAAATTCTGCTTAAGTGAAAGATATACCATGATTTTCTTGTATAGGCCCTATCGACTGGAGCTCAAATAAACTATCAAACACAATTCCCCTTTCATAAAGTGATGTTGATTCTTTTACTCACATTGTGATTTTACGTGTTTTCTATTCCTGAATAATTGTGAAAATCCCTGGCTACTGATATCAAACTAATTACTCTAGTTCCCTATTTTTCCGATTCCTCTTTTTTAACATTGGTGTTGCTATTGCCATTTTCAATTTTTCTAATAAATGAAGGGGAATTCAACAGATTGCAGCCATCTTCTGCAGAAATCTTTGTTATTATTATTATAGGATACAGGCCATCAAATACCAAAGGGATTTGGTAGCTTTTAGTTGATACTTGGTGGTTAAGACATAAATGGCATTGTCTAATTTTGTTGGAGGGCCTGAGCAGATTGGCCATTGGAATAAACCTAGGATTATGTTATCTTCTTAAATGAAGGAGTCCAGGATGAGCAAATATGAGCTCATTTTGCTTATAAATGACCAACATATTTGTTTTGGGTACAGGAGAAAGTAATGAATCTAAGATCAAAAGTGTGGAAGAATTTAAATTATTTAATATTTCTTGCTGTTTGGTGTCAATGGAAGTAAGACTAAATTGGATATAAAATCTAACAGGATTTTTTTCCCACACACAGGGAATGAGCTATTTGGAAGAGCGCCGGTTAGTACACCGGGACTTGGCGGCCCGAAATGTTCTGGTAAAGGCACCTCAGCACATAAAGATTACAGACTTTGGACTTGCCAGACTTCTGGATGTGGATGAAAAAGAATACCACGAGGATGGTGGCAAAGTAAGAGCTTGGTTCTTTGTGTTACAAGCGAGAATGAAGCACAGGTGTCATAATGAATTATCAATGATTACTGATACCATGTATTCTGCTGTAATCAGATACAACCATAATGCATGTTGGTAGTGGAATCATCATGGAATAGTAGGTGACCATTAACCATCTGTATCTGACTCAGAGCCTTGTGCTTCAGCAGAAAGTCTTGGTAAAGAAACGAGAGAACAGTAGCATTATGGTTGTCGTTCGATAGTACGGGTTACAGAAAGCGTAAAAGTGGGTGGATTTTTCTGCATTGCTAATCAAAGTCTCATATCATTACCTCTTTAATAAATCAAACAAAGAACTGCAGTCAATTTAATACCGATGTAAGCAGCTTTTCTGTGTTGCATTTTTAATGGATAAACACAATTAATCTTGCAAACAGGTGATCTGACTTGGATTCTCAATGATGACAAAATTGCCCTGAAGCTTAGCAGATGTGTACATTTAATAGAATATGTTATGTGTTGCTTCAACTATCTTAAGTTATCAATTATATTAACTTACTAGACCAAGTGCAGACCCGTTGGGTCTGTTCCCCCAACGTGCGGTTGTGGGGGGGGAGGCGGCATGCAGCGTCACACACACTAACCCCCCCCCCCCGCACTCATGCTAATTACCCCCCTTGATATTATATTAATATTATTAATTTGCTCCTTTTACCCCATAACCACCCTATCTACTGACGCATAGCCCCCAACTTGCAGTCACATCTAGAGAGGAGGGGAGGGGGGGGGGGGTAGAGAGTGAGGGCAGAGAGAGAAGGGGCAGAGACACAGAGAGAGGGGCAAGAGGGAGAGGGGGTGGCGAGGAGGAGAAGAGGGAGGGTGGGTGAGAGGGGAAAGGTGGGGGTGGAGGGGAGGAGAGAGAGAGGTTGAGAGTGAGGAGGAGAGAGGGGGGGAGAGGTGAGGGGAGGGGGAGGGAGAGGGGAGAGGTGAGGGGAGGGGGAGAGGCGAGGGGAGGGGGAGAGGTGGGGAGCAGGGAGGGTGGAGGGAAGGGGTAGAGGTGTGTGGAGGGGAGGGGGGTTTAGGGGAGGGACGGTGGGGGAGGGAATGGAGGGGAGGAGTGGGAGAAAAAGGGGAGAAAGAGAGGGGGGGAAAGGAAAGGGGGGAGAGAGGAGAGGGGGGGAGATGAGAGGGGGGGGAATGGAGAGGGGGTTGAGGAGAGGGGGGAAGAGGAGAGGGGGGGAAGAGGAGAGGGGGGGGAGAGGAGAGGGGGGAGAGGCGAGGGAGAGGAGAGGGGGGGAGAGAGGAGAGGGGGGAGTGAGGGGGTGCTGAGAGGGGGGTGAGGGGGGGAGAGGTGGGGAGCAGGGAGGGGGAGGGGGGTGGAGGGAAGGGGGTAGGGGTGTGTGGAGGGGAGGGGGGTTTAGGGGAGGGATGGTGGGGGAGGGGAGGAGGGGGGGGGAGAGGAGAGGGGGGGGAGAGGAGAGGGGGGGAGAGGAGAGGGGGGGGAGGAGAGGGGGGGGAGAGGAGAGGGGGGGAGAGGAGAGGGGGGGAGAGGAGAGGGGGGGAGAGGAGAGGGGGGGGAGAGGAGAGGGGGGGGAGAGGAGAGGGGGGGGAGAGGAGAGGGGGGGGAGAGGAGAGGAGAGGGGGGGGAGAGGAGAGGGGGGGGAGAGGAGAGGGGGGGGAGAGGAGAGGGGGGGGAGAGGAGAGGGGGGGGGGAGAGGAGAGGGGGGGGGAGAGGAGAGGGGGGGGGAGAGGAGAGGGGGGGGGAGAGGAGAGGGGGGGGAGAGGAGAGGGGGGGGAGAGGAGAGGAGAGGGGGGGGAGAGAGAGAGGGAGGGAGGAGTGATGAGGGGGGGGGGGGGGAGAGGGAGAGGGGGGGGGGGAAGGGGGAGGAAGGGAGAGGGGGGGGAGGGGAGAGAGAGGGGGGAGAGAGAGAGAGAGGAGGAGGAGAGGGGGGAGAGAGAGTGCCTTTTTATTTCAACCCAAACCCCCCAAACAACCATTTGCAGGCAGTGCCTTTTTACTTTAACCATATTTTCATTTTCAAACCACATTAAGGGTACTTACTCACAGTTGTGTGAACATGTGTTCAGTGTTATTCACAGCTCAGACAAACGTGACCCTCTGCCTTCCTCCAGCTTGCAGACTAATTGAGGCACACCACTTCCTGGTTTTATAGTCCATCCCCCCTGCCGCCAGTGGGGGCAGCAGAGAGAATGGGGGATATTGTAAAATCATTAATACCTCTGTCATTTTTAATCGACTGGAAAAATCCTCGGCACACATGCGGCGGAGGGGGTCTCTGAGCGAGGTGGCCAAAAATGACGGCCGTAGGTGGCGGCGTTCTCTCGGAAATCGCAGCACAGATCGCCAAAACCGGTCAAGAACAGACTTTTAGTAATATAGATTATCTTAGCCTTGTTAAAAATTCAGTAACTTTTGAATGGTTTGATTCCATGTTTTTAGTATTCTGGAAGCAAAATATTTGTACATTAATTAATAAGTGAGTTCGGTGTTCCGATTGAGCATGCCCAGGTCAAAGGTCACTATGCATAAACACCTTAATTTCTTCCATTTTTTACTGCTTTGATTCTTCTCGGTACGAAAATATTAATTTCAAACTATGAATTAGTTGTATTTATTGTTCCTTTGTTAAAAGCTAGGATTATTTTGTCGTTTTTATTGCTTTATGCTTTGTGAATGAGCGAGATCGTGCTCGTCCGTGGTCGGGGTCGGGCCCGGGTCTCCGGCACAGCGGGTGCTGTTGAGTTGCTGCTGGGCCGTCCCCGTCCCCTCCCGGGTGTCCCGTCCCTGTCCGGCAGATGAGGCTGAAGAATTCCATTGCCTTGAAATGATCAGAATAGTGAAATTCGACTCAGAAACTATCATCGTTGCGTTCCAATCTGGAATACATTAATTTTCCTATAATGTCACCACACGGCACCCCCGTCCTTCAGATTAAATATATTTTTACACATAAATTATGAATAAAGCTAAGAATTTATACACAGTTTCTTCAGCCAGCGCTTCGTTCACTTTTTCTTTATGGTGAATGACAAATCCCATGATTTCTTGCGTTTTTCAGAATACCGAACTCGCTTATTTAATGAGGCCAAATTTGCATGTGACCATATTTTTTGTGTATATTTGTTACAGATACAGGTTACTGGTTAGTGTCATATATACGAAGGTAATTCCCTGTTCACATGAAGCTCACAGAATAACAGTATACATATTGTAATGATGAATACAACAATAAATACAATGATGAGCACAAACTAGCAGAAAGGTGCAAGAGTATAGTACAAAACCGAGTAGTATAAAGAATTGAAGGTCACCATTCAAGGACATAAAGTGGTGGGGTAACACAGCAGGTTAGGCAGCATCTCTGGAGAACATGGATAGGTGACATTTCAGGTCATGACCCTTCTTCATATTCTCTAGAGTTGCTGCTTGTGACTGATGAATGATCCTGAACTGAAACGTCACCTATCCATGTTCCCCAGAGATACTGCTTTGCACACTGAGTTACTCCACCATTTTGTGCCCTTTTGTGTAAACCAGCATCTGCAGTTCCTCGTTCCTACTGAAGATCACCACTTTGCAGGTTCAGCTTTTCAAGAGCACAGTGGTGGCCATACCAGGCAGAGATGTATCCTATCAGAATGCTTTCTGTAGTGTATCTGTAGAAGTTTGAGACAATCTTCATAAACATGGCGAATCTTCTCAGATGCCAGAGAAAGTAAATATGCTGATAAGCTCCATGGATCACATGAAGCGTCAGTATGAGGAGACCACGTTAGGTTGCTGGTGACATGGACACCTTAAAGAACTTAAAGCTATCGTCCATCCCTACAGCAGCTCCATGGCTTCCTTAGGTCAACATCCAACTGTTTCACTTGCTGAAATCAAAGACTAGGTTATTGTCCTGAAACCAGAGTGAGTGAAAGAGAGGGAAGACAACCAAATTAATACATAAAAAGCAATGTGCTGGAGGAATTCCGTGAGACAGGCAGCATCTGTGGAGGGAAATGGACTGATGGTGTTTGAGTTAGACCTTTCTTCAGACTGCTGGAGTAGAGAGGAGATAACTGGAAAAGTGATCAGATACCATCACTGTATTTAAGAGACATTTAGACAAACGTTTAAATAGGCAAGGGATAGCCTATTTATAGCACTGATACAGGCAGATAGGATTAGAATAGATATACAAAAATGTTTGCGTGGACATTAATGGGTCAAAGCACCCATTTCTGTGCTGTAACTCTGACTGTACACCCGGGCCATTTTTGCTGTAGAATATCAAACCTCTTTTCTCTTCTCTACAGTTACCCATCAAATGGATGGCATTGGAATCAATCCTTCAGAGGACATTTACCCATCAAAGTGACATCTGGAGTTATGGTAAGTCATTGGATGTCCCGTTATTGTGAGTATTCCATCAATACCTTATTCCACTGTTTCTTTTAACCATGATCCCCCATCTACCATACCTCTGGGTGACAATCTTAGTTCCTCTTCCCATTCCACATTAGCAGAACAGGTGTGTTCCTGGGCATCTTTCGTCTTGAGCAATAAATGTGTAGTTACTTAGAATTTATTTTCAGTATGTAATAAGGGTCCACCATGAAAATAGTCATAGGATTAAACAGAGCCAGCATAGATTTACAAAAGTACTGTGGCTGCTGCACTCCTTTCATTACATTTCAAAGTAGTTATTTGAGAAATCTTGTTCATGGAAAATTAATGTGACTGCTTCCTAAATAAACTATACCAAAAGGATTGACTAGGATGAAGGCAAGTAACTGATTTAAGTAACAAGATGATCGCAAATGGTGATTGGTTTAGCTACAGTGATGTTATAGTTAATGAACGGTGAAATTTTAAAATATGATTGTAAATTACTTGAAAGTCTTTTTTCCCTTGGGAAAAGAAGGAAGCGAGGCTGCAGATAGTGGGAGCTCTGCGAATATGAGTGATGATGAGCTATAGAATGTGCTAGGAAATTACTTAACCTTAAAATTATTAACTCATGCTCTTAATTCCTGATAGAAATTCAATTGAGCATGCATGCAAACGGAGAAATTATTACACATATAATGTGCTCTGCATTTCTGAATTTGGTTATCAATTTTTTATTTTGAGATCATTAGGTCTTTATTCGAAGACCAAAGTACATCCTGGAATTTTTTTTTCAGTAGGTTAAATATCTGCTTTACTTTCTTTAGTTTAGAATTTCACTTTTATTAGGTTCACCACAAATTGGATTTGTAGATGACATACATGGTTGGCCAATGTGTACTCCTATGAAGCTAACTTCTGAGATAAAAGAACTAACATATAAACAAGTTAAATGAGCCCTTTTGAGCCCGATTGCAGCATTATGCATTATAAATGGCAGTTTTAGTTGATGTCTACAATAGACTGTTTCATTGAATCATTTGTCAGTGTCAGTAAGAAATGTATTGTGTAAGAAACAAAGCAAATTTTAATAATTTGTGACAAACTATCTTGAATCGTTTCAGTGGTACCTTGCCTTAGAAAAACCTTGCCTTTTTAAAAAGGGAGGGAGAGAGAAAACGGGGAATTACAGACCAGTTAGTCTAACATCGGTAGTGGGGAAAATGCTAGAGTCAGTTATTAAAGATGGGATAGCAGCAGATTTGGAAAGTGGTGAATTCATTGGACGAAGTCAGCATGGATTTATGAAAGGTAAATCATGTCTGACGAATCTTATAGAATTTTTCGAGGATGTAACTAGTAGAGTGGATAAGGGAGAACCAGTGGATGTGTTATATCTGGACTTTCAGAAGGCTTTCGACAAAGTCCCACATAAGAGATTAGTATGCAAACTTAAAGCACGCGGTATTGGGGGTTCAGTATTGATGTGGATAGAGAACTGGCTGGCAGACAGGAAGCAAAGAGTAGGAGTAAACGGGTCCTTTTCAGAATGGCAGGCAGTGACTAGTGGGGTACCCCAAGGCTCAGTGCTGGGACCCCAGCTATTTACAATATATATTAATGATTTGGACGAGGGAATTTAATGCAACATCTCCAAGTTTGCAGATGACACGAAGCTGGGGGGGCAGTGTTACCTGTGAGGAAGATGCTAGGAGGCTGCAAGGTGACTTGGATAGGCTGGGTGAGTGGGCAAATGCATGGCAGATGCAGTATAATGTGGATAAATGTGAGGTTATTCACTTTGGTGGCAAAAACAGGAAAATAGACTATTATCTGAATGGTGGCCGATTAGGAAAGGGGGAGATGCAACGAGACCTGGGTGTCATGGTACACCAGTCATTGAAAGAAGGCATGCAGGTGCAGCAGGCAGTGAAGAAAGCAAATGGTATGTTAGCATTCATAGCAAAAGGATTTGAGTATAGGAGCAGGGGGGTTCTACTGCAGTTGTACAGGGTCTTGGTGAGACCACACCTGGAGTATTGCATACAGCTTTGGTCTCCTCATCTGAGGAAATACATTCTTGCCATAGAGGGAGTACAGAGAAGGTTCACCAGACTGATTCCTGGGGTGTCAGGACTTTCATATGAAGAAAGACTGGATAGACTCGGCTTGTACTCGCTAGAATTTAGAAGATTGAGGGGTTCTCTTATAGAAACTTACAAAATTCTTAAGGTGTTGGGCAGGCTAGATGCAGGAAGATTGTTCCCGATGTTGGGGAAGTCCAGAACAAGGGGTCACAGTTTAAGGATAAGGGGGAAATCTTTTAGGACCAAGATGAGAAAAACATTTTTCACACAGAGAGTGGTGAATCTCTGGAATTCTCTGCCACAGAAGGTAGTTGAGGCCAGTTCATTGGCTATCTTTAAGAGGGAGTTAGATGTGGCCCTTGTGGCTAAAGGGATCAGGGGGTATGGAGAGAAGGCAGGTACAGGATACTGAGTTGGATGATCAGCCATGATCATATTGAATGGCGGTGCAGGCTCGAAGGGCCGAATGGCCTACTCCTGCACCTACTTTCTATGTTTGTATGTTTCTATGATTGTATTTACTTTTAATATATCTGATCTGTTTGGAAAGCATGCAAACCAGTTAGTCTAACATCGGTAGTGGGGAAACTGCTGGAGTCAGTTATTAAAGATGGAATAGCAGCACATTTGGAAAGTGGTGAAATCATTGGACAAAGTCAGCATGGATTTATGAAAGATAAATTATGTCTGACGAATCTTATAGAATTTTTCGAGGATGTAACTAGTAGAGTGGATAGGGGAAAACCAGTGGATGTGTTATATTTGGACTTTCAGAAGGCTTTCGACAAGATCCCACAAGAGATTGGTATGCAAACTTAAAGCACACGGTATTGAGGGTTCAGTATTGATGTGGATAGAGAACTGGCTGGCAGACAGGAAGCAAAGAGTAGGAGTAAACGGGTCCTTTTCGGAATGGCAGGCAGTGACTAGTGGGGTACCGCAAGACTCGGTGCTGGGATCCCAGCTATTTACAATATATATTAATAAATTGGACGAGGGAATTGAATGCAACATCTCCAAGTGTGCGGATGACATGAAGTTGGGGGGCAGTGTTAGCTGTGAGGAGGATGCTAGGAGGCTGCAAGGTGACTTGGATAGGTTGGGTGAGTGGGTAAATGCATGGCAGATGCAGTATAATGTGGATAAATGTGAGGTTATCTACTTTGGTGGCAAAAACAGGAAAGTAGACTATTATTTGAATGGTGGCCGATTAGGAAAAGGGGAGATGCAACAAGACCTGGGGGTCATGGTACACCAGTCATTGAAAGTAGGCATGCAGGTGCAGCAGGCAGTGAAGAAAGCAAATGGTATGTTAGCATTCATAGCAAAAGGATTTGAGTATAGGAGCAGGGAGGTTCTACTGCAGTTGTACAGGGTCTTGGTGAGACCAAACCTGGAGTATTGCATACAGTTTTGATCTCCTAATCTGAGGAAAGACATGCTTGCCATAGAGGGAGTACAGAGAAGGTTCACCAGACTGATTCCTGGGATGTCAGGACTTTCATATGAAGAAAGACTGGATAGACTCGGCATGTACTCACTAGAATTTAGAAGATTGAGGGGGGATCTTATAGAAACTTACAAAATTCTTAAGGGGTTGGACAGGCTAGATGCAGGAAGATTGTTCCCGATGTTGGGGAAGTCCAGAACAAGGGGTCACAGTTTAAGGATAAGGGGGAAGTCTTTTAGGACCGAGATGAGAAAAACATTTTTCACACAGAGAGTGGTGAATCTCTGGAATTCTCTGCCACAGAAGGTAGTTGAGGCCAGTTCATTGGCTATATTTAAGAGGGAGTTAGATGTGGCCCTTGTGGCTAAGGGGATCAGGGGATATGGAGAGAAGACAGGTACGGGATACTGAGTTGGATGATCAGCCATGATCATATTGAATGGCGGTGCAGGCTCGAAGGGCCGAATTGCCTACTGCTGCACCCATTTTCTATGTTTCTAGGTAAAACAAACCTTTTCACTGTACCTTAGTACACATAATAATAATAAACCAAAACTTACTTTTTTTCCCTGTTAGGTGTGACCATTTGGGAACTGATGACATTCGGGTTGAAACCCTATGATGGTATCCCTGCCTGTGAAATCCCAAATATCCTGGAGAAAGGGGAACGGTTACCGCAACCTCCAATCTGTACAATTGATGTATACATGATCATGGTTAAATGTAAGTCTTCGACATGTAGGCATAGTTTAGTGGCATCTGACAGTTTATTTTGAATGGAGAGAGAATATAGTTAATTTTGGTTTCTGCTGAATGCAGTATGCAAATGCACTACATTCTTAAAAACAAGCTATAAAGGTTCAAAGTTTTATCCTAGCGATTTGATGAATTAACTAATCACAAGGGTTATATGTGTTGCTATAACTGTCTGAGAATCACAAGATTCTGTGTTCCTAATAGCTAACCAGTGAGTCTGCCAGAAAAAGCATGTGTGTGGTGTAGTCCACTACCTATTGACTGACGTTCATTATCCAGCTTCACAGTTGTAGAAGGGCTGTGCGAAAGATGCTGAAAAGTGACAGACCTTTGACGTGAATTAATGCTTTGAAACAAGATTGAGTGAATTTGTTTGGTGCACAAAGGAAGCATTGCAGAAAGTATTATCATAATATAAAAGTCTTGCAGTTAATCCTATTATATAGTATGTGCCATATTTCCAATGGTTTTCTAAAAGCTTTCAAATCATTCCAGTAAATATGTTATAATGTGATGACAGAATTATTAAAGCACCTTTTATTGCATCATTTATTTTAATGATGGAAACATATCCTCAAACTCAACAGTATAATTGTAAATCCCCCTGTATGTCTGTACGGTATTAAATCCTGATAAGTTGAAAGAATTGCCGTGTTAATGTTTGTTAGTGCATTCACACATGACCAGGTAAGCATCAGGGCAAAGTGGATTGCTTTGCACTAATACTTAACTCGGGAAAATCAAATTGGGTGAGAAGGTGCAAAATGACTCCATAACTAAGTTGTATGAAACTACCTACTCAGATAGCTGGGGGTCTGTGCATTTATGTAAATAAAGCATGGTGCACGGACTCTACCATCATCGAGAGTCACTGCTCAGCTAACCTTGAGTTCCTCTTGGTTAGATGCAGATCGTTCTATCTGCCCAGAGAGTTTACCTCCACGGTACACAAAATTGCTGGAGGAACTCAGCGGGTGCAGCAGCAACTATGGAGCGAAGGAAATAGGCGACGTTTCGGGCCGAAACCCTTCTTCAACCTCCACTGTTGTGACTGCAGCCTATATCCCTCCTGATGCTAATGCCAAGCTTGCAATGAAAGAGCTGCATACTGCCATTAGCAAACAACAGACTCACAACCCCGAGGCAGCCTTCATTGTTGCGGGTGACTTCAATCACTCCAACCTGAAGACTGCACTCCCCAAATTCCACCAACATGTCTCCTTCGCCACTAGAGTAGACAAGACACTGGACAAAGTCTACACTAACATGGCTGAAGCTTACAAAGCCGTCCCCCTCCCCCACCTTGGTCAGTCTGATCACCTCTCATTGTTCCTGCTCCCTAAGTACTCCCCATTCATCAGACGGGTTAAACCAACTGTGAGGACAGTTAAAGTCTGGTCGGAGGAAGCGGACTCCACACTTCAGCAGTGTTTTGGAAACACTGACTGGAAGGCGTTTGCAGCCCAGGCCACCCTTGACTCCCACACGGACATTGATTCCTACACATCCTCTGTTCTGGACTTCATAAACTCCACCATCAATAGTGTCACCTCCCTCAAAAGGGTGACCATATTCCAGAATCAGAAGCCATGGATGAACAGCGAGGTCAGGCTACTGCTGAAAGCACGGGACACCGCTTTCAGGTCAGGCGATGCTCGAGCCTACAGTTCATCCAGGGCTAACCTGAAGAGGGGCATCAAGAAGGCCAAGCACTGCCATAAGCTCAGGATTGAGGAGCACTTCAACAACAACTCCGACCCCCGACGCATGTGGCAAGGCATCCAGGCCATCACGGACTATAGACCCACCAACACCACCCCCACATCCAGCGATGCCTCCTTCCTTGAGGAGCTTAACCACTCTATGGCCGCTTCGACAGGGACAATCTAGAGACAGCCATCAAGGCTGTGCTCCCTGCTGATCACCAACCCCTCACACTCATCCCCTACGACGTGTACGTGGCACTGAATAAGACTAATGCACGTAAGGCTGCTGGCCCTGACGGCATCTCCGGGCGCGTCCTCAGGGCCTGTGCTGCGCAGCTGACAGACGTCTGGACTGACATCTTCAACCTGTCACTTTCCCAAGCAGTTGTCCCCACGTGCCTTAAAACCACCTCCATCGTGCCGGTGCCAAAACACTCCACTGCGGCAAGCCTCAACGACTTCTGCCCAGTTGCACTTACTCCCATCATCACCAAGTGCTTCGAGAGGCTGGTCCTGGCACACCTCAAAAGCTGCCTACCCCCCACATTGGATCCATGTCAGTTTGCCTACCGCAAGAACAGGAGTACGGAGGATGCCATCTCAACGGCACTTCACTCCACCCTCTCCCACCTCGACAACAGAGACACTTACGTAAGAATGCTGTTCATCGATTACAGCTCAGCTTTCAACACCATTATACCCTCTAAACTGATCACCAAACTCGGTAACCTGGGCATCGACCCCTCCCTCTGCAACTGGATACTGGACTTTCTAACCAACAGACCCCAGTCTGTTAGGTTAGACAAGCACACCTCTTCAACCCTCACCCTGAACACCGGCGTTCCACAGGGCTGTGTGCTGAGCCCCCTCCTCTACTCCCTCTTCAGCTACGATTGGACACCTGTACATGGTACTAACACCATCATCAAGTATGCAGATGATGCAATGGTGATTGGCCTCATCAGCAACAACGATGAGTCGGCCTATAGGGAGGAGGTTCAGCTCCTAGCAGCATGGTGCGCTGACGACAACCTGGCCCTTAACTCCAAGAAGACCAAGGAGCTCATTGTAGACTTCAGGAAGTCTAGGGGCGGCACGCACACCCCCATCCACATCAACGGGACGAAGGTGGAACGTGTTTCCAGTTTCAGGTTCCTGGGGTTCAACATCTCCGATTACCTCTCTTGGACCCACAATACCTCAACTCTGGTCAAGAAGGCTCACCAGCGTCTCTTCTTCCTGAGGAGACTGAAGAAGGTCCATCTGTCTCCTCAGATTCTGGTGAACTTCTACCGCTGCACCATCGAGAGCATCCTTACCAACTGTATCACAGTATGGTATGGCAACTGCTCTGTCTCCGACCGGAAAGCACTGCAGAGGGTGGTGAAAATTGCCCAACGCATCACCGTTCCTCGCTCCCCTCCAATGAGTCCATCCAAAGCAAGCGTTGTCTGCGAAGGGCGCTCAGCATCGCCAAGGACTGCTCTCACCCCAACCATGGACTGTTTACCCTCCTACCATCCGGGAGGTGCTACAGGTCTCTCAGTTGCCGGACCAGCAGGTCCAGGAACAGCTTCTTCCCTGCGGCTGTCACAATACTCAACAATGTACCTCGGTGACTACTCAACAATGTACCTCAATGACACCCCCCCCCGGACACTCCTCCCACAGGAAAAACACTATGACTGTATGCATGTAAATAGATTTATTTATTGAAATCATATTCTATGTCGCTCTTCCAGGGAGATGCTAACTGCATTCCGTTGTCTCTGTGCTGTACACTGACAATGACAATTAAAGTTAAAGTTGAATCTGAGATAATCTAATTTCTCTCGTATGAAGAAGAAAAAATGTATATCCATTTTACTGTTTTTTATCACATAGAAGAAATAACAGTACAGCACAAAACAGGCCCTTTGGCCCAAAATGTAATTTCTGAACCTAAACAAAGAACTCAAATTATAACGATTTTATATATTTTTTACAGTAGTTAGTTGAAAGTAGGCATGTGCTGGAGAATGACATCTGTTATATAGAACAACAAACAAACAGTGGTGGCACAGTGGTGCAGCTGAGAGCTGTCATCTCACAGAGCCAGAGACCCAGAGTCGATCCTCACCTCGGGTGTTGTCTGTGCAGGGTTGTTCTTCCTGTGATCATATGGGCTCCAGTTTAGTTTAGAGATGCAGCATGGTAACAGGCCCTTCATCCCACCGAGTCTACGCCGACCAATGATCCCCGCACACTAACACTATCCTCCACACACTGGGGACAATTTACAATTTTACCAAGCCAATTAGCCTACGAATCGTTATGTTTTTGGAGTGTGGGAGGAAAACAGAGATCCCAGAGAAAACCCACGCAGGTAATGGGGAGAATGTACAAACTCTATATCGACAGCACCCATAGTGAGGATCGAACCCAGGTGTCTGGCGCTATAAGGCAGCAATTCTATCGCTGCACCACCGTGCAGCTCTGTAGCACCACCAGTATATACCCTTTATATAACTCCGGTGTTCCAGTTTCCTCCCACATCGCAAAGACGTGTGGGTTTGTATGTAAATCGGCCCATGTAAATTGCTTCCAGTGTGTATGACATGGTGTGAAAGTGGGACAACTTAGAACTGGTTTGAATGGTCAACATGGACACAGTGGGCCGAAGGGCCTGTTTCCGTACTGTATCTTTCAATCAGTGCAATCAATCAATAGCTATTGATATGTAAGCAGAAACTGCTGAAAACAATCAACGTGATAGGCAGTATCTGTGAAGGAGTTCATGTTTCAGGTTGATAATCCTCCAGCAGAACTGGGATGAGTGAAAAAACCAAGCTAGTTTCACGTTGCGGGGAGGGTGGGGGAAGGATAGATCGGATGAAGAGAATAGATCTGAGTGATATACTCAAGTCAAGTCAGTCAAATTTATTCGTCACATACACATACGAGATGTGCAGTGAAATGAAAAGTGGCAATGCTCGCGGACTGTGCAAAAAAACAAACAAACAAACTACAAACAGAATGGAACAGAATCACATATTCACATATTACATATTTGTGGGAGGGAAAAAAAAGGGAAAAAACAGCAATTTTAAAAAGACACCACACAACAGTAAAATTGTACGTTAAAGTTAGTCCCTGGAGAGATAGTTTACAGTCCTAATGGCCTCTGGGAAGAAACTCCTCATCCTCTCCATTTTCACAGCATGGCAACGGAGGCGTTTGCCTGACCGTAGCAGCTGGAACAGTCCATTGCTGGGGTGGAAGGGGTCTCCCATGATCTTGTTGGCTCTGGAGTTGCACCTTCTGATGTATAGTTCCTGCAGGGGGGCGAGTGTAGTTCCCATACTGCGTTCGGCCGAACGCACTACTCTCTGCAGAGCCTTCTTGTCCTGGGCAGAGCAGTTCCCAAACCAAATCGTGATATTTCTGGACAAGATGCTTTCCACAACCGCTGAGTAGAAGCACTGGAGGATCCTCAGAGACACTCTGAATTTCCTCAATTGTCTGAGGTGGTAAAGACGCTGCCTTGCCTTACTCACGAGTGCTGCAGCGTGTGATGTCCATGTCATATCCTCAGAGATGTGGACTCCCAGGTATTTAAAACAGCTCACCCTATCCACAGTATCCCCATTTATCTTCAATGGTGTGAACGTCCTCGGATGATGTGCCCTCCTAAAGTCCACGATCAGCTCCTTAGTTTTTTTGATATTCAAGAGTTGGGTTTGTTCATTTTGGATGCTGCCCGGTCTATTACTGGTACTGATATCCCCATATTGAAGGGACCTTTAGGAGGTGGTGCCTCAAAAAGGCAGCTAGCATCGTTAAGGACCCACACCACCGTGACCACGCTCTCATTTTACCCCTGCCATTGGGAAGAAGGTATAAGAATCTGAAAACTGTGACATCCGGGTTTGGGAACAGCTTCTTCCCAACAACCATCCGGTTATTGGACACGACAAATATCAACTAAACTTCAAACTATAGACTGACTTGGTTGCTCTAGGGACTTCAGGCTTTTGTTTTGTTTTGCAATGTTAGAGTTTTTTTAATGTATTGAACTTTGTTTATTATGCTACCTATTGAGTACTGTGTTTATAAATCTATTATGCTACTGCAAGTAAGAATTTCATAGTTCCGTACTGGTGCATATGACAACTAAAGAGTCTTGGCTTCTCTTGACTCTCTTTTGTACAGTCCCGGAGTTTTATCAAATGCAATTAGGTCTTCAAAATAAGATTTTGTACTACCGTACTTGCTTCAGGGTAAAATTCTGCCTTAATTATCTTGGTGAACTAGGTTGGATGATTGATGCAGAAAGCCGACCTAGATTCCGTGAGCTGACCTCTGAATTCTCCAGAATGGCCCGAGATCCACCACGTTACCTTGTGATTCAGGTAATGCATTTTTAAACGAGAGATATGATGAGAGCAAAGATTGTTTTTTTGTTTTTTTTTAAATGCTTTAGCTTTTACTTGCTTTTTGAACCATGGCTCTCAGAGCATGAGCATGTCAGGAACATGTTAACAAAGAGACAAGTGAGTTCTGATTATGAACACACATAGAGTCATACAATATGGAAACAGGCTCTTCGGACCAACTTATCTATGCCAACCAAGATGCCCCATCCATGCTAGTCCCATTATCCTGTGTTTGGCCCATATCCCTCTAAACATTTCCTATTCCTGTACCTGTCCAAATGTCTTTAAAATATTATGGTATCTGCCTCAACTACCTCCTCCTGCAGTTCAATCCATGTATCTACCACCCTCTGAGTAAAAATGTTGCCCCTCATGTTCTTATTAAATCTTGTCCCTCCAACTTTAAACATACGTCCTCTTGTTTTCGATTCCCCATCCTGGGTAAAAGACTCTGCATTCATCCTATCTATTTTGCTCATGATTTTACACATCTCTATAAGATCACTCCTCAGTCTCTTGCGCTCCAAGGATTAAAGTCAACATATGCTAAACCCTGTACCTCAAGTCCTGGCAACATCCTCCTCATGCCTTTGCCATTGATAATATAATACCATTGAAAAGTCTAAAAAGATCTTGATGCAGGAGTGTTTCTGTGGCAGTCGTGATAGATTGCAATTTAAAAAATAGTGCATAACTTCAATGGTGTTTGTACTTTAGACTTTGTTGCTGTATTAACATTGTTAGAGTCTACCAATAACATAAAGAATCACCCTTTAAACCACAATTTGTGAATTATCCACATGTTAATAAGATGGGAGAATAATATTGGATATCATCTGTAATAATGTTGGTTGGTATCCAAAGAGAATATTCAAGAGTAAGGTGCAGATTAACATTTTTTAAAGAAAATTGTTTTGTAGAAAATTCTAAATTTTCCACCAATCTCAAAAAATGAAATGAAATTTGAAAACCACTCACTTAAAACCTTTTAATCTTCAAAGATTGCGGTTTATTATGCCAATGTGTATGTTGTTCCTTTGCACATTTTGCCCATGGTCAGGGATGTGGTTATAATTGCTTTATTGTTCTGTCAGGGTGATGATCGCATGCACCTACCAAGTCCGAGTGATTCAAGATTTTATCGTACCATAATAGAGGAAGAAGATATGGAAGATATTGTGGATGCTGATGAATACCTTGTTCCTCATGCAGGTTTCTTTAACAGTCCTTCCACATCAAGGACACCCTTATATACATCACTGGTGAGTTTTACAATTCATGGATCAACTTTCATGCATCAACTTACATATATCATTAATGATCTTAAAGGAGACATAAAGCAAATCCTCTAATAATTTAACATATATTTTTTAATTGCATTTAAATGTTGTTATAATATGCAATTCAGGACATAATGGCCCAGACGCAAGTCCAGAATCAAGTCAAGTCAAGAGTGTTTTATTGTCATATGTCCCAGATGGAACAATGAAATTCTTACTTGCTGCAGCACGAGAAAATATGTGAATATGTAAACATAGTACATAACGGGGGAAAAGAAAAAAAGATCAATAAATAACAAATATAGTACAATAATAATATAGTCTTTTGCAGTTCAGAGCTCAGAAATTCGTTGTGTTTAAAAGCCTGATGGCTGTAGGGAAGAAGCTGTTCCTGAACCTGGACGTTACAGTTTTCAGGCTCCTGATCCTTCTTCCCAATGGCAATGGTGAAATTAGTGTGTGGCCAGGATGGTGTGCGTCTTTGATGATTTTGGCTGCCTTTTTGAGGCAGTGAATTCGATAGATCCCTTCGACGGTGGGGAGGTCAAAGCCGGTGATGGACTAGGCAGTGGTCACTACTTTTTGTAGTCTTTTCTGCTCCTGGACATTCAAGTTGCCGAACCAGGCCACTTCTTCTTCTTGCGTATGGCGCGCACAGCCTAAAGTTGTAGGACAACTTGTTCTGTTTGATCTTACTTGATTGTGCATGCCAGGTTGATTGCATTCGTCGAAACAGTGCGAACCATGTGAAGGTTGCAATCTCCCACCCCGAACCAGGCCATGATGCAACCAGTCAGAATGCTCTATACTGTGCACCTGTAGAAGTTTAGGAGAATCTGCTTCGACATGCCAAATTTCCGTAATCTTCTCAGGAAGTAGAGTCGCTGATGATTCTTTATAATTTATAATTCTTTATAATTCTTTATAATTGCATTGGTGTGCTGGGTCCAGGAAAGATCTTCGGAAATATGCACGCCCAGGAATTCGAAGTTTTTGACCCTCTCCACCATCGTCCCATTGATGTGAACTGGATTGTGGGTCTTCATCCTTCCTCTACCAAAGTCCACAATCAGTTCCTTGGTCTTACTGATGTTGAGAGCCAGGTTGTTATGCTGGCACCATTTGGTCAGTCGGTCGATCTTGGAGATAACCAAAGGAAGTTGGTACTTATCTGGTCCAGATCACCAGGATCTTGCATGTGCTCCATGAGCCGAAAGAGCATACGCGTATAAATGCTGTCACGTAAGGGAGCATAATAACCTCTACCCACAAAATGGCTGGTAAAAAAAAATATTGATAGTTTTGTTGACTGTCAAAACTGTCAAACCTTTTGATCAATTAGAACATATCAAGTTGTTGAAAACCTTTAGGCTGAACAAACTTCATCACCCGTTGACATGTGTAACGGTTGTCACAACTTTTGTGCCTCAACTTTGTGCTCTTTGTGTATTTTTAAATCAAACTTTCTCAGCAAATAATCAATGTAAGAATGTTTCTGGGATAGCAAGACAATTTGGATTAAATCTTTTTGTTCATCTGGTCGTTTGGCTTTAGCAGTTTGATTTACTGCTTGATAACAGCAAAGCACTGAAAGATGAGCAAGATCTACTGTCGTACTTTGAGGTGGCATGGTGGTGCAGCGATAGAGTTGTTGCCTTTCAGCGCCGGAGATCTGGGTTAGATTTCCACTATGGTTTTCATCAAGATCTTTGGTTTCCTCCCACACTGCAAAGATGTACAGGTTTGTAGGTTAATTGGCATGGTGTAAGTGTAAATTATCCCTAGTGTATGTAATGTGTCGGAATCGCTGGTTGGTGCGGATTCAGTGGGCCTAAGGGCCTGTTGCCGTGCTGTATCTCTACACTAAACTAAATTACTGATGTCAATTACACCACTGTCAAATGAGGTAGGAAATGAGGAAAATATGCTCAATAGCACTCCTAGGACCTGGTCTAATTCTATCCAGGAAGTAAACACAACTTGGGAATAAGGTGAGTCAAGTATTCATGTGAAAACACTTGGATAAGAATGGTACATTTGACTCGGCATTGCAATTGGAATGCAGAGTAAAATATCAAAATATGGTGACGTTGACAAATTAATAATATCAAACAAACTAACTGCAAAGAACATGAAATTGCTGAGACAGGAGGAATTTAATACAGAGAAATGTGAGGTGATACATTTTAGTGAGGAATTCTAAAGAATGTGTAGGAACAGAGGGACTTAGGGTTCATTTGCATGGATCCAGGGAGATTGGCAGACATTGAGAGATTAGTTAGTGAAGCATATAAGATTTGGGGCCGGATAAATAGAGGTAATGTTTTACAAAAACACTGGTTCAGCCACAACTAGAAAATTGGATCAATTTCTGGTCATCATACTTTAGAAAGAATGTGAAGATCCTTGAGAGGTTGCTGAGAAGAGCAGTCTTCAGGCGTTTAGCTGGTAGGTGGGATAATTAGGAGTTGGTTTTCCTCAAGGAGGGGAAACTTGATGGAGATGTACAAAATTCTAACATGTTTAAATCAGGTAGACAAAGGAAAACTTTTGCCATTAGCTAATCATGCAATGTTAAGGAAATATGATTAAGGTTTAGGGTTGGAGATATGGAGAGAAACACGAGGAAGGAAATGTACACACAAGGAATGATAGTAACCTCAAATTTGCTGCCTTTGAATATGGTTGATATGAGACGATCGATAATTTTAAAAGGAAATGAATTTGAGGTAAATAAACTTGCAGAGCTGTGGCAATAGTGCAGGGGAATAATACTAACTAAATTATTTCACAGAGATGCTCGGTAGATTCAGTGAGCTGAATGACCTCCTCCTGTGCCATTATGATTCTTATTTATTTCAGATTATTTATTATCATAACTTTTTTGTATTAAAATCTCAATTTTGACCTGCTTTGACAGAGAGTCATAGTAATACAGCATGGAAACAGGCTCTTCAGCCCAACTTGCTCATGCCGACCAAGATGCCTCATCTAAGTTTGTCACATTTGCCTGTATTTAGTGCATATACCTCTAAACCTTTTCTATCCATGTATCTGTACAAGTATCTTTCAAATACTGTAATTGTACCTGCTTTATCCTCAACCTGATGGGCCCTTTTTTATATGTTACAATTACTATTTTCGCAGTACAGCCTCGGTTTATTGCTGCATTTGTCACTCTTGTACCCTCTGCATAGACCTTTCAACGATATTGTGAATGTCTTCACTTGTCATTATCTTTTCAAACCGTTTCTCTCATAATCTTTGGAATTAATGTAGAAAGGGGGTTGACAGTTTTGCAATAACATTTATTATTTATGGTTTACAACCCTTTGCATATTAAATATTAAAAATGAGCCCATCAAATGTCAGAATATGATAAGCCTGACTTAGATTGATCAAGATCATGGGTATCTCGAATGTGGATTGCAGTGCAGTAAATTCAGACCATTCACTTTTGCGTTCATCAGTGTTATAAACTCTGGCATTAATAATCCTGAGCATCATGACATGCTGTTTCTGCTGTTTTGATATATCACGTCATTTAAATGACATGATGCATGCAGTCAGCAGAGAAATACTGGATACCATTTTAGCAAAATCTTGTAATTAAAAGGAACTTGCCACAAGAATTTTGAATGAACAGTCTATCTCCCTCATAATTTGTCAATATTTGTCCTTATCATTTATCTTCTGTTTGTGATTTTTTTTCACCAGAGCGTGACGAGCAACAATTCATCAACTTTGATGAACAGAAATGGAGTAAGTAGGAAACTTAAATTATGCCTTTAAGTTCTTGTCACATACCTATAATTATTGTCACAGATTAAAAGTAAACAAATTAAACAATTGTTGCATTTTCTTAAATCAATAGAAGCTTAAATTACCCAATCTCATTAGTCTCGCACCATTCAGTACTTAACCAAGCTTTGTCCTTGATCAAGCTAATGAATTTAGACGACAGATGTAAACTGAAATGCATGGACATTTTCTTTGTGCTTGATGGGCCAGTAGATTAGCACCAGTTTCTAAGAAATGTTAACATGTTTATTACCATGACTCAAAGGCCTGGGCTGTAGAGAGAAGTTGCTTAAGCAAGGAGTTTTTTCCTTGAAGTGTAGGAGGTTGAGGGGTGATCTTATAGAGGTGTATAAAATCATTTGGGGAATAGATAAAATTAATGTTTAGAATCTTTTACCCAAAGTAGGAGAATCAAGAACCAGAAATAATTTAATAGGAACCCGCGGGTTAACTTTCACTCAGAGGGTATATAGAATGAGTTGCCAAGGGAGGTGGATAAAGCAGGTACTATAATAGCACTTAATAGACACTTGTACAGGTACATGGATAGGAAAGGTTTAGAGCACATGAGCCAAACACACGGTGTTAATGATTAATGGTGCTTATTTGCTACATATGCAACTGCACAGTGAAATTCATTTTTCATATATTGCACATGCTGGTGCTGCCAATTTGGCTCCCTTATTCAAAGTCCAAAGTCTGCTCCGCCCACATGCACAATGTAATCAGTAGTTCCCATGATCGGATGTCCCTCTCCTCGTCCGGCCATCTTTGTGTCTCGGGCGCACCGTGTGCAGCCGACCTTGAAGTGCTGGAAGCATTACTCTGGTTCATCCTCCCACCAGCCCACTCCTAGTCTCCAGTTCCCTCCCAGTTACGCCAGCTGACGAGCATTTGGACAGGCCCCGACGAGTCTTCGGCTGAGTTACCGGTCCCACAAACTGCTGAGCCGTTGGGTGGGTCCTGCCAACCAATGAGCCTTCAGACCGGCCCTGATTAACCTTTGGGCAGGTTCTCCGTCCCGTCGACCGATGAGCCTTTCTGGTGAGGTCCCGCTGACCAATGAGCCTCACCCGCAAAAGAGACCAGGTTAGATGGGGCATATTGGTCGGTATGGATGAGTTGGGTTGAAGGGCTTGTTTTTGTGCTCCAGGACTCTATTAATTTATTTCTTCTTAGTAAATCAGGTTCCTATAAAATCATTCCCCTTTCACCTTAAACATATGTAATTTGGTTCTTGATTCTCCTGCTCTGGGTAAAAGACTCAATGCATTCACCTTATCTATTCCCTTCGTGATTTTATTTGGATTGTCCATTAGACGATCATTTGTTAAAAATGTATAATTATGGGGACAAAAGTATAATTATTGCATTTATAAAATATGATTGTTGGAATGGACTATAGACCAGTGATTATGAAGTAAATGTGGTAAAGTGTGCCTGGCAAAGCTCGGTAAGATTATATTTGACATCTATAATCTTTGATATTAGTCTTGGAGAAAAAATTGTTGGAAATAGCTTTACAATTTAATGTATGTTTTGCTATATTTTTCAAAAAAGGAGTTGCAAATAATGAAAATTTATTCTAGTATGCTTTTCTATCTGCACAGAAATGAAATTGTGAATTATAAATCAACTAGACCATTTAATTTTTTATTTATAATTGTACAGCATCAAGGAATTCCGAAAAGAGAAGACAGTTCAACTTTACGCTACTGTTCTGATCCAACAGTTCTCCTTGATGAAGATGACATAAATGAATGTTTCCAACCAGCCCCAGGTATCTGCACATAATTGAATAATTACTTTAGCAGCTTTTAACTCTTATGAGCATTGAATGCACTGGTGATGTTCACTATTTCGTTGTGGGTTGGGAAATGTATGTGTATCTGCACTTCACAATCAGTGTTTTCTTTTTAGGCTATTGACAAAGTAAATCAGTGGAGTAATGAGAAGGTTCAATAGATATCTGGGACTCATGCCAAGAGAGATTAAATAAAATTATATTTTATTCTCTGGTTTAGGAGAATGAAAGATAATCTCATAGAAGCTTATAAAGTTCTCAAGGAATTTAACTAATCCCTTTTTTTGCTTTGCCAGAGAGCTACAGCCCTGGGTCATAGCCCAGAGATGGGGTTCATACATTTAGGATAAAGTCAAATCTTTCCTTTTCTTTACTCAAAAGTATTGTGAATGTTTGAAAAATAATCAAGATTAAGATAAGATTGTCATAGAACATAGAGCCCGGATCAGGTTCTTCTGCACGCAATGTCTATGCCTATCACCATGCCGACCAATTCTTAGCTGCTGTATATAATCCATAGTGCTCCATTTCCTGCATATCCATTGTCTATCCAAAAATCTCTTAAATGCCACTATCATATCTGCCTCAACCACTACCCCTGGCAGCGTGTTCCAAGCAATCTCCACCCTCTGTGTAAATTGCCCCACAATCTCCTTTAAACTTTGCCCCTCTCAACTTAAAACTATGCCCTCTAGTATTTACTTTTCCATCCTGGGATAAAGGTTCTGACTATCTACCCTCTCTATGCCTCTCCCCACAACCTCTGCCATTCCAGAGAAAACACTCCATGTCCAACCTGTAGCTAATACCCCCCAATCCAAGTATAATTCTGGTAGAGGTTCTCTGCAACTTCACATCTTTCTTATAATGGGGCAATCAAAACTGCACACAATACTCCGTGCAGCCTAACCTAAATCCTATAGTGCTGCATCATGAATTCTATTGTCACTAAAATACCTCAAGGAACTCATTTGTTAGGAATGTTAGCATTCATAGCAAAAGGATTTGAGTATAGGAGCAGGGAGGTTCTATTGCAGTTGTACAGGGTCTTGGTGAGACCACACCTGGAGTATTGCGTACAGATTTGGTCTCCTAATCTGAGGAAAGACATTCTTGCCATAGAGGGAGTACAGAGAAGGTTCACCAGACTGATTCCTGGGATGGCAGGACATTCATATGAAGAAAGACTGGATAGACTCGACTTGTACTCGCTAGAATTTAGAAGATTGAGGGGGGATCTTATAGAAACTAACAAAATTCTTAATGGGTTGGACAGGCTAGATGCAGGAAGATTGTTCCCGATGTTGGGGAAGTCCAGAACAAGAGGTCACAGTTTAAGAATAAGGGGGAAGTCTTTGAGGACCGAGATGAGAAAAAAAAATTTCACACAGAGAGTGGTGAATCTGTGGAATTCTCTGCTACAGAAAGTAGTTGAGGCCAGCTCATTGGCTATATTTAAGAGGGAGTTAGATGTGGCCCTCGTGGTTAAAGGGATCAGGGGATATGGAGAGAAGGCAGGTACAGGATACTGAGTTGGATGATCAGCCATGATCATATTGAATGGTGGTGCAGGCTCGAAGGGCCGAATGGCCTACTCCTGCACCTATTTTCTATGTTTCTATGTTCCTTATTTTCTCTATTTCTGTATTAAATGAGTCAGCTACATGTGTAGAGAGTACACATGAATCATGTGTTTTGAATTTCTTTACTTTTTTGTTTTTGTAACCTTTGGTTTTCAAGTTACTGTATCTTATTTCCAAATTCTAAAAATGAACAACAATTTCCTTTTCACTTTCTGTGCATGAGTTTGTTAACATGTTTTTTTTTTTACAGAATACATCAACCAAACTAAAATTAATCAACTTCCCAATCATTTGAAAAGCCCCGCCTCTGATATGGAAAACCCAGGCTACCAGGAGCTTTTTATCCCCATCAACAAGAATGGTAGAGGGCCCGCTACTGACTCTCAGTATTTAAATTCGTTCACAAATGCAGTGGAGAATCCTGAATATGTGAATGCTTCCCAACCTGTCGGCAAACCGGGTTATGACCATCCTAGTCACTGGGACCAGACAGTGCTTCACAATGTAAGCTTAGACAATCCTGAATACCAGGAAAATTTTGTTCCTAAACATACAAAAGTGAACGGTCACATCAAAGCTGCGGCTGAGAATCCAGAGTACCTTGGTATTGCACTGCCACCCAGAGGTCAAATAAGCACTACAGTATGATATGTGCATGCAGACTTTCCACACCACCTGGTGTCCAAACCCTGTTGGTGAATTTTAAGTGCAGCTATGCTGTGGTACTGATAATGGAAATTTCCATAGGGGAGAGGAAAAGCGATGAATGTGAATATTTGCTCCTAAGTAAAAACTGTCCTTAAGATAGTACTGGTGATGGAACTTTACTCTGACACTTTAAGTTAGGTTTATAAAACCGAGAAAGGAAATAGATTGCTGTTTTTCTTCAGTAGCATTCCAGATTTATTATAAACACCATATTGCATAGTTATGTGTAGATTATGGCTAAAGATTGTGTCTTTCAGGCACGAACATCAGATCTTGTTTCAATGCATATTTATACATCAAAACGAATATACAAGTAGTTTAACTTTGAAACACTGTTAGTACTTAAAATAAAACAGTAATTGCAGCTCCCAAGTAATATGGACAGCTCAGTGGAATGCGTCCTAATATCCAGGTAAAGTGGGCTCTTAAAAACTCAACTATTCTGGTGTGATCTGACAAATGGTGAAAATGTGGTGGACATTTCAAAAGTGAAGAGTTTCTCAAAGTGTCCCATGAGCTTATGAATGAATGTTTATCATTGTGATTTCAACAACTGCATCTTCCTACAATCTTTAACACTTAATAATTACTATCAACTTGAGGCAAACAAACAATTTAATTAATTCTCTCAATTTGCTTTATACAAAAAATTCAAATGTTATCTGTGATTGTTAAGTTGACTTTATTGTCATATGCACAAGTACAGGAAGGTGCAGGTATAATGAAAATCTTACTTGCAGCAACATCACAGGCAAATAAACTCAGACAACCACACAAAAACAAATTATACTGTAAAAGAATAAAAGACAAGATTGTCATTAGGTGCAGTATTAACCTAAACTTCTCTTATTCCCCATTCTCGTAAGCACACATCCTTCACATTGCACTGCCATCAAAATTATTGCCATCTCTCTATAATGTTTTGGTTTAATCCATATTTAGGACCCTCAAATTCACTTCTTGCCATTTTTCACTACACATTAATAATTAAGGTGAAATTCTGAAAAGCAATAGATGAGAATGATCAAAATGTGAACTAATTCACACATAGTGAACCAAAATTAAATTAATATGCTATAAACATTCAGCTGTTCCGGCAGCATCTAGCAGTATAATTAATATTTTCCCTCTCTCACTTTGTTTACTGTATGTTCAGCTTTCATTAATTGATTTCATATTCCGTCGCTGCTATTATGGGATTCAAAATCATGCTACAGCAAGTAAACCATAAAGCTATTAATTCTATAGCATTGACGTTGTCCCTGGAAACTTGATTCTAGGCAGTTCCATACTCCTTAGTTATAGCTGCAAGATGTCAAAGAATCTTTAAAGTTTGACTGAAATTAGAACTAAGTATAGTTGCTTTATATTCCACCTCCCTGTTTTACTGGAACTCGGTGCTTAAGAGAACTGATGCATTCTCAACGAGTTCCAAATAATGGCCATTATGTAATAAGTGTTTGTGGTGATCAATTTGATAATGGGAAGGCAATATTTGTTAAGATGGCTGAGTTCTATGGATGAAGGATTATGGAAATTAAGATATCTAAATGTGTGTTCTAACAATGTGGATTGTATCCCTTTTTTTAAATTGTGTAGATTTTGCAGACAAATGTTGCTGAGATTTAATAATTTTTTTAAATAAATGAACTGTTGAAGCACTATTTGTATAGAAGTGAAATTGAATCTTTTTATATGTACTGATAAAAATAAAACATTATATGTATATAAAGTCTAAAACCAGAAAAATGAAATGTAAAATGTAAATGAACATTTTCAATCAATTGTTAAATATTTTGATTGTTTTACCAAGATAAGATGAGCATTTTAAGATTTTAAGCACGTTAACTTTTTGGAGATTTTTGAATATTTTATTTGATTTAACAGAAGTCTTTTGACTCAATACTTCAAGCAATCAGTTATCCTAATCTTTCTATAGTTAGAAATCTCAGTGAATCACTGCCAATCCATTCCCCATTAGGGTGGTACTGTGGCGCAGCGGTAGAGTTGCTGCCTTACAGCGAATGCAGCGCTGGAGACCCGGGTTCGATCCCGACTACGGGTGCTGTCTGTATGGAATTTATACGTTCTCCCCGTGACCTGTCTAGGTTTTCTCCGCGATCTTTGGTTTCCTCCCACACTCCAAGGAAGGAAAGGTATGTAGGTTAATTGGCTTGGTAATGTAAACATTGTCCCTAGTGGGTATTGGCAGGGCTGCCAACATTGGGTGAGAGTCGGGAGTGAGAATTTGCGAGAGTCGGGGGGAGCTTTTGCATTTTTCAGATTGAAATTGTGCAATCTGGTGCATACTGTGGTGAGTCTTTTAACTTACACATGAATGCAATATCAGTTTAGGCTAAATTACATTCCTAATTACATTCCGCAGTAGAGCCAGGCTCTGATCAACAGGTGCAGCACATGAATGATCTTAATATATTCGTGGATGAAAATCAGATTATAATCAAACACTTGGCCCATGTTGACCAACCTGGGTCTCACTGCACACCTGGTACTACTCCTGACCCTGACTCCAGTTGCATACCTTCTCTCATTCCTGACCCTGAGTCCAGCCTTACACCTGGCCCCCTATTCTACCCTGATCATAGCTGCTTACCTGCTTAGGTTCCCAGTGCTGCACACTCCCATTGTCCCAGCTTTGACTGCACACCTAGTACTATTCCAGACCTTGACTCTGGATGCACACTTGGCCTTGCTCCTAACCCCTCTGCACTGACAATATATCTGGCCCACACATAAATCCCCATATCTGACCCGCTGGACATAACCAATTCCACAGGTGCTTATCTAATGCGGTAATCTTTTCTGGGGCACTTCGCAGACCAAATTTAGTATAACAAAATTTGCTACATCCATTGGCTTCCTGGTTATCTAACATGCTAGTTACTTTGTCAAAGAAGTAATCAATTGGTTGAACAGAATTTCTCATCCATAACATTATACTCATTCAGCTGTATAAGTATTCTGTCAACATTTCCTTCATTTTCCTTACAAACTGTCCTGAAGTCATTTTCACCCCCAATATCTTCAGTATTTTGCTATCTTCCTCTCAGCTGGGACTAATCCGAAATGCAAAGTCCAATAACTATATGTTTAAGCAATATTATTATATTAAATGTGATCTTGAGAGTGCATAATATTTTCTGTGGTATTCTTAACACAACAATGATAAAAAGATCTTTGTTTTGATTGCACCTATCAACATGCATACATTATTATATTACAGTTAATATGTACCGAGGGCAAATGTTTGTTCCAATGCTCCCCATTCCCAATTACTTTCAAGTGATTGAAATTCAAGTGAAGTTTAAATGGCATCAGAAAAATAAAACCGCCGGAATGGATGATATTCATTACATGGTTGGTTGGAGTCAGTATCAGCACAATTACTATATTAAACTTTGACTCTGCAGATGTCCTGGTTCAAGCTAAAACTAAAGACAAATAATAACCTCCTCACACATTCCCTTGCAAGTATCTGTCACTCCTTTAAAATATGCCCCTTCTGTGAACAAGCTCTTAAACATCGCATCTGAAAGTTTCCATCTGATTACACTCCTTGAGGATATTCATCTACGTGTTCAATTAATAAAACAACGAGATTGGGGACATTTCTATTCCACAAACATGATAGTTGAGTGGTCAATGACAATAGTGCTATATTCACAATAATTAACTGAAGGAAATAATGGGTTATTGGGTATTGTTGTGACAGACAGCCTGACACCTTGCATGTCATTTTAATATTACTTATCCCATCCCCCTGGATATTCCGGATTAATAAATTAAGGTTTTGTCAACTAATTATAAATCAGGCTAATTACAAATCAATAACATTAGCAAACTCCGAAACGAAGCGCTGAGCATTGGGATCCAGACATCATGGACAACTGGCCTCAGTTCCTCGCTCACATCTGGCAGTGCTCTCTGTCTGAACCAGGGGCCACGGAGCATTTTTAAAAGTGGGGAGGCTGAGCGATCACTGATCACTGGCCTTGGGGGTTCCCGGCGAGGGAGTGGAGCAATCGAGTGAGGGGAGGGTGTGGGAAAGGGACCGCGGTAGGGACTTTTTGAAATTTGCTGTATTAAAATCATGTTTTAGTGCATTGTAGAAGTATGATTTCAATGTTTTTTGTTTGAATTATTTGAAGAGGTAACTTTTTCCACACAAAGGGTGGTGGGTGTATGGAACAAGCTCCCAGAGGAGGTAGTTGCGGCAGGGACTATCCCAACATTTAAGAAACAGATTGATACATGGATAGGACAGGTTTGGAGGGATATGGACCAAAAGCAGATACTGTAGCTGGGACATGTTGGCGGGTGTGGGCAAGTTGCGCCGAATGGCCTGTTTTCACACTGTATCACTCTATGACTACATTTAATCCACCATGCATGAATGCTTCAAAGTCAAGTGGTCGGGTTTTATTGCCATATATTCATGCATAGAAACATAGAAAATAGGTGCAGGAATAGGCCATTCGGCCCTTCGAGCCAGCACTGCCATTCAATATGATCATGGCTGTTCATCCAAAATCAGTACCTCTTTCCTGTTTTTTCCCCATATCCCTTGATTTCGCTAGCCCCAAGAGCTAAATGTAACTCTCTCTTGAAAACATCCAGTAAATTGGCCTCCACTGCCTTCTGTGGCAGAGAATTGCACAGATTCACAACTCTCTGCGTGAAGAAAATTTGTCCTCATCTCAATCCTAACTGGCCTACCCTTTATTCTTAAACTGTGACCCCTGGTTCTGAACTCCCCCAACATCGGGAACATTTCTCCTGCAGTTACAGTGAGTGAAAATCTAGCAGGTAAGCAAGATGCTTTCTCCAACCACCCCCATTTGAAGTCCACTATCTTCCACTGTTTCTACCCAGTGCTTGGCACTTACTTCCAGCAGCACTGGTTGTCCTCCAGGATGCACCGAGCCGCAGCCCGATCCATGCCGGTCACCTGGGCAAATTCGGCACAGAGACTCTCACGGCAGTGGCACAACGCTTCCGACAACCCGGGACTCTTGCACTGAGGCTGCTCCATGGCCGGAGCTGCAGAAAGCTACTCGCCAGCCTGGCAAACACTCGCCAGCCCGGCAGACACTCACCAGCCCGGCAAACACTCGCCAGCCCGGCAAACACTCGCCAGCCCCGGCTCCCCGTCCGCATCTGTCCCCGCCGCTGCTTCTGCTTTCATCCCTCCCTCAGCCCCAGCTCTCCAACACCCGTGGCCCATGCAGTTGATATGAGTTTTGACATTTTCGTTGATCACAGAATTTCTCACGACAGAGCGTGAGAAATTTGTGATCAGCGTGAGAATTTGGCGAAATGCGTGATTCTCACACTTAATGCGTGAGAGTTTGCAGCCCTGGTATATGATAGTGTTAATGTGCGGGGATCACTGGTCGGTGCGGACCCGGTGGGCCGAAAGGGCCTCTTTCTCTGCTGTATTTCTAAACTAAACTAAATTAAATTTCCCTGCTCATTATTGCAGTCATTTATGGAAGCTTGCTGTATACCAATGGCCACTGCATTTCTTACAACACTCAAAGGTACTTCATATAGCTTTGCAGCATCCTGTCATCATGAAAGGCATTGTATAGCTATGTCTTCCTTTAACCACCCTTGTGTAGCACTTGCAAGCTTTTGACCTCACAAAATACACACCACATCCTGTAATTACAAGTCAGTTACATTTTGTACTTACAAAATTTGGTTTCTTTTCCACAAAAATATAAAACCACTGATGCATGATACTTCGCTGAAATAAAATATTTGTAAAAAGTGATGTATAGATACAAAAAGATGGAGTAACTCAGCGGGACAGGCAGCATCTCTGGAGAGAAGTGATGGGTGACGTTTCGGGTCAAGACCCTTCTTCAGACAAAATCATGGGTTTGGCCTGGTTTGATGTTAGTGATATTTGTGGCTAAATGACAAGCTTTAATATAAAGGATGCCGGCAGTCCTTGAACTGACAGGTAATGAGGAAGACTAATGATATTTCAAAAGATGATTTTTTTTTTTTACTTAATGAGTGTCTGCCAACTCACAAAGCATTTCTGTTTCACCACTTGTTTTCCCAATAACCTGTTCTCACATTCCCATCAGTACTGCCATCCAATTCTACACTTGGGCACTTTACAGTGACCTACCAACCTGTACATCTTTGGCATGTTGAAACGGCCTAGGAAATCCGCATGGCTGCAGGGAGAATGTACAATCTACGGCCAAACAGCACCTGAAGTCAGCATTGAACCCAAGTTGCTGGAGTTGTGAGGCAGTAGGCTTACCAGCTGCGTAAAAGTGCCAACAATTAAGATGTAAATGAACGATAGGCTTTCAGTGTCATTTCACGGCAGGAGTTTGATTTTGCAAAACTTCTTTAAGTGTGAAAAATGACAGCAATCGGGCAAAATAACAGGCACAGAATAAATCTTTACCAGAGATCTAAATCCTTAGAATTGACCAAAAGGCCAGCAGAGAGAAATAGATTTAAAAGGAATTAATGGGACAATTACGGCAAAGCAGCTATGACACGTTATAATTGAAATACCTGAAGTCTAAGGGTTTGTATCTTCCTTTGTATGGCTACCTTTTTATACATAGAAATTAGGTGCAGGAGTAGGCCATTCGGCCCTTCGAGCCTGCACCGCCATTCAATATGATCATGGCTGATCATCCAACTCAGTATCCCGTACCTGCCTTCTCTCCATACCCTCTGATCCCCTTAGCCACAAGGGCCACATCTAACTCCCTCTTAAATATAGCCAATGAACTGGCCTCGACTACCTTCTGTGGCAGAGAGTTCCAGAGATTCACCACTCTCTGTGTGAAAAAGTTCTTCTCATCTCGGTTTTTAAAGGATTTCCCCCTTATCCTTAAGCTGTGACCCCTTGTCCTGGACTTCCCCAACATCGGGAGCAATCTTCCTGCATCTAGCCTGTCCAACCCCTTAAGAATTTTATAAGTTCTATAAGATCCCCTCTCCATCTCCTAAATTCTAGAGAGTATAAACCAAGTCTATCCAGTCTTTCTTCATAAGACAGTCCTGACATCCCAGGAATCAGTCTGGTGAACCTTCTCTGCACTCCCTCTTGGGCAATAATGTCCTTCCTCAGATTTGGAGACCAAAACTGTACGCAATACTCCAGGTGTGGTCTCACCAAGACCCTGTACAACTGCAGTAGAACCTCCCTGCATGCATGAGTATATGAGCAAGGAGATCTGCAGTTATACAGGGCCCTAGAAACATGCATCATCTAACTTTCTCCAGGCCTTGCTTTATTCCTTTGCTTACGTTCTATATGATAATGTGCTTTAATTGCAGTGATCACATTTTATTTCACTTAATAATCAATTTAGATGTTTGTATGTTTAGTAAGAAAAAAACAATCACGGTTAAGCTGTCTTTCCAGTGTGTACCAAGAATAGCCACTTCTGATGAATTACATTGACTTCTCCAATTTCAGGTGAACATTGACTTTGACCTCCAATTTTAGGTAGTCCCTTCTTTCTCCTCCCCTTCCCAGCTCTCCCTCAGCCTACAGTCTCTGCCTCTTCCTTCTTCTTCTCGCCCACCCCCCCCCCCCCCCCCCCCCCCCCCCCCCCCCACCCCCCCCCCCATATCAGTCTGAAGATGGGTCTCGACCCGAAACGTCACCTATTTCCTATGGTCCATAGATGCTGCCCTCACCCACTGAGTTTATCCAGCATTTTTGTCTACCTTCGATTTTCCAGTATCTGCAGTTCCTTCTTAAACACTTCTGATGAATGGTCATCAATTATGTGTAACTTTGCTTCTCTCTCCACAGATGCTACCTGACCTGAGAATTTCCAAGACTTATTATTTCAGATTTTCAGAATTTACAATGCTTTGCTTAGTTCCAGCATTTCTTCTGACCTCTCTTTTCATTCCTTTTACCTGCACCCTATCCTGTTACATTATCTGCAATTAACAAGCCCTCGCCACTTCACAGCCAGCACCACAACCTTTTGTGCCATTTAGTCTCTCTGGCTTCATACACTATCACTCACAGACCTTTGTGACCCCCCCCCCTCCCCTTTAGAAACATAGAAAATAGGTGCAGGAGTAGAAACATAGAAACATAGAAATTAGGTGCAGGAGTAGGCCATTCGGCCCTTCGAGCCTGCACCGCCATTCAATATGATCATGGCTGATCATCCAACTCAGTATCCCGTACCTGCCTTCTCTCCATACCCTCTGATCCCCTTAGCCACAAGGGCCACATCTAACTCCCTCTTAAATATAGCCAATGAACTGGCCTCGACTACCCTCTGTGGCAGGGAGTTCCAGAGATTCACCACTCTCTGTGTGAAAAAAGTTCTTCTCATCTCGGTTTTAAAGGATTTCCCCCTTCTCCTTAAGTAGGCCCTTCAATATGACCATGGCTGATCATCCAGAATCAGTACCCTGTTCCTGCTTTCTCCCCATATCACTTGATTCCGTTAGCCTTAAGAACTATATCTAACTCACTCTTGAATACATCCAGTGAATTGGCCTCCACTGCCTCCTGTGGCAGACAATTCCACAGATTCACAACTCTCTGGCTGAAAAAGTTTTTCCTCGTCCAAAATGGCCTACCCTTTAGTCTTAAACTGTGACTCCGGTTCTGGACTCCCCCAACATCGGAAACATTTTTCCTGCCTCTAGCCTGTCCAATGCCTTAAGAATTTTATACGTTTCTACAAGGTGCCCTTTCTACAAGGTGTCCTCTCATCCTAAATTCTAGTGATTATAAGCCAAGTCGATCCATTCTTTTATCATATGTCAGTCCCGCCAGCCCAGGAATTAACCTCGTGATCCTACACTGCAACAATGTCCTTCCTCAAATTACGATACCAAAACTGTACACTATACTCCAGGTACGGTCTCACCAGGGCCCTGTATAACTGCAGATCTCCTTGCTCCTATACTCAAATCCTCTCCTTATGAAGGCCAAAATGCCATTAGCTTTCTTCACTGCCTGCTGTACCTGCATGCTTACTTTCAGAGACTGGTGTACAAGGACACCTAGGTCTCATTGCATCTCCCCTTGTATTAATCTGCCACCTTGTTTTTGCCACCAAAGTGGATAACCTCACATTTATCCACATTATACTGCATCTGCCATGCATCTGCCCACTCACCCAACCTATCCAAGTCATCCTGCAGCCTCATAGCATCCTTCCCGCAGCTCACACTGCCACCCAGCTTTGTGTCATTCGCAAACCTGGAGATGTTACATTTAATTAATTTGTCTAAATCGTTAATATAGTAGTATTTGTAGTTTTATCCATTTGATTTCTACCTTTTAGTTTTGATGAAAGGCCAACATTTCAAGACTCAAGTTTGCAGATGTTAGAATCTCGGAGAAACTCAGCGGGTCAGACAGCATCTGTGGAGGGAAATGTACAGATGACTTTTTGGGTTGGAATTGTACCTCAGTCTCAATCATCTGTCCACTTCCCTGCACAGATGCTGCCTGACCTCCTGAGTTCCTCCAGTAATTTTTTTTTAACATGAAACATTGACTATTATTGATTGCCTATGTAAGTTCATAAGTTATATGACCAGAATTAGGTCATTTGGCCCATCAAGTCTACTTTGCCATTCAATCATGCCTGATCATATTTCCCTCTCAACCCCATTCCCCTCCCTTCTCCCCATAACCCCTGACACCCATACTAATCAAGAATCTATCAATCTCCGTCTGAAAAATATCCATTGATTTGGCCTCCACAGCCTACAGTGGCAATGAATTCCATGAAATAAATTCCTCCTCATCTCCTTTCTAAAGGTACGTCCTTCATGACCTGTTTAATATTTCAAGCAGGCTTTATTTATTAAGATCATGTTAATTTAGCAAGAATGTTTTTATTCTACACTCTATGTCGCACTTACAATATTCCACTTATCACTTACTGAAGTGTCGTCAAACTGCACTGCTCAGTTACTTTGCTTTAATTATTCCCTTAAGTCATTTTTAATCTATTTCTGTCTCAGCTGATCTTTAGAATATTTCCCAGTTACATTTATTCTCATGTGTCCCTGTTATTTTACACAATTGCTGTAATTTGTCACAGAGTTTTAGGAAAATTAAACTCCTGGCACAAAATGATAGTCCCAGGCCATAGTTTGTTTATTTAACATTTAATATGGTTTAATGTAGAGATACTACATAGAAACAGGCCCTTCATGCCAAATCGACCATTGATTATCAGTTCACATTAATTGTATGTTATCCCACTTTTTCATCCACTCCCTGTACGTTGGGGGCTATTTTATAGAGACTAATTAACCTACAAATCCGCACGTCTTTGGGACGTGGTAGGAAACCGAAACACTCAGAAGAAACCCACATGAAGAAGGTACAAACGCCACACAGACAGCACCTGTGGTCAGGATCAAACTCTGGTCTCTGGCATTGTGAGGCAGCAGCTCTCCCAGCTGCACCACTATACCGTTATGTCTTCCTGTTATACAACCAAATGGTCTACAGTGCCCATCCACCTCAATCAAAGTAAAACGTTTCATGCCGATTTCATTTAGATTGCTCCTCATTGCCTGACTGATCAACAGTGTTTATATAGATGTGGTTTTAATGAGAGCCAATTTGGGTCCATAGAGCAGCAGGGATGATATCCTAATCTCTAAGACACATGAAAGGGAAGTGATAGAATTTTGTTTTTTAATGCTGATGTTGAAAATCTGAAACAAAAACAGAAAACAGCAGCATCAGCAGAAAGAGATGCAGAGTTAATGTTTCAGGTCAAAGGCACTTCAAAAGAGGGAAAGGGTATTTGATCTGAAACATTAACTCTGGTATTCTTTCTGCAGATGCTGCCTGACCTGCTGAGTGTTTCCTGTATTTTATGGTTTTGTTAAGGGAAGGTATCAGTTTTCCTGAGGCATTTCTTGGCAGCTTTCTCAGCAGAGTTGAGTTGGTAACTATTACTGTACTGATTTAATATGTACGTGGCCCTGACGCAAGACCATGTCTATCGTCACAAGAAAATCTAGTCCAAGCAGAGAGTGACATCCTTTGAAAGTAAAATGAAAAGATAACCACTTGGTGGCAGCAAATAGTTACTACTAGTAATTAACTGCTAAAATTATGGTGCAGATACTGGTTGAGCATTACACCTGCATTTTAGCAGTTCATCACTGATGTTCCAGCACTGCCTGATAAACACTGCCAAGGGAAAGCCCTACTCTGGACGTAAATTTATAATGGGGAATTTTTTTTCAAAACTACAGAGAAAGGGCTAGTGGATGGAAGTGGAGAATTGTTCTGCTAATGTGCCACACAGACGTAATAGGCCAGATGGCTTTCCCTTGTGCTGCAACCATTCAAAGATTCAATGAAAATGATTGCCAGTGAAAACTTAAAACATCATAAGTCTGCCAAGTTAAACATGAGTGATGTGTTGTGTACTCATTGGATTATATTTTATTTTGTGTTGTAATTGGTGAGATGATTGTCGATCTTCTCAGTAGTTTCTTTTAAAACATGGCATTATTTAACATTTCCTTAAATGCTTTTTCTACAAACTATGTTTGTTTTGCAGTAGAAAACAAATTTGCCTTCCCCATCTTTATTCCAAGAATATCAAGCATCCTGTATAAATGGAGAACATATTCTGGCTTATCTATATTCAGCAAATTTCACATTATTTCCTTTGTTGAAACTGCACTCTGATGGATGAATGCCAAATGCGTCTGATATCTAATCTATCAGATTTTATTATCTTAATTTTCAGTTGGATTTTATGATCTTCATTTTCAGTTGAAGTATGATAAATGTAACACTTCCTAATAAATATTTTAATACATCATGTTCTGACACATGGGAGTTCACTAAAATTTTATTCCTTTTCATTTAGAAATATAATTGCTTTTTGACATGTATGTCGATTATATTGATTCAATTTACAATATGTCTAAAGTGGCTCTTTTTAGAACATTGCGCAAATTATTACATATTTTAATGATTGTATTATGGTCCCTTATGCTGAATACTCAAGCCAATCCCTAACTTACTCCCCTGCTGACATAACCAGATGAAAAGTATCATCAGGTGCCCATCGTAGTGTCTCAAAGGGAAGGTACCCACTAATGCAATCTAATATAATGTTCCACACTTAAGAGCTTTAGCATTCAAAAAAAAATAATTTGAGCACTTACCAAACAAAATTGGCTGCTGCTTTTTTTTAAACTATGATACCAATCCATTTAGGTTATTTTGCTGAGTTGTTCTGGCTATGTACTTAATTCTTAATTTAGTTTACTATTTTCTTTGATGTCTAAGAATTAAGAATATTTATTCTTGAATACCCTATGATTTGATTTGGCAAACTAGCTAGATACATGGAACTGCAGATGCTGGTTTTACAAAAAACACAAAGTGCTGGAGTAAATCAGGGGATCAGGCAGCAACTCTGATAGACATGGATAATGTTTCCTGTTGGGACTCTTCTTCAGACTGGGAGACCCAACCCGAAACATCACCTATCCATGTCTTCTTGAAATGCTGCCTGATCTGCTGAGTTACTCCAACACTTTTTTTTTAAATTAACTAATTACATGGTTAGGTATGTGTTGCTATGCGTATGTATAATGTTGGTGTTCCTTATTTTAATGTATACATTAGCAAACAATCAGCAAGATTTAAGATAAAGGATAGAACAATGGAAGAAAGATAAATTGGAATTGCAGTGACTCTCTGGTGAGGCAGTGTGGGTCAGTGCCAATAGGTGGAGCAAATGTCAGGGTCCTGCTCCCTTTCTAGATGACAGTATTATGCTGCACATCTATGATCTTAGTGTGGCAGCTGCAGGGGAATGAGGTACACCTGCATTCTGTAACAGAGCAAAACATTGTATTCTTTCCCCTTGTATTCAATCTCGCAAAGTATAACACCTCACACTTGATTGGATTAAGCTCCTTCTGCCATTTCTCAGTCTATTTCTGTAGCTGAGCTACATTCTGCCTGTATACTTTGATGGCCTTCCTCATAGTCTGCAACTCCAGCAATGTTGGTGTCATCTGCAAATGTATTAACCAATCCATCTACAGTTATGTCCAAGTCATTTATATGTATCACAAAAACACAGATCCCTGTGGAACTCCATAGGTTACAGATATCCAGCCTGAATAATGTACTTTCTCCAACGCAATCAAAGTATACAGCAGGATATAGATTTGTCTTCTATTAGTGAATCCATTGAATACAGGAGACTGGTTATCACAGTGAGGATAGTAAATACTTTCGTCTTTTTCAGAATAGATGATGTAAATAGTGGATCAATGCTTGGTCCTCAATTATATACTATTTATTTTAATGACCCGGCTGAGAGCAGAGTCTAATCCAAATTTGCTGATTACTCGGTGGAAGGTCATGTTTTGATGAGGATATTTAGATTCTGCAACAAGATATAGATAGAGTGCGTGGGCAAAACTGGGCAAGGGTTTAATTGCAAAAGTGTGAGAACATGCACTTTGGAAAGAGGAATCAAAAGGCAGATTATTATCTAAATGGAGAGAAATTGAAAATAATTGATGCAAAAAGGAACCTCACTATAAGGAACTGCCAATGCTGGAATCCTGCATGGAACGCAAAGTACTGGAGTGAGTCAGGTAGCGTCTCTAGATTACGTGGATTGATGATGTTTCAGGACAGGTGACCTGAAATGGCCTATCAATATTCTCCAGACACTGCCTGACCCGCTGAGTTACTCCAGCACTTTGGGATCTCAGTGTTCTTGTGCACAAATTACTAAATGTTAGCAGGTATGTACAGAAAGTAGTTTAGAAAGGAAATAACATATTGGCCTTTATTGCAAGGTGGTTGGAGTTTAGAAATATGGAAGAATTGTTACAACTGAACAGGTTGTTGGGAGACCACATCTGGACTACAGCAAACAGTTATGGTGCCTTTATTTACTGAATTATATACTGGCATTTGAAGTAGTCCGTAAGAGATTCACTTTAAGAGGTTATAGGAGGTCACCATAAGAGGTTAATTTGGGTGATGGAATTGTCCTATCACAAACAGCTAAATAAGTAGGATTTGTATTCTTTAGAATTTAGAAAAATGATTGATATTATTGAATCATGTGTAATCCTAGGGGACATGACATGGTGGAAGTTGACATGATTCCATTTGTATGGTTGAGTCTCAAACAAAGGGACATAGTTCCAAGATTAAAAGTTGTCATTTTCTTCTCACAGATGGCAGTATACCTAATTCTCTCCCCTGAAAGGCTGTGGAGTTTAGATCATTTGAGATATTTAAAATAGTAGATCTATTTTTGAAAGATTGGGGATTTGAGGAACTTGGGGAATTTGCATAGAAGTGGAGGAAAATCAGCCATGGCCATATTGAAAGTTGGGGTTAGATGATCTTCTCCCTCTATTTTCTTTTGTTCTTGTGTTCCCAGTAGGTGTCACCACTTGTGTTCATTTCATTTGCTTCCTCAGGAGTTGATGTCTGTGTCAGCAGAGCATAGTTGAACTTCTGAAATTTAGTGTAATGGTCAAATACTTATAGATGATGAAAATGGTTGGTACAAGCCTCGGTTCGTTCAAACATAACCATTATATTAGCCCTTGGAATCTGGGCAGAATTCTGGCAATTCTGTCTTGCGCTATCTCTAATAACAATATATACTTTCTAACCTATGGCACAAACAATTTGTAATGCTTCAAATGTAAGCATTCCAGGGTATTGTAGAACTTTAGCAAAAATGTAATATTCTAGTCACTCAGATATAAAGGCTAGCATTCCATTGTGATTTTCGTATTTTCTGTGTCTATTCATGATATTTTACCAATCTGTATACAATGATTCTTCAGTCTCTGGAGCTCCACTATTTCTTATTATACATCATAATAGTCTGTTCTACGTCCATTTTACATCCAAAATGGGTGACCTCATGTTTCTATGCATCAAGATTAATTTGAGACAGTTTCCTCATTCACTCAGTACATTAATATATCCTTGAGTTTAGTGCCATTGCCAAACTTGAATCTGTGTCTTACTTTCCCAGCATCTAAATTGTCCATAAAAGTAGTGAATATTTAACATTGGCTAAGATTTGCTTTATTCAGGATTTTGTTAAATGTCTGCAGAAACAATATTTGTAGAAATTTCCCTGTTCCTTAGTCTGATCACCTTTTCAAGAACACAGTCAGATTTCTTAGGCATGGCCTACCTTTAAGAAATCCACACTGGCTGTTTGATCAGCTGGAAGTTTTCAAGATAAGCCATCCCCCACAGTTACCTTATGTTACTGTCACACCATGCACTGTTGAGCCCTTGTGTCAGGTACATTTTCTGTATGTTCACAAAAAAATGCTCAAAGGCACGGACCACCGTGTACCTGCAAAAAAGAGTTGGAATCAGCCAATTCATCATCCAGGTTAGCGATGGTATAAGGTAGCTCAATAAAGAAGTTCATGCTGCATGCAGCAAAACTAGAGAAACAGTGCGTTAAGGAACCTTGTGTAAGAAAGAACTGCAGATGCTGGCTTAAATCGAAGGTAGACCCAAAATACTGGAGTAACTCAGCGGGTGAGGCAGCTTCTCTAGAGAGAAGGAATGGGCAACGTTTCGGGTCAAGACCCTTCTTCAGACTGATCAGTCTGATCAGGCTGATCAGTCTGAAGAGGGGTCTCGACCCAAATGTTGCCCATTCCTTCTCTTACATAGATACATAGAAAATAGATGCAGGAGTAGGCCATTCGGCCCTTCGAGCCTGCACCGCCATTCCATATGATCATGGCTGATCATCCAACTCAGTATCCCGTACCTGCCTTCTCTCCATACCCCCTGATCCCCTTAGCCACAAGGGCCACATCTAACTCCCTCTTAAATATAGCCAATGAACTGGCCTCAACTATCTTCTGTGGCAGAGAATTCCAGAGATTCACCACTCTCTGTGTGAAAAATGTTTTTCTCATCTCGGTCCTAAAAGACTTCCCCCTTATCCTTAAACTGTGACCCCTTGTTCTGGACTTCCCCAACATCGGGAACAATCTTCCTGCATCTAGCCTGTCCAACCCCTTAAGAATTTTGTAAGTTTCTATAAGATCCCCCCTCAATCTTCTAAATTCTAGTGAGTACATGCCGAGTCTATCCAGTCTTTCTTCATATGAAAGTCCTGACATCCCAGGAATCAGTCTGGTGAACCTTCTCTGTACTCCCTCTATGGCAAGCATGTCTTTCCTCAGATTAGGAGATCAAAACTGTATGCAATACTCCAGGTTTGGTCTCACCAAGACCCTGTACAACTGCAGTAGAACCTCCCTGCTCCTATACTCAAATCCTTTTGCTATGAATGCTAACATACCATTTGCTTTCTTCACTGCCTGCTGCACCTGCATGCCTACTTTCAATGACTGGTGTACCATGACCCCAGGTCTTGTTGCATCTCCCCTTTTCCTAATCGGCCACCATTCAAATAATAGTCTACTTTCCTGTTTTTGCCACCAAAGTAGATAACCTCACATTTATCCACATTATACTGCATCTGCCATGCATTTACCCACTCACCCAACCTATCCAAGTCACCTTGCAGCCTCCTAGCATCCTCCTCACAGCTAACACTGCCCCCCAACTTCATGTCATCCGCACACTTGGAGATGTTGCATTCAATTCCCTCGTCCAAATTATTAATATATATTGTAAATAGCTGGGGTCCCAGCACCGAGTCTTGCGGTACCCCACTAGTCACTGCCTGCCATTCTGAAAAGGACCCGTTTACTCCTACTCTTTGCTTCCTGTCTGCCAGCCAGTTCTCTATCCACATCAATACTGAACCCTCAATACCGTGTGCTTTAAGTTTGCATACCAATCTCTTATGTGGGATCTTGTCGAAAGCCTTCTGAAAGTCCAGATATAACACATCCACTGGTTTTCCCTTATCCACTCTACTAGTTACATCCTCGAAAAATTCTATAAGATTCGTCAGACATAATTTATCTTTCATAAATCCATGCTGACTTTGTCCAATGATTTCACCACTTTCCAAATGTGCTGCTATTCCATCTTTAATAACTGACTCCAGCAGTTTCCCCACTACCGATGTTAGACTAACTGGTTTGCATGCTTTCCAAAAACTTTGAACCTTTATAGCTTGTTTTTAAGAATGTAGTGCATTTGCATACTGCATTCAGCAGAAACCAAAATTAACTATATTCTCTCTCCATTCAAAATAAACTGTCAGATGCCACTAAACTATGCCTACATGTCGAAGACTTACATTTAACCATGATCATGTATACATCAATTGTACAGATTGGAGGTTGCGGTAACCGTTCCCCTTTCTCCAGGATATTTGGGATTTCACAGGCAGGGATACCATCATAGGGTTTCAACCCAAATGTCATCAGTTCCCAAATGGTCACACCTAACAGGGAAAAAAAGTAAGTTTTGGTTTATTATTATTATGTGTACCAAGGTACAGTGAAAAGGTTTGTTTTACCTAGAAACATAGAAAATGGGTGCAGCAGTAGGCAATTCGGCCCTTCGAGCCTGCACCGCCATTCAATATGATCATGGCTGATCATCCAACTCAGTGTCCCGTACCTGCCTTCTCTCCATACCCCCTGATCCCCTTAGCCACAAGGGCCACATCTAACTCCCTCTTAAATATAACCAATGAACTGGCCTCAACTACCCTCTGTGGCAGAGAGTTCCAGAGATTCACCACTCTCTGTGTGAAAAAGTATCTTCTCATCTCGGTCCTAAAGGATTTCCCCCTTATCCTTAAGCTGTGACCCCTTGTCCTGGAAGGTTGCCTCTTCAGGAATGTTGCCTCACCCGCTGAGTTACTCCTGCGTTAAGGAGCCTTTTTTTTTTTACTGAGAGATCTAATAATGGACTGGTTGCTCTAGATGCACATCAGATCATGTACTCCAACATATCACATGAACTGGACTGACTGTGATTGATTTAACAAGAATAGTCATAATGGCTGGATCACATTAGACCCCATTGCATCGTATATTTGCTCCTCAGATACCGCTGATTTCACTAATGTTTACATACTAGCAAGCTAGTCACCATCCTCAACGACAACATGCGGATCATCACAAGCTGCCTACGCCCTACTCCGACAGATCTTCTGCTGGTGCTCGCAGGTATCGCACCCGCCAAGCTTCACAGAGATTACTTCACTCACAGGCTGGTGTGCAAGACCTCATCGGATGCCAACCATCCTCTGCACCACCTCGCCCACAACTCACAGCAACTGGGACCTCAATGCCTGTCATGTCGTTGCTCCTTCTCCCGTCATGCAGCGACCCACTGTGGCTCCGGTTGCAACACACTAGGAGCATGGAGAACCAGCTGGGAACAGACTTCACGGCCTCTGCAATTCACTGTTGCACCGAACACCACAGCCCCACCTGGCTTGGACCTGCCCCACAGAGAGTGGGTCGCCCTGAACCGGCTCCGTACAGGGGTCGGCCGGTTCAATGCCAACATGCATCACTGGGGGCTGCGTTCATCAGCAGCCTGCGTGTGTGGAGCAGAACAGCAAACAGCGCAGCACGTCATTTTTGGCTGTGCTGTCCTCCACCCCCCTGGTGGAGGGGTAGACCTCACGGCCCTCGACAACAGCACATTGAACTGGCTAGAGCGCCTGAAGGGCGTTACATAACCTCTGCTGCCCCAAACGCAAGAAGAAGAAGACTAATCTTTAATGTATCTGACTCAATGCATAATAGAACACCCTGGGAGTACCATCCCTATTCATTTTCTCTTGTTTAATTCTGAATTTTGCCCAGTTCTAACCATAGGTTTTGGCATGAAATGTTAATTGCGTTTCTCACTCCATAGGCGCTGTCCGCCTGCTGATTTTTTTCCAGCATCCACAATATTTACCATTTCAATATACCAACACCTTATTACCACATTCATGTTCCCTTACTTCAAAGCCCTGCTTGCCTGCCTCTATTCTGAATCACCATAACAATGTTTCTTGCTGTTCAGCAGCTTTTTGAACCATTATATGAAGACACTCCTTCTGAGATCTTCTGAGGGTACAATTTCATGAGTGCATGGGACCTAACATCTTGCCTATGTGAATTCCTTGCTCCTCATATCATACCAGCTCCAGAATATCACTGCAGGAGTTCCTCAGCACAGCTATCCTCAGTTGCTTACTCAATGAACTTTCCATCAAAAGATTAGGAGTAGGAATCTTCACTGATGATTGTAGTAAGTTCAATTCCATTTGTAACTACTCAGTTAATGAAGCAGTCCAGGCCTGCATGCAGCAAGACCCAACAACATTCCAGCATGACTGAGAAGTGACTGGTAATATTCCTACCATAGACTACGCATTGACTATTTTCAGCAAGACTAAATCTAACCTTTTATCTTGACATTCAATGGCATCATCATCACCAAGTTCCTCCCCCCTCCACCATTAATATCCTGGAGATTACAATTGATCAGAAACATAAATATCATCTTTAGATGAGCAGGTCAGAGGATGTTATCCTGCAATGAGTAATGTTATTCCTGACATTACAAAGGCTTTCATCCATCTGCAAGGCACAAGCTGAAGTATGCTGTAATACTCTCGGATTTGTGATATTAAAGAATACAATTGTAGATTTATCAAAAATCAGAGCTGTTTAGTTGCTGAAAACATTTTCTGTCTAGAACATTGTCTTTTAATCTATAAGAACATTTCAGGAATAATTCATACAATTGTCAAATCTATTGAAAATCTGCCACAAGAATAATGACTCGTTGCAGCTACCTGAATATACATTATTTGATCTAAAGATTAGCTGAACGCACTTCATGAGGCAACCTTGTTTGCAGTTAAACACTATGAAATATTTTATTTTCTAATTTAGGACCATTATGATAAAGACAGACATTATTACACTGAGAGTGAGATTCTGAAAGCATTTCCATTAACTTAAGTCCCCTGCCTCCCTTTAAAATGGAAAAAAATAGTATTCCATGTTTCAAATTCAAATAATTTGTGATCTCTTTTTGCTTCGTGATATCACCACATCTGTTACCAGTGGGAGGAAGAGAAAAGTGAAGGCAGGATTAACACAACATCAGGACATTCTACATTGCAGCCAACTAATTTATTTTGAAATACAGTCACTTGTTATGTTGGTGAACATAGCAATCTATTTTCCTACAGTAAGCATTCACAAGAAACAAATAATAGGTATTTCAATTTAGACCCATCTGAATTTATAGGCTCACCAAAATGGCCAGAAATAATCATTATACTTAATGGACCGGTGGCAATAACATCCATGCTAATGAAGTGCTTTGTGAGGTTGGGTATGACGCACATAAACTCCAACGTAAGTAAGAACCAGGATCCACTACAATTATTCAACTGCCACAATAGATCAACAGGAAATGCTGGCTCTCCACTCAGCATTGGACAACTTGAACAATAAGAAAACGTATGTTAGTTAGGCAGTTGTTCATAGACTACAGCTTGGCATTCAACACCATCATACCCTCTAAACTTATCAAACTCAGAGTGGCTCGCTGGTCATCACATGCATCTGGTTTCTTGACTTCCTCATCGATAGACAACAATTAGTAAAAACTGACAAAAAATTAGTAAAATCCCTTGATGACCGTCATCACAAGAGCATCTCAAGTCTATGTGTTCATACCCCTTCTACTCTCTCTATACCCATGACTGTGCAGCCAGACACAGCCCCAATGCCATCTTTAAATTCACTGACAATTCCACCGTTGTGTAATGAGTAACGATGAGTCAGTATACAGAAGGGAGATTAATAACCTGATTGAATGATGCCAGAACGACAATCTTGTTCTCAATGTCAACAAGACCAAGGAGCTGATTGGTAACTTCAAGAGAGGAAAGCTGGTGATCTATAGATCTCAGATTCAGATTCAGATTCAACTTTAATTGTCATTGTCATTGTCAGTGTACAGTACAGAGACAACGAAATGCAGTTAGCATCTCCCTGGAAGAGCGAGATAGAATATGATTTCAATAAATAATTCTATTTACATGCATACAGTCATAGTATTTTTCCTGTGGGAGGAGTGTCCGGGGGGGGGGGGGGGGTGATTGGCAGTTACCGAGGTACATTGTTGAGTAGTGTGACAGCCGCAGGGAAGAAGCTGTTCCTGGATCTGCTGGTCCGGCAACGGAGAGACCTGTAGCGCCTCCCGGATGGTAGGAGGGTAAACAGTCCATGGTTAGGGTGAGAGCAGTCCTTGGCGATGCTGAGCGCCATCCGCAGACAACGCTTGCTTTGGACGGACTCAATGGAGGGGAGTGAGGAACCGGTGATGCGTTGGGCAATTTTCACCACCCTCTGCAGTGCTTTCCGGTCGGAGACAGAGCAGTTGCCATACCATACTGTGATACAGTTGGTAAGGATGCTCTCGATGGTGCAGCGGTAGAAGTTCACCAGAATCTGAGGAGACAGATGGACGTTTTTTAGTCTCCTCAGGAAGAAACGACGCTGGTGAGCCTTCTTGACCAGAGTTGAGGTATTGTGGGTCCAAGAGAGGTCATCGGAGATGTTGACCCCTAGGAACCTGAAGCTGGAAACACGTTCCACCTCCGTCCCGTTGATGTGGATGGGGGTGTGCATGCCGCCCCTAGACTTCCTGAAGTCTACATTGAGCTCCTTGGTCTTCTTGGAGTTAAGGGCCAGGTTGTTGTCAGCGCACCATGCTACTAGGAGTTGGACTTCCTCCCTATAGGCCGACTCATCGTTGTTGCTGATGAGGCCAATCACCGTTGTATCATCTGCATACTTGATGATGGTGTTAGTAACATGTACAGGTGTGCGGTCGTAGCTGAAGAGGGAGTAGAGGAGGGGGCTCAGCACACAGCCCTGTGGAACGCCGGTGTTCAGAGTGAGGGTTGAAGAGGTGTGCTTGTCTAACCTAACAGACTGGGGTCTGTTGGTTAGAAAGTCCAGTATCCAGTTGCAGAGGGAGGGGTCGATGCCCAGGTTACCGAGTTTGGTGATCAGTTTAGAGGGTATAATGGTGTTGAATGCTGAGCTGTAATCGATGAACAGCATTCTTACGTAAGTGTCTCTGTTGTCGAGGTGGGAGAGGGCGGAGTGAAGTGCCGTTGAGATGGCATCCTCCGTACTCCTGTTCTTGCGGTAGGCAAACTGATAGGGATCCAATGTGGGGGGTAGGCAGCCTTTGAGGTGTGCCAGGACCAGCCTCTCGAAGCACTATGTGATGATGGGGGTAAGTGCAACTGGGCGGAAGTCATTGAGGCTTGCCGCAGTGGAGTGTTTTGGCACCGGCACGATGGAGGTGGTTTTAAGGCACATGGGGACAACTGCTTGGGCAAGTGACAGGTTGAAGATGTCAGTCCAGACGTCTGTCAGCTGCGCAGCACAGGCCCTGAGGACGCGCCCGGGGATGCCGTCAGGGCCAGCAGCCTTACGTAAGATCTGTCTTCATCAATGGGATGGCAGTGGAAAGAGTCAAAAGTTTCAGGTTCCTGGGAGTGCATATCTTTGAAGATCCAACCATGGCCCAGCACATTGATGCAGTAACAAAGAAAGCTCATCAACGTCTATACATCACAGGGACTGAACTTCCCATCATAGAAGAGATCAATAGAGCAGACTGCCTCAAAATGTCAGTCAACATCGTCAAAGACCCACTCCACTACAACCACGTTCCATTAGGAAGAAGGTGCAGGAGCTTGATAATTGTGATCACCAGGTTCAAGAACAGCTTCTTCCAAGCAACTATTAGCTTTTGAACATTATTCAACACTAACCTCAGCAGCTATGAACATCTATGGAATGTGTCTTTGGTTTCACTACGGATTTTGGTTTTTGCACTCTTCTGTTGCATTATTCTGTTTCACGATCCTTTATTTATTATTATTATATATTATCTGCATGTTATTATGTTTACAGACATATTACGCTGGAGCAAGTAAGAAGTTGCTACATGGCGCCGAGTGGTGGCGCCATCGAGTGTGGCAGCCTCGCCTGCAGCTGTTCGTCCTTCACCCTTTAAAAAAAATTTTAGTTTAAAAAAAGTTTTGTTCTGGAGGCCTTTTAGTATTTTTATGTGGGGGATGGGGGGGTGGGGGGAAGAGGGAAACTGTTTTTTCCAGTCCCTACCTGGTCGAGGATGCGTCCTTTCTCCGAGCCGCATCTCATCCCCTCCTCGCGGCCTACCAACTTGTTTTGGCGCGGGCTTTCCTGTCGGAGACCAGCCAGAACTTCAAGCTTCAGCTTCAGCGGTGGCGCAGCACTGAGGTACCATCGCGGAGCGAGCGATGCTTTACTGCTTTACAGTGCTGGGACTGCCGACTTCAACATCGTGGAGCTGTGGTCTGCAGAGCTTCCAACCGCGGAGCCTGGGATCTTTCGCCGAGGCCGCCAGTGTTGGAGCTCCGCCCAGCGCGGCCAGTGGTCTCCGGTAGGAAGTGGCTGTTTCGGAACTCTAAGCCGCTGAGAGTGTTCTTCCGACGCTGGAGTTCCATCATTCCGGCGAGAGGGCCTGAAATATCGGGTCGCCGTAGCGGCGACTGCGGAGGCCTCAATGGCCCCCGACCACGGGTGAACAATGAGGAAGAGGACTGAAATTTGTTGTCTTCCCTCACAGTGGGAAACATTGATCCCACTGTGGGGGGATGTTTTTTATGTTTAATGTTAAATTCTATAGTGTTGTGTTTATTTTATTTGTGTGCTGCATGGTAACTCAAATATCACTGCACCAATTGGTGTATGTGACAATAAATGTCCTTTGTCCTTTGAAGTTCTTTGATCCCTTTTTGGTACAAATGACACCCTTGTCAAACACTCTTGAAATGATGAAGCACAAGACCTCAACTTCACAAAGATAACCAGGCCTGAAATTTACTTAAAATCTGGTAATTAACTGCGACTTTGTATCTATTTAAAATACAGTACACAACACATGAGCTAGCAATGAAATTAAAGAAAAGGTTGGCAAAGCAAGTTGTATATATTTGATAGTTAATTTTTAATATAAAACGTGTAGCATGTTTTCCACTGCTTATTCTGCTGTATCTGCTGAGTGCATTGCCTCTCCTGGGAGATGAGGGAAATTTGTTTGTTTAGATATAGAGAAATTGGTTTGATGATGACAACTTTTTTAAATTACAGTGCATTCTGGTGAAGCTAGAATTGGCTACAGTCCTGCAGTTCATAAAATTAGACAGTGCTGAGAGGAACCATTCAGCCATTCAGACAGGAATGCAAGTTGTACTTTTCAACCAAGAGATAATGTTACTCAGAGAATCTGGAGCTATTCATTTCCAATGTATACCATCAGGTGATTAGGTAGATTAGGAACAAATTGGAGATTTAAGGATTGCATCAGCAGATTTTACTTTCAATTCAGTGATTTTTTTTACTAGTACTGAGTGGTCAGTGTAGAATTGCAAAGATTATTATACGACATATCTCAGTAGTAGACAAACAGCTCAGGAAAGAACAGGCAGGATTATGTGGTGGGTGGGGATGCATTGACCAGATATTTGCCCTTCGTAACATTAGAACAGTGCACAGAGTGGCAGAGACAGATATACATCAACTTTGTTGATTTCGAGAAAGCATTTAACAGCATCCACCGAGACAGCCTCTGGGACATACTACGAATGTATGGGATCCCGCAGCATATGGTCGAAGTCATTAAGAGCTTCTACGCCAACTTCTCTTGCAGAGTGGGGAACAGTAACCACACATTCCAGGTGAAGACAGGAGTCCGACAAGGGTGTGTGGTGTCGGCGCTACTCTTCAAAATTGTTATTGACTGGGTGATGCATCAGACAACCGAAGACTAAGCAAGAGGCATACGATGGACCCTCTTCTTGGCATTGGAAGGCCTTGATTTTGCTGATGACTTGGCTCTGGTCTCCCACACTCACAAGCACATGCAGGAAAAATCATCCCGTCTCAGTGACTTTGCACATCAAATTGGCCTGAAGATAAACCAGAAAAAATCTGAAGTAATTACACTAAACATCCAAAACCCCTTGACAATCCAAGTGAATGGAAACGATCTTCCCATAACTGAGGAGTTTACCTATCTTAGTAGCAAAGTCAGACACGATGGCGGAGCACACAATGGCATCAAGAACCGGCTAAACAAGGCTAGGAATGTTTTCAGAATGCTAAACAATGTATGGAGGTCCCAGCAATACAGCACCAAGACCAAGCTGAAGTTATACCAGAGCTGTGTCCTCTCCACCCTCCTATAAGGCTCGGAATGCTGGAGAATGACAGTGAGCGACATCAACCAGCTCTCAGTCTTCCATACTAAGAACCTGAAAAGAATTATTAGAATCTTTTGACCAAACACCATATCCAACCAAGATCTCCTTGCTCAATGCCAACAAGAGAGCATGGATACCATCATCATGAGAAGGTGCTGGGACTGGATTGGCCATATAATGAGAAGAGAACCAGACAGCATCCCAAGAATAGCCCTGCACTGGACACCGGAAGAGAAAAGGAAAAGAGGGAGACCCAAAACCACCTGCCGTCAAACTGTAGAGGAGGAAATGAAGTTTGAAAAGGAGAAGGTTAAATCGGAAGTGGCAGTGATGCAGCTGAACAAATGTGATTATGAAGGCATTAGAGAGGAGCTGGCCAAGGTAGACTGGAAAGGGATACTAGCAGGAATGACAGTGGAACAGCAATGGCAGAAATTTCTGGGCATAATCCGGAAGACGCAGGGTCATTTCATTCCAAAAAGGAAGAAAGATACCAAGGGGACTAGGAGGCAACCGTGGCTGACAAGAGAAGTTAAGGATAGAATAAAACTAAAAGAAAAGATGTATAACACAGCAAAGAGTTATTGGGAAACTTTCATAGGACAACAGAACTGCTGTAGCTTTGGGAGCAACAGCAGCGGGAGTTTAGCAAGAGATACGACTGATTGGCTCTAGCCCAAGTGGGAGGAGAGAAGTGAGTCAGTGCCGGGAAAACAGTTGAAAACTGAGGAATTTGGTTTGTAAATTGGTAAATCAGGCAATTTATCAATCAATTTAAGCAAGACGGCTCTTAGCGAGCGGCAGTGAGTGAGCGGCCTTGTGAGGGAAGTGTGAGTCTTTGGCTCGAGAGACTTCGGCGAGGAGACACGCAATACGCTTGAGAGGTAGAGACGAAAGAAGGAGATGTCAGGCAAGCTGATTCAGTGCGATGCTTGCAGTATGTGGGCGGTCAAGGACACCGCAAGTGCCTCTGGCTGCTACAAATGCGAGAAGTGCATCCAGGTAGAGTTCCTGAAGGGCCGTGTTGGGGAACTGGAGAAGCAAGTGGATGACCTCCGGTTCGTCCGAGAAACTGAGTCGTTCCTCGACAAGTCCTACAGTACGATTGTTACACCTAAGGTACTGGAAGAGAGAAGGTGGGAGACAGTGAGAACGGGAGGGAAGCATGGAATGCCAACGTCCCCGGGTGTTGTACCTCTTGTGAACAGGTTCACCCACTTAGAAGCTGTCGGGACAGAAGAGGTGTTTACACTGGGCGGCGGACTGGCTTGTGATGCGAATAGGGCTGTTGAGCCAAAACCAAAAAGGCCTAAGGCAGGCAACGCCATTGTAGTGGGAGACTCCATTGTGAGAGGTACGGACAGGGGTTTCTGCGGCAACAGAAGGGATGCGAGGATGGTGTGCTGCCTTCCTGGTGCCAGGATCTAGGATGTCACGGACAGAGTGCAGAAAATCCTCAAGGGCGAAGGTGAACATCCGGAAGTGGTAGTGCATGTCGGCACAAACGATGTCGGAAAGAAGGGGATGAATATTCTGCAGCGTGACTTCAGAGAGCTCGGAAAAATGCTGAAAAGCAGGACCTCCAGGGTTGTTATCTCCGGTTTGCTTCCAGTTCCTCGTGCTGGCGAGAGCAGGAACAGGGAGATACGGGACCTGAACGTGTGGCTGAGGACCTGGTGCACGGGGCAGGGATTTAGATTCTTAGATCACTGGGATCTGTTTTGGGGTAAGGGGGAACTGTACAAAAGGGACGGATTGCATCTTAACAGGTGTGGGACCAGCATTCCGGCAGGCAGGTTTGCCACTGCTACACGGGTGGTTTTAAACTGAATAAGGGGGGTGGGGTGTTGAATGGGATAGTGGAGGATAGAGTTAAAGGGAAAGGGTTTCTTAAATGTGTGAGCGTAGAGACAGAGGGGTGTAAAATGAGGGTAGAAGCAATAGGTAGCAAGGTGAAAAGTAAAAGTGGCAGGCAGACAAAACCAGGGCAAAAATCAAAAAGGGCCACTTTTCAACATAATTGTATAAGGGGTAAGAGCGTTGTAAAAACATGCCTGAAGGCTTTGTGTCTCAATGCAAGGAGCATTCGTAATAAGGTGGATGAGTTGAACGTGCAGATAGCCATTAATGACTATGATATAGTTGGGATCACGGAGACATGGCTCCAGGGTGACCAAGGCTGGGAGCTGAACATCCAGGGTTATTCAATATTCAGGAGGGATAGAGAGAAAGGAAAAGGAGGTGGGGTAGCGTTGCTGATTAGAGAGGAGATTAACGCAATGGAAAGGAAGGACATTAGTTTGGAGGATGTGGAATCGGTATGGGTAGAGCTGCGAAACACTAAGGGGCAGAAAACGCTGGTGGGTGTTGTGTACAGGCCACCTAACAGTAGTAGTGAAGTTGGAGATGGTATCAAACAGGAAATTAGAAATGCGTGCGACAAAGGCAAAACCGTTATAATGGGTGACTTCAATCTACATATAGATTGGGTGAATCAAATTGGCAGGGGTGCTGAGGAAGAGGATTTCTTGGAATGTATGCGGGATAGTTATCTAAATCAACATGTAGAGGAACCAACGAGAGAGCAGGCTATTTTAGACTGGGTATTGAGTAATGAGGAAGGGTTAGTTAGCAGTCTTGTTGTACGTGCCCCCTTGGGCAAGAGTGACCATAATATGGTTAGTTCTTCATTAGGATGGAGAGTGACATTGTTAATTCAGAAACAATGGTTCTGAACTTAAAGAAAGGTAACTTTGAGGGTATGAGACGTGAATTGGCCAAGATTGACTGGCAATTAATTCTAAAAGGGTTGATGGTGGATATGCAATGGAAAACATTTAAAGACTGCATGGATGAACTACAAAAATTGTTCATCCCAGTTTGGCAAAAGAATAAATCAGGGAAGGTAGTACATCCGTGGATAACAAGGGAAATCAGGGATAGTATCAAAGCGAAGGATGATGCGTACAAATTAGCCAGAAAAAGCAGCATACCGGAGGACTGGGAGAAATTCAGAGACCAGCAGAGGAGGACAAAGGGCTTAATTAGGTAAGGAAAAATAGAGTATGAAAGAAAACTGGCAGGGAACATAAAAACTGACTGCAAAAGTTTTTATAGATATGTGAAAAGAAAGAGATTAGTTAAAACAAATGTAGGTCCCTTGCAGTCAGAAACAGGTGAGTTGATCATGGGGAACCAGGATATGGCGGACCAATTGAATAACTACTTTGGTTCCGTCTTCACTAAGGAAGACATAAATAATCTGCCGGAAATAGCAGGGGACCGCGGGTCAAAGGAGTTGGAGGATTTGAGTGAAATCCAGGTTAGCCGGGAAGTGGTGTTGGGTAAATTGAATGGATTAAAGGCCGATAAATCCCCAGGGCCAGATAGGCTGCATCCCAGAGTACTTAAGGAAGTAGCTCCAGAAATAGTGGATGCATTAGTAATAATCTTTCAAAACTCTTTAGATTCTGGAGTAGTTCCTGAGGATTGGCGGGTAGCAAACGTAACCCCACTTTTTAAGAAGGGAGGGAGAGAGAAAACGGGGAATTACAGACCAGTTAGTCTAACGTCGGTAGTGGGGAAACTGCTAGAGTCAGTTATTAAAAATGGGATAGCAGCACATTTGGAAAGTGGTGAAATCATTGGACAAAGTCAGCATGGATTTACAAAAGGTAAATCATGTCTGACGAATCTTATAGAATTTTTCGAGGATGTAACTAGTAGCGTGGAGAGGGGAGAACCAGTGGATGTGGTGTATCTGGACTTCCAGAAGGCTTTCGACAAGGTCCCAATTAAGAGATTAGTATACAAACTTAAAGCACACGGCATTGGGGGTTCAGTATTGATGTGGATAGAGAACTGGCTGGCAGACAGGAAGCAAAGAGTAGGAGTAAACGGGTCCTTTTCACAATGGCAGACAGTGACTAGTGGGGTACCGCAAGGCTCAGTGCTGGGACCCCAGCTATTTACAATATATATTAATGATCTGGATGAGGGAATTGAAGGCAATATCTCCAAGTTTGCGGATGACACTAAGCTGGGGGGCAGTGTTAGCTGTGAGGAGGATGCTAGGAGACTGCAAGGTGACTTGGATAGGCTGGGCGAGAGGGCAAATGTTTGGCAGATGCAGTATAATGTGGATAAATGTGAGGTTATCCATTTTGGTGGCAAAAACAGGAAAGCAGACTATTATCTAAATGGTGGCCGACTAGGAAAAGGGGAGATGCAGCGAGACCTGGGTGTCATGGTACACCAGTCATTGAAAGTAGGCATTCAGGTGCAGCAGGCAGTGAAGAAAGCGAATGGTATGTTAGCTTTCATAGCAAAAGGATTTGAGTATAGGAGCAGGGAGGTTCTACTGCAGTTGTACAGGGTCTTGGTGAGACCACACCTGGAGTATTGCGTACAGTTTTGGTCTCCAAATCTGAGGAAGGACATTATTGCCATAGAGGGAGTGCAGAGAAGGTTCACCAGACTGATTCCTGGGATGTCAGGACTGTCTTATGAAGAAAGACTGGATAGACTTGGTTTATATTCTCTAGAATTTAGGAGATTGAGAGGGGATCTTATAGAAACTTATAAAATTCTTAAGGGGTTGGACAGGCTAGATGCAGGAAGATTGCTCCCGATGTTGGGGAAGTCCAGGACAAGGGGTCACAGCTTAAGGATAAGGGGGAAATCCTTTAAAACCGAGATGAGAAGAACTTTTTTCACACAGAGAGTGGTGAATCTCTGGAACTCTCTGCCACAAAGGGTAGTCGAGGCCAGTTCATTGGCTATATTTAAGAGGGAGTTAGATGTGGCCCTTGTGGCTAAGGGGATCAGAGGGTATGGAGAGAAGGCAGGTACGGGATACTGAGTTGGATGATCAGCCATGATCATATTGAATGGCGGTGCAGGCTCGAAGGGCCGAATGGCCTACTCCTGCACCTAATTTCTATGTTTCTATGTTTCTAAAACAGGCTATACAGGCTGAAAAGATGAATTATGAAGGGAGGTTGGCCAGGAATATAAAGAAGGACAGTAAAAGGTTATTTAGATATGTTAAGGGAAAAAGAGTAGCAAAGTCAAATGTGGGTCCCTTGTAGGCAGACACGGGTGAAATTATTATGGGGAACAAGGAAATGGCAGAAGAGTTCAACAGGTACTTCGGATCTACCTTCACTAAGGAAGACATTAACAATCTACCAGAAGTACTGGAGGACAGAGGATCTAAGGTGGTCGAGGAACTGAAAGAAATTTTCATTAGGCGAGAAATAGTATTGGGTAGGCTAATGGGACTGAAGGATGATAAATCCCCGGGACCTGATGGACTGCATCCCAGGGTCCTCAGGGAGGTGGCTCTAGAAATAGTGGACGCATTGGTGATCATTTTCCAATGTTCAATAAATTCAGGATAAGTTCCTGTGGGTTGGAGGATAGCTAATGTTATCGCACTTTTCAAAAAAGGAGCGAGAGAGAAAACGGGGAATTACAAACCAGTTAGCCTGACTTCGGTGGTGGGAAGATGCTGGAGTCAATTATTAAAGTGGTAATAATGGGGGCATTTGGATAGCAGTAAAAGGATTAGTCCAAGTCAGCATGGATTTATGAAAGGAAAATCATGCTTGACTAATCTTCTGGAATTTTTTGAGGATGTGACAAGTAAAATGGATGAAGGGGAGCCAGTGGATGTAGTGTATCTAGACTTTCAGAAAGCCTTAGATAATGTCCCGCACGGGAGACTGGTGACTAAAATTAGAGCACATGGTATTGGGGGTAGGGTGTTGACGTGGATAGAAAATTGTTTGGCAGACAGGAAGCAAAAAGCAGGAGTGAACGAGTCCTTTTCAGAATGGCAGGCAGTGGCGAGTGAAGTGCCGCAAGGCTCGGTGTTGGGGCCGCAACTGTTTACCATATATATTAATGATTTGGAAGAGGGAATTAGGAGCAAAACTAGCAAGTTTGCGGACGACACAAAGCTGGGTGGCAGTGTGAACTGTGAAGAGGATGTTAGGAGGTTGCAGGGTGACCTGGACAGGTTGAGTGAGTGGGCAGATGCGTGGCGGATGCAGTATAATATAGATAAATGTGAGGTTATCCACTTTGGTGGCAAAAACAAGGGGGCAGATTATTAGCTCAATGGGGTTAGGTTAGGTAAGGGGGAGGTACAGCGAGACCTGGGTGTCCTTGTACACCGGTCACTGAAAGTTGGCGTGCAGGTACAGCAGGCAGTGAAGAAAGCTAATGGAATGTTGGCCTTCATAACAAGAGGATTTCAGTATAGGAGTAGAGAGAAGAGTAAACTCTCTTGAATCTTGAATCTTGTGGTTCTTCTGCAGTTGTATAGGGCTCTAATAAGACCACATCTGGAGTATTGCATACAGTTTTGGTCTCCTAATTTGAGGAAGGACATCCTTGTGATTGAGGCAGTGCAGCGTAGGTTCACGAGATTGATCCCTGGGATGGCGGGACTGTCCTATGAGGAAAGATTGAAAAGACTAGGCTTGTATTCACTGGAGTTTAGAAGGATGAGGGGGGTCTTATAGAAACATATAAAATTATAAAAGGACTGGACAAGCTAGATGCAGGAACAATGTTCCCAATGTTGGGCGAGTCCAGAACCAGGGGGCCACATTCTTAGAATAAAGGGGAGGCCATTTAAGACTGAGGTGAGAAAAAACTTTTTCACCCAGAGAGTTGTGAATTTGTGGAATTCCCTGCCACAGAGGGCAGTGGGGGCCAAATCACTGGATGGATTTAAGAGAGAGTTAGATAGAGCTCCAGAGGCTAGTGGAATCAAGGGATATGGGGAGAAGGCAGGCACGGGTTATTGATTGGGGATGATCAGCCATGATCGCAATGAATGGTGGTGCTGGCTCGAAGGGCCGAATGGCCTCCTCCTGCACCTATTTTCTATGTTTCTAACAATGGACCTGACCTGGGGTAGTGTCTAGAAGCTAGCCCAGAACAGACAGGAATGGAGGACCTTCGTTGCTGCCCTACATGCCAAGAGGCATAATAGGCAGTCAGTAAATAAGTAAGTACACAACACATGAGCTGGCAATGAAATTAAAGAAAGGTTTGGCAAATCAAGTCGTATATATTTGATAGTTAATTTTTAATATAAAACGTGTAGCATGTTTTCCGCTGCTCATTTAGCTGTATTTGCTGAGTGCATTGCCCCTCCTGGGAGATGAGGGAAATTTGTTTGTTTAGATATAGAGAAATTGGTTTGATGATGACAGCTTTTTTAATTACAGTGCATTCTGGTGAAGCAAGAATTGGCTACAGTCCTTCAGTTCATAAAATTAGACAGTGCTGAGAGGAACCATTCAGCCATTCAGACAGGAATGCAAGTTGTACTTTTCAACCAAGAGATAATGTTACTCAGACAATCTGGAGCTATTCATTTCCAATGTATACCATCAGGTGATTAGGTAGATTTGGAATAAATTGGAGATTTAAGAATTGCATCAGCGGATTTTTCTTTCAGTTCAGTGATTTTTCTACTAGTACTGAGTGGTCAGTGTACAATTCCAGACAGGTTTTGTAATGAGCTTTTGTTATTATGTGCATCTTTCCAACATTATTATGTGCATAGCTAATTTTCTATTTGGAATTTTCAAATGCTGACACCTGAATTCTCCTGATAAAAATGGTACTATTTAATGGAAAGTGTTTTCAGATACATTTATGTTGACCCCCTCATCTGTAAAATAATTCCATTCTAGTCTGAATCCAAATGAACTTCTCATAAAAGAAGTAGCTAGTGAAATAATTGGTGTGAAGGAGGGAAATGCAGATGCTGATTTAAACCGAAGATAGACAAAAAGCTGGAGTAACTCAGTGGGACAGGCAGCATCTCTGGAGAAAAGGAATGGGTGAGAAATAATTGGTATATAGTTTTTAATTTCCCTAGATTCAGGAAGAGTTCCATTTGATTGAAAGATAACAAATATATTTCCTGTATTCATAAAGTCAAAGAGTAAGAACACAGATAGCTTCTTATCCACCAAAGTGAACATTTTTAGAAGCTACTAGACCATGTGCAGACACGCAATATTGCACCACTCACGCATAGCCCCCAACTGCGCAGGCGCGGCTCATTTCTCCTCATCCCCCAGCACTCCGTGCTCCTCCTCTTCACCCTCCCTCTTCAATCCCTAGAGAGGGAGGGGGGTAGAGAGGGAGGGGTGGTAGAGAGAGAGGGGGTGTAGAGGGAGGGGGTGGGGGTAGAGAGGGAGGAGGGGTAGAGTGGGAGGGGTGGCAGAGAGGGAGGGGGAGGGAAGTAGAGTAGAGAAGGAGGGTAGACAGAGGAGGAGGGGATAGAGAGGGAAAGGGGCAGAGAGGGAGGGAGGTAGAGAGAGAGGGAGGGGGGGAGAGGGAGGGGGTAGAGTGGGGGGGGAGGGAGGGTAGAGAGGGCGAGGGATGGAGAGGGTGAGGGATGGAGAGGGTGAGGGATGGAGAGGGAGGGGGGTAAAGAGGGTGGGAGTGAGGGTAGATAGGGAGACAGCATCTCCCTCCTCCACAAAACCCCCACATCTCCCTATACCATCCCACTCCCCACCCCATCTTCGTCCTCCTCATTTCCTTCATCCTCCTCCCCTAACTCCCATTCCCTGCCCCAGGTCAAAGAACAGTGCCAGGGCCTGGAACTCGGCCTGGTTTTCGTTCTCGGCCCGGCCCTGGCTGTAAACTCCAGCCGTCAGCTTGGCCACCGCCTGGGCTCCAGTGCAGCCCCCAAATTCATCTCCGGGCTCGTCCCTGACCCCGTACCCAGGCCCGTCCTTGGTTCCAGCGGCGGCTTCTTTTTCAGCCCCGTTAACGGCACCATCCCAAGCCCCTGGGTTCGGCACTCACTCCAGCTGCAGCACCACCCTCCCCACCGGGCATCGGGCAACCGCCGCCACTCCTCGTTCATTGCGAGCGCTGGAGTGCCCCTCCCTCCCTGAGTGTCCCGTCCTGCCTTGCGAGTACATTGTGACGTCAATGGGTTTTTTTTAACCAAAATGGGTGAGTTTTCGGGTTGTTTATTAAAATTTAAACGATTTAAAAGTTCGGAAATATAGGTGGGAATGCGACGGGAAGATGTTTATCGCCTCGAAGGGAAAAATGTGACTAGGAAGTGTGAAAATGGGGAGGCTGTGGCCTAGCGTTTGGAAGAAAATAGGAAAATTAACCAGATTGACACACACACACAGCCACAAACAAGACAAAGAGTTTTAGTATTATACTAGACTAAGTGGGACCCGTTGGATCCCATGTTCACACGGGAAGGCTGGTCCCCCAACGCAATATTCCACCTCTCCATCAATTCCAATATTGGTGGCCAGTGTGGGGGGGGGGGGGGGCTTTCTGGAGCACTAGTATGGGTGTTGTGGGCTGAAGGGACTGGTTTCCTGAGGGCTAGTATGGACCTTATGAGCCAAATGGATTCTTGGGGTGGCAGCTCAGTCACTCAAGCCTGAAGTGCAGGGTGCAAGGCCACCAAATTCAAGTGCAGTTTCATACCATTTCATGCAGGGTGCAAGGCCACCACATTCAAATGCAGTTTCATACCATTTCATGCAGGGTGCAAGGCCACCACATTCAAATGCAGTTTCATACCATTTCAAGCAGGGTGAAACCACCATAAAACCACACAAAACACCACATAAACACCACACTCACAGTTCAGTCGACATTCAGTGTGTTCAGTTGATTCACAGCTCAGACAGTCATGATTGCTCCCTCCCCCATCTTGCAGAGACTGATCCACACCCACACTTCTGGGTTTTATAATCCATCCTCCCTCCCACCGGAAGGGGCGTGGCCTTCATGGCATGATTGACAGGAAAGAGATTCTCAACATTTTTTAAACACTAATAACACTTTTATTTTTAATTGATGGGAAGAATCCTCTGCACCTCATCACTGAGTAAGATGGCCAAAAATCACAGCCGTAAGTGGTAGCGTTTTATCTAAGTGCAACTATTTAGACTTTTAATCATTTGCCATTTGAAACCAACCACCACCAACCATTTGCTGTGCTTTATTTCAAACCGACCACCACCAACCATTGGGTCTGAAGAAGGGTTTCGGCCCGAAATGTCGCCTATTTCCTTCACTCCATAGATGCTGCTGCACCCGCTGAATTTCTCCAGCATTTTTGTGTACCACCAACCATTTGCTGTGCTTTATTTCAAACCAACCTCCACCAACCATTTGCTGTGCTTTATTTCAAACCAACCACCACCAACCATTTGCTGTGCTTTTTTCAAACCAACCACATTTTCATTTCCATACCACATTAAGGGCACTCAAGGTCAGTAAAACCACACTCACAGTTTAGTAGACATGTGTTCAGTGTTATTCACAGCTCAGACTGAGAGACGTGACCCCTCTCGCTGCCCCCATCTTGCAGAGACTAAATGGGGTACTCAACTTCCGGATTTTATAGTCCCTCCAGAAGGGGCGTGGCCTTCAGGAGAGAGAATCTCAACATTTTTAAACACTAATAACTCTTTTATTTTTCATCAATGGAAAAAATCCTCTTGTCCTGCACAGTGGAGGGGGACTCTGAGTAAGATGGCCAAAAATCACAGCCCTAAGTGGCAGCATTTTTTCTCAAATGAATATACAGAACAACAGGAAGTGGTCAAGATCAGCCTTTAGTAATATAGATATATAGACACATGTTGTAGCAAGGCAAGCTGTATTTTTCAACCAAGAGATAATCAAGATAATCAAGGAATGATTTTGTGAATGGGATATCAAGTTTGATCAATATATTGAATTGTTTTGGAAAAAGTACTTTCTGTGCATAAAGGGAACTAGTGGATGTATTGTGTTTAGATTTCCAGCAGGAGAATGGGGTTATTCAGCTATGATTGAATGGCAGAGTACACTTGATGGGCCGAATGGCTTAATTCTCCTCCTATCACATGAACTTTTAGCAATTTATATGTGACTTAGATGAAGGCACATGAGGTATGATTGCTACATTTTCTATTGGCACAATAAAAGGCTGGAAATACAATTTTGAAAAGAATGAAAGAGGTTTCAAAGAGATCCAGGTATAAACTCACCAATATCTTGCACAACCATAACATAACATCCCAACTTCTATACTCAATGTCCTTACTGATGAAGGCCAGCATTCAAAAAATACTCTTCACCAACTTATCTACATCTGTCACTACTTTCAGGGAATTATGTATTTGTTCTCCTAGGTCTCTCTGTTCAACTCTCTCTAGGGCCCTACCATTCGCTGTGAAAGTCCTATCCTAGTTTGATTTCTCAAAATGCAGTAACCCGCACTTATCCAAATTAAACTCCATTTGTTATTCATCGGCCTACTTACCCAGCTAACCAAGATCGCACTGTAATTCTTAATCATCTTATTCACTCTCTACAATACCTCTTATTTTAGTGCCATTACTCCATTAGTCACAGCCCCCAGTCCAAAAAATAACCCTCTGCTTCCTACTATAAATCTAATTCTGTATCCAATTAGCTAGCTTTCTTTAGATCTCATGTGATCCAACCTTCCAAAAAAGTCTGCTCTGTTTTACAGAGATATGGCTCATCCCTGCCTCAACTGACTGTGCCGATCAACCCGTGGGCTTCATGCTACTCCAGACAGACTGTACGATATCCTCAGGCAAGGTTAAGGGAAGAGGGGTCTAAATAATGCACCATGGTGCTCATATGTGGCGGTCCTGGTGAACTCCTGCTCCCCAAAACTGGAGTATCTTACAGTGAAGTGTTATCCCTACTACCTGCCTTGGGAATTCATTTTGGTTGCTGTTAGGATATTCCACCCCAGGCCGATGCTGAGATTGCACTTGAGGAACTGTCACCAATAGCCTGGAAACAAAGTACCCGAGGCCTTCGTTATAACAGCTGGAGACTTCAGTAGGCCTAATCTAAAGAGCGTGTTGCCAAAATACTATCTACATGTCTCCTGCCCAACCAGAGCCCCAAACACCCTTGCCCACTGCCACACACCCATCAACACACACCTTTCAATTTCCAGACAACATTCGGTAAATCTGACCATCTTCCCTCCTTACAAGCAGAAAATGAAGTGGAGGACCAAGGAAACTGATGAGATCCATTGTGACTGCTTTGAGTCGGTGAACTAGGCCATATTCACGAATTCTGCAGCTAACTAGATGAGCGTCACAGAGATAATCAGCAAGTGTGTTGCGGACTGTCTAACAAAGAAGATAATATGCGTGTTCCCCAACTGGATACCATGGATGAACCATGAGATCCACATCCTGGATGAAGTCCAAATCTGCAGCATTCTTGTTCAACAAACCTGAGAAGTACAAGAAATCTATTTACGACTTTTGTAGACCCATCAAGGATGTCAAGTGGTAATTTAGGATCAAGCTGAAGGCCAGAGGCAATGACACAGATACTTGTAGTTTGAGGCAATGCTTGCACACTATAATGTGCTACAAGGTGAATGAGAGCATTATTGCTGGCAACAATAAGTCACTCCCCAATGAACTCAATGCATTCTATGCCTGCTTTGATGGAGGAACGTCACCTGGCCCGTCTTTACCAATGGTTACTGAGGCAGACACAAGATTGACCCTCCTGAGAATGAATCCGTGAAAAGTAACAGGTCTGGATAGAGTCATTGGCTGTGTCCTCAGGACCTGTGCGAAATAGCTGGCAGAGATATTCACAGACATCTTAAACCTCTCACTGCTCCATTTGAGGTCCCCACCTGCTTCAAGTAGATCAATATCATTCCACTATCAAAGAAATGTATGGTAGTGTGCCTTAGAAACTACTGTCCAATGGCTTTGACTTCCACCATCATTAAATGTTTCGAGAGACTGGTGATGGCGCACAGTAAATCCACCCTCCCAGCCAGACTAGATCCACTAGTCCACTTTTACGAGGATGTTGCCAGCACTAGAGGGTGTGAGCTACAGGGAGAGGTTGAGTAGGCTGGGTCTCTATTCCATGGAGTGCAGGAGGATGAGGGGATATCTTATGTAGGTATACAAAATCATGAGAGGAATAGATCAGGTAGCGGCACCGTCTTTTGCCCAGAGTAAGGGAATCAAGGACCAGAGGACAGAGGTTCAAGGTGAAGGGGAAAAGATTTAATAGGAATCTGAGGGGTAACTTTTTCACACTAAGGGTGGTGGGTGTATGGCACAAGCTGCCAGAGGAGGTAGTTAAGGCTGGGACTATCCCATCATTTAAAAAACAGTTAGACAGATACATGGATAGGACAGGTTTGGAGGGATATGGACCAAGCGCAGTCAAGTGGGACGAGTGTAGCTGGGACATTGTTGGCCGGTGTGGGAAAGTTGGGCCGAAGGGCCTGTTTCCACACTGTATCACTCTATGACTATGACACTGCAGTTTACAGCAGATGTCATCTCCCTGGTCCTAAACACATCTCTGGAACACCTAGTCAACAAGGATTCCTATGTTAGATTTCAATTTGTCGATTATATTCTACACCATAATCGCATCGCCATACTCCTGGATTTAGGAGTCAGCACCCCCTTCTGCCACTAGATCCTCGACCATCTGGCCCACAGACCACAATCAATGAGCTATCTACTCACAATTCTACGGCTAAATTCAGCTATAACAATGTACAAGTTTGCGGATGTTATGGAAGTTATATAGAAGAGCACCTAATTAAAACAATTAAAAATCATAGCACAGCTATTTTACGTAATCAGACATCAGCTTATTTTATTTAGCCTCACGTGATTGTTAGCCATTTAGCAGCATTTAATTAAATAATTTATCTAGTAATCAAGACATTAAACAAGTTACTTATTTCTACTTTTGCATCTTTGTATTCTTAATAAATACATTTGTATCTTTGTACTAAACTTATAAACTAATATGTAACATCATAATATGGTGTATACCTTGGCTGTAGCCAAAACATAAGGGTGGCAAAGTAGACACAACTGGGAGATTAGAGTAACAGTTGGAATTTAAGGGTGGCGAAAGAAGAAGAGATATGAGGGGAAATGTAAAGTTTAATAAGACTGACCCAAGGTCGGAAGTTAATGGTGGCGAGACAGAGAATATTAGAATCGAAGATAGATTGATGCGAGAGGAGTACAGCATACAAGATAAGGTAGAGAAGATATGGCTGAAAAACTGTAATAAAAAGCTGCCTGTTTCTGTGAATCAGAGAGCAATTAGAGAACAGACAGGTGGTGTCATCTCTGAATGTTCCAGCCGATGTTTGCAAATAAAAGCTTTTGTCTTCTTGAAGAATTCTCCGTGTCTGTGTCATCTTATCCAACCCTGAGTCTCTAAACCACGACAATGTCACCACTGTGGTTGGCCGAATCACAAAAAATAATGAGACATAGTACAGGAAGGAGATAGAGAGCTTTGTTACATGGTGTCAGGACAATAACCTCTCCCTCAAATATCACCAAGACAAAGGAGCTAGTTATCAACTTCAAAAAGCTTGCTGGAGTATATGCGCCAATCAGCATCAATGGTGCTGAAGTGGAAATGGTTAAGAGCTTCAAGTTCCTTGACGTTAATATTACCAATGATCTGTTGTGATCCACATTGATGTGGCAGCTAAGAAGGCACACCAATGCCTCTACTTCCTGAGGAGACCGATAAAATTTGGCATGTCTCCAATGATAAACTACTACAGATGCACCACAGAACATGCAATTGTCTGGCTACATCACAGCTTGGTTTGGGAACAACTTTACTCAAGACCGCAAGCAATCACAGAGAGCTGAAGATGTAGGTCAGCCCAACAGACAGACTAGTCTTCCCACCATTGATTCCAACTATACTTCGCGCTGCCTCAAAATAGCAGCCATCATCAAAGACGTGCCCCACCATAGCTATACCTTCTTCCTGCAGAAGCTTAAAAGTGTGCACTTCCAGATTTAGGGGCAGCTTCTTTCCCTCTGTTATCAGGCTTCTGAACAGTTCTTCCATAAGTCTGATTCATCTTTCCACCACTAAGGACATTGGACTTCTGTTTATGGAACAGATGTGCTAGAATGCTGAGAACTATACTCTATATCTTCCCATTTGCTATATCGATTGTACTCGAGTTTGACTATTATATTTATGTATAGTACATCTGATCTGTTTTTGATAACATCCAAAACAAAGCTTTTCACTGTACCTAAGTACATATGACAATAAAAACCTAAACCTAAAATGCCATATCCTATCAATGGCCTCGCTGATCCATATAGACTATGTCTACTGCTCCACCCTTATTGATATTCTTGGTCTTCAAAAACCTCAATCCAATTCACGAGACATAATTTCCTATACAGAAACCATGCAGGCTGTCACTCATCAGCCCGGATTTTTTCAAACGCATATCTTATTCCTCAGAATCACCTCCGGTAACTGGTCAGTTCCCATATTTTTCTTTGTAATACTATCAAAATTCACCTTGCCCCAATTTAAAACTAACTAACTAACTGGACTGTTTCTGTCCTCTTCTATGCATATCTTAAAGCTAATCAGTCCCAAACTGCTCCCTCAAGGCCATGTCCCACTTTCCCGAGTTACTCACGAATTCTCCCGAGTTTTCCCCTTGATTCAAACTCGGAGAATTACGGTGATAGTCAGCCGTAGGTACTGGGGGCTATTTTTTTTACTCGTGGACATTTTTCAACATGCTGAAAAAACATCCTGACTTACCTGATGCCCCGAGTACCTAGGACTGGCATTACGAGCCGCTACAAACTATCTACGGACTCCTACGGCCTCCTAGGGACTTGCTACGAGCTCGCTACGGACATTCTCCGTCTTTGAATCAAGGGGAAACTTGGGAGAATTCGTAACTCGGGAAGTGGGACAGGCCCTTCACTAATTGTTCATTTTGCTAATCCATTCTAGAGCTAGATTGAGTAAACCTGGTTGACGCAGATGCATTGGGCCAAAGGGTTCGTTTCTGTGCTGCTTGACTCAATGACTCCATTGCTGGTTCTGAGTCAGGTAGAAGACAAAATTCAAATGCAGATTTACTCTTTAAAGAGAATACAAATGGATTTTTACAACCAGCTGATCTTTCATAGTTACCACTGCAGAAACCAGTTTTCTGCTCCAGTTATTTAATGAACTAAATTTAATGTATCTAGCTGACATTGTGCATTTTAAATGCATGCCTCTGGATCAGTTTGAAGAAAAGTCCCAACCCAAATGTCACCTATCCATGTTCTCCAAGGATATTACTCCAGCACTGTGTCTTTTTTCCTCTGGATCAATTGTCAGGCCTCTATTTACTAGTCTGGTATTTTAGCATAATGCCTATTTCAAAGATTCAGCAAAGCTATGAAAGATACTAGTCATTATTCAGTAAAATGCACTAAGGCATTTTATCAAATTAAAAATTATATTGTGCGTAAAGGGACATAAGATTAAGGGAGCATGATTAGAATAGGACAGAAGAGACGAAGGGACCTAGGAAATGAAGAGACCTAGGAAATGAACTACTGAGCCTTGTGCCAACTGGTTGAAGACAGAGCCAGTAATAGTGGAGCTAATAAAACAGGAAGGTATAAAGGCCAAATTTGGAGTACAGAGCCCTCAGAGATTACGGCGAGAGGAGGAGGTGAAACATTAAACCATCTGAAAACAAAGGTAAACATGATTAAAGTGAACCATTGTCAAAATAGAAGCCGGTGCAGGTCAGCAAGCACAGAGTGATGAATGAACGTGCCTTGGATGAATTATCACTTGCAGATGATGGGGGATGGTGGGAGGCCAGCCACAAGAGCATTATTTTGGCCAAATTGTTACAAAAACATTCATCAGGTTTTCAGCTGCAGGTGACCAAAAGCCCAGTAATACCCTTGAATCAAAGGATTATCATACCACAGCATTAGTCAGTACATTTTAACAGAGCAAGGGAATCCCAGATTGTTCTTAGCAGACTTCAATGATGTGACAGCATAATTCCAGGCTAATATAAAATTAGATTATTTAATTCATTAGGAGCAGGAATACTGAACTTGTCAATCTTTTCAAAACTTTTATTGAGCTACAGTAAGCAGACATGTTGTGATGGTAAAGTTCAGTTGGTTTACAAGTATCTTTTGTCCTCACACGCTCTACTCATTGAACCATTCCTAAGGAAACCATTGTTTTCCTACCAGCTATCTCTCCTCCACTCGATAAGTTTAAATGGCCCTGACCCAAAATATTGTGTATCCATTTCCCTCCTGTCAGACCAGCTGAGTTTCTCCAGCAGTTTGATTTTTGCTCAAGGTTCCAGCACCTGCAGTCTCGTGTCTCTAAGGAAAATTTTATTACATAAGTGTACATTTACAGAACAGAATGTACCATTTGATATGACTTTTAGACATTGACATTGATATCTTCGCTGTGAGCTATTACTACTACTAATGTTAAATAAATGTGACAAATATTCTATATTAGCATTATATCTCAGAGAGTGGTGGGTATATGGAACGAACTGCCAGAGAAGGTAGTTGAGGCAGATACTATCACAGCACTTAAAGGACACTTGGACTGGTACCTTTGGATAGGAAAGGTTTAGAGGGATACCAAACGTGAGCAAATGGGACTAGCTTAGGTGGGGCATCTTGGTCGGCATGGACGAGTTGGGCCAAAAGGCCTGTGTCCATGATATATGACTATTTGCTCATACAATTCATCATTCATCATCGTTGAAAACATTAGCGATGCAGTGATACTGGTTTCCAACGGGAACGGTGATGGACGCAACACACATCTATGTCCTCCAGTTCCTGCGGACTTCCACCGTTGGAAGTATAGGATTTTGGTGTGTGTTCTTTATCATCATTCCTTACTATGCTATGTATGACAATGATCGCAACTTCTATTGAAGTGTGGATGGCTGTTGGCTCGCTAGAATCTCATCCGCCCTTTGACAGGTCTTGTTTTTGGTCTTGCTGGGGGTCCACAGCCCCCTCCTCAGCTGGCAAACCAGGAGATGGTTTAGTCGCCGACTATCCAACCATGGAGCAGGTAGCACGGGATTACATGATACCCATGGCGGGGGGTAACTCCCACCCGACGTGACAAGCACTACACATAGGAATTACTAAACACTATAGCAACAAAAAAAAATTGGCCTCAAAGGCATTTCATCTGTCCTGTGGCATCAATATATAAAAAATAAATTCACACTTTTGTTGGGTTTCTTCTTTCAGGTAAAATGGCAATTAAGTCTAATGTGAATGCAATTTCACTTTTTTTAAAAGTGCAAGAGTTAAGATGCGCACCAATTGGCTTTAATTTGCATTGTTAAGGAGAGGAAAAAAAAGGTAAATAGTTTGTATAAAACATTTACTCCAAAAATTCCCGTCATTTCACCTTAATGAATACAGATATTTGCTTTGAAAGAGCTCATTTTGGTAATGATACTGGAGGTTGATATTATGCTTCATTGTCATTTTTTGCTTGTTAAAAGGCAGCACTTACATCTAAACAGTTCCTGCCTTGCATATCTAATTTGTTCAAATGCAATCTGCTTTCCTCATTTGTCTGGCATAATGAATCCCAATGAACCACCCTGCTGTGCCTTCTTCTGCTATGGCTGAATAGATTGCTGTGACTTGATCTATTAACTAAGTTTGCTTGCCGTATGTTTCATTAGTGAAATCAAAACAATATTTATGTAGTTCCACCAACGAGGCAGAAGATTTATCATGCATACTAGGTAAAGGCTAGGTTCTATGCTGGTTGGTATCAACTTAAATATTGACCAAAATACGTAGTTCCTGGTGTCCCAGGATACAGGCAGAAAAAATGTGGGGCGGTTACAAATATTAATTATTTTCAGTGACCCCCTACTGAAACATCAGAGTTCATGGAGTAACAGCTTCCCTTCCTCAACTTGCAAACTTTTGATAGTCATTAATATGAGCAAAGTACCAGTGAAAAACCTGCACCAGTGAACTATTATTCTGCAATTAATAATTGAAAGGTGAAACATGATGAAAAATGTCCTGATATTTATTTTCGGAACATTTTTTTTCAATTTAGGCTCAGATCTTTTTCTTACATTAGATTTTGTAAATCTCTTTTATTTCCAAATTAATACATTACATTCTGTTCTCACCATGTGTTCACCTCTACACCTGAGAAACTATAATTCGTCATCTCATTCCCATTTTGACCTCTCTGACTTGGGTCTCTTGCACTCTCAAAAACTGGCACTTCATCTTTTGACTCAGCATGTTACAACATCCAGGACATCACAGTGCATTCAGCAATTTCAGATAACCACCCCTTCCAGTGTGCATCAGAACTAGCCAGTTCTCTTGAAAGACCATCAATCTTTTTCTCTCTCCATAACTGCTCCCGAATCTTCCCAATCCTCTATTGACTTTTCTGTCCTTAAGCCCCTGTCCCACTTAGGAGACCTCCACAGCAACCTCTGGAGACCTTGCCCGCCACCCATGGTCGCTGCAAGGTCGCCACGAGGTCACAGGAGGTTTTGGTCACTCAAGGGCACTCGCCTGGAAAGCCTCGAGCTGGATCGACCAGCCGCGTTGAAACCGCGAGCTGGATCGACCGAAGCGCGAGCTGCATCTACAGACCACACACAAACACACACACACACAAACGCATCGCGAAGGTGGGGGCCATGGAGAGCGGAGGAGTGCTGTCTGAGCGATGAAGATGAAGGTAAACGGCTGCCACAGAGTACGGTAAGTCCTTTAGAGAGCGTGGGGGGGTGGGGGGGGGGGGGGGGAGAGGAGGAGGGGGGAGAAGGAGAGAGAAGCAGAGAGAAGCAGAGAGAGAGGAGAGAGAGGAGAGAGAGTAGAGAGAGAGGGGAGAGAGGGGAGAGAGGGGAGAGAGGGGAGAGAGGGGAGAGAGGGGAGAGAGAGGGCGACAGTTTAAAGAAGTTTAATAAAGTTTAGCGGGCATTTTATTTACCGGTGGGTCTTCTAGGTCGTGAAACTCCAATGAGCCAATCAAAATGGCCGGTCAGCGAAGGAGATTGCCTTCGACTGCCTGTAAGTAAATAGCGACCCCACTCCACTGGCTTCGAACAAACAGGGACTTATTTTTAGTCGAGGTCGGTTTTATCATGATGAAAAAAAAGCAGTGACCTCAATGAAGCCTCGATTACGCGGAAACCACTTTCGACCATTAGGGAGAGTGACCAAAGCCTCCTGTGACCTCGTGGTGACCTTGCATCGACCATGGGTGGCCGGCAAGGTCTTGCTGTGGAGGTCTCCTAAGTGGGACAGGGGCTTAAGCCTCCCCCTTTACCATAGCGAGGCTACATGCGAACTGGAGGAACAATGCCTCATATTCTGCTTGAGTAACTTACAACCCAATTGTATAACATTTCCAATTTTAGGTAACTACATAATCACCCCTCAACCTCCTTCCCCCATTCTTCCCACCCCTCCCCAGTGCCCCACCTGGACATGCAATAATTTATCCCCTCGCACCCCTCCCCTTGAACCTATATTTCTTCCTCTAGCTTCACAATTTACAACTCTTCAATAATTTAGTCTCATCCCTTCTGTCTTTTCATTTCGGGCCTTGGTTCAACTATCAGCTTATCAAATAACCCTCCTCACCTGTGTCGGTCTACCCACCAAGCTATGTTCTGCCCCTCCTCTCTTCCAGCTTTTTTTCACCATCCCCCCCCCCCACACCAATCGATGTTCTCCTGAGATGCTGCATGACCTGCGTAGCTACTCCAGCACTCTGTGCCTTCTTTTGTAAACTAGCATCTGCAGTTCTTTGTTTCTGCTTATCAAACTGTGGAGTACAAAACTATTTTGATCTCAGACTTCCAGATGTTCTTTTGATTTGAATTTTTGTTGCTGCTTTATTTAACTGACCAGGTGTAACAATGCCGTTACAACAATTAACTATATCTCAATCAGGGACATAATTATCTTCGGAAGTACAGATGCTGAGAATACCTTTTAATAAATAAAAGGTACATGTATTTATACAATAGTCTAATATTGTTCCCACCACTTCATAATCATGAAGCTCAGCAGTTGTTGTTAATATATCAGCTATTTGGCACATAGCAAGATGCAATGTCTACGGGATAAATGTCCTAAGGATTTCACCAACTTCACAGTTGTAACTTTGCACACCATTCAGTGGGATCCTAATTTATAAAAAATAAATACGAGTTCCACTGAAGTCAGAGCTGCAGAGCAGGAAACATGAAGAAATAACAATGTTGAAGGGAAAGAATAATGCTGTAGGAGCTCAAACATGCACCTGGAGCAAAAAGGGGAAAAATATATATTTTTTTTTAAACGGGATTCAGTATTTAATCTAAAGTAATAAATCTGTAACTCACATTTGGATGTCCAAAGAAATGCATATTTAAAAAGTGATAACATGTTTATAGTTGGGTTTGTGAGATTACTTGTCGATCTATTGGAATATTAAGACAGAATAATTGTGGTATCTGAAAATGTATTTCATGTTGCTTCAAAAAATATCCCTCAGTCTAAGGCAGAGCTTACATTAGAATATGTGTTCAAAAGGGAACTGCAGATGCTGGAATATCGAAGGTACACAAAATTGCTGGGGAAACTCAGCGGGTGCAGCAGCATCTATGGAGCGAAGGAAATAGGCGACGTTTCGGGCCGAAACCCTTCTTCAGACTGATGGGGGGTGGGGGGGGGAAAGAAAGAAGGAAAAGGGGAGGAGGAGGAGGAGCCCGAGGGCGGGTGGATGGGAGGGTGGGAGGAGACAGCTAGAGGGTTAAGGAAGGGGAGGAGACAGCAAGGGCTAGCCAAATTGGGAGAATTCAATGTTAATGCCATAAGGACGCAAGGTCCCCAGACGGAATATGAGGTGCTGTTCCTCCAATTTCCGCTGTTGCTCACTCTGGCAATGGAGGAGACCCAGGACAGAGAGGTCGGATTGGGAATGGGAGGGGGAGTTGAAGTGCTGAGCCACCGGGAGGTCAGGTAGGTTATTGCGGACTGAGCGGAGGTGTTCGGCGAAACGATCGCCCAACCTACGCTTGGTCTCACCGATCTAGAATATCCTACCCTGCAAATTTCACCCAACGGAGCAATGGAGGTGATTGAAATGGGTCATCCATGCGATGGAGATCTTGAAAGGGGGATTATGTGAAGGGTTGGTGATCGTGCTTTTGGCAGTGGAGTAGGAGACATTTGTAAGTCCACTGGTATAATAACCACCATCAAAGTATCATGTCACTATATGTATCTTCAGTAAGAATGAACATTTATCTAAGGTTGAAAATGAAAGTTAATGATTTTTTTTAAATTTATTCATGGATGTGAGAATCAACCATTTGGGAGAGATTTTTGCACCATGTCCTCACAGTCCTAATTATTACATTGGGTTTTCATTCCTCCCCTCACAATTTGTTTGATATGGACAATAATGACTTTTGTTGAATTAGGGTAATAATACATGAAATAGGATACACACATATAAATTTAAAAAATGCATTCAAGGCAAGAATTTACTTGTAATATGTGTGGACAGTGGGCAGGTGCTATAGACCTGCACGGGAAGGTAGACGTTCCCGCCCCCACGAGTCTCGGGCAGATGGGGCTCGTCAGCCTGGGAAGGCAGTCCATCAAGGAGAGGGAAAACTCTGATTTAAAACCTCCACTGCCTTGGGGCCATTTCCAGTCTTGGAAAAGGCTCCAGGAGTAAACCTCAAGAAAATCCGGAGTCGGAGCCCCTCAGGCAGTTCGTCATTGTCTACAACCTCGCTCTGGCAGCTCCTGCGACGGCGCTGGTGCCAAACTGTAACAGCCCTGCTGTTCCTTTGGATCGATCAGCGACGTGGAGAGGGGGGACGTGCTGCATGGGCAACAGCCTGTCCTCCATATGACATCGACCAAGCTTGCATCCGACCAGGATGCATCACCCATGGTCAGTCATGACCGAAGGGGGTCTACTACTTCTATTCAAGCCACATTCCCCATTTCTGTGTTGTCCTCAATCAAAATCCAATTCTAACTTATTTCGAAGTTTGAGGTTCCATCCATTTCTTCCATTTATGGTTACTGGTGCAAACAAATGAGATTTAGAAATAAATAAAGTCATTATTCTTGTTTATTTAAAATTCTATCAACATTTTGTATAGAGAACGCATTGGAATGAATACTAAAATATTTAAATGTGTTAAGTCTCACAGCAAATAAAACATTGAAAACTATTAATGAGCAGTGTTAAAAAATCTACTAGGAATAGAAAATGAGTCAATTAGGCTTAAGAGCAACTAAATTATGTAATATCCTCTAGAGAACACATTAAACAGCAGGGAATATCCTTAATAAAATCATAAATCTTCCATTCATGATTTTACAAAACAGCAGTCAAATTGTATTTAATTCTTGTCGAAAGGGTTGTTAAACATTCTATTAAAAATGTTTTTGAAATTCCATTCTTCTTAGGCCCCATTCGGTCATGGCTGACCATAGGCGTCTCCAGGGTGATATTCCCTATATGGAGGACGCATGTGCGTGACCTTGTTTAACGTGGAGAGACTGGTGCACAGACAGCCACCCCACGGTCCTTGACAGGTCTGGGTCAGGATCCAATGGCATGGAGTACAAGACAACCAGAGAACCTTTTCTGCTGCAACCTTCATCCGCTTTCCCAGCCATTGTGACGCTCCATTAAGGTCAGCCATCATCCTCCGCCTGTTCCACCGTTGAGGTCTTGGTTGGATTGCTCTTTGTCAGAGACCTCCCACTCGACCTTACCGCCATGGGTGGCCCTACCAGGACCATAGCCCCAGACGGCATCACTCTCACAATCTCAGGTCCACACAAGCTTCTCCACCACGACAAGGTGACAATCCATGGAGAATTCAATTCACAAGACACAATAACAGTTATAGTTCAGGTATGTTTTAACAATAATAATTCATTATTTTTCTATGCTTTCACACTCAAGGTCAAATTCTAAATCAGCAAAAACTGGATTTATTTTGCCGAGTTGACACACATCAGTCATTTATTTACCATCCCTGGAAATATCTTGTTAATAGTTGTAGTCTATTTAACACAGATTTTGTACATAGATTGATAATTTACAGTCCCCTCCCCCTCTGCTTACATTCCTTCCTCTAGCTTCACAATTTGATACTTTTCAATCCATTGTCTCACACCTTCTGTCTTTTCATCTCTGATCTTTGTCCAATCCTCTGCCTATCAAATATCCCTCCTCACTTGTGTTGGCTGACTATCTTACAGGCTTTGTCCTGCCCCTCCTTTCTTTATAATTTAGTGGAGATAAAAGGTTGTCTTGGAATTACCTAATCGTTTGTCTGCCTAAATGTCCCTTAAACACTGCTATTACATCTGTTTCTGTCACCACCCCTGGCAGTGGGTTCCAGATACCTACCACTCTTTGTGTAAAAATATGTCTTGCACATCTGCTTTAGACATCCTCCCATTTCATCTTAAATTAATGCCCTCTAATATTTGACCTTTCCACCCCAGGAAAAAAAAACTACTACTCCATCTATGCCACTCATCATTTTATATACTTCTCTCAGCTTGCTTCCAGCCTCCAATGCTCCAAAGAAAACAATCCAAGTTTGTCCAACATCTCCTTAAAGTCAATATACACCAAACCAGGCAACATCTTGGATGAACCTCTTCTGTATCATCTCAAGTTCAAGTTCAAGTTCAAGTGAGTTTATTGTCATGTGTCCCTGAAAGGATAATGAAATTCTTGCTTTGCTTCAGCACACAGAACATAGTAGGCATTGACTACAAAACACATGAATAAATAAACTGATAAAGTGCAAATAACAGATAATGGGTTATTAATGTTCAGAGTTTTGTCCGAACCAGGTTTAATAGCTTGATGGCTGTGGGGAAGTAGCTATTCCTGAACCTGGTCGTTGCAGTCTTCAGGCTCCTGTACCTTCTACCTGAAGGTAGCAGGGAGATGAGTGTGTGGCCAGGATGGTGTGGGTCTTTGATGATACTGCCAGCATTTTTGAGGCAGCTCCAAAGCCTTCATTCCCTTCATGTAATGGGGCAACTAGAACTGCCATGCAATACTCCATATGCGGCCTAAACAAAATCCTATAAAGCTGAAATATGATTTACTGATTCTTATACTAAATGCCCAACCAATGAAGATAAACATACCATACGCCCTCTTTACCACTCTATCTACTTGCTTTGCCATTTTTAGTAAGCTACTAGACCAAGTGCAGACCCGTTGGGCCCGCTCCCCAACGCAATATTATACCAAACTGCGCATGCGTGGCTGCTGCGTTCAAAGTTGTGCCGTTATCGGATGAAATTGTTAAAATTAATAAAGTGAATAGAGAACACGTGACCGCATTTGGAAAGTAGAAGGAAACTTACCCGTGGAGCCGTTGGGTTCCCGTTGTGAGGCCAGGCAAGTACACGCGAAAAAAAACACGGCAATTTTTTTCAAATTAAATTTGGGATCCCATTGTGATGTCACACGCGGATAACGGGCAGGGCAAGTGGAAAAGTGATTTTTGTAAAAGTGATTTTTTTTAAAGTTTAAAATGTGAATGACTTGTAAAATACAATATACAAGATACATTTATTTGTCACATGTACCAATTGATACAGTGAAATGTGTTGTCACCATACAGACATACGAATAATAAAGAGCACAGAACATGATAATAATAATGGATGGGATTTATAACATATATAACACAGACATCCCCACACAGCGGAATCAAAATTTCTCACTGTGAGGGAAGGCTCTAAAATTCAGTCATCCTCCTCCGTTATCCTCCGTTGTTCACCCGTGGTCAGCGGGGCTCGCACCCCTCGCAGTCGCCGCCACGGGCGGCCCGAAGTTCAGGCCCTCTCATCGGGATGATGGAAGTCCGATGTCGGAACGGGAGAACCACCTCAATGGCTTGGACATCCGAATCGGCCGCTTCCTACCGGAGTCCGCGGCTCCCGAAGTCCACAGGCTGTGCTGGTCGGAGATTCAACACCGGTAAAAGGGTCCCAGGACTCCTCGATGTTGGTCAGCGCCGCCCCCGCTGGGAGCTCTCCAAACCACAGCTCCGAGATGTTGAACCAGCAGTCCCAGAACTCCGGAGCTTCAAACGGCGATCCAGGTAGGCATCGCCCGCTCCACGGTGAATCCAGTGCTGCCGCCGCTGAAGCTTTGAACCGGTCCCCAGCAGGAAAGGCCGCGCCAATCCATATGGAAGGCCGCGGGGGGGGGGGGGGGGGCGAGGACGCGACTCAGCGAATAGTCGCATCCTCGCCAGGAAGTGACTAGGGAACAGTTTCCCCCTTATCCTACGCCCCTCCCCCCACTAAAAGCTAAAGAAACCTCCACAACATACTTTTTAAGCAGACTAAAAATTAAAAAAAGATGGAAAAACAGACAGAATGTAGGTAGAGGCTGTCATCAATTTGGCGCCCCTAGAGGAACATAATATCAATCTGAACGAAACTTCCAACAGAACATCACAAGACAATTGGCGGGGTTTCAGGAACTCACGCACACACACACACACGCATACATACAAACAAGATGAGTTTTAGTAATATACTAGACCAAATGCAACCCATTGGGTCCCTGTAACATGGGAGGCCTGGTCCCCAAACGCAACCCGTCCCCCAACGCAACCCGTTCCCCAATGCAATATTCCACCACTCACCCGTTCCCCAACACAACCTATTCCCCCAAAACAATATTCCACCACTCACCCATAGCCCCCAACTGCGCAGGGGCGACTCATTTCCCCTTATTCACCCTCCCTCTGTTTAAACTTTAAAAAAATCCAATTGCACTTGCTGCCTGGAAAAAAAATTCAATTGCACTTGCTGCCAGGAATCATTGTCCTGGGATTTGCAACATTGCAGCAGGCAGGGCTACAATCCCATGGTGACGACATAACTGTAACTGCCATTGCAACTTCGTAATTATTCTCAAAGTGGGGTTTTGTAAAGTTAAAAATGTGAATAACGTAAAATATAACATCAATCTGAACAAAACTTGATACAAACCACCACAGGGCAATGGTGAGCAAGGTGGTCCAAAAATTGTAGCACTATTGTGTACCATTTTGGCGTAATTTGAGGACATCACCGAATCAGAGATCACATGGACGCATGCAGACATGGAAACAAACAAGATGAGAGTTTTAGTAATATACTAGACTAAGTGGGACCCATTGGGTCCCATGTTCACAAGGCTGGTCCCGCAACGCAATATTCCACCTCTCCACCAATTCCAATATGGAATTCCAATGACCAGTGGCTTTCTGGAGCACTAGTATGGGTGTTGTGGGCCGAAGGGACTGGTTTCCAGAGGGCTAATATGGACATTGTGGGCCAAATGGATTCTTGGGCTGGCAGCTCAGTCACTCAGGCCTGGTGGGCTGGCAGCTCAGTCACTCAGGCCTGGTATGCTGGCCGCTCAGTCACTCAGGCCTGGTGGGCTGGCAGCTCAGTCACTCAGGCCTGGTGGGCTGACAGCTCAGTCACGCAGGGCTGGCAGCTCAGTCACTCAGGGCTGGTGGGCTGACAGCTCAATCACTCAGGGCTGGTGGGCTGACAGCTCAGTAACTCAAAGCTAGTGGGCTGATAGCTTAATCACTCAGGGCTGGTGGGCTGGCGGGCTGGCAGCTCAGTCACTCAGGGCTGGTGGGCTGGCAATTCACTCACGTCTATTCCTTAACATTCCATTTCAAGCAGGAATGCAGGCCACCAAATTCAATTTCACAGCATTTCTAGCAGAGTGCAGGCCACCAAATTCAATTTCATAGCATTTGAAGCAGAGTGCAGGCCACCAAATTCTATTTCATAGCATTTCAAGCCGACTGCAGGCCACCAAATTCAATTTCATAGCATTTCAAGCAGAGTGCGGGCCACCAAATTCAGTTTCATAGCATTTCAAGCAGAGTGCAAGCCACCAAGTGCAATTTCATAGCATTTCAAGCAAGGTGCGGGCCACCAAATTCAATGTCATAGCATTTCAAGCAGAGTGTAGGCCACCAAATCCAATTTCATAGCATTTCGGGCAGAGTGCAGGCCACCAAATTCAATTTCATAGCATTTCAAGCAGAGTGCAGGCCACCAAATTCAATTTCATAGCATTTCAAGCAGAGTGCGGGCCACCAAATTCAATTTCATAGCATTTCAAGCAGAGTGAGGGCCACCAAATTCAATTTCATAGCATTTCAAGCACAGTGCAGGCCGCCAAATTCAATTCCATAGCATTTCAAGCAGAATGCAGGCCACCAAATTAAATTTCGTAGCATTTCAAGCGGAGTACAGGTCACCAAATTGCCGAACAACTCATTGCACTGTCATTAAGGGTTAACAAATCATTTATTGCAAGTACATTGCAGACTCACAGTTCAGTTGATTCACAGCTTAAAATCACAGTTGTGGACTCTCCCTCGCAATCTTCCAGAGTGACTGACTCACGTCCAGGCATCCGGGTTTTATATTCCCGCCCCCCGCCCCCCGGAAGGGGTGTTACCTTCATCGCGGTGAGAGGACCAATCAGCTGTTCTCAAGATTTTTTAAACACTCATAACGTTTTTATTTTTCATTGATCGGAAAATATTTTCAGGGCTGCTTCAGCAGAGGAGGACTGTGAGTCAGATGGCCAAAAATCATTGCGATATAGGGTAGCATTTTATCTAAAATCAATATACAGCGCAGACAGGAAGTGGTCAAGATGAAAATTTCCCAGTTATATAGATAGATATAGATGAACTTGAACCCCACGGCCGCACCGTACATCAATGCTGATCAGGGTCTTACCATTTGTAGTGGCCATTTGGCTTAATTTTGTGTCATAAATTATGGCATATGCCTTTAAATTTTGTCTGCCTGTAATTATGTGGGTGGGATTTATTACGTAGTCGGGGTGTGTTTGCTGCTGGGATTCTTAGCCTGAAGCTTATAGTTTTTTAGTTAGTTCAGAGGAAGCATGGCGGGAAGGCATATCTTTCGACCATACGGAGCTTTCTAGAGAAGGGTCAAAGCCACACGTGGAGACAGGCGGAGCCTTCTAACATTGATCAGTCTGGATGAATATCTTACTGTTTTACTTCGACAATTAAGAAACTATTAATCAAGAGACTGTGTTTGAAGATTGATCTTTTGATGGCTTTGAAAGTCTCGTGGAGAGCTCCCATGTGTATACAACACTCTCCTCACCCCGTGTTTTCTCCTAGTGGCTAGAGGGAGCAATTTATTGAACGATATAATAATCTGCCACTATACCATTAACTGCATACTTTCCCCTTACATTTAACCTCCCAAAGTGCAATACCTCACACTTGCTCGGATTAAACTCCAACTACCATTTCTCTGCTCAATATAGATCAGTAACTGATCTAAATGCCACTGTATACTTTGACAGCCTTCCTCACTGTCTGCAACTATACCAAATTTAGTGTTCTCTGTAAACGTACTAACCAAATGTCCAAATTGTTTATATTCATTACAAACAACAGAAATCTCAGCACAGATACCTGCGGAACTCCACTGGTTACAGACCTCCAGCCAGAAACCTTGGTGATTTCAAAGGGCAAGGGAGTGGTGCAATTCTGTACCAGCCATAATTCCCATCCCATAGTCCATTTTCCTCTATTCCCTGCCTAATCACGTCTGTCCCTTAAATATTGCTATTGTATCTGCTTCTACCACCTCCCCTGGCAGTGCATTTTTTGTAAAAATATACCTTGCACATCTCCTTTAAATGTTCCCTCTTCTTAAACATGTCATCTAATATATGATCTTACCATCCTGTGAAAAAGACTGACTATCTACTCTATCTATACCTCTCATAATTTTATATACGTCGCCATCAGCATCTGATGCTCCAAAGAAATGAATCCAAGTTTGTCCAACATCTCCTTATAGCCAATATACTCTAATCGAGGCAACATCTTAGTGAACCTCTTCTGCCTCCTTTTCAAAGCATCCACATCCGTCATAATATGGTGTAAAACTTTGTTAGGATAAGTAAATGGATAGAAAAGGTTTAGTGGCATTTAGGCCAAGCACAGGAAAATAGAATCAGCTCAGGTTGTTAAAGTTCATAAGATTTGATGAGTAGAATAATAATTCAAAGAGTCAAAGGTCTTGTTGAACAAACTTTACGAAGTCGCCTGGGTGAACAGAAAGCAGCCAGCAGTGTGCACCTAGATGCACACTCACAAGCTGCAACAACTCTACTGACGATACAGAGAAATTACAAGTATCTTTATATTGATAAAAAAACATTAGTCACATGGTTAGTAGGCATAAATGAATAAAGGGCTTGGTTACATACAATGAGATCCTTCAAACTAACATTAAAGAGATATGGGAGTATAGAGATACAGGGTCCAGCTGCATAGGCAAGAAAGCCCTATTGTACTAATTGCAACCTCCAGGCAGAACAGCGATATGGCAAGGAAACCAAACGCTCGGGAATTGCCTTTATCTCAGTTCCCTTTGGTTAGTGAAGGTCATGTTCACAAGCTTCTGCAGGCTTACAGAATCGTCAATCTTTAAATTCTACCAGCATTCTGTTCACAAAAAGGCAGTTGCAGCTAACATGACTAAAATAAGCTAAGTAAGATGGCGGGGACCGCACTAACTCTTACAAGGTCGGCAACTGTCGGCATTGATGAGTTAGGCCAAAGGGTCTGTTTCCACACTATATAAGACTCCATTAGGATTACTATTGGTTGGTATTATTATTGGTTTATTATTGTCATGTGCACCAAGATGCAGTGAAATACTTTGTTTGTGGATGCTAGTCCAGTCCAAATCATACCGTACAAGAGTACAATCAAGGCACACACAAGTATAACAGATAGTGTAGAAAAGAAAATAACAGAGTTCAGATAATAGTGCTGCAGATAGTGCTACAGCTGCAAATGAACAAAGAAAAGTACAAAGGAGTAGGTTGGGAGATCGTGACTACATCTTTAGCTTATTAGAGGTCCATTCAGTAGTTTTATAACAGTGGGGGGGGGAATTGTTTATTAACCTGTGGTATGTGCTTTCAAGCTTTTATATCTACTGCACAATAGGAGAGGGGTGAAGAGGGAAAGACAGGTGTATGTAAACCTTGATAATGTTGGCTGCTTTTCCCAAACAGCATGAAATGTATAGATGGAGTTGATGCAGGCGAGGCTGTTTTGTTTGATGGACTAGCTGCATACAGAGTTCTCTTAAATTTCTTGCGGTCTTGGACAAAACAGTTGCGAAACCAAGTTGTGATGCATCCCAATAGGATGCTTGCTATAGTCCATCTATAGAAATTGGAAAGAGTCGTTGGAGACATGCTGAATTTCAAGGCTCTCTGGCACTCTTCAGCTATGTATTAGTGAGTGGCGGCACATTAGAATATATATCAGTTTTGTTAGTTAGTCTACAGTGGCATGCCAGTCTAGTTTATGTGATAGTTCTAGTAAAGAAAATGAAAACTTCACCAAACACAGGCTGAACTGCACCATCTCTGCCAAACAGTGATTTCCTCGGTTGTGAACCAATTAAATCAGGTCAAAAGGTCAGCTGAATCACAATTGGTAGAACCTCAAAAAAGATGCCCGATTTGTTTGTAAGTACAAATTCTTTTTTACAAATTTTACAAGATTAGTTTATTGTCATGTACACCAGAGTACAATGAAGTCCCTTGTTCAAATGAAGCTCAAAAAGTAAACAGGAAATACAACAACAACAAAACCCAGTGCAAAACAGCAGAATGCAAGATTGTAGTGCAAAATCATAATGGAAAATATATTAAAATACAATAATGGATTAACTGGATGAGGTTGAGTTAAGAATAGGGGTACATGGCAGCACTTCTGGGAATGAGGAGAGAAAGTGGCCATTGGTCAGGAGTTTAGTAGCCATGTGGGAGAAGTTGCTCTTAATTCTGGACATCTAATTTTCAATCTCCTGCACTTTGTATCATTCCCTTCACCCTACCTATGGTACTTGAGTTTAACTTGATTGTATTTATGTATGGTATATCTAATTTGATTGGATGGTGTGCAAAACAAAGCTTTTCACTGTATCTCGATACACATGACAATAATAAACCTAAATCTAATCTAAACTCCTCCCAGAAGGCAGAAAAGAGAAAAGAGAATGGCAGGATCCTTGATGATACTCTGGATGTAATGCACCGTGAAGATGGAGCAGATGGAAGGAAGTGATGGATGGTACTATGTTCAGGGGGTTCTGGGATGCAAAGGGATGAGAAGTAGACTAAATCCTAAGGAACTCCTGAAGGGGAAGTCCTGTTTAACGAATCTGCTCGAATTCTTTGAGGAAGTAACAACCCGGGTGGATAAAGGGGAACCGGTGGATGTGGTATACTTGGACTTCCAAAAGGCTTTTGACAAGGTGCCACATAAGAGACTATTGCTAAAAATAAAAAATTATGGGATTGGGGGTAATATATTAGCATGGGTAGAGGATTGGCTAACAAATAGGAAGCAGAGAGTGGGGATAAATGGTTCATACTCGGGATGGCAACCGGTAACTAGCGGGGTTCCGCAAGGGTCGGTGCTGGGACCCCAGTTGTTCACAATTTATATAAATGATTTGGAGGAGGGAACCAAGTGTAATATATCAAAATTTGCGGACGATACAAAAATGGGAGGAAAAGTAGGGGATGAGGAGGATAGGAAGAGTCTGCAAAAGGATATAGATAAGCTAGGTGAGTGGGCAACAACTTGGCAGATGAAATTTAATACTAATAAATGTGAAGTCATTCACTTTGGGAAAAAAAAATGATAGGGCAAGTTATTTTCTAAATGAGGAGGAGCTGCGTTGTAATGCAACGCAAAGGGATCTAGGGGTATTAGTACATGAATCACTAAAAGTTAGTATGCAGGTGCAGCAAGCAATCAGGAAGGCCAATGGAGTTTTGGCCTTTATTGCTAGGGGGATTGAGTATAAAAACACGGAGGTCTTGCTGCAGCTGTACACAGTATTAGTGAGACCACATTTGGAATACTGTGTACAGTTCTGGGGTCCATACTTAAGAAAGGATGTACTAGCCCTGGAGGCAGTGCAGCGAAGGTTTACAAGATTAATTCCTGCAATGAGGGGATTGACATATGAGGAAAGGTTAAGTAGGCTGGAACTCTACTCTTTGGAGTTTAGAAGAATGAGAGGCGATCTCATTGAAACATATAAGATCGTGAGGGGCCTTGATCGGGTGGATGCACCGAGGATGTTCCCAATGATCGGGGAAACTAGAACTAGGGGACATAGTTGCAGAATAAGGGGGGGCTCTTTTAAAACTGAGATGAGGAAGAACTTCTTCACCCAGAGGGTGGTTAATTTATGGAATTCACTGCCCCAGGGAGCAGTGGAAGCAGAAACTTTAAATATATTTAAGACTAAAATAGATGGTTTTTTAGCTGCCAAGGGGATAAGGGGCTACGGGGAGAGGGCAGGGATATGGACCTAGGTATGGTTAGTATAGTAAGACCTGAGTGATCTCCTGGACAAGTGTCGATCGCCTGGATTGGGGTCGGAGAGGAATTTCCCGGATTTTTTTCCCGAATTGGACCTGGGTTTTTATCCGGTTTTTTGCCTCCCCCAGGAGATCGCGAGGTTCTTGGGGTGGAGAGGGGTGATAGCGGTATAAAGGGGAGGGTAGTGTCTTGTGTTCTGTGTCTTGTGTCTACTGTTTGTGGGTAAGTTTGTCTGTTTAGTGTTCAGCCATGAGCGAATGGCGGTGCGGGCTCGACGGACCTGGTGGTCTACTCTCGCACCTACTTTCTATGTTTCTATGTTTCTATGAATTATCAAGGTAACGTTGTGACTGAGGTAATAATAATCATTGCAAGTACAATGGTGATATAATAGTTAAGTGATTTGACTAATACCACAGAGGTCTGGACCAATAGTCAAGCTCAAATAATGCTGTGGAAATTAAATTCAGATTAAAACAAAATCTAGATCTTATCCATGGTGACCATGAAACTGCAGAATTATAATAAAAACCCATCTGATTCAACAGTATGCTCTAGGGAAGAAAGCTGCCGTCCTTGCCTAGTACCAAAAAACAATCCTACTCAGCTGGGAGGTGGTAAAGAGGTTTTCAGGAAGGATCATCTCATCAGTTACGTCAAAGAATTGAAAGGGATGAGAGGAAAAGAAATTTGAAGAAAATAAAATCAGTTTTGAGACTTAAATGCCATAGTGACATTTTATAAAAACTGCAGGTACTAAAATAATTCAAACAAAATTTTCCAGGAAGGATGGGCATCATAATGGAGCATATTCAAGGACTTAGGGGGGAAATGAATAATGACAATGGGATAGCACTTTACAAAGACAGTCAAGGTGAAGGTCAATTAAGCTAATAATATTCAGTGTTGCTATTACAGCTGGGCAGATAGGCAGGGCAGTTGAGAATCAGTCACGTTGGTGAGGCTAGAGTCACATTGATAGTAGATAAGGAAAGGATATCCAGTTTACTTCCCAGGGGGGCGAGTGTAGATCCCATAGTGCGTTCGGCCGAACGCACTACTCTCTGCAGAACCTTCTTGTCCTGGGCAGAGCAGTTCCCAAACGAAATCGTGATGTTTCCGGACAAGATGCTTTCCACAGCCGCTGAGTAGAAGCACTGGAGGATCCTCAGAGACACTCTGAATTTCCTCAGTTGCCTGAGGTGGTAAAGGCGCTGCCTTGCCTTACTCACCAGTGCTGCAGCATGTGATGTCCATGTCAGATCCTCTGAGATGTGGACTCCCAGGTATTTAAAGTAGCTCACCCTATCCACAGGGTCCCCATTTATCTTCAATGGTGTGTACGTCCTCGGATGATGTGCCTCCTAAAGTCCACGTTCAGCTCCTTGTTTTTTTTGATATTCAAGAGGAGGCTGTTGTCCTGACACCAGAGTGCCAGATCAGCCACCTCCTCCCGGTAGGCCTTCTCATTGTTATTGCAGATCAGGCCCATCACCACAGTGTCATCAGCAAATTTGATTATAGAATTGGAGCTGAACCTAGCCACACAGTCATGTGTGTACAGGGAGTACAGTAGGGGGCTGAGGACGCAACCCTGAGGGGATCCTGTACTCAGGGTGAGGGACTTTGATGTATTTCCTCCCATCTTGACTACCTGGGGCCTGGCGGTGAGAAAGTCCAGGGCCCAGGCACAAAGGGGGGTGTTGAGGCCCAATTCCAGCAGCTTCTCGGTAAGTCTGGTGGGGACTATCATGTTCAAGTCTGAACTGAAGTCTATGAACAGCATCCTCACATAGCCCCCTTTCTGGCTGTCAAGATGAGAGAGAGCAGTGTGCAAAACCTGGGAGACCGCATCGTCCGTGGATCTGTTCGGACGGTATGCGGATTGTAGCGGGTCCATGTTGCGAGGGAGGAAGGCACAGATATGTTTCTTGACCAGCCTCTCGAAGCATTTCATGACTGCCGAGGTGAGGGCCACCGGACGGTAGTCATTCAGACAAGCTGGGAAGGCATTTTTTGGTACAGATACAATGACGGGTCTTTTGAAGCAGACAGGGACCACGGACTTGTCCAGGGAGAGGTTGATTATTGTAGTGAGCACCGGAGCTAGCTGCATAGCACAAGACTTAAGTACTCGCCCCGAGATGCCATCTGGGCCTACAGCTTTCCTCGTGTTCACCCGTGTCAGAGCCCTCCTCACGTCGTGCTCGGATTACGAGAATGTGTGCACATCCTCAGCGATGGACCTCCCTTCAGCTTCGATAGCCAGCACACTGGCGGTGTTGTCGTTAGTCGGCAGACCTGGGGTGATGTTGCCCGTCTCGAAACGAGCGTAGAAAGAGTTCAGGTCATCAGCTAGAGAGGTGCCGGCACTTCCAGTTGAGGGGGGCTGCTCCGGTAGTTGGTTACAGTCCGTAGCCCCTGCTACAGGCATCTGGTGTCCTGCTGCTCCATCTGTGCCTCCTTTTTGCGTCCTTCACCGCCCTTCGGAGTCTGTAGGACTCCACCTTGTAGATGTCCATATTTCCGGATGCCAGGCAGTTGTAGGCAGCGGTGTGAGCATTCAAGGCAACACGAACGGACCAGTCCATCCAGGGTTTTTGATTCGGAAAGGTGCTAACCCTTACCGTGGGGACGATGTTGTCGGCTATTGTTGCAATGAAGTCCGTGACTGCTTCCGCGAACTCACTTACGTCACTGGAACTTGCTTGGAACATATTCCAGTCGACATCTGTCAGTGCATCTTGCAGCATGGCCTCTGACTGGTCGGACCACTGCTTTACGTCCCACGTCACTGCCGCTTCCCGAACTATCCTCTGTTTATACTCCGGCAGCAGGAAAATGGCAGCGTGGTCAGATTTTCCGAAGGGAGGGAGTGAAACAGCCTTGTAGCCCTTCCGGAACGGCGTATAACAGTGGTCCAATGTTCTCTCCCCCTGGTGGCACATGTGATGTGTTGGTAGAAGTTCAGCATGACCTTGAGATTTGATTCATTAAAATCTCCAGCCACCACCATAGCCGCATCCGGGTTCTTGTTTTGGTGTCGACACAGCACATCGTGTAGGGCCGATAGTGTCACGTCGATGTCCGCCTGCGGTGGAATGTAGACGGCTGTGACGATCACTGAGCTGAATGCCCGGGGAAGGTAGAATGGGCAGCATGAGATCGTCAGGTGCTCCAGGTCCGGCGAGCAGGAACGGGAAAGCATCTTGATATTTCCAGGGTTGCACCAGTTGTTATTGGTCATGAAGCAGACTCCTCCACCCTTGGATTTCCCAGATTCTTCTGTTCTGTCAGGACGGTGGACAGTGAAGGACTCGGTTGGGCAGATTACCTGATCCGGAATCAGCGAGGTCAGCCATATTTCGGTCAGGCAGAGGATGTTGCAGTCCCTTATGTCCCGCTGGAATCTGATCCTCACCCTGAGGTCATCCAGCTTGTTTTCCAGGGACTGGACATTCGCCAGAAGAATGCTGGGCAGTGGAGGACGAAAGGCTTGGGCTCTCAGCCTATTCCGAATCCCCCTCCCCGCTTACCCCGATGTTTTCTCCGGGTTTTCCTTGGAGCCGCGCTCACATTGTTGTTGCCGCGGTGCTCTCTGTTGATCTCAGCTGGACACTCTGGATCGGTAAGTACAGCGTTTAAAAAGTCTCCGATTATGCTAGGGTTTAGATTTAACAGGGTTTCCCTGCCATACTTTGTTAGTCCTAGGGAGTTAGAACTTAGAAATAAGTTAAAAAAGAACATGAAAGTTAAAAATACGCAGTTTCCGCTGACAGGGCCGCGCCATCTTGAAAAAGTGGCCCTGGTGAACCAGGTCCCTAACCAGGTGGATGTTATCCTGAATGGACTGGCCAGGGACTGTATAGGACTGCTCCGGGTGGATCAGCTGAGACAGCACGGAACCCAGGCGCTTCGCCATCGCCCGTGCAAAAACTTTATACTCCGTACAGAGGAGAGAGGAAGTTCTTCAACAGGCAGAGTTCACCCTCCTTGGGCAGCAGGACAACGACTGCCCTACACCACGAGGGGCATCTCCCCAGTCGCCAGGCTCTCCCCCAGGACCTTCATGTAATCACCCCAGGATATCCCAGAAGGCTCTAACAAACTCTGCCATCAGCCCATCCAGCCCAGGGGACTTGCCCCTCCTGAGCTGGTGCAGGGCACGTCAACTCCTCCTATGATATGGGGTCATCAAGAAGTTCAAACACATCCCTGTCTATAGTCGGTAGATCCTCCCACAGGACCCGCTGGGCCTCCCCGCTAAATCCATCTGCGGAGAACAGAAACCCATAAAAGGACCGAACTAAAGCACTGATCCTCTCTGGATCTGTGACAGAGGAGCCATCATCTGCGAGCAGCTCAACGAGCTGTTTGAGGGCTCCCCACCCTTTCTCCAGAGAGAAAAAGAAAGGCGATGCACGGTCCAGATCTTGCATCATCTGGACCCGCGACCTCACGTAAGCGCCTCTGGACCGCTCAAGCAGCAGGTTCCTCAAAGTTTCCATCCTCTCCTGATACTCTCCCCACTCACAGGAGTCCTCACCAATTCGACCCAGGCGAGACTCTGCATGGAGTAACTTCCTCTCGAGCTTCTCGACCCCCGAGTCCCGCCTTCCGATCGACCTCCACGTGTATTCCTGACAAAAGAGACGATTGTAAGCCTTTCCCACATCCTACCAGTGCCTAAGGGAAGGGAAGCTCCTCTGCCTCACTCTCCACTTCACCCAAAACCGACTGAATGACTCCCGGAAACTCCGATCCTCCAGCAGCCGGTTATTAAAGTGCCAGCACGCGGACCCAGCCTGTGTGCGTGCTGGATTAAAGTCCACTCGTACCAGACAGCGGTCCGAGACGGCACCAGCCACAGTCAGGCCGCCGAGACACGGGAGACATACGCACCGGAGATATACATATGATGAATGCGGGAACCACCCCTCTCAGCCCTCCGCGAAAAAGCGCTGGAATCAGGGTGGAGGTTCCGCCATGCATCAACCAACTGAAAGGAATCAATCAAACCTCTCAACTTCTTCACCACAGCAGGGGCACTGAGTACCAGAGCGATCTCGCACCTCAAGTGTGCAATTGAAATCTCCTCCAAGGAAAATTCCCCCTTCGGGTTGTCTCTGCTCATTGCCCATCCCAGGGGACACATTTCCAGGGGAGCCAACCCCCCAAAACTGGTGTGATAACACCCTCGGAAGGCCCCTGAGATGAGGGGACAACCACTGGCCCAGAGGACACAATTCCAGGGGAGTCAACCCCAGTAACTGGTATGATAACACCCACAGAAGGTCCCTGAAACAAAGGGCCAACCTCTGGCCCAGAGGACACTGGTTCTTGGCCACCATCCTCAACAGGGGTGGAAGGTCTCGAAGCATGCTGGCCCTTTACTTTGGGCCCACGACCTTGCTCTCCCTCTCCGGGCCCAGGCCTTCTTTTAGTCCCGCTGGCATGCGGCGGTACGGTGACCATCATAAAGGAACGGTCCTCCACCTCCAAACAACCAGCAACCTCTTTTCCGCCCCCACGTTCAACATCCACTGCCCCCTTCTGTAACCTCCTCAGCTCCTTGCTGAGTCACACCAGGTGCGTCTTGGATCTCACTGGGGCCAACAGGCACCCCTTGGGTGGGCTCAGGTCTGGGCAAGGGCCCCTCCGCTGCGATTGACTCACTTCCTCTGCACTACCCATTCCCCTTCGCCCTTCCCCTGTGCCTCGCCGTCAACCACCACCACAGGTTCAGGACGTAGGGGTCAGGGGGCAGCACAGTCCTGGGCCGAGACGGAGCTGGCCATCCCGGAAGGGTCAGCAGTGCTGCCCCAGGTCACCGAGGCATAACAGGCCTCCCCGGATGGGCCAGCAATGCATTCCTGGGCCGCTGCATTAGGATTTCTAGCATCGGCCCGACGATTGGGACAATCCCTGCGGAAATGTCCAAACTCCACTTCCACCTTCATGAAAACCCGCCTCTTGAAACTCAAGAGCCCTTTGAGACATGGGTCACTCCAAGGGTGCATAAGCCTAATCAACCTAGAGCACACATCCCCAATCTTTGCAAGGTGTGGACGAAGTTGCGCATCGTGGGAACGTCCCGCAGGAGAACTTGTTTCACGGTGGACCCACGGTTCCACCGGTATGAAGACCCCCCCCCCCCCCCCACTGTGATCCCCTTCTCCCCAGCTAAGGCCACATCCTCCTGAGACTTTAGTATCATCCCACACTTCCCTCTTGCAACCCTGGCAGAGGCAATTACATCCTTCTGGAAAAGGTCATGCATGCCCTTTGTTATTACATCCCTGCTCCACAGGAACCCGGTTTGGACCAAGATCCCGTATTTTCTACCCCCAAGTGAACATACGGCTCATCCTCGATTGGCCCTGAAGCTGCAGCCGAAACCACAGCTACGTAACTCCGAGCCCGCGACCGAGCCCCCACCATCTTGACAGTGGCACAAACCAGCAACAGGGACACCAGCAGTCTCAGCTCAAAAACGACCTCAGAGTCGGCCACAGTCCGAAAAAGCAACAGAAGCCGTTCTCCCCAGCCGAGCAACGAAATACCCGTGCTCAACTTCACTGCCGAGAGCAGCTCTTGGGAGGCATTTCACAGCCCTTTCGAGTTTCCGGAAACTGCTGGAAGTGAATAGTACCTTCTCATTAAGCCCAGACAGCCTGTTCAGGGCATAACGGTATGGGGGCAGAGATCCGGTGTTAGAAACGACAAAAACACCGCAGTCTTTCCTACCCCCCGATCTCCAGGCACTCTTGGCAATCCGCCAGCCACAGTCGCTCCCACGGCGCTCCAGTAGAACGCACGAATTCCTCACTAAATGGAGAAATCCTTTAACAAAGGAAAGTTTCAGCAGTCCATAGAAACATAGAAAATAGGTGCAGGAGTAGGCCATTCGGCCCTTCGAGCCTGCACCGCCATTCAATATGATCATGGCTGATCATCCAACTCAGTATCCTGTACCTGCCTTCTCTCCATACCCCCTGATCCTTTTAGCCACAAGGGCCACATCTAACTCCCCCTTAAATATAGCCAATGAACTGGCCTCAACTACCTTCTGTGGCAGAGAATTCCAGAGATTCACTCTCTGTGTGAAAAATGTTTTTCTCATCTCGGTCCTAAAAGACTTCCCCCTTATCCTTAAACAGTGACCCCTTGTTCTGGACTTTCCCAACATCGGGAACAATCTTCCTGCATCTAGCCTGTCCAACCCCCTAAGAATTTTGTAAGTTTCTATAAGATCCCCCCTCAATCTTCTAAATTCTAGCGAGTACAACATTAATGGGGCTTTTTCACGGGGCGAGTTGACGCAAGATGTCACCAGAGTGAAGAGGTCGTGGTCCAGCACGAGTCTCGCACGATATAACGGGTGTAGATAAAGAGTTCCCACGGTACTCGGCATTTCTGTTATTTGTGCGAGTGAACTTGTCCGTTTCCCGAGCTTTCCCGTTAAATCTTGAATGAACATCGTGAACTACACGTGACACAAATGATGTAACTTTTTTTTTCACACACTATATATATCCTCCCTTGGTTGAATTGGCTCATTTGGAGACATATTTTACTGTGTATGTGGGAGACACAGATGGACTGAGCACAGTACCTCGGTCTTACTGTGTGTGGGAGAGGGGGAGAAAGAGACGTACACTCACAGAGGCAGAGTCTTTCAGCCTGTGTAAGAGGGAGGGAGAGAGAGAGAGAGGCACACACAAGGTGGATGTGAAATCTCACCTGCCTGTTTCAGTGACAGACACCCGCCGCCAGTAAATGAAGACACCCCCATCTGTCTCTCCCTCGACCCCCACCTTTCCCTCCCAACTCCAGTCCCGTCCCGACCCCCTGGGAAACTGAATAGAGCAACAATATAGATATAGAAACTGAAACAATATAGAAACTGAATAGCGCAACATGGCAAAAACATCTCTGACACGCTTTACCCCCTTTCTTTGAGATTTTCTGGGAGCCATCTCTGCAAGTGTTCCTGTTAAAAAGATTATCCAACAATGACAATTAGGTGGGACGTCCTCGAAGGACACATGTTCCCTTGTCGATATTGAGACCACCTGTTTTACTCACCTTCTGTCCCCTCTGTCCAGATTCCGGGTTTATCGTTCGCAGGAGTTCCCACGCGCTATATCTCTAAAATCTGAAGTTAGGTAATGTCTAAAGGAACTGCAGACGCTGGTTAATGCTGGTTAATACGCACAGAAGGACACAAAATGTTGGTGTAACTCAGCAGGTAAGTCAGATCTGGGAAGAAAAACATAAAAAGCTGGAGTAAGTCAGCGGGTCAGGCAGCATCTCTGGAGAAAAAGAATAGGTGACGATTCGAATCGGAGCCCTTCTTCAGACAGCCTAATCAGAATTGAGTCTGAAGATGTGTCTCGTCCCGAAACATCAGCTTTTTTTCTCCAGAGATGCTGCTTGACTCGCTGAGTTACTCCAGCTTTTTGTGTCTGTCTTCGGTTTAAACCAGCATGTGCAGTTCACTCCTTACACGGGTCTCTGTACAACATTGATTGGTAGCGTTCCGGACCCCTGGACCCGAGGACTCCGACCTGTATCTCTCAAAGAAGTACATGTGAAAAATCTCTCACGGACCATAAAAATGCGTAACCTTTCAGTAAAGTCCCTTTTAAAGTCCCTTTTAAAGATTATAGTTATTTTCTTGAATCTCATTAACATAACTCATGAATAAGTTGATGTCCATATGCGGATGCAAATCTTTATTTTTATTTATTTTTTAAATTCAATCCCACATAAGATAATTTTTACTCACCTTCTGTCCCCTCTGTCCAGCTTCCGGGTTCACCGTTCGCAGGAGTTCCCACGGTACCCGCAAGAGTTATTACGGATATCGCACTGGCCACTACGTTCATATAATGTTGCAATACTCAACCACAAGTGTACAAGTCAATCTTGGAGAAATTCAAACTTTCTTGAATTTTCTCCCGAGTGACCAAGTTACACGATTACCTGCCGTTAGCGCTACGGTGGTCCACGAATGCCGTACTGTTATCGCACGAGGTTCCCACGATGTTAAACTCCGGTTAACTCTTGCGTCAAGTCGCCCCGTGAAAAGGCCGCTTAAGTCTTTGAAATCTCACTGCCTCTGTCCCTCTTGCTTCGACAAACACCTTGAAAGGTTGCTTCAAAACTTCCCTGCCGTCGGAGCAGAGAGACACTCTCTCTCTCTCTTTCTCTCTCTCCCTCTCTCTCCCTCTCTCTCTCGCTCCCTCCCTCTCTCCCTCCCTCTCTCTCTCTCTCTCTCTCTCTCTGCCCCTCTCTCTCTCTCTCTCTCTCTCTCTCTCTCTCTCTCTCTCTCTCTCTCTCTCTCTCTCTCTCTCTCTCTCTCTGCCCTGCTCTCTGTGTCTCTGGCTCTCTCTGTGTGTCTCTGCCCCTCCCACAGTGTCTCTGCCCCTCCCTCTATGTCTCTTCCCCCTCTCTCTCTACCCACAACCCCCCCCCCCCTTCTCTAGATGCGCCTGTTGGGGGCGATGCATGAGTCGATAGGGTGAGGATGGGGTAAAAGTAGCGAATGAATAGTATTAATATAATATCAAGGGGGGTGGTTAGTGTCTGTGTGACTCCACAGCCCCCCCCCCCCGCCCCCCCCCAGCAACCCAATAGGTCCCACATGCGCTAGTACCCTCTAATCCAGGCAACTTTCTGGTGAACCTCTTCTGCACCCTCTCCAAGCCTCCATATCGTTCCTGTACAACAGTTGTGTTCACAAAACACCAATCACAATCTCATTACTTGTAACAATTCTAGTCTTTGGATAACAAAGATTTTGGTTCCAATTAACCCATTTTTAATCTATTTTTGCATGGTGTTATGTGGCTTTTGTGTCCTGATTCTCTTTAGAAACATGCAAACATAGAAAGTAGTTGCAGGAGTAGACCATTAGGCCCTTCGAGCTAGCACCGCCATTCAATATAATCATGGCTGATCACCCAGAATCAGTACTGCGTTCCTGCTTTCTCCCCATATCCCTTGATTCCGTTAGCCCTAAGAGCTATATCCAACTCTCTCTTGAATACATCCAGTGAATTGGCCTCCACTGCCATCTGTGGCAAAGAATTCCAGATTCACAACTCTCTGTGTGCAAACATTTTTCCTCATACTAGTCCTAAATGGCCTACCCCTTATTCTTAAACTGTGACCCCTGGTTCTGGAGTCCCCCAACATCGGGAACATTTTTCCTGCATCTAGCCTGTCCAATCCCTTAAGAATAACATATGTTACTATAAGATGCCCTCTCATCCTTCTATATTCCAGTGAATACAAGCCCGGTCGATCCATTCTTTTATCATTTGTCGGTCACGCCATCCCGGGAATTAACCTTGAGAACCTACACTGTTCTCCCTCAATAGCAAGAATCTACTCATCTCTCCTATATTTAAAAAGGAAGAATTCCATTTATATGCTAGGAAATGCTTTAAATTTAAATGTTTTGACTTCATTATGAGAACAAATGTCAGTCAGCGATGAGACAAATGATTGATTAATTAGTTTTGAATGGTGAAAGGAGAAATACTGCCAAAATATTGGAAAACTCTCCTTTGACTAGTACCATCAGGTGTTTAGATATATAATATGAAATCCCACCTCCATACACTATATAGGTTATCTATTTGACAAATTGTTGTGCATTAGTCCGACCTTAAAAGGCATTTTTCAGCTTCTTTGTCAGCAAATATCAATTCAATGCAAAATGTTTTAAATAGCCTGCCAGTTGGCTCTGTTCCTTGAAATAAATGAAGACATTGAGGAGGCATTTTAATACAAGCCAACTGGTTTTAAAACAGTCCAGTTACAAGCACAAATTGATTTCTGGATACATGAGTGGCATTCTGGCCTCTTTACATTGCAAAATGTGAGAGTTTTTAAAGTGCTATCTAAATAAAGAACATAGTTCAGGTATAAATTCTCAAATCAACTCGTCATGATATTGTAATATCATAAACAGTAATTAAATTAATTATGATTTAGTTTCATTATATGGCTAATCAATATACCAAAGGGACATTTTCTTGCACCTGATTTCAATCTTAAGGAGATTAAATTGACACCCCCAAAAACAAATTTGGGGAATACAATATAAAATAATTTAATTGGGTTGCAGACAACATATTAAATTCATCCTGTCTGCAGTTTCAAATGACTGCTGCATGCATCCAGCACTTCTTCACTGCTTATTGGCAATGTATCCAACATCACTTGTGGCTGGCACGAAGCAGCCTTTTCCTCTTGAAGCAGAGCTGTACTGTGAATTCGCAAAGTGGTGGGAGTTTTACCAAAAGTCAATCTGGACTGTGATACTCTGAGCAACAGTGAAAATGAGAATGAAATTACATCATGCTATTCTTAGTGGAAGAGTTTGAAAAAGGACACCTTGAACCTGCAGTAACGCAGGAGGCTCCCCAGAGATGTGATTAGGAAGCAGATGGAATAAGTAGCTGTGGAATTAAATACTAAGAATCCTGTTCCTTCAATGAGGATTCAGTGGAGGAAGCTTAACAATCTGGCATGTTAACCTGATTCTCTTAAATACCATATTCTACCATCTGCAACACCAGTTTTATCCCTTGTTCAATTCATTGCCTGCCTCCCAACAAACTCTATCAATCATTACTCAGCCCTGAAGTACACATTCCTTATCTCATCCCTACAGTTCCATTGTTGCAAGCCTTCCAGCCACGGTTCACGACTCACATATATTGACAGCTCTCCCAATATGACATCCACATCACTCAAACATACTGATGACGTTCAATCACATATTTCATTATGTCTTACAAGAAAAGATTATGCATACTAGCAGATAAGTGGGATGAACAAGAAATGGGCATGTGTATGTCTATGTTTTAACCTTTTTTTCCTCTCCTTCCTTCACCATTAATTAACGTTCTTTTTCTGTTCAGAAGAAAACAAAAGCACTGAAAATGGAACAGCATTATTTAATCTTGCACCAACAGCCACCAACTCAGTAGAAGATTTAGTATTAAGAACCTTGGAAAGACTGCCAAAATCTATGCTCAATGTCAAGGAGTTCAGAAGAGTCCAACACTGATTTGGTAGAGGACATTGCACTGTTTGGAATCCATGCACCATGATGCAGCTTCTGATTGCTTATGTCACTGGATCTATTGCAACCCAAACAGCTTTAGCTGCATGACAAATATAACCATCAGAAGGTCTGAGTATAAATCAGAATTCAGAATGCTGCCTTGCAAACTCACACAACTGAAGGCGTTGCATTTATAGGCATCCTGCTACGGCAACAAGCCAATTAATAGCTTGGTGAGTATTCACAATGGTTAAAAAGATGGAAGTTTAGCGAGACAGGCGGTGCGGCATCAGCGGGCCTCTGCACCCCAGCGTTGTTGGTAGTAGCACCACTGGCGCTTACTGTGATCTCCGGCGGGCGGCTGCAGTGCGGCGATGGCAGCGGAGGGCTGGACATCCCTACGAGGATGCTGGTGCGAAGGCGCGGACACCCGGCTGATGGATCCACCATCTTGTTGCTTGGCGAGCCACAGCTCGTCGGCCCGTTCAGCGAGCTGCAGGAGGTCAGCGAAATCCGATCCAGCGAGGAGCAGGCTGATGTCGTCGGGCATCTGCTCGAGGAAGGCCTGCTCAAACAGCAGGCAGGGCTGATCCATCAGTGCGGGCATCTCGCTCATCAGCGCAGACGGCTTGCGATTTCCGAGACCGTCCATGTGCAAAAGGCAGGCCGCGTGATTTCGGCAACCGAGCCCTAAAGTGCGGAGCAGCAGCGCCTTGAGATCTTCGTACTTGCTGAACGCGGGCAAATTTTGCAGGTACGGCAGTAATCGGGTGGCAGTCTCCTGACAGAGCGCCCCCACCATGTAAAAGTAGCGGGAGGCATCCGCGACGATGTTGCGGAGCTCAAATTGGGCCTCAATGTGGGTGAACCACACTTGAGGCTGTACCGCCCAGAAAACGGGCAGTTTCAGGGCCACCACGTTTTGCTGAGCGGGCTTGGGCGTCGAGGTTTTCAGCGGGGTTCATAATCGGGATCCGAAATAACGATTGGACCAGCGGGGTCACTACTTTGGCAGGTTGAGTAAAACAATTTTTATTGTTGAACAACAAACAAGTTAGCGTACTCAGAAACCGCATGCCGAGTCAGCCAACTGTACAATAGCTTCTGCTACCGGGAGGAGCGCTGTCGACTGAGGAGAAAAGCCCGCGAACGGAGAATGAACGTAGCGGGTATGTCAGAGCTCGGGGACGTCTCTTAGCAGCTCGTAACGCTAACGGCAGGTACTCGGGAAGACTCGCCAATGGCAGGTCAGCACGGGAAGACTCGTGAAGATTTTTCAACACGTTGAAAAATGTCCACGAGAGCCCCGAGTACCGACGAGTGGCCATTACCGTAAATCTCCAAGTTCGAATCAGGGCAAACTCGGGAGAGCTCTTGGAATGAACTCGCACCGTGGGACAGGGCTATTAGAATAACAAGCACAAGCTAATCAGCTGAAGGAGGCTCTTGCTGCCCACATGCTGCCGGGATGAAGTCCACTGGGACAAGCGGGGCGCCTTACACCAACTCAGCGGATGAAGTAGCCAAATCCTCTTGGGGTGGAAAGGATCCCCAACAAAATCCACAGCAACTCATCTGACCAGTCCGGGCCCGTGAGCCGCGCCTTCAGGGAGAACTTCAGGTGCCGATGGAAACATTCCACCAGCCCAGTGGATTGTGGATTGTAAGCTGTGGTGTGGTGCAGCTGCGCACCCAGCAGCTGGGCCATGGCGGATCACAACGCAGAGGTGAACTGCGCGCCACGGTCTGACAAGATGTCCTCCGGCACACCAAAACGGGCGATCCAGTGAGCAGCGAGGGCACGGGCACATGTTGCGGCAGAGGTATAAGCGAGCCGGACAGCCTCTGGCCATTGTGTGAACCGGTCCACAATGGTGAGCAGGCAGGTGACACCCCTGGATGGTGGTAGTGGGCCCAGGAGATCAACGTGGATATGGTCAAAGCGACGGCGTGGCAAAGCGAAATCCTGCAGGGGCGCCTTGATGTGATGCTGGACCTTAGATGTCTGGCAGGGAACGCATGCCCTGGCCCAGTTGGCAACCTGCTTCTGCAACCCGTGCCACATACAATACAATACAATACAATTCAATTTATTGTCATTTGGACCCCTTGAGGTCCAAACGAAATGTCGTTTCTGCAGCCATACATTACAAACAAATAGACCCAAGACACAACATAATTTACATAAACATCCATCACATTGCTGTGATGGAAGGCCAAAAAAACTTATCTCTCCACTGCATTCTCCCCCCCCCCGATGTCAGAGTCAAAGCCAAAGCCCCCGGCTGGCGATGGCGATTGTCCCGCGGCCATTAAAGCCACGCCGGGTGATGCAAGGCCGCACACCGGGTTCTTGATGTTAGAGCCCCATAAACCAGCTACCAGCGCAGTCATTGCCCAGATGGAAGGGTGGGCGCGAAAAAACGGCGATGCCAAGCCGCGGGGATGATGGGCTGAGGCTGGCCAGGAAACTGACGAATGTCCTCAACCATGGCCGGGAGTGGGACTGTACCATGCTGGGTGTCGTGATGGCCAAATAATTTAATTGAATTAAGACCAAACTGGCACTTAGCCAGATTAATGGCCAGGCCGTGTTCGCTGAGCCTCTGGCAAAGTAGTGCAGTGGTCTTTGTCTATTCTCTGGATGCTTTCTATCTTTCTTTTAAAATCTTTTTATTCGTTTTTTTTTCCAAAAAACAAAAACAAAACAAACAAAAAAAAAACAAAGCAAAAAGAATAATGATAAACATAACAATGATATTGATACATAGGGATCAGGATTACATTAATAACAGGTATAACCTAAATATGAGTCCAGTGTCAAAATACACATTGAATATAGACCTCCCGGTCTCTATGTAAATATAGTTAAATGTTTAAAAGAAAACTTATATATGTAAAAAAAAAAACACAAAGATAAAAAGAAAAAAAAGAAAAAGGGAAAAAAGAAGAAACAAAACCCCCCTAAACTAAAGAAAAAAAAAGAAAGCAAAACACATTCTGAGCTGAGAATTTCAACAATTTAAGTCTGTTTGTCGTCAAGTCCGTTCCATCATATAAAGGTAAAATTGTTTTTATAACGGTTGGAGAGGGAGCAATTTATGTTGTGTGAAAGTGTTGGATGCTTTCAAAAGAGAGCTAGATAGGCCTCCTAAAAATAGCGGAGTCAGGTGATATCGGGAGAAGGCAGGAACTGGGTACTGATTGGGGATGATCAGCCATGATCACATTGAATGGCGGTGCTGGCTCGAAGGGTCGAATGGCCTTCTCCTGCAACTATTGTCTATTGTCTATTCTCTTGACGAGAGTGACCGGCGACGAGAAAGTCATCTAGTTAAACAAACAGAAAGTCCAACCCACGGTCTACCATGTCCATAAGACATTGGAAAGCCTGAGCGGCGTTCTTGAGGCTGAAAGGCATCCTGAGGAATTCAATCAGAAAGGGTGTGATGATTGCGGTCTTAGGCACGTTGTCCGGGTACACAGGAATTTGATGGTAACCGCGGACCAGGTTAATTTTTGAAAATAATTCTGCGCCTTCCAGATGGGTCGTGAAATCTTGAATGTGGGGAACAGGATACCGATCGGCCGTCGTGACGTTATTAAGACGGCAGTAGTCCCCACAAGGCCTCCAGCCCCCAGACGCTTTAGGGACCATGTGAAGGGGAGAAGCCCACGGACTGTCGGACCAATGCACAATGCCCTTGTCCTCCATTTGTTAGAACTCATCCTTGGCAAGCTGCAGTTTATCGGGGGGAAGCCTGCATGCCCGTGCGTGGAGCGCGGTCCGGTGGTGGGAATATGGAGAAGCACGCGGTGTTTGGGGCAGGCAGATTGGAACTGATGAGTCAGGATGTCGGGAAAGTCTGCCAGTATCTGAGCATATTCTCAGCAGAAAATACCGAATCGAGGTGTGGGGCAGTGGGAACGGCGGGGCGCAATGGGTTGGAAACTCTCAAACTGGATGAGACATTGTCCCTTCACATCGACCAGCAGAGAATGTGCCTGGAGGAAATCGGCGCCCAACAATGGTTGGGAGACGTCCGGGACAGTGAAAGGCCAAGTGAAGTGGCAGGAGCCGAAAATAAGGGGAACCGTGCGGACACCGTACGTCCGGATGGGGCTGCCGTTGCCGGTGGTCAGGGGAAGCCCTATCTTACCGGAACGGGTGTCGACTCCCGACGGTGGTAATATGCTGACCTCCGCTCCCGTGTCGATGAGGAAACGATGCCCAGAGTGGCGATCCCAGATGTAGAGGCAATGTTTCTGGCCAACCATGACAGCCACTACTGGCAGCGGGCCGCAGCTTTTCCCGCATGCGTGCAGGGAGAACGGCATCGACGGGCCTCGGAACCTCAGCGTTGGTGGTAGTAACACCATGGAACGTCAGCGTTTGTGGTAGTAACCCCGGCTTCAACGCTGTGCTGGCAGCGGGGGCTGGAAATAGCCGCTGGGACTGTTGCAGAGCTGCTGACGAAGCACCATGCTGCTGTTTGGCTGCCATAGCTTGTTCGCTCATTCAGCCAGCTGCTGGGGGTCGATGTAATCGCTACCGGCGAGGAGCAGGTGGATGTCATTAGGTATCTGCTCCAGAAACGCTTGCTCGAATAGGAGGCATGGCTGATGTCCCTCCATCAGGGAGTGCGTCTCGCTCATCTGGACTAACGGCTTGCGATCGCTAAGCCCATCCATGTGAAGGAGCCGGGCGGCCCGTTCGCGACAGCTGAGCCCAAAAGTGTGCAACAGGAGTGCTTTGAGGCCCTTGTACTTGCCATCATCGAGCGGTTGGCAAAGGTAATGTATGAGGCACCCAGCGGTGTCTTGGTCTAGCGCGCCGACCACGTAGAAATACTTGGTTGCATCGAATGCACCGAATATTGAACTGGGCCTCGGTCTGTTGGAAACACACGTGTGGCTGTGCGGTCCAGAAAACGGGTAGTTTGAGAGTGACTGCATTCTGCTGGGCCGGGTTGTCGTCTGCGTCCATTGTCAAAATTCAAAAGAAGCCGTTTTGGATGGTCGAGGGTCACCAATGTAGAAAACCAAGTGTTGTGAATCAAATGGGTTTTAACGAAACAGTGGTTGAACACACGCGCGCTTAGTTAGGAGAACAGTTAGGTGCTTGTTGAGCTTCTCATCTCCGACTGTCAACTGTCATCTGCAACTGCCATCTTCCTGTCACATGACCGTTCCAGTTCTGGTGACGAAGTTTCGATGAGTATGTGCCTTGACCACCAGGTGGCGCCAGACTGTCTTGAATATCTGTCCCTTTTCTCTCTTTTATCTACCTCCATCCATGATTTATCTGCTCTACCTTCCAACTCCAACCCCTACTTGGCTCCACATGCCCATCATCCTTCATCCTTCCCTGGTCCACCAGTCACCTCACACTTCTGTCTCACCACTACCCTCACCTCTTTATATGAGCCACCTTCCCTCTCCACACTCAGTATTAACACAGGGTTTGACCCAAACCATTGCCATCCACATGCTGAGCTACCTCAGCAGTTTAATTGCAGTTAATTTATTGAGTCAGAAAGTCCAGCCTTAAACTAAACAGGCACTAAAGTGAAAGGAAATCTGCATGTTCATGTCATGGGAGCAGAATTAGACCATTTGGCCCATCAGTTCTAGTATATATAGTATATAAAATTCTTACTATATATATATATATATATATTATCTATCTTACTATAAGTCTGATCTTGACCGCTTTTGGCCCACGTGCTGCGATTTCCGAGAGAACGCCGCCACCTACGGCCGTCATTTTTGGCCATCTCGCTCAGAGCCCACGCCTGCCTTCCTGGACCAGAGGATTTTTCCCATCGATGAAAAATCAGAGAGATATTAATGTTTTTTCAAAATTCACCATTCTCTCTTCTGCCCCTGCTGGAGGGAGGGGGGGACTATAAAACCAGGACGTAGTGTGCCTCAATCAGTCTCTGCAAGATGGAGGTCACGTCTCTATGAGCTCTGAATAACACTGAACACATGTCTACTCAACTGTGAGTGCCCTTAATGTGGTTTGAAAATGAAAATATGGTTGGTTTGAAGTAAAAAGGCACTGCCTGCAAATGGTTGTTTGGGGGGTTTGGGTTGAAGTAAAAAGGCACTCTCTCTCTCCCCCCCTCCTCTCTCTCCCCACCTCTCCCCCCTCTCCCCCCCCCCTCTCCTCCTCCCTCCCTTCCCCCCTCTCTCCCCCCCTCTCTCTCTCCCCTCTTTTTCTCCCCCTCCTCCCCTCCATCCCCTCCCCCACCCTCCCTCCCCCCTACCCCCTTCCCTCCACCCTCCCCCTCCCTGCTCCCCACCTCTCTCACCTCACCCCCCCTCTCAGCACCCCCTCTCTCTCCCCCTCACTCAGCACCACCTCTCTCCCCCCCTCCCTCCCCCCCTCTCCCCTCCCCCTCCTCCCCCCCTCTCTCTTTCTCCCCTCTTTGTCTCCCCCTCCATCCCCTCCCTCCCCTAAACCCCCCTCCCCTCCACAGCCCCTACCCTCTTCCCTTCACCCTCCCTCCCCCTCTCTGCTCCCCACCTGTCTCCCCTCCCCTCACCCCCTCTCTCCTCCCTTCCACTCTCTCTCCTCCCTTCCCCTCTCTCTCCTCCCCTCCCCTCCCTCTCTCCCCTCCTCACCCACCTTTCCCCCCTCACCCACCCTCCCTCTTCTCCTCCCCTCCACCCCTCTCCCTCTTGCCCCTCTCTCTCTGTCTCTGCCTCTCCCTCTATCCCTTCTCTCTCTGCTCTCACTCTCTACCCCCGCCCCCCCCCCCCTCTCTAGACGTGACTGCAAGTTGGGGGCTATGCGTCAGTAGATAGGGTGGTTATGGGGTAAAGAGAGCAAATTAATTATATTAATATAATATCAAGGGGGGTAATTAGCGTGAGTGCGGGGGGGGGGGTGGATAGTTAGTGTGTGTGACGCTGCATGCCGCCTCCCCCCCCACAACTGCACGTTGGGGGAACAGACCCAATGGGTCTGCACTTGGTCTAGTATTTATATATATACATACAGAGTACTATGTTTACATATTACATATTCTGTTATGCTGCTGCAAGTAATAATTTAATTGTTCTGTTTGGGACATGACAAAAAAAAACAATCTTGACTGGACTCTTGATCCTTCCTCAGATACGGGGCCCAAAACTGTTCTCAATACTCCAAATGAGGTCTGACCAATGCCTTATAAAGCCTCAGCATTACATCCCTGTTGTTATATTCTAGTATTCTTGAAATAAATGCTAACATTGCATTTGCCTTCCTTGCTACTGATTCAATTAGCAAATTTGGGGAATTTTGGGAATCCTCCACCGGCACTCCCAAATCTCAAATATTTGGTGAGAAACCATCAGCAAGAACAGCATCAGTAAAACATGCTCATTAGAGGACGTGGGTGCACTGATTCAGACTGGTTCCATTGGATACCTTGGTGGATATGATCTGGTGCATTAGCCTCTCTGTTCACACAGAACATGTGGAACCACCTTCTTAGATCAATTAGTCATAGAGTCACAGAGTGATAAAGTGTGGAAACAGGCCCTTTGGCCTAACTTGCCCACACCGGCAAACATGTCCCAACTACATTAGTCACACCTGTCTGCATTTGGTCCATATCCCTCCAAACCTGTCCTATCCATGTTCCTATCTAACTGTTTTGTAAACGTTGGGATAGTTCATGCCTCAATTATCTCCTCTGGTACACCCACCACCCTTTGTGTGATTACCCTTCAAATTCTTATTAAATCCTTAACCCTATGTCCTCTGGTCCTCGATTGACCTCACAGTCCCGAAGCGTTTGTTGACAATTCTTGGCTGCAAAGTGACAATGATTGTGTGAAGAATACCAAGATGGGCTATTCTCTATTCTCAAATTGACTCCACAATCAAATAGAAAACTTCAAACCATAACGCAAATGCAGTTGCGTTGCCAAGGTTACCATATGACAATTCGGACACGGGCTCTGAAAGTGTGATTTTCACATTGAAAATAATAGGAGATTTTTCAATTTAGAGCAATAGAGATGGATGCGTATTCGGAAAAAGATACCAGTCTCAAATGGGTTTATAAAAAAAAGGGATACGTTGAATCACCACATGCTGCAATGAATATATGAGAACAAACTATACAGCCTATGACTCTTTGGGTGATTAGGAGACCTCTCACGACCATACAGGCAACCCCCTGGCGACATGCCCCCTGGTGACACCCCGTGACACCCACGACATGTCACCAGGGGTCGCCTGTATGGTCGTGAGAGGTCTCCTAGTCACCCAAAGAGTCATAGTGTCTTTCTGGTCGCCGCATGTTGAAATTTTTGATGACCTATGACACGTGCCGGCAGTCGCCGAAAAGGTCGCGTATGTGGGACAGGCCCTTAAGTTTAGTAATGAAACATTGATTAGCAACATGCTGGAATTATGGTTGTAATATATGATATAAAGGGGCACACTGTGAAAACAAGCATGGAAACATAGAAAATAGGTGCAGGACTAGCCATTCAATATGATCATGGCTGATCATCCAAAATCAGTACCCCGTTTCGGCTTTTTCCCCATATCCCTTGAATTCATTAACCCTAAGAGCTAAATCAAACTCTCTTGAAAACGTTAGAATTATATTGTAAATCTTGCAAGTGACAAACAAAAATATGAAGACTTATGCGATTGTGAAAATATTGGACAAGTTAATCCAGTGAATACCATGATAAAAATCACACACTATTCAAGAGAGTTTTATTGTCATGTGTCCCAGATAGGACAATGAAATTCCCAGACAGAACAATGAAATACTCAATTCTATTCAATTGAATCCAGAAGTAACACCTTCCTTAAGTTTAGAACTTGATACAATGATGAAATAACTTAATTTGAGAAGATCAATGCCTGCAAAAACCTGTAGATATTTTAAATCCACAAATAATGTGTATATGGGAACAAATTCCTCCTTTCAAAAAAAGTATAAGCAATGCAGTATGTGCAAATATGTAACCTGTGATGTCAGTGTACAAGAACAAAATATTTGGGGAGAGCAGATTAAAGAGGCATATTTTTTTAGCAGTTCTCCATGTTGCTTAATGATTCATTATGTACTTCACACTATATACTGTTATAATAAGATCGCACACATCGTAAAAATGACAGTTTCTCTGTATGTTTTTTTAGATTCCTGCTGATGGCACAGTCATATTGTTTGCATAATAACCATGTTGCCAAAGATGGGACTGCTGTCAGTGGTGATAATCTAAGGCATGGAAGAGGCTGCACAGACCCAGTGCAAAGATGCCCCCATCCCCTCACTTCACCCAACCTCTCGCCTTGAACCCACATCGAACGAAGGAGGTTGGGTGAGAGGGAAGGAGAGGGGAAAGGAGGGGAGGAGGAAGAGGGAAATGGGGAGGAGGGAGAGAGAGGGTGAGTAGGAGGGAGAGGGGGAAGGAGGGAGGGGTGGGAGGGAAGGGAGGAGGAGGGAGAGGGAAGGTGGGGTGGGAAAGGTAGGGAAGGAAGGAGGGGGAGGGTGGGGTGGGAGGGGAAGGAGCCTGGAATGGTGGCCGGCCGAGCTGTGGGAAAACAGTTGATATCCTGTTGCCGGAGCCAGTGAGCTCCGGCTCTCAATGAGCAGATTAATCCCTCGGAATCTCTCCGATTGTTGCTTAACAGCGAGTAATCCCCAGAGGAACCAGGATGAGGATTATACGGAGGTACACAAAAATGCTGGAGAAACTCAGCGGGTGCAGCAGCACCTATGGAGCGAAGGAAATAGGCGACGTTTCGGGCCGAAACCCTTCTTCAGACTGATAGGGGGTGGGGGGGGAGAAGGAAGGAAAAAGGGAGGAGGAGGAGCCCGAGGGCGGGGGGATGGGAGGAGGCAGTTCGAGGGTTAAGGAAGGGGAGGAGACAGCAAGGGCTAGCAAAATTGGGAGAATTCAACATTCATGCCATCCGGACGCAAGCAACCCAGGCGGAATATGAGGTGCTGTTCCTCCAATTTCCGGTGTTGCTCACTCTGGCAATGGAGGAGACCCAGGACAGAGAGGTCGGATTGGGAATGGGAGGGGGAGTTGAAGTACTGAGCCACCGGGAGTTCAGGTAGGTTATTGCGGACTGAGCGGAGGTGTTCGGCGAAACGATCGCCCAACCTCCGCTTAGTCTCCCCGATGTTTTAGGGTTTCACCAGGCATCGAATGTGTGATATGGATAGAGAGAGAGAGAGAGATAGACCCCGGTGCCCAGCCCAACCCCCGCCCACCCTCCCGGCCATCCATACATTCTCCCTGTATCTCCTTATCTTCACCGCGTGCACCGGTTCCCTGCCGCGTCCCAGCCACGGTGGGAGGTTGAATCAATGGGAAAACCCGCATTGGAAAAAGGCAGCGGAATAGGTGGGTGTGTATTGGGGGCGGGGTGCTGGGAGAGGTATGGGGTGAGGGTGTAAGGGTGAGGAGGAGGCAGAGGGGAGGGGTAATGTGAATGTGGATTCAGTATTCAATATTCAGTGGATATGTTTAAGGCAGAGATAGATAGATTCTTGATTAGTACAGGTGTCAGAGGTTACGGGGAGAAAGCAGGAGAATGGGGTTAGGAGGGAGAGATAGATCAGCCATGATTGAATGGCAGAGTCGACATGATGGGCTGAATTCTACTCCTATTCCTTATGATTTTTTAATTTAAAAAAAAATATTTTTATTAGAAGCATGTATACAAATAATAGTAAGCGACAATATAATTACAGATTTCTTACATAGCTTCAGTTTAAAATAAAATGTTTTTTAAAGAATAAAGATAAAGAGAGAAAAATATGAGAGAAACTAATAGAGAGAAAAAGGAGACGCAAAAGGAAACTACCAATAACAGGATTGTGGAGATATATCCAGGAAATGTTGAGTATAACTATTCATCCAATCCCAAACTCAGCTTTCAAACCTGATTTTGTGTTAAACCAATTCACTTTTTCAAAAATTCAATAAACGGAGACCATATTCTAACAAATAATTCTGGTTTGTCAATTAAGACAAATCTTATTTTTTCCAAATGCAAGGTCTCAGTCATTTCCGTAATCCACATTTTAATTGTGGGGGCTGCTGGTTTTTTCCAAAATTTTAGTATTAATTTTTCCGCAGTTATTAGACTGTAATCAAGAAAGTGTCTGACTTATTGTAAAGATTGTGCTATGTTCTGATAATCCTAATATTATTAATTTTGGCTCTGGGTCCAATTGGATATTGATAACTTCAGAAATAATTTTTAAAATTTCCGCCCAATTTTAAACGGTACAAATGTATGCGTTAAGTTGGCTTCTTGAAATTGACATTTATCACAGAGAGGGGAAATATTTGGAAAAATCCTATTTAATTTTGCCTTCGAATAATGTAGTCTATATAGTATTTTGAATTGTATCAAGGAGTGTCTAGCATTTAACGAACAGTGATTTATATATTGTAAGCATTCATCCCATGTGTCTTTTATTATGGGTTAAGCCAACTCGTCTTCCCATGCTCGTCTGTATGATTCTGAAGATGGAACCTCAGTATCTAAGAGGATATTATAGATATAAGATATTAATTTATTTGTATTGGGATGTCTATTCAAACATTCATCAAGGGTTTCTGGACCCCTAAATCTATAGTCTTGCGTGTGTACTTTTACATCGTTTTTTGGGAGATATATCGGAATTGATTGGAATAAGTATAATAATTGTGGGAGAAAAATCATCTTTATAGCATTAATTCTACCAACTAAAAAGATGGGAAGTGTTTTCCAATATTGGATATTTCTGTGTAATTTAGTAATTAAAGGAGGAAAATTTGACTTGAATAAAGAAGTATATTTCTTGGTCACATAGATTCCAAGGTATTTAAACTTTAAATAGGCAATTTTAAAAGGATACTGTTGAAGTATAAACGGGTTTTGTTCCATTATTGGCATAATTTCGCTTTTATTCCAATTCTATATCCCGAGAATGAACCAAATTGAGTTATGAGATTTAATAAACTCGGAATGCTAATTTCTGGGTTTGTGATGTATAATAATACATCGTCTGCATATAAATTTTATTAACTGTATGGTTAGTATTATACCCATTAATTTCTGAGTGGGATCTAATACTCTCTGCGAGTGGTTCTATAACAAGGGCAAATAAAAGCGGGGAAAGTGGACATCCTTGTCTACGCCCTCTGGATAAATTAAATTTAGGTGACAACTTTTGATTTGTCAATATTCTAGCCGTTGGGCTTGTATATAGGAGTTTCACCTATGAACAGAAGTTGTCACCGAGATGAAATAATTCCATCACAGAAAAGAGGTAGGGCCATTCCACCTGATCAAATGCTTTTTCAGCGTCTAACAAAATGATTGATATATCTTTATATAATATTCTATTTGAATATATTATATTAAACAAACGTCTTAGATTATAGAATTAATATCGTTTCTGGATAAAACCTGATTGATCATCCCGATGTATTAACTTGTGGATCACCTAACTTAATCTGTAAGCTAAAATTTTGGCTAGTATCTTCTGATCCGTGTTTAAAAGGGCTATGGCTCTATATGAGCCTGTGTCTTCAAGATCCTTATCTTTTTTTTTGAATAAGTGTTATTATTGATTCAGTCAGAGTTTGTGGCAATATCTGTTGCTTAAAAGCGTAACTATATAGAGTCTGTAAACGTGGGGAGACCAGGTCACTAAATTCATATAAAATTAATTGTTCAAACCATCGTTTTTCCATTTTTCAGAGATCTAATAGTTTCTCCAATATCTGATTCTGCGCCCAATAAGTCTCTATCTCTCTCATTTAAACCTGAGAGGTTGCATTTCTGCAAAAAAATTTGCATGTTCACTGAGCTGTCTGTTATTTATGCTGAGTATAGTGTCTGCAGGAATCTATCATTAATGTCCTTAGGTAGCGTGAGCAAATCTCCCTTATCTGATCTGATTTTGTAGATTGTTCGTTCGTCCTCTAATTTACGGAGTTGACGAGCTAACAATTTCCGTGGTTTATCGACAAATTCAAAGTGTATTTGTTTAGTATGCTGGAATAGCCTTAAAATTTGAGCTGAGTATATGATTTAACCTATATTTGAGCAGCAATTTTGTTATGTTTTATCATAAAAGGAGCGATCGCATTTTCTAAGTCTAACTGTCTTATCTCTCTTTCTAGTTCATGTTGTTCAGCACGATTCTTCTTGTTTTGAGAAGCTTGAAATGAAATAAGACACCCTTTGACAAATGCTTTAAATGTTTCCCATAAAAGGGAAGCAGATGTTTCTGGAAGGTCGTTCATCTGAAAAAACATTTTTATCTGCGTGTTGAGGTAGTCATAACATGCCCTGCCATTCCTTATGATTTTAAGGCAACTGATTTCCAATAAAGAAGTGTAGATCAATAAAAAAATGAACTGTGCTGGCAATTATATGATGTCATATTTACATAGATAGGTCCTGTCAGCTCACTCTCCTATCCATTCTAGGAGTAATTGACATGAAATGGCAGTTAATTATGGGAATAATCTGTTGGAACCCTCTTTGGCAACGCATTGCATGTTTCCATGCTGTATCTCTAATCTAAAATTACCAGAAGCAATTTTACTAGAAGCAATGAACTAGCATTGAGCTTTGACAAACCCCACCTGCACAATCTTCATTCAATAATAGTTCCATAGATTGGGTAGACGCACCGAGTCTCTTGCTTAGAGTAGAGGAATCGAGAACCAGAGGGCATAGGTTTAAGGTGAATAGGTGTAACCTGAGGTGTAACTTTTTCACACAAAGGGTGGTGGATGTGTGGAACGAGTTGCCAGAGGAGGTAGTTGAGGATGAGGCGATTGCAACATTTAAGAAAAAAATAGACAGGCACATGGATAGGACAGGTTTGGAAGGATATGGGCCAAATATAGGCAGATGGGACCAGTGTAGATGGGACATGTTGGTCGGTGTAGGCAAGTTGGGCCGAAGGGCCTGTTTCCACACTGTTTAATCTATGGCTCTATATTGAGTTTACCCGTTGCATTCTCCATTGAATTAATTTTTAAACCAACTTGCCATTTTCAGTATGATCCATGGACTAAATTTCCAATTAATTGTGTGGTATTTTGTCAGATGCCTTGCTAAAATACATGTAAACCGTCAACCCCACTCACATCAATGCTTATTTACTCACAAAGTATCTGCGCAACCTTCTCTTGACAAATTCATATTGACTGTCCTTGGCTAAACTAGGCTTCTCTACCAGCTGATTTATGGTATACCTCAGGATATTTTCCCTGATTTAGTTCCTCTATATTGTCATTGCTCTTTAACTAAACTTTTATTTCAATTTCATGCAAATTCCAGGTCCAGATACATACAGGTATGAACAATTATAATAACAAATAGACAGGGGGAAATTAAATATAATCAGCATATTGCAATTCAGTTGAACTTTGCACTCATATCAAGCCTTCTGTAATTAATTATAACAATACCAGATAAATGAGGCTTTTCTTGGAAAACATGTTATTTTGCATTATATTTCATAAAGCTGAAAAACCCGCTTTGTTTACAATTATTATGGCCATAACAGATGAATTTTACTCAATAGTTAGTTATGTTAAATTTATTGTTCCTTTGCATCACAAAATAATAAGGATATTTCTGAAATGTTGAGCATGGTCCATTGAGTCAAAATTGATTAATTAACTGAATTAATAGTTCAACTCAGAGCACTTTATCATCTTCAGTTGCAGCATTATATAGTGTCAACCATGTCTGAATTATTTAAATGTTTAATTACATTCTGTCTGGGACACCACTGGGAACATGCAACCAAAATTGTCGAAGGATTTCAAACCACATTTGTTGAAATTTGTTAGATCAATTGTATAGTTGGCAGCTTTAAAAACTGCTAAAGTGATCATGTCAGTCAAATTAAGTGTCATACTTTGACAGACATAGACAAAAGCATTCCTTTAATCTAAAATGCTTTTTTGGAATCTGTCAAAGCTTTGTTCAATCAGATCAGTACGAAAATCATTTAACCTACGGAAGTCACATTTTTCTATGCACTACTGCAGTAATTTCAATGCAGTGGTCTGTAGGAGACTATGTAGCAGAATCAGTTAACTTAGAGCAACCAGCAATGACACAGCAATATTCCGCCATGTTATAATATATTGATGCAAACTCACTCTAACTTTCATTCCTTGGCATTGGGCTCCAGGTTCAGCTTGATTATCTGGAAATACTGTTTTGAATTCATGCCCCTTAGACATTGGAAATACTATGCCTGAAAATGGTGCTTACTTGGGCAATAAAATGAAGTCTTCATTCCTGATTAAAGTGATCCTTATGAACCAACATGAGAAAAAAAAATCTATTCAGTCCTGAGCTCACCAATCTATTGTTTGAAGATGACTCTGCACATTATGGGAATGATCACTGCACAGTCCAGACATAAACAAAAACCCACTTTCACACTGAAGACACTATCATATTATGTAGCAATACCAGCATGCTAAATGGGATTCAGAACAAATCTGTCAGCTTTCTACTGGATGCCCTGGGGGCCATCAGGAGCAGCAGGACTATATTACACCACATTGTGAAATCTAATCTTTCAGCATCACTATCATCAAGTCTGAGATCCATCACAGACTCAATGAGGGATGTAGAAGAATATCATAGGACCATCTTCAAACAAATCTAAAAATGAAATTAAAAACAAAAATTCTGAAATAGTGAGCAATCAGGCAGTCCCTGTGAAAAGAGATGCAGCATCAATGCTCCAGGTTGAACATTCTTTGTCAGAACTGGAAGGGAAAAAAAAGATGTATCAAGCTGCAGGGTGGATGGGGAGTATTAGATAGTCGGAAGGGAATATCTCTAAGAAGGTGAGATCAGGGCTGCTATGGGAAAAAGCTGTAAGTGAGGTAATCTGGTCAATAAATCAGTGAGGCAGTTAGGGAATGCCAGCATAGTTGATTGTTCATAAAAAGCTATGGAATAAGGGCTGATGGAGTATGAAAAGACAGACTAAAGGAATTAAAGGGTTGCAAAACATAGCGATAAAGGTTGTGCCTGATGGTGAGAGAAAAGCTGAGCAAATGGATGCTATGCCCCAGTCTGATACAGACGGCGAAAGCAAATTAACAAAAGTTGTTGAATTTGATGATAAATCTGGAAGGAAGCAATATCAGATGCAAGATAAGGTGCTGTTACTCAGGCTTGCTGGGCCTCATTAAAACAGTACAGGATGTCATGGACATATTGGTCAGTGGGAGTGAGATGGAGAAGTAAAGTAGTAAGTATTCTCACGTTCACCCTTGCAGAGTAAACACAAGCGCTCCACAAAGTGGTCACTCGATTGCTGTTTGATTTCTCCAATGGATCAGAAGCCGAATGCAGTATGTAGAATGGTGTGGAGGAAGTAGGGGGCTGAAGGACATGCTTTTGTACTGATTGACTAAACTTATATACAGGTGAATTGCTGCTTCACCTATATGCTTGGCTCTCTGGGTGTTATAGGTAGGGAAGAGGTGATACATAGCTTCTATTTGCATGGGAAATCAATGTAAAAATGGGTGAATGGTGGAGATGGAGAAGCAGACCTGGGAGTTGCAAAGGGCAATGTTTCCTTAAAATTATGAAAGGGAGAGGATGTGAGATGAGTTTGGTGATGGAATCTTGCTGAAGGTGCTGCAAAGGATGATCTTTTGAATGCAGAAGCATCGAAGGTCGAAGGTTGGATCTTAATCCTTGCTCAATCCAAGAGGAGAGAGGGAAAACATAAGTATAGAGGTAGATGAGGTGCAGTCAAATGCTCTGTTAACTATTGTAGAGGTGAAGCCACAGTCCTTTTCAGAGGCACTGTAGAAAGTTGTAACATCGCCAGATTATTAACGCAAAAAAATGAGGTATCAATCTGTTAAAGCTAAAAAAAGAAAGGATCACACGTGTACAACTCCTAGAAACATCAAAAATGCTGATACCATCAAGAACAAAACAGCCTATTTTATTCATACTTCTTTCACCAGGTTAAACATTACCTCCCACTACCACATGGACAACATGGATGCTGTGTGCATTATTTGAAAGTCAATTTGCTTCTTCACAACTCTTCTCAATCCCTCGACCTTGACTGAGTCAAGGGACAAAGACAGCAAATGCTTAGGAACAATACCAAGTAACCTGACTTGAAAATATCTTGTTATTCTTTCATTGTCATTGAGTTATATTCTTAGAATTCTGTAACAGCTTAATGGAAAAAACTTCACAGCGTGGACTGCAGTGGCTGAAGAAAACCGCTCACTACCAACTTCTCAAGGACAATTGGAAATGGGCAATAAAGAGTTGCCATGAATGAATAAGTAAAAAAGTGGAGATGTGAAAAAAGCAATTACATGGATCTTTGATCTTTTTCAACATAAAGTAGCAATTATGTTAAGCTTTTCTGTTTTTATTCAATTTTTCCCGAATCTGCAGTTTTTTGCTTTCTGAGTAAGAAATTAATATGAACTGATATAAATCAATATCCTGTATTCCCTAATGTATGTTTTGTCTCATTGCTCATATATATCAAAGCATAAGCACGGTATAATAAAAGGAGCATCTAATTGCGACCAATGGATCAAGGAGCTGGTCACTTAAATCTATTTGACCGTTCAATCAGATCATAACTAAACTGTATGCACTGTTACTAAATATATATATATATAGTAACAGGGCATACTGTGTAGTTATGATCTACTTGAATGGTCATATAACTTTTCATATATATTCAATCTTATGCATATATTGTGAACATCAGCAATGATAATACATTAATAGGACTCCAAATACAGATTATATCCAAATACAGATTGTATCCAAAGATTTAACCATCACAACACTAAAAAGGATATAACGGGGTAAATTTTCTGAAAATATTTAAGCCGTTAAAGAGCCCTTCAAGTGACCAATTTTGTGATCATAGAGATAGGCGGCATAGAAACAGGCTCTATTGCCCATTAAATCTGCATTGACCATCAAGCATTATCTATACTTTTCTTCTTCCCACATTCCACTCAACTGCATATCCTCGCCCCAATTCTTCAACTCACCCATAAACTAGTGATAAACTAGAGGTGATTTACAGTGGACCATTTAGCCTGTGGGAGGAGGCAGGCATACCCGGAGAAAACCCAAGCACTGACTCCACACAGACAGAAAAGGAGGACAGGATTAAATTCAGGTCACTGGAGTTGCAAGGCAACTGCTCTATCAGCTGTGCCACTGTGCAATAGGAATGGTCACCCATAAGATTGATATGGGGCTGAATGCAACTTAAATTATCTGCTAGCATTTATCACGGCAACTGCAGGGCACTTTGGTGGATAGCATTCAATATGATACCCAACAATGGCAATTAGATGATAAAGAATAAATAAATTTTGCACAGACAATTTCTCAAGCTACGTAAAGTGTATCAAATTTGTATTGTTCATTTGCTACTGGAATTTGGAAGAGGGCTTTAAAATCCACTGGAGACTTTCTGGAATACGTTGTCAAGACCACCAAGGCTCTATCAGCAATTATTGTGGAATTTGTCTAAAGACACCACCTTAAATGTGTGGGTAGTGTGATATCATATTCGATACTTTATTGGATATCATCACCAAGGGAAAAATGAGTATTTGTGACAGAGATTTTACTGGGAGATGATTTCAGCTTCAGGATGAATGGGATTGAGATAGAACACAATTGACAGGTCCCCACACCAGGATCTCAAATACCACATTTGAGAGTTTGGAAGACACACAAACAGTTCCTAAGCCATAATGCAACCAGTTGCTGTGCGAGAGTGTACTTTCCTCACCTATGGAAAGAAACAATGAAATTATTGCTTTCTTGACAGGAACACTAATGTAATAACCCGTAATAGAAGGGAATACTTGAAAAATTGTATCAATTATTATTTTTTTGGTCTCAAACTTAAAAGTTTTATTTATATTAAAGTTATTGGAAGCAATTAGGATCAAAGTTCTGTATTAACACCAGACTCCCGACACCTTAATCAGTGGTTTGCAATCCCTATAACCATAAGACTATTAACATTGTATTAGTTAATTTCTTTAAATACCACATGTGGAAACTTAATTCCTCAAGAAAATAAGAACAAGGTTTCCAGTCAGTCGAACCCAAACCACACAAGAATCCATTTATACTAGCTCAAAAGTATTTAATTGTCAGATGTAATGGCAATGGACCAATGAAATTCCTACTTGCTGCAGCTTAACATTCATATTAACATCGTAAGATATAAATACATATATAATTATCAAAAATACCACAGATCAATAATACTAAGTAGCCATATCATTACAGTGCAAAAATAGGTAACCAGGCCATAATCCAAAAACGGGGTAACAAGACCATAATAGTGCAAAATCTGAGGATTAAGAACCTAGAGGTTCGAACTCAAACATCAGATCACCTTCAAACCCTGTAATCGTGGAGAATTCAACCAACAAGATACCTTTTCTCCAAAAGTAAACGGAAATAAATTAAATAAATTCTTCTAAAGTATCAAAGGAACAGGGTTAATGTTTCATAAATTGAGTGTTTCAACCATTTTCTATCCTATTAACTGAAAGAGTAGACATCTTCAAAAATGACCCACCTGTCCCATTTGTCAACATGCCTGTGGTTCTCATATTGATTTAATTAGACATCAGAGAACCCACAAGACTGGAGACGAAATAGTCATCCCAAATTCCAAGAGATTGCCTAAGAAGAAAAAGAAGGAAGAATAACTTGTGGTTATTTATATTGTTACACTTAACCAACACATGAAAGTATACCCAAAGGTTTAATTGTTGCTTTGAGACTGAATCCAATTGAATAAATAAAAGCTTATATTTTACCATCATAATGGTATACATCATTAAATATGACCAATTGTTGGGTTTTAAATTACTTGGATACCTCCAATAATTAAATAGCTACATAAACTACTAATAAAATACTGGTCATACATAACTGTAAAGGTCCATTTTCATAATTAATGAGTTAAATTAAATGTTAAAATTGGATACTACAGTTAACCGCTGTTGAGGAGGGGACAAGAAGCTGAGAATCATAGAAACTTTACCACACAGATCATTTGGCCCATGGTCAAAAGGATCAACCCACTTTAATCCCACTTCCCAGCATTTGGTGCATAGCCCTCCGGGTCATGATTCATCAATTGCACACCCAGGGACTTTTTAAATGTGCCAAGGGTTTCTGCATCTACCACCCTCTCAAGCAGTGAGTCACAAACATTTTTCACACAGATATTGAAAATAATATTTTCCTCACCTGGTCTCTAATTCTTCTGGCAATGACATTAAATCCATTCCTCTCTGATGGTGAAACCCTCAGCTAAAACGTGTATAGTCTATTATTTGACTGGGTAGCATGCAAACAAAATCTGTACCTCGGCACACATGACAATAAGAAACTAAACTAAGGCAAATATTTTCTTCCTTTTGCTCTCTCCAGGCACCATAAAATGTTGCACAATGCAACCTGTCCTCGTCTTCAAGGAAACGACCCTAGGCTTTCCAATCTTTCATCACAGCTAACAATTCCAAGCCCTGGCAACATATTGATAAATCTTCCCTGCAATCTCCTGAACATCTTATTTTTTCAGCCATCTCTTCCGAAATTGAGAAGCTCTGACAGTGATACTCTCATAAGTCAGTTACAATAAGTGAGTTTGGTATTCCGACTGCGCATGCCCAGGTCATAGGTCACTCACAATAAACAGTCTCGGCAGCAGTGTTGCTGCATGAATACAGACCTGCGTTTCATCCGTAGTCAGGATCGAACCTGGATCTCCGTTGCTGCTGGACCGTCCCCGTCCCCTCTCGAGTGTCCTCCATTCCGGTCTGTGGGCGGCCGGAGATGTCCGGGGTGACCCTAGACTGACGGGAATCAGACGGGAGTGGCGGCCCAGGCTTACAGCCAGCACGGAGAAGAAGCATTAACTCCAGCTCAACTCTGCCTATCCCGCCTGGTTAACCAACATCCCTGGACTGATGGGACACCAGCCCAGAACAGTGGCGGCCCAGGCTTACAGCCAGTGTGGAGAAGAAGCGCTAACTCCATCTCAACTCTGCCTGTCCCGCAAGGTTAACCGACAGCCCTGGACTTACAAGACACTGGACCGGAGCAGTGGAGTTAGCACTGCTTCTCCGCGCTGGCTGTAAGCCTGGGCCACCACTGCAACGGGCCGGTGACCCGTCAGTCCAGGACTGTCGGTTAACCCAGCGGGCCAGGCAGAGTTGAGCTGAAGTTAGCGCTTCTTCTCCGTGCTGGTTGTAAGCTTGGGCAGTCACTCCCGTCTGACTTACGTCAGTCCAGGATCACCCCAGACATCTCCGGCCACCCCCAGACAGGGATGGGACACTCGCGAGGGGACGGAGACGTTTCAGTAGCAATTCAACAGCGCTTGCAGTGCCCGAGACCCGGGTTCAATACTGACTACAGATGAAACGCAGGTCTGTATGTACGCAGCAGCACAGTTGCCGAGAATGTTTATCGCGAGATCTTTGACAAATCCCATGATTTCTTGTGTTTTTCGGAATACCGAACTCACTTATTAGTCCCACTAATTTACGTACACCCTTTCGCACAACCGATCCGTTCCTATTCACTTCTGAACAAAGCAACAGGGCCACTATTACTCGTTAAACTTTGCCTCCTTTCGCAAAACAGATAATGACAATTGTGATGTGTAGGGAGGAACTGCAGGTGCTGATTTACACCAAAGATAGACACAAAATTGTGATATTCCGATGAAATTGAAAGTTATTCTATAGAAAAGAGACAGTAAAATGAATGTATAGAAAGAAATGTGAGCATTGCATCGAAATTAGAAATGCACCATCTGTCCATCGTAGTAATTCAGCGGTCTCGCAATAACTGAGCCTGCACAGAATTAGAAAGATCAGTGCAGTTTGATGCTTCTGTAAATCTGCCTAATTCCATATTCCCGCCTTTACTGCAGGAAAAGAAGGAGATATAAAAGTAATTTGTGCAAGTTCCTGCTGCAAATCTCACATCTCGATTAGTTTCCTAAACCGGAACAACCTGTCATGTTGAAGTGATCTACAGAGTGGCTGGTGTGGGAATAAATAGAAATGAAACGGACGGACGAGCTTCTGGCGCAAGAAAGCAGACAGGAGGTGTTTTGTCAGCAATAGAAAGTGCAGATTAGTACAATTGTATATTGAGGAAACCAGTAATTGTTTTTCAATCATAGATCTCAATTGTTTAATATAATATCGTTTATAACATTATTTTCATGCGGGTGGCTTTTAATGGTTGGAAAAAATAGCTTTATTGCTGCGGTTATGTGAAATTGCTGATTGAAGGACAAAATATGATATATATTGAGCACATTTAATAAATGCTATATAACAATTTATCAGTGTTTAATTAGACGGGAAGAGATAGCAGTAGTGTCATGATATATTCGGCACGAATAACCCACGTCCACATAGTTGAAGGGCATACGGCGGTGCAGCACAATTTTGAGGTTTAAATTAATTTGCTGGTACCCTGTGCGTTTTGGTTAAAGAATGTGGTTACAAATTGTGTCAAGTGAGCTGGAGTGTAATTTACAGGTTAGGAGTGGGTACCGTGTAGATAAATTAATGTGAGGTGGTGATCTTGGCTGCTTGCAACGTGAGTGCATATGGAGCTTTTGTGTTTGTTAAGGCTTTGATGAATGGTACAATAGTAACCGAATCGAAGGGGAGCAACTGCTGCACTTGTAGCGAGGAAAAGATCGACAGACTGCGCAGCGCCGCTGGTCAGCCAGCCTCCTCCCACCTTCATTGTTGTCAAGTGTGTCCGCGGCTCGCGCTGCCGATCGGCGGGGTCGCTGTGTGTGTGTGTGTGTGTGTGGCGGTTGGTGGAGGACGCCTCGTGCCGCCGGGGTCTCTCTCTCTCTCTGTCTGTGCGCGTGTGTGTGGCGGTTGGTGGAGGACGCCTCGTGCCGCCGGGGTCTCTCTCTGTCTGTCTGTGCGCGTGTGTGTGGCGGTTGGTGGAGGACGCCTCGTGCCGCCGGGGTCTCTCTGTCTGTGCGCGTGTGTGTGGCGGTTGGTGGTGTACGCCTCGTGCCGCTAGCTGCCGACCGGCGGGGTCTGTGTGTGTGTGTTTGTGGCGGAACCTCGCGTTGCCGCCGCCGCCGGTGTGTGTCCCGCGCGAAGCCCCGTAGTCCCGGGGTGTGATGGGAGAATCTGTGTCAAAGCGGCTGAGGTCGGAGCTGGAGCTGGAGATGGAGGAGCGCTCGTTCGCCAACCCGTACCCCGACCGGGGCGACGCAGCGGGCGGAGGAGCCGGCCCGCCCGAACAGCAGGACGGAGCGGACTGCTTCGACGAGCAGGGAAAGGTAATGGAGGCAACAGATGTGTTGAAACGGGTTAATGGTGAGCCGATGGGATGGGTGGGGGGCGCCGGGCCGGGCTGCTGTCAGCATGCTGCCCGCAGGAAAGTGCTCCAGGTCCGGGGGAGGTCGTTCCTCTACTCTCCTCCGCACAAACGGCGGCACTACCAAAGATCCTAAATGGGCACTACAGAGGAGAGGCGAATATGAACAGAAGTTCCGGGAGCACAGCCAAGGTGAACCCGCCCCGGGGCGTTGCCGCTCTCCACCCAAGTCTGCAGAACAGCCCGGCTCCCGGGCCGGTTATTACGTGGGTGACACGGGGAACTGCAGATGCCGATTTATACAAAAAAAGACCCAACGTGCTGGAATAGCTCAGCGGGTCAGGCGGCATCTGTGGAGTAATCATGTTTGACTAACCTGGAATTGTTTGTGGATGTAACAAGTAAAATGGACAAGGGAGAGCCAGTGGATGTAATGTACAGAATGGCAGGCAGTGACTGGTGGGGCTCGGTGCTGGAACCACAGCTATGTACAATATATATTAATGATTTAGATGAAGGGATTACAAGTAACATTAGCAAATTTGTAGATTACACAAAGCTGGGTGGTAGTGTGAAATGTGAAGAGTATTATGAGGATGCAGGGTGACTTGGGTTGGGTGAGTGGGCAGATGCAGTATAATGTTGATGAATGTGAGGTTATCCACTGGTGGGAAGAACAGGAAGGCAGATTATTATCTGAATGGTGTCAGGTTAGGAAAAGAGAAAGTACAACGAGACCTATGTGTTCTTGTATTTCAGCCACTGAAAGTAAGCATGCAGGTAGTGAAGAAAACAGGCAGTGAAGCAAGCAGTTGGCCTTCATAACTAGAGGAGTTGAGTATGGGAGCAAAGAGGTCCTTCTGCAGTTGTACAGGGCCCTGGTGAAACCACACCTGGAGTATTGTGTGCAGTTTTGGTCTCCCAATTTGAGGAAGGACATTCTTGCTATTGAGAGAGTGCAGCGTAGGTTCACGAGGTTAATTCCCGGGATGGCGGGACTGTCATATGATGAAAGAATGGGCTTGTATTCATTGGAATTTAGAAGGATGAGAGGGATTCTTATAGAAACATTAGCCCAAGTGGGGCTCGTTGGATCCCGTCCCCTCAACGCACGGGTGGGGGCTACACACACTATCCACCCCCCACACACTCACACAATAACCACCCCCCACACACACACTAACCATCCCCCTTGATATTATATTAATATTATTAATTCGCTCCTTTTACACCATCCTCTCCCTATCCACTCACGCATAGCCCCCAAATCGCAGGCGCATCTGGAGAGGGAGGGGGGTAGAGAGTGAGGGCAGAGAGAGAGGGGGCTGAGGCAGAGGAGGGGGGGAAGAGAGGGGTGGGGAGAAAGTGGGGGGGAGGGCCGAGCAGCTGAGCGAGCCAGCCGAGTCTTTTGAATAACCGGGGTGAGGGGTCGTGGGGGTGACATCACTTGCAGTGCGTGGAAGAAGGTCTCCGAGCGAGCCAGCCGAGTCTTTTGAATAACTGGGGGGGGAGGGGGTGGTGATCAGGGGGTGATGTCATTCACAGCACGTTTTTCCAGATTTTTGAACATTTTCAATAATGACTCGAGAAATAAAGCCTGAAATTTTCAGATTTTGGACTCCATGGGAAAAATCTCTACCAGAATATGTAAAAATTTTACCGTTACCATCGTTTTTTCGCGAAGATGTGACCACACACACACACACACACACACACACACACACACACACACACACACACACACACACCACTCATCACTCACATACACACACACACAGCCATTAGAACTGAGATGAGCAAAATCTTTTTCACCCAGTGAGTTGCGAATTTGTGGAATTCGCTGCCTCAGAAGGCAGTGGAGGCATTCAAAGAGAGTTAGATAGAGCTCTTACGGCTAACCGAATCAAGGGATAAGGGGAGAAGGCAGGAGCGGGGTACTGATTGTGGATTCACATTGAATGGCGGTGCTGGCTCGAATAGCCTACTCCTGCACCTATTGTCTATGTATTTATGATAGAAGACATTTCGGGTCAAGACCCTTCTTCAGAGAGCATGGGCGATTTTCATTTTGGTGATGCAAATGCACAGTGTAACATAAAATTTGGTTGCTCATTGCAGCGGATGTAGAGCCATTGCAACTCTAAAAGAGCAGGGAATGGGTTAACCATCCCATTCACCAGGAGCCCAGATAGAAGTAAATAAAATTATGGGAGGCATAGTTGGGGTAAATAGTCAGAACCTTTTTCCCAAGATGGAAATGTCAAAAGGGGCAAAGTTTAAAGATGTGTGGTACACATTTTATTTACAGAGAGGTTGGCTCTCGGCATATGCTGCCAAGAATGGTGGTGGAGGCATGTGGCATTTAAGTGGCTTTTTGATAGGCACATAAATATGCAGGGAATGGAGGAATATGGATCATGTAGCAGGCTATTCTTGACATCATGTTCAGCACAGACATTGTTGGCCAAAATGCCTGTTCTGTTGCAGTACTTTTGTATATTCTATTTGCTGACAGTCTGAAACAAAAATAAAACCACTGGAAGCACTCAAGTTGAGCAAGCTTTATGATCTGTATTTATGACTACAATATCCTGTTGTGCTGCAGCAATGCAAGAATTTCATTGTCCTATCTGGGACACATGACAATAAACTTGACTTGAGCATTCATGCAGCCAAACAAGTTCAACTGGATAGCTCAGTGATAATTTGGCAATGGAAAAAGTGAAATAACCAACTTCTTGAGGTGCGGAAATGGGGTGGGATAGGGAGCAGAGGTAAAGTCTGCTGTGTGGTCCAGACCTAAATTGTTAAAAACCACCAGGAAGGGAGATGGTAGAAAACTTGAAACAAGATATCTGATATCTGGTGGAGGGAACAAAATAGCTGGTTGAATTCTGTATTAAATCCCCAGGCTGCAGTAGTTTAATCAGAAGATAAAAAGCTGTTCTTTAATTTTCAATAATTAACATGGACCATGTTAAATATACCACAAGGGGCGCCACACGATTGGCTGCCCCGCCAACAGTCTGTTTTTTCATATTTTTTTAATTTTCAGTGCGTTTTAAAAGTTTGTGTAAATGTTCTCTGGTTTGTTTTATGTGGGGGGAGGGGGACATTTTTTTCAGTTTCTTCCTTACCGGTGATGCGATTGTTTTTTTTCCGGATCGCATCTCTGGTCGCTCTGCAGCCTACCATTGATGGAGCTGGAAGCCTCCTCGGCTGACTTTGACTTAACATCGGAGTCGATCCCTAGCCTGGGATCGCTCCAACTGCAGGCTGCGGACTTTACCATCACGAGCTCGCAGTCTCTGGAGAGGCTAGCAGGGCTCTCACTTAACTTTTTTTCCCTGTTGCCAGCTGGGCAACCTTGGCAGCTTTTTAGGTTGCCAAATGACAGTTTAGGTGGTCATTTAAGATGGCTTGCATGACGCGTGCGATATTGTGCTCGGACGAAGTGCGTAGTTACCAGTCGGAATTATACTCAATGAAGCATTCACATATTATTTCTGCTTCAAATAAAGTCACAAACTAAACATTCACCAATCAAGACATGATATATCCCACAATGACATGCAGCAAAATTATAAGATAGTATCTCAACTCTTTTTTACACATTGCAATTAATGCAATTTCTATTAATTCTTTCCACTTCCAAACAAAAATGTGGTTGGATTATTCAGTGTATGATCAACCTGTGTCAATAAATCCTGGACCATGGTAACATATATGCGTACGTATAGTTGTGAATGTTGCTCATTAAATAACTACAGTACTGATACTCCATATTAAGAGTATTGATTTGCCGATAAAATGAACTCTGTAATAACGTGTCAATGGTGGCAGTGACAATTGAACACTGCGGTTTTAATGTTTCACGTGTTCACAATATAATTAATCCATCTTTATGGATTAAAACAAATAATAACATTGGGAATTAAAACACATTTGATTGCATTCCGTTATCAAACATAGTCAATGTTCACTCTGAAGACATTTCCAGGGTAAATGGAGGGTGGGTCAGTACGGGATGAATGCATGGATTTGTACAGGATGGTTGGGGGATCAGTACGGGATGGATGGGGGTAGACAAAAGTGCTGGAGAAACTCAGCGGGTGAGGCAGCATCTATGGAGCGAAGAAAATAGGCAACGTTTTGGGTCGAGACCCTTCTTCAGACCGTTCCCCCCATTCTTCTTGAATGGGAGGATCAGTAATAATAATAATAATACATTTTATTTATGGGCGCCTTTCAAGAGTCTCAAGGACACCTTACAAATATTGAGCATGTAGAGGAAAAACATGTAAGGGGAATGAAATAAATAGTAGAGACATGACTAGTACACAAAGTAAAGACAGAATTCAATACAAAACACAGTATGAGGCAATTAATGCACTGATAAAAAGGGACGGGGACGTGGGGCTAAGGATAGGCAGAGGTGAAGAGATGGGTCTTGAGGCGGGACTGGAAGATGGTGAGGGACACGGAATTGCGGATCAGTTGGGGGAGGGAGTTCCAGAGCCTGGGAGCTGCCCTGGAGAAGGCTCTGTCCCCAAAACTGCGGAGGTTGGACTTGTGGATGGAGAGGAGACCGGCTGATGTGGATCTGAGGGACCGTGAGGGTTGGTAGGGGGAGAGGAGGTCAATGAGATATGGGGGGGCCAGATGGTGGAGGGCTTTGTAGGTGAGGATCAGGATTTTGTAGGTGATCCGGTGGGAGATGGGAAGCCAATGAAGTTGTTTGAGGACTGGAGTGATGTGATGCCAGGATTTGGTATAGGTGATGAGTCGGGCGGCTGCGTTCTGGACCAGTTGGAGTCGGTTGATGTAGGTGGAGCTGATGCCAAGGAGAAGTGAGTTGCAATAGTCCAGTCTGGAGGAGATGAAGGCATGGATGAGTCTTTCAGCAGCGGGCGGTGTGAGAGAGGGTCTGAGTTTGGCGATGTTGCGGAGATGAAAGCAGGAGGTTTTAATGACATGGCGGATGTGAGGCTCAAGGGAGAGGGTGGAATCAAAGATCACGCCAAGGTTGCGGGCCTGGGGAGATGGGGAGACAGTGGTGCCGTCGATGGTGAGAGTGGGGTTATTGATTTTGCTGAGTGGCTTTGGAGCCTATGAGGAGGAATTCTGTCTTATCGCTGTTGAGTTTGAGGAAATTATGTTGCATCCAGGTTTTTATAGCTGACAAACAGGAGTTGATATGGGAGAGGGGGGGGGTTGTGGGGGGATTTGGTGCCAAGGTAAATCTGGGTGTCATCAGCGTAACAGTGGAAGTCCAGATTGAAGTGGCGGAGTATCTGACCAAGGGGGAGGATGTAGATGATGAAGAGGAGGGGGCCGAGTACGGAGCCTTGGGGAACGCCTTGAGTGACTGCGGCTGTAGCAGAGGTGTGGTTGTGGAGAGAGATGAAGTGGGATCTGTTGGAAAGGTAGGAACGGAGCCAGCTGAGTGCAGAGGCTTCAATGCCGAGGTCTTTGAGTCTGGTGAGCAGGATGTTATGGTTCACTGTATCGAAGACTGCGCTCAGGTCGAGGAGGATGAGGATGTTGAGGGAACCAGTGTCAGCAGAGGTGAGGAGGTCGTTGAGGACTTTGAGGAGAGCAGTTTCTGTGCTATGGAGGGGGCGAAAGCCAGATTGGAGGGGTTCAAGTAGGTTATACGCAAGGAGGTGGGAATGAAGTTGCGACGCAACGATACGCTCCAGGGTTTTTGAAAGAAAGGGGAGGTTTGAGATTGGGCGGTAGTTAATGAGAGAGGAGGGATCAAGACCAAGTTTCTTTAAGATTGGTGTAACGGCAGCAGTTTTGAAAGCGGAGGGGACAATTCCTTGGGACAATGAGGAGTTGAAGAGATTAGTGAGGTAGGGGCAGAGAACGGGGAGGCAGGACTTCAACAGGGGAGTGGGGAGAGGGTCGAGGGAGCAGGTAGTGGGTTTGGAAGAGCTGATGAGTTTGGAGATTTCAATAGGGGTGACCAGGTCAAACTGGGAGAGGAAGCAGTGTGGAGGAGGGGTAAGGAGGTCAGTGGAGATGTTGAAAGGAGGGGCTTTGGTAGGTGGTGGAGTAGATGCTGGGGAGTCGGGTACAGGGGATAAAGATTGATAGATGGTGCTGATTTTATCAGCGAAAAAGTGGAGGAATGAGTTGCAGAGAACCGGAGTAGAGGTAGGGAGAGTGTTGGCTCGAGGCTTGAGGAGGTTGCCCACTGTGGAGAAGAGGGTTCTGTGGTTTAGGCAGTGATCGGTGAATATGGAGGAGAGGTGGGCAGATTTTGCAGCAATGAGGGCATCTTTGTAGTCAGTGAGGTGGAGTTTGTAAGCTTCAAGGTGGACTGTGAGAGATGATTTCTTTATAAGTCGTTCGAGTTGGCGACCAGTCTGTTTCAGTTTACGAAGTGCAGGTGTGTACCAGGGTGAGGATGTGTTGAAAGTTACGGTTCTTGTTTTGAGGGGGGCCAGAGTGTTGAGGGAGGTAGACAAGGTGGAGTTAAGATGGTTTGTGAGATCATCAGGTGAGATGGGGGTTGAGTCCAGGGGGAGAGTGGTGGAGAGCAGGTCAGAGAGATGGTGGGAATCAATGGATTTTAGATTACGGAAGGTGATTTCTCGGAGGAAGCGGGGGCGAGGTGTCGGAGAAGGGATGGTGAACCGTATAAGCTTATGATCAGAGAGGAGGAAGAGGCAAGGATGGAGGTCGAGTACCGGTTGATTTGTGGAGCAGACCAGGTCAAGGATGTGACCTTTGTCATGGGTGGGAAAGGTGACGTGCTGAGTGAGAGAGAAGTTGTCCAGTAAAAAGGCGAATTCAGATGCAAGCTTGCAGGTGGGGGAGTCCATGTGAATATTTAAGTCACCAAGTAGCAGCAGACGTGAGGAGAGGGATGAGGCAAGTGTGAGGAGTTCAGTGAAGTCAGATCGGAAGGAGGGGTTTGGTTTAGGTGGCCAGTAAATGAGGATGACTGTCATGGAGGAAAGGGCTTTGAAGGCGAGGAATTCAAATGATGCTACGGGGGGGAGGGTGAGTTCAGTGATACAAAAATTCTGGTTAAAAATAACAGCGAGGCCACCTCCATGGCGGGAGGGGCGGGGTTTGGAAATGTAATTAAATCCAGGTGGGGATGTTTGATTGAGGGAGAAGAAGACATTGGGTTGTTGCCAGGTCTCAGTGAGCAGAAGGAAGTCCAGAGTGTTGTCAAGGATTAGTTCATGGAGGGCAAGGGCTTTGTTGTTGAGCGACCTGGTGTTGAGGAGGGCAAAGTTGGCATTATGAGAGGGTGGAGGGATGGGGGCAGGCTGGAGAGATCTGAGGTTGTCCCGGTTGACAGTGCGTGCGGTCAGCTGGGGTGGGGGGTGACGCGGTTGAGGGGGAGCAGAGCGTGGTAGTGAGCAGACGGATGGAATGGAATGTCCATGGTTGAAGCAAACACGCCTGCGCCGAGAGCCTCTGTGGATGTAACGGGGTCGATGCAGAAGTCCAAGCTGTTTAACGACCTGGATGCAGGATGGGATGTGGTTGTTGCAGAAACCAGCCATCTGCAGAGTTGAGTAGTTGAGCATGATGGTGAGGGTGCAGAGAGGTGTCCAGCAGGTGCAGCAGGTGCAGGTGGAGAGAGTATCCAGCGGTGAGGGAGCAGAGAGGTTGTCCAGCAGAGCGGGTGCAGCGAGGTGTCGAGCAGTGAGGGAGCAAAGAGGTTGACCAGTACAGGATGGATGGGGGGGGGGGGGAGATCAGTGCAGGATGAATGGGGGGGGGGGGGGCAGTACAGTGTGGATCGGAGGGTCTGTGCAGGATGAATGGGGGATCACTACAGGATGAATGAGAGGAAGGTGCAGGGTAAATGGAGGGTGGGTCAGTACGGGATGAATGCATGGATTAGTACAGGATGGTTGGGGGATCAGTACAGGATGGATGGAGAAGTGCAGGATGGATGGGAAAGGGGTAAGTACAGGGTGAATTGGGGAACCAGTGTAGGATGGATGGGGGGGGGGGGTGTCAGGAGAATTAATGCGAGGTGGATAGGGTGATCAGCGCAGGATGAATAGATTGGGGGGAGGGAGATGGGGAGGGGAGCACAGGGGATGTCAGTGAGGACTGAATAGAGGCGGGAATGGGGATCAGTGCGGGATGGAAAGCAGGGGTCCCAGGATAAGGGGGGGGGGTGGAGGGGGCGTACAAGAGAGAGAGAGGGAGAGAGAAGGGGGGGCAAGGTGTGGAGGAAGGAAGGTCAGCGCTCCTCGGACAACATCGCCCCGCTGCCTTGGCCGTTGGGATTTCCTCGCCACCGCCTCCCTCCTCCCCCAGCCAACAGCAAGGTGCGGGACCGAGCGGTGCAGCTCAAAGATCCTATAGCTATAGTATCTATGGTGCAGGTGCTTCAGAAGTATTGCAGTGAATGACGGGTCCCGCACAGCGGCCGCGCTAGCGGCTCCATCTCCTCCTCCTACCTGATAGCGGCCGCTGCTTGCAACTTCGCTAACGGCGATAACTGCTTTAAAAAAAAAAACCCGCACGCCGAGACCTCCCCCTCCCTCCCTCCTCCCGGCCTCGGCATGCGGGAGGGTTTTTTTTTTATAGCGCCGTTAGCGGGTTTGCAAGCAGAGGCCCTTATCAGGGCGGGCGGGGTGTGGGAGGAGGAGGAGATGGAGCCGCCGCCGCTGCCGGCCCGTCATTCGCTCCGACCCTTCATCACCCCTCACCTAGTATCTTTCCCACGCAATACAGCCGTCACCGCCGACACAAAACGTCGCGTTCCTTTTCTCCAGAGATGCGGAGTTACTCCATTTTTTTGTGTCTATCTTCGGTACTAACCAGTATCTGGTTGCCAAGCAAAATGACTCGGTGTTTAGGTTGCCCGGCGGCACTTTGAGTGGTCAATGGCACCCGGGCAACCGTTAATTTAGAGCCCTGGGCTAGTCGTGAGCTCCAACGACGCAGAGGCTCGACCAGCCCAACACGGGGGTTCGATTGCCGGCGCGGGGGAGCTGACATCCCCCGATGCAGGAGCTGATCGCCCCGATGCGGAGGGCCCAATAGCCGCCGACTAAGGGAGTCAAGATCGCCCTGTCAACGGAGGGCTCTAGGCCCCCGACCATGGGAGAGCAAAGAAGAGAAGAGAACTTTCTTTTCGCCTTCCATCACAGTGGGGAATGTGGAGGAGTCACTGGTGGATGTTTATGTTAAAATGTATTTTGTGTGTTCTGTTGTTTTTTATTTGTATGACTGACTTGGTAAATGAAATTCCTCATATGTTGCAAAACATACTTGGCTAATAAAGTATTATTGTGATTGTGATTATTGTGATTGGAAGCTCAGGATACTAAACACAGATTTTGGATCACACAAAGGTAATTCTTGATGAAGCAGCAACCCATCTATAATGGAGAAACCAGTTAAAAGTTTGGGTAGATGGTATAACTGGAAGTTGGATGACACTGAACAGGTTCAGCAACTTAGAAAGGATGTTACTGGCATGTTACTTCCAGGCAAGTTGAAGTTGTGTTTGCAGTTTGGGCTATTCCCTCGGTTGATGTGGCCATTGACAGTATATGAGGTGGCAATTTCTAAGGTGGAAAGATTGGTTAGTTCATATATTAGGAAATGGTTTGGAGTTCTACGGTGTCTTAGTAATGTGGCTTTACATGGGAAAGGTAATTACCATTATCTAGCCTAAAGAGGAGTTTAAGTGTGCTAAGGTGAGGTTAGAGTTGCAATTATCAGGGAGTAAGGATACCTTAGTTAGTAATCTGGTGCTAAGTGTGACTAGACGGAGGAAGTAGAACTCAAACCAAGCAGTAGAAGAAGCACAAGCAGCTCTGAGGCATACAGACATTGTTGGTGGGGTGCAGCAAGGGAAAGGTGGCTTAGGGCTCAGCACAGAGAAACCAGTGTGAACTAAGGCAGGTCCAACAGAGAGGAGGAAATTGGTTGTAGAGCAGGTACGTCGTCAGGAGGAAGCAGTGACATGTGTGAGGGCAGTAGCTCAGGTTAAGCAGGGACAGTGGGAAAGTGTAGAAAAGGGGTTGGGTGTCTGTTTTACAAAATTAGGTGTATTTTACAAAATGACTACATCATGACCTTGGACTTCCTGTTGCTTTAATTTTCTGCTTCACCTCCACTCTGATTTTACGATCTTTGCCTAAAAATGCAAAGTGGAAATCACACACAAACTGCATGAGGAACTCAACAGGTCAGGTAGCATCTGTGGAAATTGTCGAAGTCAAACTCTTCAATAAGACTCGTGGACGACTTGATTAACCATCAGCAGTGAATTTATTTTACTTGCACAAGGAGAGAGAATCACAGTCAAAGGCTGCGATCATAACTCTAAAATTCAGTTGGTACAGTAGAGAATTTATTCACCAAAAAGATAATTACTAAGGAAGTACAAAGGTGAGGTAGATTGATATGTAAAATACAAAATCTTTACTACACAAAGGTGGAGACTTTTTTTGGCACCGTCCGTAACCGGGGACAAAAGTTAAGGATAATTAGTATGTTAATAATCCCGACACTAGATTGCAACCTGGCCCCACAGGATACATGGATAATGAAGGTCAATAGTGGTTTCCGGCTGGCGGGTTCTGAGTGCCGTAATGAACTATGGTAAGGACAATAAGTATGTTAGCTGACCGGTATTAGCTAGCATCTTTGGAAGTTCACGCGTTATGGAACACAAAGGTGAGGGAACGGTATGTGCATCAGGGCCGAGGCTTAGTGGAGATAGTGATGGGTATTGGAACGCCGCAAAACCCAAGAGATGCAGCAGAGGTCATAGCAGTGTTCGAAGTGGTTTTGTAGCATGGAAGGTGCTCGCTGGTGACTTTGTTAAATGTACTTAATAAATACAGCACCTTCAAGTTTAGGGACACAAGGCAAAAGAATTGTCAACGTGTGGGGTCCTCAGAGTTGCTGCCTAGCCCACTTTGTCTTTCTAGCAGTTTTGTTTTTTTTGCTCCAGATTTCATTGAATATAAAAGTTGGGAGTTTGTATTACATCTTTACAAAACACTGGTTAAACTGTGTCTGGAGCATTATCGTAATTCTGGGCACCACACTATAAGGATTGATGCGATCGCACTAAAGAATGCAGAGGAGATTCACCAAGATGTTGCCTTGATAAAACTTTAATTGTGAGGAGGAATTATACAGGTTGCGTTCTTTTTCCCCTGGAGTAATATAGATCAAGGGGTGACCTGACTGGTATATAAATTTATGATAAGTGTAGATAATCAAAATCTTTTTCACATGGTAGGGGTAACAAAAACAAGGCATAGGTTTGAGATGAGAGGAAGGAGTTTTAAGGAGGTTGTGAGGGAGTGTTTGTCAGTGTGCTTAATATTGGAAAAAGCTTTACCAGAGGAGGCCGAGCAATCTGATACACTTTGAACAGGCACTTGCATAGACTAGGCAGAAGGATATTGACCTGCAGCCAAATAAGATGAGGCAAAGGGCCTGTTTCTTTACTCTGACATTGACCTTTTATTTTCATTTATTAACATCATTCCCCTCCTACCTCTAACCTGATAGTTATTTAAACAATTCTTGAGCCCTGACTTCCACTGCTCGGCCTGTTGGTCTGTTCTAAGTATTCATCCAAATTTACAGATCTGAAAAACTTCCTAAAATTTAACTTTACCAATTTGAAACCATTAACTCCTAATCTGTTTCCACATACCTCTCTAACATTACTATTTCCTATTCTGAAGTCCACACGAAGGTTTGTCCCGCATCTCCACATATTTCCATTTATATTTTCTAAAGATCTTTGTCAATTAGCTTTTGGCAGTTTAATTTGAATCATCATTTTAGCCAAGGTTTGTGGTTACAAATCGATTATTTGTTTCCCACATCTAGTCACAGAAATCTTATTTCTAACATTTTCTATTTTAATTATTCGTGGCTCAGCCAGTGTCTATGGAGGAGGGGAGTTAACGTTTCAGATTGATGGCTTTACATCAAAACTAGGGAAAGTCAGAAATAAAAGTGGTTAAAGTTGTAGAGAATTGCAATAGTGTAAGGGGAATGTAACTGTCCTTTCCATCAACTAGCAATCAAACAGTACCTTGAGGTGACACAGTAGTTCATTTGTTTAAGAAGGAACTGTAGATGCTGGAAAATCGAAGGTAGACAAAAATGCTGGAGAAACTCAGCGGGTGAGGCAGCATCTATGGAGCGAAGGAAATGGGCGACGTTTCGGGTCGAGACCCTTCTTCAGACTGATGTGGGGGTGGTTGGGAAGAAGAAAGGAAGAAGCGGAGACAGTCGGCTGTGGGAGAGCTGGGAAGGGGAGGAGAAAGAGGGAGAAAGCAGGGACTACCTGAAATTGGACAAGTCAATGTTCATACTGCTGGGGTGTAAACTACCCAAGCAAAATATGAGGTGCTGCTCCTCCCATTTAAGGTGGGCCTCACCCTGGCCATGGAGGAGGCCCTACGCTTTGTTTCCTGTCTGCCAACCAATTTTCTATCCATGTCAATACCTTACACCCAATACCATGTGCTCTAATTATGCCCACTAATCTCCTATGTGGGACCTAATCAAAGGCTTTCTGAAAGTCCAGGTACACCACATCCACTGGCTCTCCCTTGTCCATTTTCCTAGTTACATCCTCAAAATATTCCAGAAGATTAGTCAAACATGATTTCCCCTTAGTAAATCCATGCTGATCCTGTTACTGCTATCCAAATGTTGGAATTTTGAGCAGAAATTCAGCAGGTCAAGCAGCATCTGGAAGGAAATGAACAGACAACATTTTGGGTGGGGGTCCTTCTTCAGACTGATGGAGTAGAGGGGAGATGGGTGGTAAACTCTCTGTGAAAACTTTGTTCGCTCATCTCTCCTTTTTCCTCAGATACTTTCCCCTTAAACCGCAGGAGGTGTAACATCTGTTGCTACACTCCTTCCTCGCCTCCATTTGTGGACCCCAATAGCCCTTCCAGTTAAGAGGTTTGCATGTACCTCCTCTATTGCTTTCAGTGTGTTGATGTGGTCTCCTTCACGTAGGTGCTACGAAGCGTAGACTAGGCGACAAGGCCAACTGGAGCTCCAGACGTCTGTACGCCTCCTCTCCCGCTGCCATGCGACATCATTTATGTATCACGTGTGGGTCGTGATGTGCGCATGGCGCGTGGTGAGATGTGGTGGCGTAGGCAGTGACGCGTGGTCGCGCGCGGCGCCCCAAGATTTTGAGATTCACAAAATCTTTGCAGTCCACCTGAGTGACGTGCAAATGACGCCCAAGTGGGACAGGCCCTTAAGAACTTGAATCTCTGAACCACCCCGACTTTGGCACTACTGATGCTGATTTAGCCATGTACTCCACCTTGCTTCCTGAACTCAATAACTAGCTCCTTTTGGCTAGTTATTGAGTTCAGGAAGCAAGGTGGAGTACATGGCTTCATGTACTCCACCTCATCATTGTTCAAGATCTAGCCCACTACAGCATTGTTATCTGCAAACTTAGAAATGGATTTGGAGCAGAATTTGGCTGTACAATCATAGGGAGTACAGTAAAGCACTGAGAAAGCATCCTTACAGGGCACTAGTGTTAAGAATTATCGTGGAGTATGTTTTGTCGCATTTCCTTGATAATTGTGGTCTATGGGTCGCAAAGTCAAAGAGCCAGAGGCAGAGAGGAGTGCTAACTCCCAGGTCCATGAGTTGTATAAATCAAACTTGAATAAGTGATTCACCAGAAATGCAGGTAGTGAAGGTTAGTTAAATAGGATTATTGGTTTTATCTATCACGAAAGATCCAGTGATCACAATACCATTAGTTTCAATATAATTATGGAGAGGGTCAGAACTGGACCTAGGGTTGAGATTTTTGATTGGAGAAAGGTTAACTTTGATGAGATGCGAAAGGATTTAAAAGGAGTGAATTGGAACATTTTGTTTTATGGGAAGGATGTAGAAGAGAAATGGAGGACATTTAAAGGGGAAATTTTAAGAGTACAGAATCTTTATGTCCCTGTTCGGCTGAAAGGAAATAGTAAAAATTGGAAAGAGCCATGGTTTTCAAGGGAAATTGGACACGGTTCGGAAAAAGAGAGAGATCTACAATAATTATAGGCAGCATGGAGTGAATGAGGTGCTTGAGGAGTATAAAGAATGTAAAAAGAATCTTAAGAAAGAAATTAGAAAAGCTAAAAGAAGATATGAGGTTGCTTTGGCAAGTAAGGTGAAAGTAAATCCAAAGGGTTTCTACAGCTACATTAATAGCAAAAGGATAACGAGGGATAAAATTGGTTCATTAGAGAGACAGAGTGGACAGCTATCTGCAGAGCCAAAAGAGATGGGGGAAATATTGAACAATTTCTTTTCTTCGGTATTCACCAAGGAGAAGGATATTGAATTATGTGAGGTAAGGGAAACAAGTAGAGTAGCTATGGATACTATGAGATTCAAAGAAAAAGAAGTACTGACACTTTTGAAAAATATAAAAGTGGATAAGTCTCTAGGTCCTGACAGGATATTCCCTAGGACATTGAGGGAAGTTAGTGTAGAAATAGCAGAAATATTTCAAATGTCATTAGAAACAGGAATAGTGCCCGAGGATTGGTGTACTGCGCATGTTGTTCCATTGTTTAAAAAGGGTTCTAAGAGTAAACCTAGCAATTATAGACCTGTTAGTTTGACTTCAGTGGTGGGCAAATTAATGGAAAAGATACTTAGAGATAATATATATAAGCATCTGGATAAACAGGGTCTGATTAGGAACAGTCAACATGGATTTGTGCCTGGAAGGTCATGTTTGAGTAATCTTCTTGAATTTTTTGAAGAGGTTATTAGGGAAATTGATTACGATTACGATACAATTTATTTGTCATTTGGACCCCTTGAGGTCCAAACGAAATGACGTTTCTGCAGCCATACATTACAAACAAATAGACCCAAGACACAACATAATTTACATAAACATCCATCACATTGCTGTGATGGAAGGCCAAAAAAAACGTATTGGCCTTGGATGAGGGTAAAGCAGTGGATGTTGTCTATATGGACTTTAGTAAGGCCTTTGACAAGGTTCCTCATGGAAGGTTGGTTAAGAAGGTTCAATTGTTGGGTATAAATGCAGGAGTAGCAAGATGGATTCAACAGTGGCTGAATGGGAGATGCCAGAGAGTAATGGTGGATGGCTGTCTGTCAGGTTGGAGGCAGGTAACTAGTGGGGTGCCTCGGGGATCTGTGTTGGGTCCACTGTTGTTTGTCATGTACATCAATGATCTGGATGAAGGTGTGGTAAATTGGATTAGTAAGTATGCAGATGATACTAAAATAGGTGGTGTTGTGGATAATGAAGTAGATTTCCAAAGTCTACAGAGAGATTTAGGCCATTTGGAAGAATGGGCTGAAAGATGGCAGATGGAGTTTAATGCTGATAAGTGTGAGGTGCTACATCTTGGCAGGACAAATCAAAATAGGACGTACATGGTAAATGGTAGCGAATTGAGGAATGCAGTTGAACAGAGGGATCTAGGAATAACTGTGCATAGTTCCCTGAAGGTGTAATCTCATGTAGATAGGGTGGTAAAGAAAGCTTTTGGTATGCTAGCCTTTATAAATCAGAGCATTGAGTATAGAAGTTGGGATGTAATGTTAAAATTGTACAAGGCATTGGTGAGACCAATTCTGGAGTAAGGTGTACAATTTTGGCCGCCCAATTATAGGAAGGATGTCAACAAAATAGAGAGAGTGCAGAGGAGATTTACTAGAATGTTGCCTGGGTTTCAGCAACTAAGTTACAGAGAAAGGTTGAATAAGTTAGGTCTTTATTCTCTGGAGCGCAGAAGGTTAAGGGGGGACTTGATAGAGGTCTTTAAAATGATGAGAGGGATAGACAGAGTTGACGTGGACAAGCTTTTCCCATTGAGAGTAGGGAAGATTCAAACGAGGACATGACTTCAGAATTAAGGGACAGAAGTTTAGGGGTAACATGAGGGGGAACTTCTTTACTCAGAGAGTGGTAACTGTGTGGAATGAGCTTCCAGTGGAAGTGGTGTAGGCAGGTTCGATTTTATCATTTAAAAATAAATTGGATAGGTATATGGATGGGAAGGGAATGGAGGGTTATGGTCTGAGTGCGGGTAGATGGGACTAGGGGAAAATAATTGTTCGGCACGGACTTGTAGGGCCGAGATGGCCTGTTTCCGTGCTGTAATTGTTATATGGTTATATGGAAAGATTGTGGTCAAAAGAAGTTGAATAATGGATTGGTGTCCAATGATTTTTATAGCGGTCAATTTATATAGTTTATGGAAAAAGCTGAAATTTGGTGTTATCTTCATAAATGTATTGTTACTCGTTCCACGGAAATTCATTCTTGTAAAATATTGGTCACATTGATAAGACAAGTACGACAGTTATTTAACCAATTAAGTAATGAAATGCAATATTTCACTGTTCTTGGTAAAGCAATTCATTGCACAAATACTTGTCATGTGTAGATTTGGTGTGTGCCCTGTGGTTAGATTACTCTTAGTGGCTACACTAATAACAAGCCACATACTCATTTAAAAAATCAGATAATGTGTTTGAGTAACAGTGATACAGTTGTACTCCATGTGATTCTAATGGCAGCATATCTGGGGGGGAAAGAGGATGGGTAACATTTCAGGACGGGACCCTATTTCAGACCGAAAGTAGGGCAGGGGAAAAAAGACCAGGCCAAATCAGAGCCGGCAATAAATGACCTTGCTGTGACCTTGAAAAAATTCAAAACTGGCCGCGACTAAAAATAGGTAATTTTTTAGTCAAAGCTGGTTGCGAATATAGTTGAAGGTGGTTGCCGGAGGTTGCAGGCAGTGGAAGGAAAAACAATACAAAAACCACAACAAAACTATACATTCAACGGGACAAAAAAAAAGAGACAGACGGACTGCAGAGGCCGCTGCAACGTCAGTCGCACCACCTATTTAAACCAAAACAATGAAGTTCAATCGGACACTTATCTTTAGAGATGTGGAAGTCAGCATTAAGCCTTGTTCATCAAATTAAGCAAGCCGGAATGTTCGTGAGCGCTCGTGACCTCGGGAGCTCAGTACAGAGCCCGTTCTTTCTGTGTCTTTTGAAGAACCGCGGTGGAGGGAGGTGGAGGAGGGGGCGACGTCACTCGCTGCGCGTGGAACATAGCGCGGCAGGCCTTGAGGAGCAGAGCCATTGTGACGTCATCAGCGAGACCATCTCATTTATTTTCCAAGTTATTTGAAATTTTTGAACATTTTCATAAATAACTTGAGAAATAATGCATTTTTGACATCATGGCGTAAATCTCTATCGGAATATGTAAAAATGTCATCGTTAGTGCGTCGAGGAGATGTGAAACGCACATGAACATCACACGCACGCACACGCACGCACACAAATACACGCACATCCAAGATCAGAGTTTTATAATTACAAAGATGTCCCGAATGGGACAATGAGATTCTTACTTGTTGCAGCACAACAGAATATATGAATATGTAAACACAGTACATAACGGGGGAAGAGAAAAAAAAATAAAAATAAATGATTGTCCAAGTGGTCCAATCCTCCCTTGACCTGTTGTGGTGGTATGCGAACTGTAGTGGGTCGAGGTTGGAGTTGATGTGCGCCATAACCAAACTCTCAAAGCACTTCATCACCACAGACGTTAGTTCCACTGGTCGATAGTCATTGAGGCACGTCACCTTACTCTTCTTGGTCACCGGTATTATTGATGCCCTCTTAAAGCAGGTGGGAACCTCAGACCTCAGAAGTGAGAGGTTGAAAATGTCCGTAAAAACTCCCGCCAGTTGGTCTGCACAGGTCTTGAGAACTCGACCGCTATCTTTAAGGGCCCTATCTAGCTCTCACTTTAAATTATCCAGAAAACCGGCCTTCACTGCCCTATGAGGCAGAGAATTCCACACTCACAACTGTGTGAAAAAGTGTTTTCATCTCCGTTCTAAATGGCTTACCCCTTATTCTTAAACTGTGGCCCCTGGTTCTGGACTCCCGCAACATCGGGAACATGTTTCCTGCCTCTAACGCAGGGGTCGGCAACTTTGTTCTGCATAGGGGCCGGGATGCATGTCTGTGAGCGGAGGGCGTGCCACATCTTTCACGTGTACACATGGATCCCGCCCCGGAAGGCAGGCATCAAATCACGTGTTCACATAGATCCCGCCCCTTCGAGGATGCCACTGGCCCTTAGTTACGGGTGCTCATGAACATGGCGTATCTACGGACCATTGCCTTGGCTCTGTCCTGAAGGCGGTGGCTCAAATACTCACACTCACTCGTCCCCGACCTATTGATAACCCCGATCCCAACAGTGAAGCCCAGACACAAAAGGGTCTTTTGTGCAGGATGCGGTACAGCCACAACTTGGCACTGCTCGCCGCTCGACGTTACTCGGCACTGATCGGCAGCTCCGCCATTGCAGCCGCCAGCGCAGGCTTCCTTGCGCCACCGCACCTGGGCACCGCGGCCTTGGGAGGTACCAGAGATGAGGAATGTCTGCGGGCTGGATAAATACGGGGAAAAAAATACGCCTGCGGGCCGGATGATTTCGGGTTACGGGCCATATTCGGCCCGGGGACCGTAGGTTGCCGACCCCTGCTCCAGCGTGTTCAAACCCTTAATAATCTTATATGTTTCAATAAGATCTCCTCTCATCCTTCTAAATTCCAGAGTATACAAGCCCAGCCGCTCCATTCTCTCAGCATATGACAGTCTCGCCATCCCGGGAATTAACCTTGTGAACCTATGCTGCGCTCCCTCAATAGCAAGAATGTCCTTCCTCAAATTTGGAGACCAAAACTGCACACAATACTCCATGTGTGGTCTCACTAGGGCCCTGTACTACTGCAGAAGGTACTCTTTGCTCCTTTACTCAACTCTTCTTGTTATGAAGGTCAACATGCCATTCGCTTTCATCACTACATGCTGTACCTGCATGCTTACTTTCATTGACTGATGAACAAGGACCCCCAGATCCCATTGTACTCCCCCTTTTCCCAACTTGACACAATTTAGGTAATAATCTTCCTTCCTGTTTTTGCTACCAAATTGGATAACCTCACATTTATCCACATTAAACTGCATCTACCATGCATTTCCCACTCACCCAACCTGTCCAAGTCACCTTGCATTCTCATAGAGTCCTCAGTTCACATTGCCACCCAGCTTTGTGTTATCTGCAAATTTGCTAATGTTACTTGTAATCCCTTCATCTAAATCATTAATGTATATTGTAAATAGCTGTGGTCCCAGCACTGAGCCTTGCGGTACCCCACTAGTCACTGCCTGCCATTCTGAAAGGGACCCGTTAATCCCGACTTTTCTGTCTGCCAAACAGTTTTCTATTCATGTCAGCAGTCTACACCCAATACCATGTGCCATAATTTTGCCCACTAATCTATGTGGGACCTTATCAAATGCTTTCTGAAAGTCCAGGTACACTACATCCACTGGTACACTACATCCAGGTACACTACATCAAAGGCACGGCATTTCCTTCCATTGCTATGCAGACGATACACAACTCTCTATCTCCCCCTGAAGCCCAAAAACCGATCAAATCTACTTAACCTTATCCACTGCCTCGAGGATATAAAGTGTTGGATGGCCCAGAACTTCCTCCAACTAAACAAGAGTAAATCTGAGGTCATCCTTCTCGGCCCCTCCGACTCAATCAAAATGATAGCAGGCAGCCTTGGAAGCCTTACCCCATTACTGAAACCTCACGTCAAAAATCTTGGTGTGATATTTGACTCAGCATTGAAATTTGACAAACAAGTCAATGCCGTGGTAAAAGCTAGCTTCTTCCAGCTTCGGACGATAGCTAAAATAAAACAATTCCTCCAGTTTGATGACCTCGAAAAGATCATCCAAACATTTATCTCCTCCCGCCTCGACTACTGCAACTCCCTTTACACTGGCATCAGCAAATCTTCCCTGTCCTGCCTGCAGACTTCTGACGGGCACCCGAAAAAGGGACCACATCAACCCGATGCGGGCCTCTCTCCACTGGCTCCCTGTGCGGTTCCGAATAAATGTCAAAATCCATCTTTATGTTTACAAAGCGCTTAACGGGCTTGCCCCCACCTACATCAAAAGTCTGCTTACCCACCACACCACCTCCAGGTCCCTCAGATCGGCCGACTTGGGGTTCCTGAACATCCCGCGGTCTAGGCATAAGCTCAGGGGCGACCGCGCCTTTGCGGTTGCAGCTCCTAGACTGGAACAGCATCCCTCTTCCCATCAGAACTGCCCCTTCCATCGACTCTTTTAAGTCGAGACTAAAAACTCATCTTTACTCTCAAGCCTTTCTTGACGTCCTCTGAGGGAGGGCCATATGTATGTATTTATGTATGTACTTAATCTATGAACCAACGTTGTATAACGTTAGTACCTCCATCAATGTAAAGCACTTTGGTCAACGAGAGTTGTTTTTTAAATGTGCTATAAAATAAAAGTGACTTGACTTGATTGGCTCTCCCTTGTCCATTTTCCTAGTTACATCCTCAAAAAATTCCAGCATGATTTCCCCTTCGTAAATCCATGCTGACTCGGACCGATCCTGTTTCTGCTATCCAAATGTGCCGCTATTTCAACTTTTATGATCTCCAGCAACTTCCCCACCACTGATCTCAGGCTAACTGGTCTATAATTCCCTGTTTTCTCTCTCCCGCCTTTCTTAAAAAGTGGGATAACATTAGCTACCCTCCCACAGGAACTGATCCTGAATCTATAGAATATTGGAAAATGATCACCAATGCATCCACAATTTCTTGAGCCACTTCATTAAGTACCCTGGGATGCAGACCATCAGGCCCTGGGTATTTATCAGCCTTCAGTCCCATCAGTCTACCCAACACCATTTCCTGCCTAATGTAGATTTCCTTCAGTTCCTCCATCATCCTAGATCACCTGGCCACTAGTACATCAGGAAGATTGTTTGTGTCCTCCTTAGTGAAAACGGATCCAAAGTACCTGTTCAACTCATCTGCCATTTCCTTATTCCCCATAATAAATTCTGTGACAACCAGGTGAGCTACGTGGGGCATATTTTCACGGTTGATGGTCTCAAGGCGGATCCTTCTAAGACTGTGGCTATTAGCGAAATGTCCACACCCAATGATGTTGCAGGCCTGCAGAGATTTCTGCGCATGGTTAATTACCTCGGAAAATTTGTTCCCAACTCCTTTACGGCAGATTAATCACAAGGACATGTGTCTGGACATGGCATGAACAGCAGCAACATGTTTTTGACACTCTAAAATGTCAGATGTCGTGCCCACCTACCCTGGCTTAATACGAAGGTTGATAAAAATGCTGGATAAACTCGGGGGAGGGGGGGGGGGGGTAGCATCTATGGAGCGAAGGAATAGGTGATATTTCGGGATGAGACCCTTCTTCAGACTGGTGTGGGGGTGGAGGTTTGGGAAGAAGAAAGGAAGAGGCAGAGACAGTGGGCTGTGGGAGAGCTGGGAAGGGGAGGGGAAAGGAGGAGAAAGCAAGGACTACCTGAAATTGGAGAAGTCAATGTTCATACCACAAGGGCCACATCTAACTCCCTCTTAAATATAGCCAATGAACTGGCCTCAACTACATTCTGCGGGAGAGAATTCCACAGATTCACCACTCTCTGTGTGAAAAAAGTTTTCCTCATCTCGGTCCTAAAAGATTTCCCCTTTATCCTTAAACTGTGATCCCTTGTTCTGGACTTCCCCAACATCGGGAACAATCTTCCTGCATCTAGCCTGTCCAACCCCTTAAGAATTTTGTACGTTTCTATAAGATCCCCCCTCAATCTTCTAAATTCTAGCGTGTACAAACCGAGTCTATCCAGTCTTTCTTCATATGAAAGTCCTGACATCCCAGGAATCAGTCTAGTGAACCTTCTCTGTACTCCCTCTATGGCAAGAATGTCTTTCCTCAGATTAGGAGACCAAAACTGTACGCAATACTCCAGGTGTGGTCTCACCAAGACCCTGTACACCAAGCTCCTATACTTAAATCCTTTTGCTATGAATGCTAACATACCATTCGCCTTCTTCACTGCCTGCTGCACCTGCATGCCTACTTTTAATGACTGGTGTACCATGACACCCAGGTCTCGTTGCATCTCCCCCTCTCCTAATCGGCCACCATTCAGATAATAATCTACTTTCCTGTTTTTGCCACCAAAGTGGATAACCTCACATTTATCCACATTATACTGCATCTGCCATGCATTTGCCCACTCACCCAGCCTATCCAAGTCACCTTGCAGTCTCCTAGCATCCTCCTCACAGCTAACACTGCCCCCCAGCTTCGTGTCATCCGCAAACTTGGAGATGTTGCATTCAATTCCCTCGTCCAAATCATTAATATATATCGTAAATAGCTGGGGTCCCAGAACTGAGCCTTGTGGTATCCCACTAGTCACTGCCTGCCATTGTGAAAAGGACCCGTTTACTCCTACTCTTTGCTTCCTGTCTGCCAGCCAGTTCTCTATCCACATCAATACTGAACCCCCAATACCGTATGCTTTAAGTTTGTATACTAATCTCTTATGTGGGACCTTGTCGAAAGCCTTCTGAAAGTCCAGATATAACACATCCACTGGTTCTCCCTTATCCACTCTACTAGTTACATCCTCGAAAAATTCTATGAGATTCGTCAGACATGATTTACCCTTCATAAATCCATGTTGACTTTGTCCAATGATTTCACCACTTTCCAAATGTGCTGCTATCCCATCGTTAATAACTGATTCTAGCTGTTTCCCCACTACCGACGTTAGACTAACTGGTCTGTAATTCCCCGTTTTCTCTCTCCCTCCCTTTTTAAAAAGTGGTGTTACATTAGCTACCCTCCAATCCTCAGGAACTACTCCAGAATCTAAAGAGTTTTGAAACATTATTACTAATGCATCCACTATTTCTGGGGCTACTTCCTTAAGTACTCTAGGATGCAGCCTATCTGGCCCTGGGGATTTATCGGCCTTTGATCCATTCAATTTACCTAACACCACTTCCCGGCTAACCTGGATTTCACTCAGTTCCTCCATCTCATTTGACCCCCGGTCCCCTGCTATTTCCGGCAGATTATTTATGTCTTCCTTAGTGAAGACAGAACCAAAGTAGTTATTCAATTGGTCTGCCATGTCCTTGTTCCCCATGATCAATTCACCTGTTTCATCAATTTCCCATTCTCATACTGACCTTTCTGTCATGTACCTCCATTACTCGAGTGATGCCACACACACATTGGAGGAACAGCACCCTGTATTTCGCTTGGGTAGCTTACAACCCTTCCCACTTTGCCCCCATCCTCCACCCTAGCTGTTTAACCAGTTCCATAGCTTGGCACAATGCATCCCTCTTGAGATCACACCTTCCCTAGCCAACAATTGGCCAACCAGGGCATCACCCTGCTCAAGGTAATTTGTTGCTGATCCTGATTTGTCCTGGGCTTTTCTTCCCTCCTGCTCTTTCACACACCCACCGCCGCCCCCCACCCTTCATTCCTTACTTTCAGTCTGAAGAGAGGTCCTGACCCGCTGAGTTACTCCAGCACTATGCATCTATCTTTTATTTAATTTGGATCCAGGCTCAAATGCACAATCTTTAAGTATTCTGATCATACTTTCTATTGGAAAACATAAATTTAAAATCTTGGAGTTTCAACTAGTCATACCTGTACTTTTGCCCAGTGATTCTATTTGCATTTTTAATTTTGAGCTCTGAATATATAATCTTAATTTATGAGCATAAAGTGCCTTTTCTGTATCACTGGAGTTTTGAGTTCTGCATTCTGTATGTCGCTGACTGAAGAGGAACAAACGGGTGAAGACAACAGATATACTGTACTACTGCACATTTTACTACAACCTTCAGAATATGTTAGTAAATGCACATGTAATGGTAATATTGTTTCTGGATAAGTGATCCAGAAGTCTGGATCAATACTTTGCAGCTAGTAAATGTACATTCCCTGATTAAAATATATTTACCTCCATGATGACCCAAGAAGCCACTCAATGTTTAAGAGCCTAGTGGGCTTACTAATATTTTATCAAATCTTTTGGATTCAATTAACTAAGTTAAGTATCTTCTTCCTTGTATTCAGTATAATTTACTAATGAAATTCTGTTTCTATTGATTTTTGATTTTCCTTGCCTTGAGCATGTATCTCTGGTTCTAGACAGTTCATTTTCACAAAAATATTTTACCCTGACATTCTTGACCATCCTTTTGAGTGCACAATTTCAAGGTTCAGCATAATTTTGTTTGCGCACAGCATTGTCCGAGAAGCAGTTAAAACAATTATTTATTGGATAGTCTCCTAGTGTAATTCCAGGTTGAGTTATAAATGTTAGTCAATAAAATTGGAGCGCTACTATCTCCTAGGTGGTAGCATCATGGAGACCTTGCATACTCCCAATGAGATAGATGGAGTCTTTCAATGTGCAACAAACACCTTCAATTACGTACTATTTCCACAAGGCCACATTGAAATGTTAATTTGGACAATGTGCTATAATATCTAGATTGCAGTTTATAGACAATAGGTGCAGGAGTAGGCCATTTGGCCCTTCGAGCTAGCACCGCCATTCAATGTGATCATGGCTGGTCATCCTCAATCAGTACCCCATTCCTGCCTTCTCCCCATATCCGCTATCTTCAAGAGCCCTTTCTAGCTCTATCTTGAAAGTATCCAGAGAACCACCCTCCACCGCCCTCTGAGGCAGAGAATTCCACACTTACAACTCTCTGTGAGAAAAAGTGTTTCCTCGCCTCCGTTCTAAATGGCTTACCCCTTATTCTTAAACTGTGGCCCCTGGTTCTGGACACCCCCAACATTGGGAACATGTTTCCTGTCGCTAGCAGAGCTGCCAAGTTGTACAGATTTTCCGTATTTTGTACGGAAATGCGATAAGAATACGGATGTACGGTTTTGCGTTGTTAAAAACGGATTTTTAAAAAGTCCGTATTTAACAACACAAAATCGACCATAGATAATCGTAATGACGAGGTGCAGCGGGCAGGTGGGAGCAGCCGGGATCGGCCCGACTTCTTGTTTTGTTGCCATGCCACTCACCAATGGAAGGGTGGTGGCCGGGTGGGGTTGACTTGGGATCTTGCTGCTTGGAAAATACAGGGATCTGGTGGTCATGCTGTACCTCTGGGGATTGTAACAGATTAAATATGTTGGTGTTTTGGGTTTCAAGATCTAGATGATTGTTTCTGTGGGCATTGGTCTGCCGCAGTACTTGAGTTGGGATCTCTCTGTCTCTCGTTCTTTCTCGCTCTCTCTCTCTTTCGCTCTCTCTCCCTCCCTCTCCCCCCTTTCTCTCTCTCTCCTCTCTCCCTCCATCCCTCGCTCTCTCTCCCTCTCTCGATGTGTCTCTGTCTTTCGCTCTCTCCCTCCCTCTCTTGCGCGCTCTCCCGCTCCCCATCTCGTCTCTCTCTCTCGCTCCCTTTCTCGCCTCGGCATTCCCGGAATCATTTGGCATTTTGCTGGGACAGCTGCATATGCGGTTCCTTCCTGTTGGGGGGGGGGGAGCCATGGCCGGCCATGATCCGTTCCCCCCGCGGGTGCCGCCTGGCCCACTGAGTTCCTCCAGCACTCTGTGTTTATTGTTTGGCTCTGGAGTTGAAGGTGGACATGGAGGGGTTGTGGTGGCTCAGCGGGACGGGCGGCGGCTCTGGGGAAAGGGTGGCGTTTCGGGTCGAGACCCTTCTTCAGACAATCACAAGTACTCTCACCGACAAGAGTTCAGTTCATTCTGATGAAGGGTCTCGACCCGAAACGTCACCCATTCCTTCTCTCCAGAGTCTTTGCCCGTCCCGCTGAGTTACTCTAGCTTTATGTCTTCTTCGATTTCAGAGTTAAATAAAAAACACAGTGCTGGCGGCATCTGTGGAGGGAATAGATTAGGAGTTTTTTCGGGCCAAGGTTCTTCTTCAATAGGAAGGAACTGCAGATCAGGCATGATTTTCTTCCGATTTAAATCGGAATTCCGATTTTCTTTGTTTTCCTATTTGTCAATATTTTGTGCTCGATTATTTGCCCAATCAACCGCTGTCTCTAAGGGGGTTGCGTCTAATCACCGACCAGCTTCACTTAAAATTCCCGTCCAATCAACAAATTGGTCTCCTCCCATCCAATCAGCCGCTGTCTCCAAGGGCATTGTGTCCAATCACATAATGCGCTGGTCACTCAGACTACAGCGAATCAGACGTAGTCTCCGAGGGGTGTTGCGACCAATCATCGACCAGCCAACACAGAGAGAGAGAGATGCAGAAAGCAGCTGTACCATGTAATACACAATAAACTGTATTACAAATACACAATAAACAAGTGTCCGCACGTTAAAAAATAATTATTTTTTCAGCAAAATGGCACCGTGTAAAAATACTGATTTCCTCATCAAAATACTTATTTTCAGGTACTAGAATACTGAAATGCTCTGACAAAACTTGGCAGCTCTGCTCTAGCGTGTCCAAACCCTTAATAATTTTAAATGTTTCAATAAGATGCCCTCTCATCCTTCGAAACTCCAGAGTATACAAGCCCAACTGACAACTGTTCCAACTGACAACCTTGGTGTAGGGTTAAAAGTATAACTAATGTTTTGCTTCTGAAGATTTTGCAAGAATTCCTTTTTTCCTCAAGTGAGTACCAAATGATATTGTGGTTCAGATGAACCATTGTATGGACTATATTTAAAAATATATAATTTTAAATATTCTTATGTGGAAACCGAAGTAGCCATCTCTGCAGCTGCCAACACTTACCAAATGTTTTAATCAAGTTTCTTTCAGCTTGCCCTTTTTATATTGGCAGTTTTGTTCTTTGGCACATATCAAGACAAATATGTTTTAAAACTCCATTTATGCTTAATGGTTTTTCAAAAATGGAATATCTTCAAAACTCTTTAAACTGAGATTTGTCATATTGGAAAATTTGTATCTTGTTGCAGATCTGTCCTGCCTTCATAAAACGGATTCAATCTAAAATCAAAGACCTCCTGATACAGATGGAAGAAGGTCTGAAGACTGCAGATCCTCATGACTGTTGTGCTTACACCGGCTGGACAGGTGAACATTCCATTGCTTTAGACATTTTCAATTTTAGGGTTTTTGTACTCCCCTTTATCCATTATAACCCTTAATTCTAAGATTTCAAGAAATAAGTTGCCAGAGTTTGACATCCAGTTTCAACAGTAGAGTGAACAGTAGAGCTGAAGTATAGTCACCAAATTGTAATTTGCATTAATAGTCATGCATTGTGTTCCAATTAAATTGCTTTTCCAATTAAATTGCTTATCCAATTAGCAGACTTAATATCTGTTATAAACTAATAATTGGTTATTGTTGCAAAATTATAGTTGCTGGTATTTAAATATTGAATATGGGGGAGGGGCAAAGAAAGTAAAAGCTTGAGTAATCCAAAGCAATTGAACTTGTAAAGTTCAGATGTCACTTCAATTGTTGTGATTATTTACAACAGAAATCAAAGTACAAAATTGATCTTGGGTGACTCAACAACTTACATTTATTGCATGTGGTCGTCTCTTGGGGATCATCTTTGACCTTTCCTTTTGTTAACTGGACAGATGAATTGGTGCCTTTACATGCTTTCGGCGGATGGTATGTGTCTTCTTTCATTTGAAAGTGATGAATCTCTAAATCAAAATTAAGCATGCATTGTTCCCTATAAATTTAACAATAGTTTTAGTAACTATGCCTGATCTGGGGTTAAAGTTCACCATTTCACGCCATACCCTTGATCTCTGAAAAAACATGCATATCTGTAACTTCTTTAACCTTCTCTGCCAAAGATGAATTTGTTAGTTTGCAGATGCATCATTACGCATGTACTTTTCATTTGTTCACAGGATGTAGGCATTTCTGTCGAGTTCCGAATTTATTGTTCAACCCTAATTTCCCTTGAATTACTTGCTGGGCCATTTCAAAGAAAAGCTAAAAGATATTTTGATTACTAAAAGGAGATCTGCAGATATTCCTCCCTAAAGGACATTAGTGAACTAGATGGGTTTGATAGCAATTTATAGTTCATGTATCCAATTTAAAATTTTCTAGCTACCATTATGAGATTTGTACTCGTGATTCCAGATCAGTAGATACAGACTCTAGATTCTGATCCATCTATACAACAATTATTGTTCTATGGTATGCTTCAGTATAACTCCATTCATCTGGCATGCTTGGAACACTGGTGCTGTTCTAGCAGATTTTCTGGACTATTAGATGTTATTTCAAATTATTCCAACACATTTCTAATTTACACTTTTATTAGATGTTGTGCAGTAAATGTCTTTTTCCATTAAATTAAAAGTGAATCCAGTGAGTTTAAAGGGAACAAGCGTATAAGGTCCCTAGTGAATTAAATGTAGAGCAGGAATCGGCAACTGATAAGCAAGATACTTAAACATTGCGATTTCCAAACAATTTGGATAGTACATTATCAGAATTTTACTATACTAGATAATAAATATGGATTTTAAGAAATAACTAGACCAAGTGCAGACCCGTTGGGTCTGTTCCCCCAACGTGCGGTTTGGGGGGGGGGGGGGTGCGGCATGCGGCGTCACACACATTAACCGCCCACCCCCACACACACTAACTACCCCCCCCCCCCCGCACACACGCTAACTACCCCCCTCCTTGTTAATATATTAATATTATTCATTGGCTCCTTTTACCCCATAATCGGCCTATCTACTGACGTATAGCCCCCAGCTCGCAGGCGCGTCTAGAGAGGGAGGGGGGGGGGGTAGAGAGTGAGGGCAGAGAGAGAAGGGGGGAGAGGGAGGAGGGGGAGAGGGAGGAAGGGGGAGTGGGAGAGGGAGGGGGGGTGGAGAGGGAGGGAGGGGAGGGAGGGAGATGGAGGAGGGGGAGGAGATAGGGAGGGGGGGGACAGAGTGAGGGGAACGGCCTCGCGTCTTGACGTCATACACATCGTCTTGACGGCGTACACCTAGCGCGTGGCGTTGCGCGATTACGTCACCGCCCGGCGTGCCGTTGCATGATGACGTCACCGCCCGACGCCATGCGACGTCCAAATTCAGTCGGCCCGCCTGCTGCCCAGTTGATTGGTGAGTATGATGTCGGGACCAGCCCCGCACAACTCCATATGCCTCCGCGGTTCGAATTGGGACCGGACCCACGTGGCCGTACGCCTCAAGCGACCACGTTTGGTCACGCTAGACGCATGCTGGTGGTACAGGCCCTTTATGCCCCGCCCGACAATAACTGCCGCCGCCATGTTCAAGCCGGTGACCACCGGTGACCGGCTGTGACCTCCCAATCTGCAGAGCATTTTGGAGTGAGCGGGCGGGCGTGGGAGCTGCGGGAGGTGTGGCACGAGCGTACTTGGAGCGGGGGGGGGGGGGGAGTGGAGGAGAGCCGGGCTGCCAAATGAAGAGAGAGAGAGAGAAGCGCCTTGGATTGGTCGGCATGTGGGCATTGTGACGTCAGCAGCTGGTAAGAGCCGTTTAGATTTTAAAATTTTAGTTTTGTGATCAATTTTACTCAAAATCTGGGAAATAATTGACCAAGGAGTGGATGTGTGAATGTAAAAGTAAAATCGCTAGCGAAATGATAAAATTCTCGGCGTTTTTGTGTCTGGTTTTCGCGGAGTAACGCATCAAAGGCAAAAAAAGGCAAAATGACATACACCCACACACACACACACACACACAGTTTTAAAAGTATATAGATATTACAGCTCAAATGTAACAAAATCCTGCAAACAGTCTGAATTGAATATGAAGTTACGTCACATGTGAAATACGCACATTAAATATTTTGTCCACAATGTTCCTAATAGCAACATGGCAATTAAGTTAATAGAGAAACTTGGCCATTGGGAAAATTCTCGCATTCTTTGAACTATATCATAGTATTTTTGTATTGCATCGGATGTGACTGCAGGTTCATGTATTTCAGAAGAGTAGTTCATCGTATTTTGCATTGTACTTGAGCCTTAGATTGTAGGGGAGATATGGAAAAGCACAACATAAATATGAGTTGTTTTTTTTCTGCTAGAAAAACCTGTCACATTTTATATCCTTCATAAGATCATTTGTGCCCATGCAGCATCAGTAATATGATTAAAGTTTATATAGATGTTTCTTTCTATCCCTGATATTGTAGTGAATTGCTCCAGGGTTTCATGTTTATTTCCGAGGTTTATGTCCAGAACTGATCATGGAATTTCAAATCCTTTCCAACTAATAATCTATGTAATGACTTCTTTAGTAGCCCCTGTGGGTTAAAGATGACTTGGTTCCACTATAACTTCATGGAATCTAAGATTATGTCAGTTTGGGGGAAATAGAGTCTACTACAAGTAATATAGGAAATGCTTGCTAGGCAGGTGAATAAGTAAGTGTATGAGGTGGTCTGCTCCATATATTGCTGTTGCTGAAGTTCTGCAAACTCCTGATGAAGAAGCTCATGATTCTCTCTGCTCTTCTCCATTTTGAGCCAGTATCTGTTCTGAGAATTTGGTGTTGGACATGTGAACAAAATGTTGTCTGCCTGCTGAGTGTAATTGGAAACTGTGTAGGCACAGGGGAGAAATTGTCATTGGTTCACTTCTGCAAGTGAATTTTGAGGATTTTTGAGTGATGTTTGAAGCTCTCCACTGCTGCTACAGATAGATTATATCTGAATAGTACATGAGGGCAGAGATCAATGCTGCCTTGTAGATTATGAGCTTTATGCTACTTTTGAGGTTTTGATTTTGTTTCATTTTCTCTTGGGTCGCCAAAGCTTGTTGTGGCACATAATCTAATAACACTGAATTTATGTAGCATTTTAAGAAAATGCAAAAATGGTAAAGAGAGTAAACGACATTGTGGAATAGAATAATTTTAAAATGGAGGTATATTCTACTTTAGTTTACAACCCAATGGTATGAACATTGAATTCTCTCATTTTACACAATGGTGCGCTCAAATTTCTCCTACCAGTAGCCATCTCGCACCTTTTTCCCTCTTCCATTATCTCATCTCCCAGTCCTGAATTTCCTTTTCATTTCCCCTATTTCCCCATCTCTGTTCCCTTCCATCCTCTTAGCTTTGCATTTCCTCCTCTTCCTTTATGTGGCACCCATTCTGCAGTCTCTTGTGTCTCCATTGTGTATTTGGTTTCCTAGTTACTAGTTAATACCAGATCTATTTGACTTGATTACAAACTCTAGTCATCACCTCTGTGACATTTCTATTTTGATATTTAAAATCTGCCAATAAAATTTAAGTGACAAGAAATATCAGGTTGAAAGAATGCCAGGTCTCTTCTATTTTGAATAGAATGTTTTTTGTCAGAAGATATAATGCCGCTGTTTCATATTCATCCATGTTGTTCAAATTTTCTTGATTAAATTTGAAAAATGTTGGTGAGTATGTGTCTAAATTGCTGATTACAAAAGTGAATGTATTTCAGAAGATTGAGTGGTTAAAACATCAGTATGCCATTTCTATAAATTATAGGTGGTTTCAATTTAATTAGAAAGCTAATGAATTCCTTTTTTGATACTAGGGATTGCTCTTCTTTATCTACAATGTTTCCGTACAACCCAGGACATGGCATATCTCCAGCGAGCTCTGCATTATGTGAAGAGAACTCTACGTAATCTGAATGGTCGAAGAGTTACCTTTCTTTGTGGTGATGCTGGTCCTTTGGCGGTTAGTGCAGTTGTACACCACAAGCTCAAGAACACATGTGAATCGCAGGAATGCATTTCAAAGTAAGACGATAGTTTTTGGTTACATTCAATAAATGAACTTCTACATTTTATTTCCAATTTGCTCTAATTGTTTATCCAGTATTTAATGTTCACTAAATTATTGTATTTCGTTCTGTTAGATAAGGTGAACCTGGTTAGGTTGTACTTGTTTTTAATTTGACTAATATATATAACTTTAACAAACAGTAGTAAGGAGATTTTCTTTTCTTTAAACAGCACAAAACATTTTACATATCCAAAATTATAAAATTGTCCTTCTCTTCACCTTTCAACCTATGCCCAACAAAAATGGTTGGAACACCTGCTGCATAAGCCCAGTGAAGACTGGGAATAATGTCTATGGAACTGATGCTGAGAATTACAATGCTGAGAATTATATTCTGCACTCTGTATCTTCCCCTTTGGTCTATCTATTTTACTTGAGTTTGATTTGATTGTATTTATGGTATATTGGCTGCTCCTATGTCTTATGGTCTTATGTTTGGATAGCATGCAAAACACCGTTTGACGGCACTGGGCCTGTACTCACTGAAGTTTAGAAGAATGAGGGGGACCTCACTGAAAAAACAGAATAGTGAAAGCCTTGGATAGAGTGCATGTGGATAGGATGTTTCCACTAGGGGGAGAGTCTAGGACTAGATGCATAGCTTCAGAATTAAATAACCTTCTTTTAGGAAGGAGATGAGGAGACATTTCTTTAGTCAGCGGGTGGTGAATCTGTGGAATTCTTTGCCACAGAAGGCTATGGAGGCCGAGTCAGTGGATATATTTCAGGCAGAGATAGATAGATTCTTGATTAATATGTGTGTCAGAGGTTTTGGAGAGAAGGCAGGAGAATGGGGTTAGGATAGATCAGCCATGATTGAATGGCGGAGTAGACTTGATGGGTCGAATGGCCTAATTCTCTTCCTATCACATGATCTTTTCACTGTACCTCTGTACATTTGACAATAATAAACCTAAACCTCAGACTGTCCTACCTACACAGAAATCTTCCTCCACAATGGCAAAACGGTCATAGGCCTTGCATGTATGTGATAATCATGACAACAAAATGATACGTTTTAATCTGCAATTTGAGAGGGAGAAGGTAAAATCGGATGGACAAAGGGGACTACAGAGGGATGAGGGAGGAGCTGGCAAAAGTTGACTGGAAAGGGACCCTAGCAGGGATGATGGTGGAACAGCAATGGCAGGAATTTCTGGGAATAATCCGGAAGATGCAGGATCTTTTCATTCCAAAGAGGAAAAGAATATTCTAGGAGGAGAAAGAGCTGTAGCTGACAAGGGAAGTCGAGGACAATATAAAGTTAAAAGAGAAGGCGTATAACATAGCAAAGATTAGTGGCATGCCAGAGGATTGAGAAGCTTCGAAAGAACAACAGAGGGTAACTAAAAAGAAAATACGGGATATTTAAAAGATGAAATATGAAGATAAGCTAGACAATAATATAAAATAGGATGACAAGAATTTCTTCAGATATAACGAGCAAGAAAGAGGCAAGAGTGGACTTTGGACTGCTGGAGAATGATGCAGGAGAAGTAATAATGGGGAATAAAGAAATGGCAGAGGAGTTGAATATCTTCTTTGCATCAGTATTTACAGTGGAAGGCACCAGTAACGTGCCTGAAATTCAAGAGAGTCAGGGAGTGGAAGGTAGAGGAGTGGCTATTACCACGGAGAAGTTGCTTAGGAAGCTGAAAGGGTTGAAGGTGAATGTCACCTGGGCTGGATGGGCTGCAACCTCTGGTTCTGAAAGAGGTGGCATTAGAGATTGCGGAGGCATTGATAATGATATTTAATGAATTACTAGAGTCAGGAGTGGTCCCAAATGATTGGAAAATTGCCAATATTACCCCTCTGCACAAAAAGGGATCAAGGCGTAATAGTGGGAACTAAAGGCCAGTTAGCCTGACTTCGGTGGTTGGTTATAAAGGATGCAGTTGCGGAGTACTTACAAGTTCACGATAAAATAGGCCGAAGTCCGCATGTGAAGGGGAGATCTTGCTTGACAAAATTTCTGGAAGTAAATAGCAGGACTTATAGTCAATAGATGTTATTTACTTAGATTTTCAGAAAGCCTCTGATAAGGTGCCACATGTTAGGCTGCTTAGGAAGATGAGAGCCCAAAGGGAAGATACTGGCATGGATAGCAGATTGGCCGGATGGCTGAAGACAAAGAGTGGCAATAAAGGGTTTTTTCTCTGGTTGGCTGCCAGTGACTAGTGGAGTTCCGCAAGGATCGGTGCTGGGACCGCTAATGTCGAATTGTATAATAATTATTTGGACAGGGGGATTGAAGGCTTTGTGGGAAAGTTTGAGAATGTTACAAAAATAGGTGGAAGGGCAGGTAGTGTAGAGAAAGCAAGAACTCTGCAGAAGGACTTGAACAGGTTGGGAGAGTGGGCAGAGAAGTGCATTTTGTTAGTGGGAGTAAAGGCGTAGACTATTTTCTAAATGGGGTGAGAATCTAGAAATCGGAGGTGCAAAGGGACTTGGGAGTTCTGGTGCAAGATTCCCAAAAAGTTAATCTGCAAGTCGAAACGGTAGTAAAGAAAGCAAACTTAATGCTAGGTAGACAAAAATGCTGGAAGGACGAAGGGTCTCGACCCGAAACGTCACCTATTCCTTCGCTCCATAGATGCTGCCTCACCCGCTAAGTTTCTCCAGCATTTTTGTCTACCTTCGATTTTACCAGCATCTGCAGTTCTTTATTAAACTTAATGCTAGCATATATTTCAAGAGGGCCTGTATACCAAAAGAGGGATGTAATGTTGAGGCACTATAAGGCGCTGTTAGGGCCACATTTGGAATATTGTGAGCAATTTTGTGCACCATATCTGAGGATGGTTCTCCAGATAATCCAGAGGAGGTTTACAAGAATGATACCAGGAATGAGTAGGTTAACATGTGATGAGCGTTTGTCGGCACTGGGCCTGTACTCGCTGGAGTTTAGAAGAATGAGTGGGTACTTCATTGAAACATACAGAATAGTGAAAGGCTTGGATAAAGTGGATGTGAAGAAGATCCAGTAGTGGGAGAGTCTCGAACTGGGAGGCAGAGCCTCAGAATTAGATGTTCTTTTAGGAAGGAGATGAAGATACATTTATTTGGTTCGAGGGTGGTGAATCTGTGGAATTCTTTGCCACAGAAAGCTGTGGAGGCCAAGTCAGTGGATATATTTAAGGCAGAGAGAGATAGATACATTTTTGATTAGTACAGGTGTCAGAGGTTATGGGGAGAAGGCAGGAGAATGGGGTTAGGAGGGAGAGATAGAACAACCATGATTGAATGGCGGAGTAGACTTGATGGGCCGAATGGCCTAATTCTACTATTCCGTAGGACCTTATTTAGCTTGCAATAAAGATTAAATGATCATGCAACATTAGATCATATTTTTTTGTAATTATGCCCGATGTAGTCATGAATGGTTATGAATAATTATTCTGCTTACCTTGGGCTTCTAAAACAGCTTCATCAAAAATGGAAGGTCCCATCATGTGACAGGTTTTAAGCATTCGCAATCACATTCAACCAAATAGTTGAATGGATAATTAATTTTGTGTTCCTCCTGTGAACCCCAGTCGTAAGTGAATTTGATCTGCAACAGGGATATCAAGAAACGGCAAAGAGCACTAGATGTAGCATTAACAATGGAGCAGACAACATCCCAGTTATGGTCTTGCACTGTAGAGCCATCCATTCATCTAGCTAAGTTGCTCCACCGTCATAATGAGAGTGGCATAACTTGTGTATAAAATCATGAGAGGAATAGATCAGGTAGATACACAGTCTCTTGCCCATAGTTGATGAATCGAGGATCAGAGGACATAGGTTTAAGGTGAAGGCGAAAAGATTTAATAGGAATCTGAGGTGTTACAAGGGAACAGGTTCAAGGGTCTGACTAGTAGAACAGAAAAAAGGCATGCTCGTCCGTTAAGTTATAAATCAGATTTATTGGATAGAGAGAGAACAAATCAACCGTTGAAATAACCGTCGGTAAGTCCTGGCCAATAGCGCCACTCCCAAATTCAAACTACAAACTCGGTCCTGCTTCCGAGCGAGCCCCCCCCGCCCCCCTCATATTAATTATATTCTAGCAAGGATGCTTCAATATTTTGTAATGACTACTGAGGGACTGCTTTAGGTGCATATATGCTTTCTATTTGTCTTTCTTTTAGATTGTTACAATTGCAGAGAACAGTTGTATGTTTGGACTCTGATCTCCCAGATGAGCTTCTTTATGGCCGAGCTGGATACTTATACGCTTTACTATATGTAAACACAGAGATTGGGCAAGATACTGTTCCTTGTTCTGTTATTCAGGAGGTAAGAAAAGTGCCTTATGGTGATATTGCTTGAATGCTATGATCGATTGCTGCATAATTGGAAGGCTATTCTTTAGATGTGGTGTGGTCCTGAATACTCCAGGAAGATGTAAAAGATCTTGTGGCATTACTTTGGGTAGAGAGCTAAATGTGTTTTGGCCTATGGATAGTGAAAATAATTAATTACTGTTGTTACATGCTATTGCTTGTAATGGTTTCTTTCATAAGGAACAAGGGTCTCGATCCAAAACGTAACCCATTCCTTCTCTCCAGAGATACTGCCTGTCCCGCTAGGTTACTCCAACTTTTTGTATCTATCATCAATTTATATTTGTCACCTGATATGATTGATGTATTGTAGCAATTTTAAAAAAAAAATTCTAATAAAAGGAAAACATGCTAAATTAAGTAAAAAACCTTCCCCTGACAAAAACACCATCTGCGTCACCTCCATAGATTTTAGTCATACTGATAATTATTAAAAATAACTTGGAGGAATTTCACAGGTCATGCAGCATCTGTGGAGGAAAAAGAGATCAATGAGGTTTTGGGTTGGGCCCCATCAGACTGAAGTCTCTCATCTACAAAATGCACTATTTTTACATTCTTGAACTATTTCAACTCGTTTCAGAAGGGAGATAGCGGTGGAAAGATTGGAGGAATGGGGCAAGAACTGACAAGTGAAAGGTGAATCCAAGTAAGGAAGGGTTATTTAACAGATGGAGGTGGGGGAGAGAAGGGTGGCGATAGAAACCAAGGTTGGAAGTGATAAATGGAGAAGAGAAAAGTAAAAATTGAGGTATCTGATATGAACGGAAAGTTAGGATTGAAATATGGAACCAGAGGGAGGGATGGTGGATAGGTAGGACTGGAGGGATAGGTTAATGACACTGGTGAAGATAAATGACAGATCCAGAATAGGGATGGGTGGGTGATGAATAGATAGTGGAGAAGGGGAAAGAAACTGGGTAGTGGGGAGTGGAGAGATAAGCGCTGGAGAGAGAGGATCTCCCGCTGTCCCTGGTAGACAGAGCACAAGTGGTCACCAAAGTGGTCGCCTAGTCTATGCCTAATCTCTACAATCACGTTCTCCCTATTGCCTTTCATAAACAAATAGGCTGTGGGCCGAGCATCAAAAATGTGTCTAGAAATCAACTTTTGTAACCCGTCTCGGAACTACATGAAATTTTGCACAGATTTAGATACAACATAATTGAGAAGGAAGTCATAACTTGTCAAAGGTAAACAAAATTGCTGGAGAAACTCAGCGGGTACGGCAGCATTTATGGAACGAAGGAAATGGGCAACGTTTCGGGCCGAAACCCTTCTTCAGACTCATAACTTGTCAATGCCAAAAGTTGCACATTAATTAATTAAACTAATTAGAAAATGAGATCGAAAAAGTAAGCGCCATCTAGTGTCTAATGCCTATATTACACCATGGGGAGCCTATTTCCGTGTTGCAGTCTATTTAAACCACATATTATTATACTATATATATGACTTGTGAATATGACTGTAATCATGTACAATTATTATATAAAAATAATATCATTAATATAATTGTGAGTGTTTTTTGAATGAGACTGCCACAGAGGTCAGGCTCCTGAACCAGCCTAATTAATGGGTGAGGGCAGTTCCTGTGGGTTCCCCGTTTACTGAACCCCACTGACTGCCAGTGTGCAGAGTGGGGGTCACGGCCATAGTGGGACTGGGGCAGTGCCAGGCTGGGGGAAGGCTAAGGCATCTTCCACTGACAGGAAATGCCTAACCCTAACCCAAACTTGCCCCCCCCTTCCAGAGCTGTCCACGGCTGGAGCTGGAGCCGCTTTGGGACCGGCTGCGGGCTCCGAACGTGTGGCCCCGCAGCGTGTCCACTTCGGCCGTGTCCTTCTCGATCATCGCGGTGATGATGGTGGGGAGCAGCACTGCCCTGCACGCCGCCCAGACCACCTTCAGCACCACCATAGCGCCGGCTCCGTCAGACCGCATGCTCGCTCGCTGCAACACCGGCTTACCAACCGCCCGACCCCTCGCAGAATCCACCGGCCGTCCGACCACTTGCAGCACACACTGGCGGACCGACCACTCTCACCATCCACCGGCGGACTGCCCACTCTCACCATCCATCAGCAGCCCGGCCTGGTCTCTCCCTCTCCCTCTCCCATTCCCTATCCCTCTCCCTCTCCCATTCCCTATCCCTCTCCCACTCCCACTCCCACTTTCGCTCTCTCATTAACTCTCTCTCTCTCTCTCTCTCTCTCTCTCTCTCTCTCTCTCTCTCTCACTCTCACTCTCACTCTCACTCTCACTCTCACTCTCACTCTCACTCTCACTCTCACTCTCACTCTCACTCTCACTCTCACTCTCACTCTCACTCTCACTCTCACTCTCACTCTCACTCTCTAACTCTCTAATTTTGGCAAACAGGTGGTTGGTGCCATAATTGAATCTGGCAAGAACTTATCCAAGGAAGAGCGCAAAACAGAACGCTGTCCACTTTTGTATCAATGGCACAGAAAACTGTATGTTGGAGCAGCACATGGTCTTTCTGGGATCTACTACATGCTAATGCAGGTTGGTTTCTACTAAACTTCATTGGAATTATTTCAATGCAGTCATCATACAAACTCAGAACTTCATGGGGCATTTGTATCATATTTTAAAACAACAGAATTCAATAATACAATAGAGAAAAAAAACAAGTGAAAATTGCAAGTTTTAAAGTTGCCTTTGATGTGAATAATAATAATAACATTAGCCAGTGAAAGGATAGGTTGACGATACCAAGTATTACATCAAATATACAGGTCCATGTCTGTTTATACAAACAACATTGGTGCTTTTACACTTATTAAAGATCAAAATGACAGTGGTGTCAGGTGTCTCCACATGCATAGATTTAATGTGAGGAATTGAAGTCTCCATTTTGGTCCTCTGAGTTTTTTGCGTCTTTTTAGAGCCTGTGGTATGTGTGACACTGGAAATATACTAAATATGCAGAAATAGTTGGTGCTTTTCTATTTATAATAATTTTTAATAATAAAATGTAATTACTGTCAAACAATCTCTAGCTGTTCCAAGTGTACAAACCCTGGTCTCTATTCCATGGCGCGCAGGAGGATGAGGGGTGATCTTACAGAGGTGTACAAAATCATGAGAGGAATAGATCGGAGAGATGCAGAGTCTTTTGCCCAGAGTAGGGGAATCGAAGGACAAGAGGACATTGGTTCAAGGTGAAGGGGAAAAGATTTAATAGGAATCTGAGGGGTAACATTTTCACACAAAGAGTGGTGGGTGTATGGGACAAACTGCCAGAGGAGGTAGTTGAGGCTGGGACTATCCCATCGTTTAAGAAACATTTAGACAGGTACATGGATAGGACATGTTTGGAGGGATATGAAGCAAGCGCAGGCAAGTGGGACTAGCGTAGCTGGGACATTATTGGCCGGTGGGAAGGTTGGGTCGAAGAGCCTGTTTCCATACTATCACTCTATGACTCTATCTCATTTGATTATTCCATTATTGTACTTTAGTTTTTCTGGACACCTTTCTGCTGTTTTGCATTTGTCATGATATTTATTATTGTATTTATCATTATCATATGTATACTGTTTATTCTTGAGTTTAATGTGAACCAGGATTCTCATTGCACCCTGGTGAAAATGACAATAAATTATTGTGATGTGAAGATGTGTTATTGATTGCTTTGTAGAACTTGCTAAATTTCGAATGCTGAAATTGTACCGGGATCTAGTATTTTCAAAATTCTAGATATAATATTTTTGTTGTGGAACAGAACACATTAAAATTTAAAATTAATTTAAATCTGGACTTTGCTCTGTACTTTCAAATTTGAATGCGATGATAGTAGTATAAACTGGAACTCAAAATGTATGTAATCAGTAAATGCCAGAAATAGTTTTCCAAAGCCTAATGTGTTAAAAATGTCAAGTGTACTCCTTGCATGAGAGGAAATAGTATTTGAATTTGAAATATTAAGTATTATCCCTATTTTTATAAATATAAGAACATCTAATTTCCTTATTTGTCCATCACATTTTGCTATTGGAAATGCAAAATCCACTGTTTTCATCATTTAAATCAATCAACTTTTAAAATGGTATTAGTAGGAAATGAAAAATGCAGAGATTATTAAATTAGATTGTCCTAAGTTTACCTGGGGTTTAAACAAAGTTGATTAATGTCAGTGTACTGAACATTTGGCACTGGCATTCATCCAGAATTCCTATTCCTATTCGTGTATGGCCACTGATGGAGAGGATGAGGTTTAATGTTCCTGGCTTTTCCATTTCTTGCTGAAATTCGCCCTTAAAAAGCGCATCTGCTTATCAGAAATATTTTTTTGAAGTGTGATGTTCATTTGATCTATCCAATACGAAACACTCCATTTGAGTGACTTTGCAGTTGGTAAAATTAGCACCGTGGAATCTTTTTCCAGAACACAGAGTAGAGCAGATAAGGACATGTATTAACCATTTTGAGATAAAGTTGTTCACTTGGCTTACAGCAATGAAGTAAATTTGCTCCGAAAGCAAAGTATATTTAAAGAGCAGAGGCGACAAAAAACACAAGAACTTCTCTTAGAAAAAGGACAGTTTCTCAAAGACTAAGAGGATAGTTACACAAGTTGTCTCAGTTACTTGTAAAAGTGTCTTTACAAATCTTTCCAAAACTCGATTTGAAATGGGATTTTGGCAGTACAAAGTCAGTTGTGCAAAACACTTGTATAAAACTATAATCCATGCAATAATTAACTCTCCAAATCTTTATGTTTAGGACTGTTTTTAATTTGACCTGTCTGGCAGAAGACCTATGTCACTATCAGCTGTTTTTTACTCCCCCAGATATCATTCGACTAAGTAAAATATACAATTGATGCAGGGGTATCTGTTTAACATTGTAATGCTATTTACTGGGATAATCCAAAATTAATCCCACTGTTCTGCCCTGACACCTATTGTATTCTTCTGCTTCGTGTATTGTTTTAATTTATCTTCCCACGTACAAAAAATAAATTCCCAGGATTGCATTATTGGCGTTTATTGTAATGGAGTTTAGTTTTGCCACCTCTCCATATATAAATGTTTAAATTATTCTGATAATTTTTGAATGCTGTTTGTTAGGTTTTTAAAAATATTCTGTTCCAGCCAGGTTCAAAGGTGGAGCAAGAGACTTTGATTGAATTGGTAAAACCCAGCGTGGACTATGTGCGACATAAAAAGTTCAAGTCCGGAAATTATCCTTCATCATTAAGCAATGAAACTGACAGACTGGTTCATTGGTGCCACGGTGCTCCTGGTGTTATACACATGTTGATACAATCATACAAGGTCTGTATTTTTAAAGGCTTCTTGAGGAATTTTCTGACATGGGATATGCTTTTGTTCTAAAATTATTTTTGTCATTGTCTGATTCAATTAGAGTAGCTGGAAATAAAATGAAGAGGGACATGACATTCTTTTTCTAACAAACCCAAATGTGAAGGTCATTTTAGAGCCCTATAATTGCTATTAAATAGTCGTATTCCCATGGGTTTCATATTCCCAAACCATGCTTTGTTTTCAAGTGTTGGTTGAAATACCTTGTCAACATATTTCTATCCCAATTGATGCAATATTTATTCTCGATCCCCTCGATTACAGACTTCTCTAGCCAGTTGATGCTCAGAGAACAAGGCACATAAGAGGATTAACAGTAAATATTACTTTTCAAAAAATCTAATGTTTGATAAATTCAGACAATTTAGAAGTCGGAATCAGCAATTTTGAATTCTTGTTGTGAATATGATATCTAGAACGCAGTGCAAAGTTTGCAGATGAAGATATGAATTGTACGTCATCAAACGCAAGATTTATTGAAGATTTCCAGCATGCTAAAGCAATACCCATTTGACCTTCAGTAAACAAGCTGTTTTATTATTCCATATTAAAAAATAATGTATCTTTTTCTAACAAGACTTTCAAAGAAGATAAATACCTGAGAGATGCAACTGAGTGCAGTGATGTTATCTGGCAGCGAGGGCTGCTGCGAAAAGGTTATGGAATCTGCCATGGAACTGCAGGAAATGGATACTCTTTCCTCTGTCTGTACAAGTTAACTCAGGACAGAAAATATCTCTATAGAGCTTGCAAAGTAAGTTGATATATGGATGGAATAATAAATCCCTGGATTTTATATCAAATTAATGATGTAGTGCAGCGACTGTACATCTCATGCTTGCATAATTTAATTGTAGATATTTCATTTTATATACTTGCTCACTAATTTTTAAGTTGCCATTACCTACAGGTAGATCTAATGCACAAGACGCAAATGCTGATGTGAGCATTTGGTGAATATTTCTTTCATGTCATATCTTTATTATACATAAAACTCTTGTGTATTTATTTGTGTGATGTTCGTGTACGTTTCACATCTCTTCGAAAACACGACGCGCTAACGGTGAAATTTTTACATATTCCAATAGAGATTTACGTTGTGATGTCAAAACTCGCCTTATCTGAAAATTTCATGCATTATTTCTCATTTATGTTAAAATATTTCAAATAATTTGGAAAATAAACGGGATCGTCTCGCTGATGATGTCACAATGGCTCTGCTCCTTGCAGCCTGCTTCCCTATGTTCCATGCACCCCTCCCCCTTGCCTCACCCGTCCCCCACCCCCACCCCCCCCGTTCTTCAAAAGATGCAGAAAGAACGAGTAAGTGGGCTCTGTATTGCAGCTTCTGAGGGCTTCCGAGTGCTGCACGCTTGCGCCTCGGTTCCTCGGTCGCCTGTTCTCTCTCCCCACCCCACCCCCACACCCCGGGCTCTCTCCTCTCCTCCGCCGGAATTCTCTTTACCCTCCCCACCTCCAGGCTCTCTCTTTACCCTGCCCCCCCTCCCCCCCAGGCTCTCTCTTTCCCCTTCCTCTCGGGCTCTCTCCCCCCCCCGCCACCACCCGGCCTCTCTCTCTTCCCCCCCCCCCCCCCCCCCCCCGGGCTCACTTCCCACCTCCCCCCCCCCCGCCTCTCTTCACCAACCCCCAGGCCTCTCTTCCACCCCCCCCCTATTCCCCCTCCTCTCTCTCCCCCCCGTTCCCGATGTTGGGGAAGTCCAGAACAAGGGGTCACCGTTTAAGGATAAAGGGGAAATCTTTTAGGACTGAGATGAGAAAAACAATTTTTACACAGTGGTGAATCTCTGGAATTCTCTGCCACAGAATGTAGTTGAGGCCAGTTCATTGGCTATATTTAAGAGGGAGTTAGATGTGGCCCTTGTGGCTAAAGGGATCAGGAGGTATGGAGAGAAGGCAGGTACAGGATACTGAGTTGGATGATCAGCCATGATCATATTGAATGGCGGTGCAGGCTCGAAGGGCCGGATGGCCTACTCCTGCACCTATTTTCTATGTTTCTCTCCCCCCCCTCCTCTCTCTCTCCCCTTCTCTCTCCCCCTCTCCCTCTCCTTCCCTCTCTCTCCCCTTCTCTCTCCCCCTCCCCTTCCCGCTCTCGCCCCTTCTCTCTCTCCCCCCTTCTCTCTCTCCCCAGCCTTTCTCTTCCTCCGCCGGCATCCCTCCTCTTTCCCCCATTGTACGTTCTCCCCGTGACCTGCGCGGGTTTTCTCCAAGATTTTCGGTTTCCTCACACACTCCAAAGACATACAGGTTTGTATGTTAATTGGCTTGGTAGACAGTGCATTCAGAAAGTATTCAGACCCCTTCACTTTCCACATTTTGTTACGTTACTGCCTTATTCTAAAATGAATTAAATTCTTTTTTTTAATCATCAATCTACACACAATACCCCATAATAAAAAAGCGAAAACAGGAATTTGTTTCAATGACTCTTTATTCTTGACAATGGAAATCATGTACTTTCTAACAACTTTTTTCTATTCTTTTGTAGTTATCAAATTTCTCTATCTATGATATCAATTATTAAAAATCAAATATTAATTTCCATTTAGGTACCATTTGACTACTGACTAGTGCTATTTGCTCTGCAAAATATTATACAGTGAAGAGCCATTAATGCTTGCAGTACTCTAAAAGTCCTGTCCCACGGTACGAGTTCATTCCAAGAGCTCTCTCTCGTGGTAAGCATGGAGAATGAACGTAGCGGGTACATCGGGGCTCGGGGACGTCTCTTAGCGGCTCGTAACGCTAACGGCAGGTACTCGGGAAGACGTTGAAAAATGTCCACGAGAGCCCCGAGTACCGACGAGTGGCCATTACCGTAAATCTCAGTGTTCGAATCAGGGAAAACTCGGGAGAGCTCTTGGAATGAACTCGTACCATGGGACAGGGCTATTAGAGTTCAGTATTATCACTATTTTTATTATTATTATTATTATTTCTATTATTATCATCAATTGGTTGTTTCTGTTTAATCATCCAGTGAAAATTGATTTAGAAACCATTCCCTTAAACCCAAATTGCCTAAAAAGTGTTCTGTTTAATTCAAGCAATTTTCCTTATTGGTCCAAGTTCTCAAAGCTGAACTTTTTGAAAACAGATAAGTGAGAAAAACGCAGGAAAATTAGGAACTTCTATACAATAATAACTTTTACCCTACTTATTCAAAGAAGGGGAAACTGTCCCATATTTCAGAAACAAGCTCTGAATTAATTTATTCACAATTCAAAGTACGGGGTGGAAGTTATATGGTCCTTGTGTACAAATCTACCAAATAAAAAACCTGTCACATCTCTTAAAATTTCTCATTTACAGTTTGCAGAATGGTGTTTGGATTACGGAACTCATGGATGTCGTATCCCCGATAGACCATATTCCTTGTTTGAAGGTAAAACATTGAATATGTTGGTATTTTAATAATATTTTGAGATTTAAACAAATCATGGATTTGCCAAACTAAATGGAATAGATAATTAGTGTTATGAAAAGAAAATGATGAAAGTATTCAGTTTACACGTTCTCTCTGTGACTGCGCGGATTTCTTCTAGGTCCTTCAGTTTTCTCCAACATACCAAAGACATGCAGGTTAGCAGGTAAATTGGCAATTGAGTGTAGCTGATTATAGAATCTGTGCATGTTGGGAAAGGTGAAATTGATTGGTATAGAACATAGAACAATACAGCACAGGAACGACCCCTTCAGCCGACAATGTTTGCGCCAAATATGACACCAAGTTAAACTAATCTCATCTCTCTGTACATGATCCATTATCCCTCTACCTTGGTCTTTCATGTACCTATCTAAAAGCCTCTTAAACACCACTATCATAACAGCTTCCATTACCACCCCCAGCAATGCGCTAGTCTTACAGCGTGGAAATGGGCCTTTTGCCCAACTTGCCCACTCTGACTAACATGCCCAACCATACTAGTACAACTTGCCTGTGTTTGGCCCATATCCCTCCAAACCTTACCTTTCCATGTACCTGTCCAAATGTTCCTTAAAGGTTGTGATAGTACCTGCTTCGACTACCTCCTACGGCAGCCCATTCAATGTATCTACCAACCTGTGTGTGTTTAAAAGAAAAGTTGTCCCTCTGTTTTCTATTAAATCTTTCCCCCCTCACCTTAAACCTATGTCTGCTAGTTCATGATTTCCCTTCTTCGGGAAAAAAACCTGTATATTCCCTATCTAATCCTCCCAGGATCTTATACAGCTCTATAAGATCACCACTCATCCTCCTGTACTCCAAGGAATAAAGTCTTAACCTGCTCAACCTCTCCCTATAGCTCAAGCTCTCCCTATAGCTCAGAATCCTGGCAACATTCTTGTAAATCTTCTCTGCACCCTTTCTTGCTTAATATCATCTTTCCTATAACAGGGTGACCAAATGAACACAAATGTGGCCTCGCCAATGTATTGTACAACTGTAACATGACCTCCCAAGTTCTATACTCAATACTCTGATGAAGGCCAGTGTTTCAAAGGCCTCTTTGACCACCCTTTTTTTATCTGTGACGCCACTTTCAAGGAATTATGTACTAGCATTCCTAAATCACTGTGCTCTACAACATTTCCAGGAAACCTGCTATTCACTGTGTAGGTGCTGTCCTGGTTAGACTTCGCAAAGTGCAACACCTCGCACTTGTTTGAATTAAACTCCATCAACCATTACTCAGATCACCTGCCCAACTGATCAAGATCCTGTTGCAATATTTGGCAACCAGGCTCGTGTGTGTGTGCGCGATCTCATTAAACTTTCCCCCTCTCATTGTATAGTTAATAGCTATGCCCTCTAGTGTTAGACTTTTGCACCCTGGGAAAAATGTTGTGACTGTCTTTGCCTGTCCTGGTTTTATATACTTCTGTCATGTCTCCCCTCAATCTCTGACTTTCCGCAGAAAACAATCCAAGCCTATCCAACCACTCCTTGTAGTTTAACCTCTAATCCAGGCAGCATTCTGGTAGACTTCCTCTGCGCCCTCTCCAAAGCCTGCACATCATTCTTGTAATCGGGCTACCAGAACTGCAAGCTATACTCCAGAACGGATTAACTAAAGTCTTGTTGAGCTACATCATGATTTCCTCACTCTTATGCTAAATGCTGCTAGCAACGGAGGCAAGAATAACATACACCACCTTGACCACCCTAACTACTTGTGCTGCCTTTCTGAGTGAGTTATGAACTTGGACCCCAAGCGCATCAATGCTGTTAAGGGTCTTGGCATTAACTATAGAGACTCCCCTTACATTCAAACTCCCAAAATTCGACACCTCATACTTGCTCGGATTAAATTCCATCTGCCATTTCTCCGCCCATTTCTACAGCTGATCTTCTGACAGGCAGCCTCACTAGTAGCCCCGGTATTCCTTCTCTCTATTCCTCCCCCACCCAAGTCGCACTAGTTTCTCGTCTTCACCCTACAAACAGCTAACAATGGCCTGTTTCCTTTATCATCATTACTTTTTTGCATATCTTTAATTCATTGGTCTTTATCACTCATTTCCCTTGTCCCTAACCAGTCTGAAGAAGGGTCTCGACCCGAAACGTCACCCATTCCTTCTCGCCAGAGATGCTCTCTGTCTTCAGCTATTTGTGTCTATCATCGGTTTAAACCAGCATCTGCAGTTCCTTCCTATACATTTACATCCAAGTTATTTATATGCATCACAAACTGCAGATGTCCCAGTGTAGATCGCTGCGGAACTCCACTGGTCACAGACCTCTAAACAAAATATCTTCCTTCCACCAGAACCGTCTGTCTTCTATGAATAAATCCGTTCTGAATCCATGTGACCAAGTCACCGTTAATCCTGTGCATTTTAATCTTCTGGACCAGCCTATCGTGAGGATTTTATCAAAAGCTTTATTAAAATACATGTATACAAAAACTCAGTCTTCAATCTCAAAATGCCCTGTCATATTTATATTCTCGCAATAAAACACTATTGACTCCATTCTGATCTTGCTGGCCACCAAGTCCTTTTCCTCGGTGAATATAGATGCAAAGTACTCATTTAGCATCTCGCCTACATCCTTTGACTCCAACCATAGATACCCTCCTTTATTCTTGAGCGGTCCTACCTTCTCCCTGTTTTTAATGTATGTATAAAAAGACGCCATTTTCTTTAATGTGACTTGTCAATGACATTTCATGGCTCTTTTTGGCCCTTCTAATCATCTACTTGAGTTCTTTCCTACTTGCTTGTTTGTTGTAACTTTAAACTTCACGTATGCTTAATTTTTATTCCTGACCAATTTTACAATCTTGGTCGTCCATGGTTCCTTTACCTTGCCATCCTTATCCCTCCTTACTGGGACATGCTGATGCTGCACTTTGATCAGCTGGCCTTTAAACTACTTGGCCAATAACAGCTGCTTCCAATCTACCCTCCCTAGCTCCTGCCTTCTTAACATTGTAATCTACTTTGTGTCAATTAAAGACCTTCTTCCAACATCAAGGCCTATCCTTATTCAAAACAATCTTAAAACTAATGGTTGTCAGAGCTCCCTCCAAAATGCTCTGCCACCATAAAAAGAGTCACCTGGTCAGGCTCATTTCCAAATACAAGGTCCAGTATGTTCCCTCCTCGAGTCGGACTATCCACATATTGTGAAAGGAAACCTTGGTTACCGACCTAACAAATTATGCCCCATCTAATTCTCTTGCACTGAGTAAGTCACAGTCAATTTTGGGGAGGTTAAAGTCACGCTCCACAACAGCCATGTGGTTCTTGCATTCCTCCATAATCTGTCTACATATCTGATCTATCATCTCCTACTGGCTATTGGTTGGCCTATAATATAATCCCGTTAGTGATTGCTCCTTTCGTATTTTAGAGCTCAACCCATAGTGTCTCAGTAGACCCACCCTCCAATATGTGCTCTGAGTACTGCCTGACATTCTCCCTGATTAGTATGTGAGGTAAATAAAAAATGGGTATACTGGATCAATTGAAAACCTTGAAGCTAAGTTTTTTTCATATAAATATGAATATTATAAAAACAAAACTACTTAGGAGTTAAGTTAGCAGAATAGCTGTTCCCTCAATGAATAGCAGAAGAGAACCCGGAAGAGCTATTCTTATTTCTACGGTTGATCAATGGTTCCAGATGATTTAGTCATAAGAAACTGCAGATGCTGGAATCTTGTGTGGAACGCAAAGTGCTGGAGCGACTTAGCGGGTCAGACAGCATCTCTGGAGGTTATGGTTCGGCGGCATTTCAGGTCGGAGTTTCAGATAGTTAATTGGATTCCTATTTTTCAGGCCTCCAGTTACTACACTCTTATGGATAGGGAGCTTTTATATCTGAATGTCCGTGATCTTGAGTTAACAGAATTACTAGTTTCCATGGATTTTGTCACCAAGCTGACAAAATAAATTTAAAATGACAGAACAATTGTGCAGATGTCAAAGTAATATGGATATTTTTTTACAGGGATGGCCGGAGCTATTCACTTCTTGACTGACATTTTGAATCCAGAGACAGCCCGATTTCCAGCCTTGGAACTCTAAAGTATAACAAAGTTGTGCTACTTGAAGATTGAATGATTTTGGATATGGTGTAGGACCACATCGTTTCTGTGGAGAATAGGACCTCGGTACCTCTTTTCTGAATACTTGCACAGCCTAAATTTAATGCTATTTCAAGAACTTAAAAAATTGAAGGCAACAATCAGAGCAAAATCTTTTGTCTTGCAATTCATTGCATTCCAGTTTCAACAAAATGAAATACCTAAAATTGACATGTGCTTACATCAGTGTTTGATTGTGTGCTTGTATAATATCCTAGCCTCTTAGGTTGTCTTGGTCCTGTTTATTTAGAATCCATGCAATTTCCATCATAGTACTTTTCGTGCATGTGAAGAAGCCAAACATTGACCCACTGGTGCTAATTCTGCTTGAAAAGACACTTTGAATAATTGTCATATGTAGTCAGGGTTGCTGGTCATGTTTTGATTATTTTTTTTTTATTGCAACAAGGCAGAAAATAAAGTATGCATTTGCTAAATCTAGCAGTTGGTTTGTGCTGAGGAAAAAAAAAGTAGAATTTGCCCCCAATAACATTTTTCTTGCGTGTTTCATTTCTTTCCCACTCTTGCATTATCTTTAATCGGATATGTTACAATCTTGCAACACTGCTTATAATACAAATATATTGTTTTAATGCTGGTTTTACTATTAATGATAAGGAATAGTTGTTGCAGAAAAATTAAAATGTACAAGCAACCTCAAAGTATTTACTGTGAGCAGTTCCATGCTCTTTGCCTCCTGAATAACATATATTTGGAAGTAATGTAGATGCAAACTGGGCTTTTTTTATTTGCAGCCTTTTTGCAGAGAAATAACACGTTGAAATGTATTTTTAATGTTAAAAGATATTCTTAAGGTAGGGGTTTTAAATTTGAACAATTTTGGTGGGACACTTTAAACTTCCACAGACTTAATGCAAATATGTGTGTAAGTATATGTCCTTAATGATTGTTGGGGAGTTCTGTACCTCTACTGCACTTCACTCCTCTCTGTGCTAAGGTAACATACAAAAATCAAATATATATTAGGTGTACATGGTAACACTGCTCCCTATTGACTGGCTTCATACTCACTTTAAATGTAAAATGACAAATCTAATGGTACGTATCATGGAAACTTGTATTTTTAGTATCCTTGATGATGTCAGATTCGCTATCCATTATAAAGAATTGTTAACATATGAATGGATTATTTCAAGCAGCTTGTCACAGCCTTGTAGTTAAATTATTGTTACTGTTTGTTATTATATTATCTCTTTTGAAGAAAAATGGCTTCTGCCTGAATTTGTTAGTCATAAGCATACAAGACTAGACAGACAGACCCCTAGAAGCAGCAAAAGGTCAGTATATAAAATATGTTTTAAGGTCTTGATTCACTGATGTAAACTGGTGCTTTGAGGAGGAATGATTCCTGGCAATGCATCTTAGAGGAGCAGCAGTGCCATCTGCTGTTCAAAGATCTATTTTAAATAATTGTCTCAAATTGGGTTTGTAAACCTACACAGAAAATACAAACACAATGAAGATAAGAGACTGTCTGGCATTAATTTAAAACAAATCAAACTGAGGAAACACTGACAAATGGGAATGCTGCTGGATACAGGATTTTAACCATGTTTTAGATTAAAACATGGATTTGCATATGCTGATACAGCAATCTTGAGCTGACTAATGAAGAAGAATCCAGTCTTTAGACAAACTTTATTTAAATTAAGTTGGCATAGCAACATGCTGGCTTTTTATACTCTGCAAGTATAAATTCTGGCTAGGAGACAGTGGTGCAGCTGATCAATCCTGACCTTATGTAATGTCTGAGTGGAGTTTGTATGCTTTTCCCTGTGACCACCAGGATCTGCTAGTTCCCAGACACATCCAAACAATGTGTTGGCAGAGGGCTGGCCCAGGTATTTAAATATATTGACAAGTACTAGAATCACAAGGCATAGAAAACCAGTTAGCCTGGTGTTGGTATTGGGGACGATGCTCGAGTCGATTATTAAAGATGTAATAGAAGTGCATTTGGAAAACAGTGACAGGATCAGTCAAAGTCAGCATGGATTTATGATGGGGAAATCATGCTTGACTAATCTTCTGGAATTTTGAGGATTTAACAAATAAAATGGATGAGGGAAACCCAGTGGCTGTGGTGTATCTGGAATTTTCAAAAAGCCTTTGGCAAGGTCCCACACAAGAGATAGTGTGCAAAATTAGAGCACATGGTATGGGGGGGGGGGGGGGGGGGGGGGGGGGTAGGGTTTTGACATGGATAGAGAACTGGTTGATAGACAGGAAGCAATTAGTAGGAATTAATGGGTTGTTTTCAGAATGGCAGGCAGTTATTTACAATATATATTAATGATTTAGACAAAGGAATTAAATGTAACATCTACAAGTTTGCAGATGACACAGCTGGGTAGCAGTGTGAGCTGCGAGGAGGATGTTGAGGTTGCAGGGTGACTTGGATAGTTTGGGTGGGTGGGCAGATGCAGTATAATGTGGATAAATGTGAGGTTATCCACTTTGGTGGCAAGAACAAAAAAAGGCAGATTATTATCTGAATGGTGTCAGATTAGGAAAAGGGAGGTACAACGAGACATAGGTGGCCTTGTACGTCAGTCACTGAAAGTAAGCATGCAGGTACAGCAGGCAGTGAAGAAAGCAAATGGCATGTTGCCCTTCATAGCGAGAGAATTTGAGTATAGGAGCAAGAAGGTCCTACTACAGTTGTACAGGGCCTTGGTGAGACAGCACATGGGTTATTATGTACAGTTTTGGTCCCCTAATTTGAGGAAGGATATACTTGCTATTAAGGGAGTGCAGCATAGGTTCACCAGGTTAATTCCCAGGATGGTGGGACTGACATATGATGAAAGAATGGATCGACTGGGCTTATATTCACTGGAATTTAGAAGGATGAGTGGGATTCTTATAGAACCATATCCAATTATTAAGGGATTGGACAGGCTAGATGCAGGAAAAATGTTCCCGATGTTGGGGGAGTCCAGAACCGGGGTCACAGATTAAGAATAAGGGGTAGGCCATTTATGACTGAGATGAGGTAAAACCTTTTCAGCCAGAGTTGTGAATTTGTGGAATTCTCTGCCACACGAGGCAGTGGAGGCCAATTCGCTGGACGTATTCAAAAGAGTGTTAGATATAGCAATTAGGGCTAACAGGATCAAGGGATATGGAAAAAGCAAGAACAGGGTACTGATTTTGGATGATCAGCCATGATCATATTGAATGGTGGTGTTGGCTCCAAGGGCCGAATGTCCTACTCTTGCATCTGCTTTCTATGTTTCTAAAACTATGGAGAAACAAGGAACTGCAGATGCTAGTTTACAAAAGAAAGTGCTGGAGTAACCCACCAAGTCAGGTCGCATCTCTGGAGAATATGGATAGATGATATTTCGCATTGGGACCTTTGAGAATAAGGGTCCTGACTAGCCCTGTTCGCCACAGATGATGTCCAACCTGCTCAGTTACTCCAGCACTGTCTATAGAAGACCATGAGCCAAGTGCATAGATAGGTACTGCATGGTCACAGATCGGCAAAGGGCCTGTTTTGTAGTGAATGACTGCATAAACAATTTATCATCCAGATCTCAAACATCTTCTGTTGAATACAAGCCTTTATAACAAGATGAATCGAATATAGGAGCAAAGAGGTCCTTCTGCAGTTCTACAGAGCCCTAGTGAGACCACACCTGGAGTATTGTGTGCAGTTTTGGTCCCCTAATTTGAGGAAGGACATTCTTGCTATAGAGGGAGTGCAGCGTAGGTTTACAAGGTTAATTCCCGGGACTGTCATATGCTGAGAGAATGGAGCAGCTGGGCTTGTACACGCTGAAGTTTAGAAGGATGAGAGGATATCCCATTGAAATTATAAGATTGTTAAGGGCTTGAACACACTAGAGGCAAGAAACATGTTCCCGATGTTCGGGGAGTCCAGAACCAGGAGCCACAGTTTAAGAACAAGGAGTAAGCCATTTAGAACGGAGACGAGGAAATACTTTTTCTCACTGAGGGTGGCGAGTCTGTGGAATGCTCTGCCTCAGAGGGTAGTGGAGGCAGGTTCTCTGGATGCTTTCAAGAGAGAGCTAGATAGGGCTCTTAAAAATAGCGGAGTCAGGGGATATGGGGAGAAGGCAGGAACGGGGTATTGATTGGGGATGATCAGCCATGGTCACATTGAATGGTGGTGCTGGCTCAAAGGGCCAAATGGCCTACTCCTGCATCTATTGTCTATTGAATACAAAGTGCCCTCCATTATGTTTGGGACAAAGACCCATCATTTGCTTCTGTATTCCCCAATTTGAGATTTGTAATAGGAAAAAAAATCACATGTGGTTAAAGTGCACATTGTCAGATCCTATTAAAGGGTATTTTTATACATTTTGGTTTCACCATATAGAAATTACAGCTGTGTTTATACATAGCCCCCCATCCCCTCCCCCCCATTTCAGGGCACTATAATGTTTGGGACACATGGCTTCACAGGTATTTGTAATTGCTCAGGTGTTTAAATGCCTCCTTAATGCAGGTATATGAAAGCTCTCAGCACCTAGTCTTTCCTCCAGTCTTTCCATCACCTTTGGAAACTTTTATTGCTGTATATCAACATGAGTTGATAAACTTAAGATGTGCCAATGAAAGTCAAATAAACCATTATGAGACTGAGAAACAAGAATAAAACTGTTAGAGACATTAGCCAAACCTTAGGCTGGTGAGCTTACTAATCGCAAAGGGACTGGCAGGCCAAGGAAGACCTCTACAGCTGATGACAGAAGAATTCTCTCTATAATAAAGAAAAATCCCCAAACACCTGTCCGACAGATCAGAAACACTATTCAGGTGTAGATTTGTCAATGACCACTGTCCGCAGAAGACTTCATGAACAGAAATACAGAGGCCACATACAGAGGACTTTCATATGAAGAAAGACTGGATAGACTCTGCTTGTACTCGCTAGAATTTAGAAGATTGAGGGGGGATCTTATAGAAACGTACACATTTCTTAAGGGGTTGGACAGGTTAGATGCAGGAAGGATGTTGGGGGAAGTCCAGAACAAGGGGTCACAGTTTAAGGATAAGGGGGAAGTCTATTAGGACCGAGATGAGAAAAACATTTTTCACAGAGTGGTGAATTTCTGGAATTCTCTGCCACAGAAGGTAGTTGAGGCCAGTTCATTGGCTATATTTAAGAGGGAGTTAGATGTGGCCCTTGTGGCTAAGGGATCAGGGGGTATGGAGACAAGGCAGGTACAGGATACTCAGTTGGATGATCAGCCATGATCATATTGAATGGCGGTGCAGGCTCGAAGGGCCGATTGGCCTACTCTTGCACCTATTTTCTATGTTTCTACACTGCAAGATGCAAACCACTGGTTAGCTGCAAAAATAGGATGGCCAGGTTAGTTTGCCAATAAGTACTTAAAAGAGCAACCACAGTTCTGGAAAAAGGTCGTGTGTACAGATTAACATATCAGAGTGATGGCAAGAGCAAAGTATGGAGGAGAGAAGGAACTGCCCAAGATCCAAACAACACCACCTCATCTGTGAAACATCTGTGGGGGTGTTATGGCCAGGGCATGTATGGCTGCTGAAGGTACTGGCTCACTTATCTGCTGATGGTAGTAGCATATGAATTCTGAAGTGTATAGGCGCATCCTATCTGCTCAAGTTCAAACAAATGCCTCAAAACTCATTGGCCAGCGGTTCATTCTACAGCAAGACAATGATCCCAAACACTGCCAATGCAACAAAGGAGTTTTTCAAAGCTAAAAAATTGTCAATTCTTGAGTGGTCAAGTCAATTGCCTAATCTGAACCCAATTGAGCATGCCTTTTATATGCTGAAGAGAAAACTGACGAGGACTAACCCCCAAAATGAGCATAAGCTAAAGATGGCTGCAATACAAGCCTGGCAGAGAATCACCAGAGAAAACAACCAGCAAATGGTGATGCCCATGAATCGCAGACTACAAGCAGTCATTGCATGCAAAGGATATGCAACAAAATACTAAACATGACTACTTTCACTAACATGACATTGCTGTGTCTCAAACATTATGGTGCCCTGAAATGGGGGGACTATGTATAAACACTGCTGTAATTTATACATGGTGAAACCAAAATGTATAAAAATGGCCTTTATTAAAATCTGACAATATGCACTTTAACCACATGTGATTATTTTTATTACAAATCTCAAAGCGTGGAGTACAGAGGCAGATAAATAAATGATGGGTCTTTGTCCCATGCACAAAATTGCAAACTGACTTCAAGTACAGTATATTACAGAAACAGGCCCTTTAGTCCATGATGTCTGTGCTGAACATGATGCTAAATTAATCTCCTCTGCCTGCACATGATCCATATCCATTCATTCCCTGCATATCAATGTGTCCATCTGAAAACAATCATATCTGCTTCCATCACCACCCCAGCAGCATGTTCCGTGTTTTATACTCTGTTTTTAAAAAACTTGCTCTGCACATCATCTTCATACTCCCCCCTCTGATCTTAAAGCTATGCTCTGTAGTCTGACATTTCCATCCTAGGAAAAGGGTTCTGACTGTCTACCCTATCTATACTTCTCAATTTTATATACCTGTATTTCTATCAGGTCTCCCCTCAACCTCTACTGCAGAGAAAACAATCCAAACATTTCCAGACTCCTCTAAAACCTTATAACCTCCAATGTAAGCAGCATTCTGATAAACCACTTCAACTCTTTCCTAAAAGGGGCAACCAAAACTGCACACAATACTCCAAATGTGGCCTAACATTTGTCCGGATCGGTGGGGGCGCTGCAAGCCGGCGCCCTGCCAGCAGCGTGTTCGTTTTTTCAACTTTTTAAAAAAAATGTTAGCATGTTTTAAAGTGGTTTTTAATGTTTCTTGTGTGGGGGGGTAAGGGGGAAACCGCTTTGGTCGCCTCCTCCACAGAGAGGTGACTTTTTCCAGGTCTCCTTCCCCGTGGCCTAACAGCGAGGATCAGCGCGGCCTTTCCCGGATACGCGTCCGGGGTTTCAGCGGCGGGCGCAGCGTGGACTCTCGGCGTCGAGCGGGCGAGCCCACGCTGGGGCTCGCCGGAAGGTAGCGGTCCGTTTCGCTGGCCTGCGGCAGCCTGAAGCCGCAATCCGCAGAGCTCCAGCTGGCGCGGCGTCTGCAGCCCGGGATCCCTCGTGGGGCACCTGGGGGGGGAAGAAGCTCCGAATGCCGGCCCGCGGCCTACTTCTACCGCGGGCCCGGCGTGGACTTACATTCACCCCTGGAGGGGAGCTTCGACTGCCGGCCCTGCGGTCTGCGGTGCTTCTGGCTGCGGCGCGGCGGGAACTTTAAATCTTTCGACCGCCGGCCTGCGACCTACACCAACCTAAAGCCTCGGTCTCCGGTGGGGAAGGCACCGATTCTGGACTTACCTGGACTTTTACCTGCCTGAACATCTGGACGCCCGCAGCAATAGCTGCGGAGGGTTGAGGTCCCGGCCACAGGGGAAAATGGAGGAGGACTGGCCAATTTTTATGCCTTCCACCACAGTGATGAATGCTGTGGTGGATGTAGATCAGTGCATGCTCCTTTAACATAGTGACCTCACCACTACTAACCACTCCCCATTGTCTCTTGTATAATTGTAGCTTCCCCACCTCCAGCTCGCTCTCTAGCTCCAGTGATGACCACGGACAGCTAGGGCATAGTGTGTGTAGTGCCTTTAATAAAGTTATGTAGTAAAAGACTTTGTTTGTCAAGTAAGGACTTTTACATGGTGTCAGAAGTGGGATTCGAACCCACGCCTCCAATTGGAGGCCAGGTTGTCCGGATGAAGTCCACCTCCGGTCATCACCGGCTAGCCGTTGTCGTTGGAAATGCTGACTCTCCCCGGTCATACCTGGTTGACTACGAGGGCACCGTGTACCGTCGGACACGCCAGCACCTGCTGCTTGTCAACGAGCCTGCTCCGCCTCCCGCAGACCCGTTTTCGCCGCCTGTCCATTCCCCACTTCCTGAAACTCCTCCTGCCCGTCACTCCTCGCATGCCCCGGACACTGCCCTCTCAGCTCTCCGTGCCCCGCACACGCCAGCCTCCTTCTCCTGCCTCACCTGCAGGTGTACCTGTTTCGCCCCCCCGTTCTCCTCCTTCCCCTGGGCGCTCGTCTCCCGGATCTCCCATCTCTGTCCCTGCCCCCGTACCTGCAGCTCCTGCGGTTGAAGGGGAAGGCGGGTTGCGCACCTGCTCTGGGCGGTTGGTCAAGCCGCCTGTCCGGTACGGAGTGTGCGAGTAGTCTGTATCATGATATAGTCTAACTGTTCCCTGCTTATGGTCTGATTCTAGCGTATGAGCCGTGGTCGCTTTTGTTTCCAAGAGGAAGGATGTAGATCAGTGCATGCTCCTTTAACATAGTGACCTCACCACTACTAACCACTCCCCATTGTCTCTTGTATAATTGTAGCTTCCCCACCTCCAGCTCGCTCTCTAGTTCCAGTGATGACCACGGACAGCTAGGGCATAGTGTGTGTAGTGCCTTTAATAAAGTTATGTAGTAAAAGACTTTGTGTGTCAAGTAAGTCCTTTTACAGTGGATGTTTGTGTTAAATTTTTATTGTGTATTGTGTGTTCTTTATCATTGTACCGCTGCTGGCAAATTCATTTCACTTGCACTTTATGTGCAATGTGACGAATAAAACTGTATTGTAACCAATTTGTGGTGGTTGGCATCTATCCATCTGCAAGTGATGATGGAACGGATTTGACTTTGTCCTGCTTGGAGGGGAAAGTTACATTAGTGGTTGAATTTCCTGCTATGGCTCACTAGGCCTATTCTTGACAGGTACACCCTTTCACAGGCCAAGTTGTCTCCAGCCATTGGATTGGGGTGTGTTCTGCTGTTACCGTTTATTATTTTTTGGCGTTGGTACCTGGCCTCCAAGATCTTGAACCACATGCTGTCGTAGTGCTTTAAAACTGCCTGGATGTCCTTTCTCCATAGCACCCGGTCCTCAGCAGCTGTTTCCCATTTGTTGATACCAATGTTAAAATTTGTTATCACTTAATCATATCCTTGCAGCAAAGCTTTGGTCTTCCTCTTGGCCTCGCATAGGCGACCTCCCTGTACAGTACATCTTTGGGGATGCATCAAATTTTCATCCTGTGTTCATGTCCAAGCTAGCAGAGATGCTTCTACTTGAGGATCATAGGGATGCTAGGCATGTTGGTCAGCGAGAGGACAGATTCATTGATGATTTTGTTCTGCCAAGAAACTCCTCGAATCCAAAGGCGGCAGAAATGAAATTATTCAATTTTTGTCCTTAAAATTTGTCCAAGTTTCACTGGTGTACATTAATGTGCTCAAGACACACACTTTGTAAGCAATTATCTTGGTCTTGATTGGGTTTCCTGTTCTTCCACGCCCACTTGATAGCCTCCTACTGCCTTTCCTGAACGCAAATTAATTTCCTCACTAGAGAGGCCATCAGTCACCATAGGTGGGAGAATTTGTTGACAGTTTCCAACAGTTGTATTTAGGGTAATTTCAGGGGTGAGCGGAGTATCCTGTCCCGTAGTAACTGTCTTAACGCTGATGGTCAGCCAGTATTCACTGCATGCATGTCCATCAGCCCCTGAAGTCCTTCCATTGGGGTGACAACTGCAGCACCAACAATGTACAGAAGCTTTTATAAACACTGTAAAGGTGGTTGCAGGTAGTGGAAGGTAAGACCTTCCACTACCTGCAACCTCCGCAAACCACCTTCAACTAGCATCGCAACCGGCCTAGACTAAAAAATTACCGATTTTTAAAACGGCAACCTATTTTTAGTCGCGGCCGGTTTTGAATTTTTTGAAATAATCGCCAGTAATAAGACCAGTCTACGCTCCAGGATAGGGGATCTAAAATTAGCGGGCACAAGGGGAGGGAAGATTTTTTTTTAATGGACCAGAGGGATGACTTTTTCAGAAGGTAGTGGATATGCAGTATGTGCTGCTCAAGGAAGTAGCAGTGGCAGGTACAAAGACAACATTTAAAAGATACTTGAACAGGTACAAGGATAGGAAAGGTTTGGTGGGATATTGGTTAGGTGCAGGCAAGTGGGACTAAATCAGTTAGGCAACTTGGTTGGCATGGAAGAGTTGGGCCTATTTCTATGCTTTAGTCCTATGATTCTAAAAATCAAGACTTTCTGGATATTGTATTCAGAGGTTATTTTCACATTCAACCTTAATTTTAGAGATCAGATACCTGGGCCCCTATAAACTTTAATTCCACTCAAATATATAAAGTTCACATCATCCCTTATAACTAAGTTTTTTTTAAGAAAGGAGATTTTATTGTTGTGCACAAGCAAACAATCCTGTAGTTTTAAATCCCAATGCTCATCCAGTATCTAATCAGTATTTTCTTTGGCTATGGTCAAACAAACATGCTCAAGAACGATTTCACACCTTCTGAATAGCCCATTTAGTATGGAGGAAATGAGAAATGGTAATGTGCTTTTTTTTTAAAAATTGCATTTGAAAACATAAATCACAATAGTTTCTAATTAGCATATTGCAGAACTAAATTTTATTTTACATTGATCGTTCGCATCAATAGTACTACTCCATTAATTGAAAGATAACATAAATAGGTGCCCAGAATATAGAAACTGCTTCTTTAATACAATGGAAGTGAATACCGTACAGGTAGTTCCGCTATTATGTGTTCCCAAGAAATCTTGTTTTAGAGAAGGTTGCATGATAACAATTGGGCCAATGGAGAAAAGCAGGTTAAGGGCTAGAAAGTTTCAGATGCACAGTGTCCCCCAACCACACACGCAGGATGGTCAAAAATAAAGGGCCTATATTTATTTTTGTACCTGCACACTAAAAATACTAGAGGCTGCATGTTACATTGCTTAATAGAGTAACATTGCACAAGTTAATAGATGAGATTTTTGTTAATTTCAGTGTCTACCTGCAGTGAAACTGACAAACTGGATTCTTAAGAGACAATGGAGTTTGATTACTGCAGGGAGGTTTATTTTTTAAACAAGTCTGCCTTTTCCACTGTCAATTTCCAAAGTTACATTTAAGTGGTACTTTAGTTCCCGATCTAATGTGACCCATTAATAAAAAGGTGTTACCCAATTCAATCATATTAACTCGAGTTCACGTCGTGGGAACACGTGTCAGAGCAGAACTACCAGCAAATGGAAAGCAACTCATTTTCACCAAATATTTTAAGAACTGTATAATGAAAAATGATTCAATGGTTTATATTTTTTAAATAAGCAAATGCAGTCATGTATCTTTCTGAACACCATTTTGCTATGTTGAGAAATTATTTAAAGATTTTTCTAATTGACAAAACAGATTTAACCTCATTGATAAACAGAAAACACGAGCATTGAAAAATCGCTGAAGTCTGCTCAATCATACCATTTAAATTTCCTATTTGTTCTAAATAAATTTACAAAGCACTAAATTCTCCATTCACCATTAAATATGATCCATTTTATGGAATATTCTAAGAAAACATCTAGCTACTGTAAACTTGTATTCGACACGACATCCAAACTTCTATACAAAACTTTATTTCAAAACCTCCAAGGTGCCAATGAAAATAAGACTAAAATGAAACTGTTAAAATTATTTTCAATTACTTTATAGGACATTATTTGGTTATCACCATTTATCATAAAAATTAAATGTCTTCATATTAGCTAACTGTAATATCAACACGTCCAATTAACTGAGAAGGATTTTTCCATTTTAATCTGACCAAAATTGTCAAAGGTTTAAGACAAAAACAATTTATTTGTAACCATGATCGAATAGCTTTTTATGCAATCTCTTCAGAATTTGATGTGTAATTGCCTTACACAGATCTTCCAACTTAAATTTTCAGATATTAAATAAAACATATAATTTCCTACAAAGCCTGATCATACATGCTTAAGTTCATTAAACTATCAAAAGCATCAGAGCTAAATACGATTCCTAGGATATACACAGGTCAAGCGAAATATCACTGAAGATTTGCAGCTCTCCAGTCTGTCTCTAAAAAGAAAAGTCGGCCCGTCTACTTCTGCCGATATCCAACATTTATCTTTCTGCTTCCTTATTTGTGGTTTTTACAACTTGCTCATAGGGTGGGGGTGGCTGATTGCAGTATGCTGGCGGGGGTGGGTAGGCTGGGTTGAGAAGAGGAAAGTTTGGCTGGATTTGAAAAGTTGATGCAATGGGATTAACAACAGGTGCTCCAGGTTCTGTATAATATTGCATTCCACCCTGAGTATCTGTAAACAAATAGGAAAAGATAGTAACAATAAAGGCAACACTCACTAAAAAATATTCAATACAGCTTACACTTTAATATTGCCACCTGCAAGTGGTTATTGTACCATTAATCCAATATGAATGTAACAAATTTAAAAATCCTGTTTTACAAATCAAGATTGTTGTACAAATTAGTTTAGGCTGTAAACAAAAGGGTTGACGAGGGCAAAGCTAATAGACATTATATATATATATATATATATATGGACTTCAAGGCATTCAATAAGGTTCCTCATGGTAGGCTGCTCTGGGATGGTTAGATCACATGGGATCCAGGGAAATCTAGTCGACTGCATGGAGAATTGGCTTCTTAGAAGGATGAAGAGGTTGATAGTGGCAGTTTTTCGGACGGGGCCTGTGACGTGGTGTGCCTCAGGAATTGGTGCCGGGTTCACAGCGGTTTCTGGTTTATATCCACAATTTGGATGAGAATGTACAAGGCATGATTGGCAAGTTTGTCGATGACAATAAAGTGGGTGACAATAAAGATAGTGAAGACAGATATCAAAATTTACAGAAGATAAGACACAAAAAGCTGGATTAACTCAGCAGGACAGGCAGCATCTCTGGAGAGAAGGAATGGTGACGTTTTGGGTCAAGACCCTTCTTCAGACAAAATTTAAAACTGGATCTTGATCACGATCACCTGGACCAGTGGCTGAAGAATGACTAATGGAGTTCAATGGAGATAATTGCCAGGTGTTGCATTTGGGAAAGACAAATCAGGGCAGCAACTTTTTCCACACAGGTGGTGGGTATGTGGAATGGGCTGCCAGAGGTAGTTGAGACAGATACATATAATGGCAGGGAGGTTTGCCACTGCTACACAGGTGGTTTTAAACTGAATAAGGGGGGTGGGGTGTCGAATGGGATAGTGGAGGATGGAGTTAAAGGGAAAGGGTTTCTTAAATGTGTGAGCGTAGGGACAGAGGGGTGTAAAATGAGGGTAGAAGCAATAGGTAGCAAGGTGAAAAGTAAAAGTGGCAGGCAGACAAAACCAGGGCAAAAATCAAAAAGGGCCACTTTTCAACATAATTGTATAAGGGGCAAGAGTGTTGTAAAAACAAGCCTGAAGGCTTTGTGTCTCAATGCAAGGAGCATTCGTAATAAGGTGGATGAGTTGAATGTGCAGATAGCTATTAATGACTATGATATAGTTGGGATCACGGAGACATGGCTCCAGGGTGACCAAGGCTGGGAGCTGAACATCCAGGGATATTCAATATTCAGGGATAGAGAGAAAGGAAAAGGAGGTGGGGTAGCGTTGTTGATTAGAGAGGAGATTAACGCAATGGAAAGGAAGGACATTAGTTTGGAGGATGTGGAATCGGTATGGGTAGAGCTGCGAAACACTAAGGGGCAGAAAACGCTGGTGGGTGTTGTGTACAGGCCACCTAACAGTAGCAGTGAAGTTGGAGATGGTATCAAACAGGAAATTAGAAATGCGTGCGACAAAGGCAAAACAGTTATAATGGGTGACTTCAATCTACATATAGATTGGGTGAATCAAATTGGCAGGGGTTCTGAGGAAGAGGATTTCTTGGAATGTATGCGGGATAGTTATCTAAATCAACATGTAGAGGAACCAACGAGAGAGCAGGCTATTTTAGACTGGGTATTGAGTAATGAGGAAGGGTTAGTTAGCAGTCTTGTTGTAAGTGCCCCCTTGGGCAAGAGTGACCATAATATGGTTGAGTTCTTCATTAGGATGGAGAGTGACATTGTTAATTCAGAAACAATGGTTCTGAACTTAAAGAAAGGTAACTTTGAGGGTATGAGACGTGAATTGGCCAAGATTGACTGGCAATTAATTCTAAAAGGGTTGACGGTGGATATGCAATGGAAGACATTTAAAGACTGCATGGATGAACTACAAAAATTGTTCATCCCAGTTTGGCAAAAGAATAAATCAGGGAAGGTAGTGCATCCGTGGATAACAAGGGAAATCAGGGACAGTATCAAAGCGAAGGATGATGCGTACAAATTAGCCAGAAAAAGCAGCATACCGGAGGACTGGGAGAAATTCAGAGACCAGCAGAGGAGGACAAAGGGCTTAATTAGGAAAGGAAAAATAGATTATGAAAGAAAACTAGCAGGGAACATAAAAACTGACTGCAAAAGTTTTTATAGATATGTGAAAAGAAAGAGATTAGTTAAAACAAATGTAGGTCCCTTGCAGTCAGAAACAGGTGAGTTGATCATGGGGAACAAGGATATGGCGGACCAATTGAATAACTACTTTGGTTCCGTCTTCACTAAGGAAGACATAAATAATCTGCCGGAAATAGCAGGGGACCGCGGGTCATAGGAATTGGAGGAATTGAGTGAAATCCAGGTTAGCCGGGAAGTGGTGTTGGGTAAATTGAATGGATTAAAGGCCGATAAATCCCCAGGGCCAGATAGGCTGCATCCCAGAGTACTTAAGGAAGTAGCTCCAGAAATAGTGGATGCATTAGTAATAATCTTTCAAAACTCTTTAGATTCTGGAGTAGTTCCTGAGGATTGGCGGGTAGCAAACGTAACCCCACTTTTTAAGAAGGGAGGGAGAGAGAAAACGGGGAATTACAGACCAGTTAGTCTAACGTCGGTAGTGGGGAAACTGCTAGAGTCAGTTATTAAAGATGGGATAGCAGCACATTTGGAAAGTGGTGAAATCATTGGACAAAGTCAGCATGGATTTACAAAAGGTAAATCATGTCTGACGAATCTTATAGAATTTTTCGAGGATGTAACTAGTAGCGTGGATAGGGGAGAACCAGTGGATGTGGTGTATCTGGACTTCCAGAAGGCTTTCGACAAGGTCCCACATACGAGATTAGTATACAAACTTAAAGCACACGGCATTGGGGGTTCAGTATTGATGTGGATAGAGAACTGGCTGGCAAACAGGAAGCAAAGAGTAGGAGTAAACGGGTCCTTTTCACAATGGCAGGCAGTGACTAGTGGGGTACCGCAAGGCTCAGTGCTGGGACCCCATCTATTTACAATATATATTAATGATCTGGATGAGGGAATTGAAGGCAATATCTCCAAGTTTGCGGATGACACTAAGCTGGGGGGCAGTGTTAGCTGTGAGGAGGATGCTAGGAGACTGCAAGGTGACTTGGATAGGCTGGGTGAGTGGGCAAATGTTTGGCAGATGCAGTATAATGTGGATAAATGTGAGGTTATCCATTTTGGTGGCAAAAACAGGAAAGCAGACTATTATCTAAATGGTGGCCGACTAGGAAAAGGGGAGATGCAGCGAGACCTGGGTGCCATGGTACACCAGTCATTGAAAGTAGGCATGTAGGTGCAGCAGGCAGTGAAGAAAGCGAATGGTATGTTAGCTTTCATAGCAAAAGGATTTGAGTATAGGAGCAGGGAGGTTCTACTGCAGTTGTACAGGGTCTTGGTGAGACCACACCTGGAGTATTGCGTACAGTTTTGGTCTCCAAATCTGAGGAAGGACATTATTGCCATAGAGGGAGTGCAGAGAAGGTTCACCAGACTGATTCCTGGGATGTCAGGACTGTCTTATGAAGAAAGACTGGATAGACTTGGTTTATACTCTCTAGAATTTAGGAGATTGAGAGGGGATCTTATAGAAACTTATAAAATTCTTAAGGGGTTGGACAGGCTAGATGCAGGAAGTTGCTCCCGATGTTGAGGAAGTCCAGGACCAGGGGTCACAGCTTAAGGATAAGGGGGAAATCCTTTAAAACCGAGATGAGAAGAACTTTTTTCACACAGAGAGTGGTGAATCTCTGGAACTCTCTGCCACAGAGGGTAGTCGAGGCCAGTTCATTGGCTATATTTAAGAGGGAGTTAGATGTGGCCCTTGTGGCTAAGGGGATCAGAGGGTATGGAGAGAAGGCAGGTACGGGATACTGAGTTGGATGATCAGCCATGATCATATTGAATGGCGGTGCAGGCTCGAAGGGCCGAATGGCCTACTCCTGCACCTAATTTCTATGTTTCTATGTCTATAACAACATTTAAAATACATTTGGATATGTATATGGATCGGAAAGGTTAAAAGGGATATGGACCAAACGCAGGTAGGTGGGACTAGCATAGATGGGTCATCTTGGTCAACATGGACAAGTTGAGCAGAAGGGCCTGTTTCCATGCTCTATGACTAATTATTTAATGGGAAATATTTGGTGAACTCCAGAATGAAACAAACTATTATATTAATTCTCCAGAAAAGAAATGTCCTATTAGGTATCTGAGAAACTGCCCCTGAAGGCAATGCTTTCAAGGTTTAAATTTTTGGGAGGAAAATCCAGCTTTGCCTGCAAAAAAGTTTCAGGATTATATTTTTCATTGCATTTCACCAAAAAAAAATGTTTTTTTAAATAAAATAGTCAAAGCCTTTAAGCCTTGACAGCAAGAAATATTGGCAATTGTTTTGTATGAGTTATCTTGCCAAAGGTAGATTTGCATAAGGCAGGCAATCTTCAATTAATTTATAATCTAGGCTTCGAGTCAATTTATAATCTGATCCTTTGATATAGAACGCTTCCAGCAGGATACCCATCATTTCTCTGATTTAGTTTTGCTTTCGCGTGGCAGTTCAGCGCTGACCACCGTTGTGTCGAGAGAACCTGTAAACTGAGAAGTGATTTTCTGAAATAAAATTTGTTGGAAAACTCAGTTGTCGTTCTTGCGACCACCAAATTGGTGACCCCGACCTGTCTAGCCGTCGTTAGACAAGCAGATCATGCAGGAGGACTACGTTCTCGCAGAATCGGCCGGCATGCGGCAGGGCTCACCGGGCTTCAAATTGCCATCGTTTTGGCCCGATCAACCTCAGGTGTGGTTCGCCCACATTGAGACACAGTTTCACCTCCATCGTATCATAGCAGATGATACCATGTACTTCCATGTGATGGGAGCTCCGCCACAAGACTGTGCCTCGAGGCTGTTGCCTTACATCAGGGACCCGCCGACCATCGCCAAATACAAAGGGCTGAAGGTCCTGCTGCTCCACACTTTCGGTCTCAGTCGCAGAGACAGAGCGGCGAAGATATTACACATGGACAGTGTCGGCGATCGGCGACCACCCACCATCATGGTGAAGATGTTAGCCCTGATGGACGGGCACCGCCCATGTCTGCTCTTCGAACAGGCGTTCCTGAAGCAGATGCCTGACGAAATCCAACTGATGCTCGCCGGAGCTGATTTCAGCGACTCCAACAACTCCCGGAGAGAGCTGACGAATTGTGGGCCCACAGACGGAGGGATGTTTGTGCCTTCACCCGCTCCCGTCACGGCGCGGGTGCAACCGAGATGACATCGGGAGGAAGAAGCCCAGCCCAGCGCCGAAGAAGCATCGCCGCTTCCTATGGTCTACAGCCGACTTCGCTGGTGTTACTACCATCAATGCTACGGACCCGAAGCCCACAGATGCCGGAGCCCCTGCTCGTACCAGAGAAATGCCTCGGCCGATCGTCCATAGAGGCGAACGCGATCGGCCGAAACGAACGCCTATACGTCCGTGATCGCCATTCCGGCCACCGTTTCCTGGTGGACTCCGGTGCCATTGCCAGCATCCTGCCTCCGAGCGCCCGAGATACTCGCGTTGGTAAGGTAGGACCCGTCCACTCGGCTGTTAACGGAAGCTACATTCGCACTTACGGTACGCGGACCCTGGACTTAAATTTAGACTCCCGCCCATATAGGTGGAAGTTCACCGTTGCTGACATCGCCCAACCGTTCCGGGGGGCCGATTTCTTGCGCGCGTTGTCCTTGTTTGTCGATGTGCGAGGCGGAAGCATGGTCCCTGTGTTGGACCAGTGCCCTGCCAAGACGTGTAATCCGTCCACGCCCCTACAGCAACTCGACGAGGTAGCTGAGATCCAGCAACCTTTTGCAGCCCTGCTCGCCGACTTCCCAGGGTTGTTCATGCCCCGGTTCTACGGGGCCACGCTCCGTCATGGCGTGGTCCACCACATTCCCACCGAGGGCCCACCACTTTATGCCCGCGCGCGCCGCCTCCCGCCCGATAAACTGCGCATCGCATGAGACGAGTTCCAACTTATGGAGGACATGGGGAATGTCCGGCGGTCGGATATTCCTTGGGCTTCCCCGCTGCACATGGTGCCCAAAGCGTCCGGGGTTTGGAGACCTTGCGGTGATTACAGGCGTTTAAGCGTGGTAACCACAGCAGTCCCGAACATCCAGGATTTCTCGGCTCATCTGGAAGGCGCAACCTTTTTCTCGAAAGTCGACCTTTTTTGCGGGTACAATCAAATCCCGGTCCATCCCGACGATGTTCCGAAGACGGCCACCATCACCCCTTTTGGCCTTTTCGAATGGCTAAGAATGCCTTTTGGCCTAAAGAACGCGGCTCAGGCGTTCCAAAGGTTAATGGATCAGGTCGGTCGGGGTTTGCCGTTCATATTCATTTACCTCGATGATATTCTGGTGGCCAGCAGCTCGCAGCCAGAGCACGTCAGGCAGTTCCGCCTGCTTTTCGAATGGCTGCGCGAGCACAGGTTGGTGATCAACCCCGCGAAGAGCCAGTTCGGATTGCGTTCCATCTCCTTTTTGGATCACAGCATTACCTGCCACGGCGCGCAGCCGCTGCCCGAGAAGGTCGACGCTATCCGTCGTTTTCCGAGGCCTCTATATGTCAAGGGCCTACAGGAGTTTATCGGGATGGTTAATTTCTACCACCGATTTGTCCCGTCAGCAGCCGCCATCATGCGACCGCCAAAATGTTGTCTTTTGTGCTCTATTTGGCCATCAACACTGGTGGCCAGAAGTTAAACAGACCACAAAGCAGATGCATTTTCAGTTTAATAGAAAAATAACATTTTGGGAAAATTATGTTACCTTCAACATAAAACTACATTTCAGACAAGTAAAGGTATCTAAACAGCAAACAAGCTAGATCCTCCATTACAGTTTTTTTTTTAAACAAATGATATTTAAAATAAAAATGTCACGCTGTTGCATCACTGATCACAACAGATTCTTATACCATTCACCTTCGCATTTAAATAATGTGAACCTACTTTTTCTTGCAGCAAGTTCATAATAATTGTATGATGAAAGTGACTTCAAATGGGGAAGATGAGTAATCAACAGAACACTAGTGCACCAAACTCTGTGGGAATTAATCTGCATATCTTTTGATTTGACCTTAAATGTCAAATTGATATCACTCAGCCAGTTGCCCAAGATTTGAATAGAACACATAAAATAATGAAAGTGCATCAAATGAAAATGCACCCTCAGAAAAACAATTGACTGCAAATAACCAAACTTAAATATGAATCTTCAAGTTATCCACTTATAAAGTTAGCAAAGAGATACAGCAATCAAGGTGGTAAAAACTTTTTTTTTTTTAAATCAGGCTTTTCTGTATGGAAAATAGAGAACAAAATTAAGTAAGTCTTGCCACATCCATGCAGTGCTCCGGTGGGACCACAACTCTAACTGCAAAGCTCGGATCTCCTTACCGATAGATACACTTGATTTAAGCAAAATTTCAACAGACCCGATTCCTGGAATTTGGCAGTAATCTCCTGCAGCTCCGGGCCTCACTCACCCAGACCTGCAATGGACCACAACTGTACTTAATTCTATGCCTTATCCACACCCTCAACAAACGCTTCCTCGCCTACCTGGACTCTAGTAAGGATTACAAGCTTGCCCACCTCCAGGTCGGTGCCTCCACCAACACTCTTCGACTCGACCGTCTGCAGGCCCATGGCTCCACCGCTGGGCCGCGTCTGCCCGACCACCACATGGCCGAGACCCGTGACACCATCACCACCACGAGGAGCAGCACCAACATCCACTGCCTCTCTGACTCTCACCACCTTCCTGGCCGATTACAGGCCCGGACCACCGAAACTGCCGACTCAGTCTCCCTGGGGCCACCGCCACCAACCTTCACTGTTGCCCCAGGATCACCGATGCTGCTACCACCAACACGTATCTTTATCCCAGCCCCCTGCGGGCCTCCACCAGCGACTTCGCAGACCCACCGCCCACCAGCGGGCAGGAGCCGTCGCCTCATCATAGTTCCAGGCTCAGCAACAGGCCCATAGCTTCCATGCTGCAGACTCCAATACCACGTTGTCTGACCCTCCTAGGTCCTAATGCTCCCTCCCTCCTACAGTGAACCTCAGTAATGATGGGTCTTCCTTCCCATTTTCTTCTGTCGCCTCCGCGCCTTTTTCTATGGGGAAAGAGTCCTAACCACCCAGCGTTGACCCCTTCTCCACCGGTCCCACTCCTCTTGGACTCCCCCAAATGGCTTTCTACCCTCTCTAGGCCTTTTTATTTCTAACAGCCGGCATGACATCAACTGTCAACTTTTCCACTTCCCTTAACCTCTAAACATACAGCCCTCCGCTCACTCTGCAGCAACCCCAACATTATAATCAAACCTGCCGACAAGGGAGGTGCCGTGGTAGTCTGGCCGCTGGCCTCTACCGACCAGGCTGAGACCAGGCGACAACTTTCAGACACCTCCTCCTATTTATCCTTGGACCATGATCCCACAGATGAGCACCAGGCCTTATTCTCACACACCATTTCTGATTTCATCACTTCAGGCTGTCTGCCTTCCACAGCCTCTGACCGTATTCTTTCCCAGCCCCGCACAGCCCGGTTTTACCTTCTCCCCAAAATTCACAAACACAACTGCCCTGGCAGACCCATTGTTTCTGCCTGCTCCTGTCCCACAGAAATTATGTCCACGTACCTCAACTCCATCCTATCCCCCCTGGTTCAATCTCTCCCAACCCATGTCCAAGATACCTCACATGCCATTTGCTCTTTAGTGAATTCCACTTTTCGAGCCCCCACTCCCTCATGTTCACTATGGACTTTCAGTCACTCTACGCCTCCATCCCCCACCAGGAAGGCCTTAAAGCCCTGTTTTTTCCTCGACCGCACAACCATCCAATTTCCCTCTACCAACACTACACTCAGAAATGGAGTGTGAGAATAAGGCAGGTCCTCACCCTCAACAACTTCTCTTCGACTCCTCCCACTTCCTCCAAGGCGTAGCTATGGGCACCCACATGGGCTCCAGCTATGCCTGCCTCTTTGTAGGGTATGTTGAACAATCCCTGTTCCAGGACTACACTGGACCATAATGCGACCACGAGGTCACGTAATTTGCAAGCCAAGGACGCGTAAGTGGGACAGTCCCTTTAAAGTACAGATGTACTAACTCTGGAATGCTTAGCAGGCCAATAATGCCAAAATAAATCAGTACTCTGTAGGGCTGCGCTACGTGGAATACCTGTGAATTTCTTAGTGACTTCTTAGAAATCAGAAGGTTTAGGATAACACAAAATTCTATGCTTGATCATCACAACAGCAACAATACACCAAACTACTACTTAGGCTATAAATGCTTTGGGTCAATGAGATTATGAGATGCACAATAAACATACAAGAATGGAGATATAAGTTAGGAGCAATTGAGAAAGGGCAAGAAGGTACCAATGCATGGGGGAAGAGGGTAGAACATCTTGAGGAAACGTCCTGACCTGAAACATAGTCTATCCATTTCCCTCCATAGATGTCACCTGACCCACTGAGTGCCTCCGTCAGTTTTTGCTCCTGCGTACGTTTTCTCCACTCTCACATGCTCTGCTCGAGGCCAAAACAAGGATACAGATTCCTTGGTCTTGCCTTGCATCCAGATGCTTCTGCGCTTTAACCCTGCAAGCTCATCATTTAATTCCTTTCCCCCCCCCTACCAAAATGGAAAATTTCACATTGTTTCATTTACCAGGTCTATATCCAGTCACTCAAGTTATCTTTGTCCCTTCAAAGCCTTATATCCTCTTCACAGCTTATTTTCCTGCCCACAGTAAAATTACCATCCATTAACTTCTGTGTCTTCATGCATGTAATTTACATAACAGGCAAAAAAGTTAAGGATAATAAATAAATGTCTTCAAAGATGTTCAATAAACTCAAAAATGATTTATTTTAGAACAATCGTTTAGAACTATGTTAACTATAATATCTTTAATAATAGTTTCATTTTGCCTATAACATATATCAAACTAACTGGCCTGTAGCTTCCTGCTTGTCATCTTCTTTTCATGTCAACTTTGAACAAGCCAAATATAGTTGTAGTTTTGTATCACATCTGATGCCAATTTAGAGAACTGCTTGGCCCAAAAAGATTAACCAGATTTTAGATAATTACTTCATTGCTTTACACAAATCACTTCATTTTGGAAATTTGACAGCATTCAACAGAAATGTGCTCAATCATTCAGGGCACAATCTACTCCTAGAATTTACTTACTTGCTGTGGTCTGACATCCAGTTGTGTTAACAGGCTGCCTGGTGAAACCCACTGTAAAGGGAGGTTCATCAGTCATTTGCGGAGGATGCAATCGCCTTCGGATAAAGAAACCAGCTCCACAACAAAATAGGACCCCCATCATTAAAAGAAACCTGTGAAAGAGATAAACACCATAAGGAATCATATGCACATGCTTTTTCAATTTTTATTTGTTTTGTGTGATGTCAAGGCAGGGCCACCATGTGTTATTGCCCACCCCTCGAAAATCCAATAACGGAGGAACAGTAATACATATCCACGACGGTTTATGATAACAAAAAACACGAGGCCATTGTTCTCTTATGCCTACTTCTCTCACCCTCCACACTGAAGATTTCATAAAAATATATACCGTTGCAGGCCACTAGCTGGCTTATGTCAATGCCAACCTACAGTGAACTTTAGGTTAATCCCTTTCTCTGGCTCTTCCCAATGTTCGAGTACTTTGCAATATTTTGGCAAGGGCTTTTGTTCAGTTACAGACCACAACCCAAGTGATATTTTTCTCCAATTTTTCCTACTGCTTAGATTAAGGGATCAATTTGTTAAAGAAACATTTCTACCCTCACTCTCCCTGTTCACAGCACAATCAAAAAAAAGTCAAGTTACATCTCTCCTACATCTCCTTTCTTGCAAGGACGACTTCAATTTAATCTCCTTGCAACAAATTTTGCAGCCTGGATTGACGGGGGCTCAGATAGGATGGGGTGTGTGGGGTGATGTAGGCATAGTTAACAAAGGGGCAAACGGCAGCAGGACCCAATGCGGGCGGCGCCGACTTTAACATCGCAGAGTCCTGGGACCCTTTGCCGGGGGGTCGCCAGCGCGAATCTCCGCCCAGTGTGGCCTATGGACATCGGGAGCCACGGACTCCGGTGGAAGGTGGCCGACGAGTGGTTCCCGGCGAGAGGGCCTGAACATCGGGCCGCCCGTAGCGGCGACTACGGGGTGCTCGGGAGGCCCCGACCACGGGTGAACATTGGGGAACATCAGCGAGGAGGCTAACTGGACTTTGGTTTGTTCCCTCACAGTGAGGAACTTTGGTGCTGCTGTGGGGATGTTTGTGTTGTGGACTCTGTGTTTTGTGGGGGTTTAAAAATGTATGGCTGAAAGGGAAAAAGAATGTTGTTGTCTCTTCATTGAAGAGAATGACAATAAATTAAATCAAATCACACACGTACAAATACACATATATACACACACATATATATGCACACACATACACACACACACACATATATATGCACACACATACACACACACACATATACACATATATGCACACATACATACACATACGTACACACATACATATACACATATATACACATATATGCACACACATACATATACACACTGTATACACACACAAATACATACACACACACATACACACACATGCATATACACACACATATAAACATACATCTACACACATATATATATATATACACACATTCACACATACAGTGGCTTGCAAAAGTATTCATACCCCTTGAACTTTTCCACATTTTGTCACGTTACAACCACAAACGTAAATGTATTTTATTGGGATTTTATGTGATAGACCAACACAAAGTGGTGTATAATTGTGAAGTGGAAGGAAAATGATACATGGTTTTCAAATTTTTTTACAAATAAAAAACTGAAAAGTGTGGCGTGCAAAAGTATTCAGCCCCCTTTACTCTGATACCCCTAAATAAAATCCAGTGCAACCAATTGCCTTCAGAAGTCACCTAATTAGTAAATAGAGTCCACTTGTGTGTAATCTAATCTCAGTATAAATACAGCTGTTCTGTGAAGGCCTCAGAGGTTTGTTAGAGAACATTAGTGAACAAACAGCATCATGAAGCCCAAGGAACAGGTCAGGGATAAAGTTGTGAAGAAGTTTAAAGCAGGGTTAAGTTATAAAAAAATATCCCAAGCTTTGAACATCTCACGGAGCACTGTTCAATCCATCATCCGAAAATGGAAAGAGTATGGCACAACTGCAAACCTACCAAGACATGGCCGTCCACCTAAACTGACAGGCCGGGCAAGGAGAGCATTGATCAGAGAGCAGCCAAGAGGCCCATGGTAACTCTGGAGGAGCTGCAGAGATCCACAGCTCAGGTGGGAGAATCTGTCCACAGGACAACTATTAGTCGTGCACTTCACAAATCGGGCCTTTATGGAAGAGTGGCAAGAAGAAAGCCATTGTTGAAAAAAAAGCCATAAGAAGTCCCGTTTGCAGTTTGCCACAAGCCATGTGGGGGACACAGCAAACATGTGGAGGAAGGTGCTCTGGTCAGATGAGACCAAAATTTAAGTTTTTGGCCTAAATGCAAAATGCTATGTGTGGCGGAAAACTAACACTGCACATCACCCTGAACACACCATCCCCACTGTGAAACATGGTGGTGGCAGCATCATGCTGTGGGGATGCTTTTCTTCAGCAGGGACAGGGAAGCTGGTCAGAGTTGATGGGAAGATGGATGGAGCCAAATACAGGGCAATCTTGGAAGAAAACCTGTTAAGAGTCTGCAAAAGACATGAGACTGGGGCGGAGGTTCACCTTCCAGCAGGACAACGACCCTAAACATACAGCCAGAGCTACAGTGGAATGGTTTAGATCAAAGCATATTCATGTGTTAGAATGGCCCAGTCAAAGTCCAGACCTAAATCCAATTGAGAATCTCTGGCAAGACTTGAAAATTGCTGTTCACAGACGCTCTCCATCCAATCTGACTGAGCTTGAGCTATTTTGCAAAGAAGAATGGGCAAAAATTTCAGTCTCTAGATGTGCAAAGCTGGTAGAGACATACCCCAAAAGACTTGCAGCTGTAATTGCAGCGAAAGGTGGTTCTACAAAGTATTGACTCAGGGGGCCTGAATACTTTTGCACGCCACACTTTTCATTTTTTTTATTTGTAAAAAAATTTGAAAACCATGTATAAAATCCCAATAAAATACATTTACCTTTGTGGTTGTAACGTGACAAAATGTGGAAAAGTTCAGGGGTATGAAAACTTTTGCAAGCCACTGTATATACATATACATACCTATATATACACCCCCCTGAAACTTAAGGATATATATGCCAATATAGCTTGTTGAATATAACACATCTTATGCAGAAGCACCTGCTTTTATTGCATCCTAATACAAATCAGCAGCCACTCAGTAATTTGAATGTTGTAAATATAATTACTGCAGCAAAATGATAAGCAGGGATTTTTTGCAGTGTGGCCGTTTAATGCAGTAAAAATTCAGGTCATATGAAAAAATTAGAACTCCCACCACTTTCACACTTTAAATTGATTGCAGGATGCATTTATTTCCAAACAGTCATAAACCTTGTGTACTTGATGATGTGAGCAAGAGTTGTATGACATCTAGCGTTGGATTTGTGCACAGCTAGTCGGAAATATGTTTTTCATACAGCTTGATAATAATTCCTCAATGCAAAATGCAAATAATTTGCGAATACACAGAATTTATGGAACAATGCTTTGACTTTTCAATGACTAAGAATTAAAGTGAATACAAAATAGTGCGCAGTTTACCCTCATTTGGTCATTTCTCATTTTTTCACATGAACCATATTTTTGCTACAATAAACGATCACACTGCAAAAATGACCAGCTTATTAATTCACCAACAACTTGTCCTGGATTAAGAAAAGGCAGAGCAGTTGAATAAATAAAGAAATGGCAGAGGAGTTGAATAACTTTTTTACATCAGTCTTCACAGTGGAAGACATCAGCAACGTGCCTGAAATTCAAGAGAGTCAGGGGGTGGAAGTTAGTGGAGTGGCTATTACTAGGGAGAAGGGCTAAAGGTGGACTGCACTCTAGGTTTCTGAAAGAGGCGACTTGTGAGATTGTGGAGGCATTGACAGTGATATTTCATGAATCACTAGAGACAGGAGTGGTCCCGGATGATTGGACAATTGTCAATATTACCCCACTGCACAAGAAGGGACCAAGGGAGAGTAGTGGGAACTATAGGTCGGTTAGTCTGATTTTGGTGGTTGGTAAGATTTTTGAGTCCATTAAAAAGGATGAGGTTACGGAGTACTGAGAAGTTCACGATAAAATAGGACGAAGTCAGCATGGCTTTGTGAAGGAGACGTCTGGTTTGACAAATTTGTTGGAATTCTTTGGAGAAATAGCAGGACAGACAAAGGAGAGTCAATAGATGGTTTACAGATTTTCAGAAAGCCTTTGATAAGGTGTCCATGCAAGGCTCCAAGGAAGATGAGAGCCCACGGTTTCAAAGGGCAGATACTAGCAGGTTAGATGGATAGCAGAAGACAAAGAGTGGCTAAAGGGGCTTTTTCTGGTTGGCTGCCAGTGACTAGCAGTGTTACGCAGGTGTTCGGTGCTGGGGCCACTAATCTTCACGTTGTATATTAATGATTTGGACAAGGAGCTTGAAGGCTTTGTGGCCAAGTTTACAGATGATACGAAAATAGGTGGAAGGGCAGGTAGTGTAGAGAAAGCAAGGCCTCTGCAGAAGGACTTGGGACAGGTTGGGAGAGTGGGCCGAGAAGTGACAGATGGAATATAGTGTAGCAAAGTGTGGAATCATGCATTTTGGTAGTAGGAATAAAGGCGTAGACTATTTTCTAAATGGGGAGAGAATCCAGAAATTGGAGGTGTAAAAGGACTTGGGAGAGCTGGTGCTGGATTCTCAAAAAGTTAATCTGCAAGTCGAATCGGTAGTAAAGAAAGCAAACCCAATGCTTGCATTTATTTCAAGAGGGTTTGTATTTAAAAAAAAGGGATGTAATGCTGAGGCTCATTAAGGCACTGGTAAGGCCACATTTAGAATATTGTGAGCCATTTTGGGTATCATGTTGGAGGAAGGATGTGCTGGCTCTGGAGAGGGTCCAGAGGAGATTTACAAGAGTGATCCCAGGAATTAGTAGGTTAAACTGATGAGCGTTTGTCAGCACTGGGCCTGTACTCGCTGGAGTTTAGAACAATGAGGGAGACCTCATTGAAACATACAGAATAGTGAAAGGCTTGGATAGACTGGATGTGGAGAGGATGTTTCCACTGGTGGGAGAGTCTAGGACTAGAGGTCATTGCCTCATAATTAAAGGACGTTCTTTTAGGAAGGAGATGAGGTGGAATTTATTTAGTTCGAGGGTGGTGAATCTGTGGAATTACATAGATACATAGAAAATAGGTGGAGTAGGCCATTCGGCCCTTCGAGCCTGCACCGCCATTCAATATGATCATGGCTGATCATCCAACTCAGTATCCCGTACCTGCCTTCTCTCCATACCCCCTAATCCCTTTAGCCACAAGGGCCACATCTACCTCCCTCTTAAATATAGCCAATGAACTGGCCTCAACTACTTTCTGTGGCAGAGAGTTCCAGAGATTCACCACTCTCTGTGTGAAAAATGTTTTTCTCATCTCAGTCTTAAAGGATTTCCCCTCTATCCTTAAGCTGTGACCCCTTGTCCTGGACTTCCCCAACATCGGGAACAATCTTCCTGCATCTAGCCTGTCCAACCCCTTAAGAATTTTGTAAGTTTCTATAAGATCCCCCCTCAATCTCCTAAATTCTAGCGAGTACAAGCCGAGTCTATCCAGTCTTTCTTCATATGAAAGTCCTGACATCCCCGGAATTAGTCTGGTGAACCTTCTCTGCACTCCCTCTATGGCAATAATGTCCTTCCTCAGATTTGGAGACCAAAACTGTACGCAATACTCCAGGTGTGGTCTCACCAAGACCCTGTACAACTGCAGTAGAACCTCCCTGCTCCTATACTCAAATCCTTTTGCTATGAATGCTAACATACCATTCGCTTTCTTCACTGCCTGCTGCACCTGCATGCCTACTTTCAATGACTGGTGTACCATGACACCCAGGTCTCGTTGCATCTCCCCTTTTCCTAATCGGCCACCATTTAGATAATAGTCTGCTTTCCTGTTTTTGCTACCAAAGTGGATAACCTCACATTTATCCACATTATACTGCATCTGCCATACATTTGCCCACTCACCCAGCCTATCCAAGTCACCTTGCAGCCTACTAGCATCCTCCTCACAGCTAACACTGCCCCCCAGCTTAGTGTCATCCGCAAACTTGGAGATGTTGCATTCAAATCCCTCGTAAAATCATTAATATATATTGTAAATAGCTGGGGTCCCAGCACTGAGCCTTGCGGTACCCCACTGGTCACTGCCTGCCATTGTGAAAAGGACCCGTTTACTCCTACTCTTTGCTTCCTGTTTCTCTAGTTCTCTATCCACATCAGTCCTGAACCCCCAATACCGTGTATTTAGGTTTCTTTGCCACAGAAGCCAGAGGAAGCCAAGTCAGTGGATATTAAGGCAGAGATAGATAGATTCTTGATAGGTACGGGTGTCAGAGGTTATGGGGAGAAGGCAGGAGAATGGGGTGAGCAGGGATAGATCAGCCAGGATTGAATAGCAGAATGGACTTGATGAGCCGAATGGTCTAATTCTACACCTAACACAAGAACATATTAGCCATATCGAAGCAATGGCTAAGAAAGTACAATGACTACTTCCATAGAAGATTTAGGAAGTGAGGCATATCCCCAACAGGTCTCACCAATTCCGATAGATGCATCGTAGAAACATTTCATCGGCATGGTTTGGCAATAGTTCCAGCCAAGACCTCCAGAAATTGCAGAGAATTATGGAAACAGCCCAGACCATCACACAAACCAACCTCCCTTCCATTGATTCTATCTGCAGTTCATGCTGCCTCAGCAAGGCCACCAGCATAATCAAGAATGAGTCTCATCTAAGTCACTCCCTCTTCTCCCCTCTCCCATCAGACATGAGATACAGAAGTGTGAAAACATATACCTCCTGATTCTGAGAGTTTCTTCCCAGCTGTTATCAGGCTACTGAACCATTCTCCCAACAACTAGATAGCAATCCTGAGTTACCATCTACCTCATTGAAGACCCTCGGATCATCTTTAACCAGGCTTCACCTTGCACTAAACGTTATTCCCAGTATCATGTACCTGTACACCGTAGATGGCCTGATTGTAATCATGCATATTCTTTCTGCAGACTGGTTACTACGCAACACAAAACCTTTTCACTGTACCTTAGTACACGTGACAATAAACTAAACTCCTGAATTTTTAATTATCCCAAAACTTTATGTCCTCACATCTACGTTCTCACGAATCTAGATTTTATTTGCTCAAAACCTATGCACGACTTCACACTTATCCTAAGCCAGTAGTTCTTAACCTTTTTGGCGTACACGAACAAAATACTGTATGTGGTATGTACCTTTGTTAGATTCCTAAAAATGGGCTTAACAAATGGATATGTTATTTATGACCCCTTCATGTCCCGCCCCCCCCCCCCCCCCCCCCCCCGGTAAAGCCCCAAATGACCCCCCCCCCCATGGGGGTCTGAACCCCCATGTTAAGAACTACCTGTCCTAAGCTAACAGGTAGTCAGCCAGGGAGTACAATTCTAGGAGTACAGTTTTAATAATTCAGCAAAACATTAAATACCATGCATTATAGCCAACCCAAAAGTCTACTTGTAATGGAGTATCTTCCATCTACAAAGCTGAATTCCCAAGATTAAACAAAATTTAGATATGTTTATATTGTGCCAGAAAACTGATGACAAACAAGATTTGAAGATCTATAGTTTCCTCCCCTTACCCCCTCATCCCCACACCAAATCTACATCCATGTATAAAATGTCACATCGAAAACTTACCAAAAATACCATAATCGTTGAATAGAGAATGCTCGCATGCAGCATCTTGTACCACAACAATCTTCATATGCACGGCATCTATGAAAATGTTAGATAAACTAGTCAACACAATAGCACACGTTTTATGCAGATCAATTTTATTATTCTTTGGTCCCAACATAAAGTCCTTCAAGGATAAACAGAGCTAAACTCAATCTTGATTATTGTATTATTTGCTGCAAGTATCAATCCTTTTCCAATTGTTAGTGGACCTACATTAGAAAGCAGTGAGCTCAATCTTTTAGAGTATAGAAAGTTATTGCAAGTAAATAGTAACGAGTGCAGCACTGAAATGCTCAAAGTGCATACAGGTTCAATCTTTCAGTGAAAGACATTAAACAGAAACCCTGACAGTTACAATACAATTGCTTCACGATACTCTCCTTACCCAACATTTCACAAAAAGAGTTGCAAGTTACACTTCGAGCAAAACTTGGAAAAGGAAAGTCGTTTATTGTATCCCAACTGCCAAGTTTTTGCATTTTAATAGGGCACTCTCTCATTTTCATTCTTTTCATTTGCACTCTTTTTACCAAAAATGGGCAATATTGATAGCAGTGGTTTATCAGTTGCATGGTAGTGGTTTTCTAAATTATCAAAAAGCTATGGAGCCCAGATCAATCATCTAGTTGAATCGATGGATAAATGAGGTCATGTGTTCAACAAATCTCCGAAGTGTACCGATTAGAGATTATCAACATCAAAGAAGACAAGGGAGGATGGTTCCACATGTATGGGGGAATGCAAAGCTAAAGCCATAAATACAAGACAATCTCAGTAGATCCAATTTTTTTTTTTTTAAATACTCATCCCGAGAGCAACTTGAATGCAGAATTTTCTGCCTTGTTACATTGTTGAAGTGGCTAACATTTGTATTTAAGGGGCAATTATGCAAGAGCAAATATGGAGCATAAACAATAACAGGTCTAGAAAGAAGATGATTCCTACATTGATCCATGCAAACAGAGATGTGACAATTTAAAAACCACAGCGTATATATTGCCAATTACATTTTTCATATAGTAAGTCCTCAAATGTTTGCTCGATTTCTCCACCGACCGAGATTTATGACCACTGTATCCAAAGAGCATTATCAGCATAAAACAAAATTAAAAGCGTACATTAAGCTATTAAAAAAAAAATACTCACATAAAATAAGTGGGATATCCTGCATCCACATACCAGCAGTACTTCTTGGCTGCTGTACTCTGGAAAAAATGAAAACACTTAATTTGTACCAACAGATTACATTTTGCACAATCAGTAGACACAAAGTATTCACTTAAGCACAAGTCTAATATTAAGCACAAACCAAGTCTAATATTATGGCTTGCTCAGTACACAGGTTTCGAAGTGCACTAACATCAGTATATTTAAGCAAGATTTTCTTCAACTGTATAATGTTCTATAATGCAATCCAATATTTCCAGACTATTTTCTGAATCCATTTGTTTTCTTTGTACTTCAAATACATAGACAAAAATAAGCAATGTCTGAAAAGGGAATGAGTGGAAAAAAGATGGAGTGAGAGACTTACAAATGCATTTTCATCGATAAATATTCGCAACTGCTTCATCAGCATTAGGGTGGGAAATATCAGTATTGTTTTGCTTGAAATTAGCCCAAGCAGAATCAGAATAATTACAGAACAATTTATCATCTTTCTTGTTTTAAAACACCTACTAATCTGATGCAGATTTCAAACATGTCTAGAATTTATATTTCCACATTTTCAGATTTATCTTAATCTTTTTATTTTTACTTGATGTTGAACACAAAGAGCTAAAGATAAAGGCACAATATACTACAATACTGGGCTAAAAATTAATAGGCAAGGATCAAAAAGGAGTGTTCAAACTCCATCATGGGAAGTATGGGATTTAAATTCAAGTTATACCTAGAATTTTAAAAGATTAATTGTTAGTAATGACGACTACAAAAATAGAACTGATTTGGCCCATGGCTGAAGATCAGGTAAGTGGTGTAGGGGCAAATATTAAAACTCCTACAGTTGCAGAGGCAAATGCCGGAGGGTAAGGGATTAGCAAACTGTGGAATCGTGGAGAGAATGACTAGATGGCGCCTACCTGCAGCTACATTTTGCGAACGGCACAAAGATAAACAGTAAGATACAGCATTTATGAACTCACCTGCATCAGGAAATCCACTGAAATCAACGGCATAAGTAGCGAGCTGCTAACGCATTTAAATGCATTAGTGCTATTGAGAACTCCCAATGTTAGCGCCGGTAAAGGAATCCACGGTCAGAAGGGATTCCCCAGTCTCGCGGAGGAGCGCAGGCACAGCAAGAACCTTACCTGTGAACACCCAGGAGGGCTCCATGGAGTCCGGAATCGAAGCCATCAGGCAGGACTACAGGTCAGACAGAAGCGGAGGGGACTTTGGCCCCCTCTCCCTCCTATCCTACTGGCCAATGTACAGTCACTAGAAAATAATGGAGGACTTAAGGGCAACGCTGCTTTATCAAAGGGAGTTGAGGGAATGCTCTGTATTCTATTTCACAGAGACATGGCTCACCCCCTGCTCCCCAGACTCAGCGGTCCAGCCTGAAGGGTTCTCCATCCACCATATGGACCGTACGCAGGCATCTGGGAAAGGGAGAGGAGAGGGAGTCTGCCTCATGGTCAACTCTGCGTGGTGCTCAGACGTGGCAGTCCTGTCCAAATCCTGCTCTCCACACCTCGAACATCTGGCGGTGAAGTGCCGCCCCTTCTACCTTCCAAGGGAATTCACTTCCAGTATCCTGACCGCGGTCTACATCCCACCCCAGGCAGACGTCCGTCTGGCACTGGAGGAGCTGCACGCCGTGGTCAACAAACACCAGACGTCTTACCCCGAGGCATTTACCACCGTAGCCGGGGACTTCAATAAGGCAAATCTAAAGAAATCACTCCCTAACTTCCACAAACATGCCTCCTGCTGTACCAGAGGACCAAACACCCTTGACCACTGCTACACCACCATCAAGGATGCCTATCCCTCTATCCCTCGCCCTCACTTCGGAAAATCCGACCATACCGCGGTGCTGCTTCTTCCTGCTTACAGGCAGCAATTGAAGAGCGCACCCCCAGAGGTGAGGTCGGTTCAGAGCTGGTCGGGGAGGGGGGGGGGCAGAGGAACAACTCCAGGACTGTTTGGAGTCTGTAGACTGGGCAATGTTCAGGGACTCGGCGACGGACTTGAACGAATACGCAACAGTCATTACAGACTTCATAAAGAAATGTGTGGAGGACTGCATCCCTACAAAAACCTTTCCGAGTGTTTCCCAATCAGAAACCTTGGATGAACTTTGAGATCCGCACTCTTCTGAAGACCAGACACCGGGCATTCATGTCTGATGGTACAGTGGTTTACAAGAAGTCCAGATACGACCTTGGTAAGGCCATCAAAAAGGCCAAAAGGGACTTCTGCTCCAAACTGGATGAGACAGATGTTCGGCAGCTGTGGCGGGGCCTGAATGCAATCACCTCCTACAAGGCGAAATCAGGAGGTAGCTCGAATGTCGGCGAAACATCACTCCCTGACGAGCTCAATGCGTTTTACGCACGCTTTGATAGGGAGAATACTGATGTGCCTTCTCGAGCCCCCATTCGCTGTGATTGTATTTCAGTCTCAGTCACAGAGGCCGACGCCAGAAAATCCTTCAGTGGTGAACCCTAAAAAAGCACCTGGACCTGATGGTATACCCGGTCGTGTTCTAAAAACCTGTGCGGACCAACTGGCTGGAGTTTTTACGGATATTTTCAACCTCTCTCTTCTGAGGTCTGAGGTTTCCACCTGCTTTAAAAGGGCATCAATTATACTGGTGCCCAAGAAGAGCAAGGTGACGTGCCTCAACGACTATCGACCTGTGGCACTAACGTGATGAAGTGCTTTGAGAGGTTGATCATGGCGCAAATCAACACCTACAAAAACCTCGACCCACTGCAGTTTGCTTACCGCCACAACAGATCAACGATCTCGCTGGCACTCCACTCCGCTCTGGACCACTTGGACAACAAAAACTCAATTGTCAGGCTGTTATTCATTGACTACAGCTCGGCATTTAATACAATCATCCCATCCAAGCTGGTTACCAAGCTCTCAGATCTGGTCTCTGCGCATCCCTCTGCAATTGGATCCTCGACTTCCTCATTCACAGACCACAGACTGTTCGTATTGGTGGAATTGTGTCAGCCTCAATAACAATCAGCACGGGAGCACCTCAAGGCTGCGTGCTCAGCCCCCTGCTGTACTCACTCTATACTCATGACTCCGTAGCCGGTCATAGTGCGAACTACATCATCAAGTTCGCAGACGACACCACTGTTGTGGGACATATCACTGATGGGGACGAGTCAGAGTATAGAAGATAGATCAACCGACTGACCAAATGGTGCCAGCACAATAACCTGGCCCTCAACACCAGCAAAACCAAGGAACTGATTGTGGACTTTGGAAGGGGTAGGATGGGGACCCACAGTCCTGTTTATATCAACGGGTCGATGGTGGAGAGGGTCAAGAGCTTCAAATTCCTGGGCGTACATATTTCTGAAGATCTCTCCTGGTCCGAGAACACTGATGCAATCATAAAGAAAGCACATCAACGCCTTTACTTCCTGAGAAGATTACGGAGAGTCGGTATGTCAAAGAGGACTCTCTCTAACTTCTATAGGTGCACAGTAGAGAGCACGCTGACCGGTTGCATCGTGGCTTGGTTCGGCAACTTGAGCGCCCAGGAACAGAAAGGACTACAAAAAGTAGTAAACACTGCCCAGTCCATCATCGGCTCTGAGCTCCCTACCATCGAGGCGATCTATCGCAGTCGCTGCCTCAAAAAGGTTGGCAGCATCATCAACGACCCACACCATCCTGGCCACACACTCATCTCCCTGCTACCTTCAGGTAGAAGATACAGGAGCTTGAAGACTGCAACGCCCAGGTTCAGAAAAAAGCTACTTCCCCACAGCCATCAGGCTATTAAACTCAACTGAAACAAATCTCTGAACATCAATTGTTTATTTGCACTTTATCTGTTTATTTATTCATGTGTGTATAAATTTATATAATGGTATATGGACACACTGATCTGTTCTCTATTCATGCCTACTATATTCTTTTGTGCTGAAGCAAAGCAAGAATTTCATTGTCCTATCTGGGACACATGACAATAAACTCTCTTGACTCTTGACTTGAGAATGGTCCCTGCGGAAAACACAAAAGAGTGGGGAGTAGTAGTGGAGATTCACCAGGTATTCCATGGATGAGAGAGTAGTCCTTTCAAAAAAAGCTAGACCGTTTGAGTTAGTATTCCTTGGAGTTTGGAAGAGGGGTGATATATTCAAACATACAGGATCCAAAGGGAGTTTGACAGGGAAGACATTGAGATGTTTCCACAAGGGGAAAGTCCTGCACAAGAGGACATAACTACAAAATAACGGGCAAGTCAATTAAAACACAATATGTAGAAATTAGAAGCTCTCTTGGGTAGGCTAAGTTGGTCACATGTTCAAAGTCAAAGTCAATTTTATTCGTCACATGCACCTGAAGGATGCATGTGAAATGAATTTGCCAGCAGCGATACACTTAAAAACACACACTACACAATAAGATTTAACACAAACATCCACCACTGCATTCTTCACTGTGGTGCCTCGGGCCTCCTTTGTTCCCCCGTGATCAGGGCCATGAACCATTCGTACTCGCTGCTACAGACGGCCTGATGTACAGGCCTTCTCATCGGGATGATCCAAACTCCGACATCGGGATGGTCGAACACACTCCGTGGCTTGTAGTGCCCGAATCGGCACTTTCCTACCGGAGACCGTGGCTTCAGGATGTTTAAGGCCGCAGGCCGGCGGTCGGAGCTCTTCTCCAGCGATCCTCGGCAGGGGATCCCAGACTCCAGATGGTAAGTCAAAGTCACCAGGCTAGCGATCGAAGCACTCCTCTCTGGCGACCCCCGGCAAGGGTTCCCCCACTCCGCAATAGAAAAACTACACACTGCGCCCGCTGCTGTAACTCTGGTCCTGACTCCTGGAAAGGCCGCTCCAATCCAAGCTGTTAAGCCGTGAGGGAGGCGACATGGAAATAGTCACCTCTCCGTCGAGGAGGCGACCAAAAGCGGTCGTTCCCCCCCCAACACAAGACATACTGAGAGACACTAAAACAAACATTTGGACACATTAAAAAAATATTTTAAAAAATGCAAAATAACGAACACGCTGCTGGCAAGGCAGCCGACTCGCAGCGCCCCCGCCGGCCTCTCATGTTCATTACCAGTCTCTCAAAACAAGTTATTCACGGGAAGGTAGGTACAAGAAACTGCAGATGCTAGTTTACAAAAAGAGAAATTTCTGGAGTAACTCAGTGGGTCAAGCAGCATCTCTAGGGAACATATTTTTCTCCTCCCCTCCCACCCCCACCTCATACCACCACCAAGAATAAAAAATACATACAAAACAAAAAATGTAAAAACTTTGTATATTCTTATCGTCTATACATTGAATGGATAGCAACAGAGATCCAGCAGTCATTGGAGGACCAAGTGCATGTGTTCAACAAAACAATCGCCTGGATTACATTTTCTCCCCTTTCTTGATCTCTCTCTATCACAGGGGCAGACTATCCACTGATAACTATAAACCCACCGACTCTCACAACTATCTAGACTACACATCCTCCCACCCTGCCTCTTGCAAAGACATCCTCTCCTTCCAATTTCTTTGTCTCCACTATGTGTGCTGCTGAGATGAGGCTTTCTATTCTTGGACATCAGAGATGTCTTCTTTCTTCAGTAAATGTGATTTCCCTCCACTATAGTGTATTGGTCCTGTGCCCACTGCACCCCGATATGGCCTTCTTTGCATTGGCGAGACCAAGTCTGGACTAGGCAACTGGTCCACTAAGGCCTACTGGATCTCTAGTTGCTAACCATTTTGACTTCCCTTCCTATTCCCACACTAACCTTACTGCTCCGGACCACCCCCATTGCCAGAGTGAGGCTACGCTGAAAATGGACGTAAAGCACCTCATATCCTGCCTATAGGTAGGCGTATTCACCTATCATTCGCCAGGTTTCTCTTCCAGCTTTCCCCCCTCTATTACAATGAGCCTGAAGGTTCTCACAATCAGAAATGTCATCCATCCACATTTTCCAGAGTTGCTGCCTGATCCACCAAGTTATTCCAGCACTGTCTATTTTTGTTCATAGGAAGTAATTACTTAAGACTGGGATCAGCAAACTACGGCCCACGGGCCGAATGCGTCCAATAACTCAAAATCAACCAGCCCTCAGGCGTTTTTTTTTCCCTTTCCTTCAAGTATCTGCCCGCAGTCGTTTTTTGTGGGTTTTTTTGCTCAACGCGCCCCAGAACCATTCCGGCCAGCAGGCGTATTTTTTTTCCATTCCTAGCAATCCTGTTTGCTGATACAAAGATATCGGAACCAATGTAACACCACGAACAGGGCAAAAGGTGGACCTAGAACAGTGAGTGCGGCAAAACAGCAGTGAGCGCGGCAAAACAGCAGTGAGCGCGGCAAAACTTCGATTGGCAGTGGAGGAAAGCGACTCTCTCTCTCCAATGGCTGCAAAACGCAGGAAGGTGCATGCTGAGTGCTGTCTTCCAAGACACTTGGACAGAAAAGTACTTCTTTATACAACAGTTCGGCATGCCCATATGCCTTATCTGCCACGCACGTGTTAGTGTCAACAAGGAGTTCAACATCAGGCGGCATTATGAAAACAAAACTCCCGAAATTCAGTTAAATCAGTGGGCAAGCAAGGAAGCATGAAGTTCATAACCTTCAATGGAGCCTGGCAAATCAAAGTTCAAGAAACAAAATGTAGAATCAGAAAGGAACACGCATGCTAGCTATGTAGTTTCTAAGTTTATAGCAGTCCTTCACTGACAGAGATTTTGTGAAAGAATGTTTATTGGCAGTTGTGGACATTGTGGCCCGAGAAAAATATTTCATTTTCAAATGTCAGTCTCTCTGCAAGAACAGTTGCATGACGAATAGAAGAAATGTCAGCGGATGTGAAAAACTGTTTAAAGGACTATTGCAAAGATTTCCAGTTCTTTTCAATAGCGCTCGATGAGAGTACAGATACTAAAGTCACCGTTCAGCTTGCAGTGTCTGTACGTGGAGTAAATTCAGCTGCCTAATCCACCAGGAAGCATTGTGCTAAGTCTTCAAATTTGAAGTATGTGATTAATGTCGTGGTAAGAGCAGTAAACCTGATATTGTCTCGGGGACTGAACCATCGTCAGTTTCAACAACTTTTGTCAGAAGCAGAGGCCCAGTATGGAGAGCTGTTCTACCTTCTGCGACGATCGGTGGCTCAGTCGAGGTGCAATGTTAGAAAGAATATATGCTTTGAGGGACAGAGAGGGGTGAGTCCGTAATGGCCGTCTCGCAAGCAACTTGTCGTGGCCCTTCTCTGTTTTTGTTTTGGTGTTTCTTCGTATGTTTTATGTGGGGGAGGGGGCGGGGAATAGGGGGAAACTTTTCTTGTCGTGTTGCAATCAGTCCCAACGCCGGAGTTGCGATCATCCGGACGAGAGGGTCTGAACATTGAGCCATCGTCACAGTGAGGAATGTTCATTCCACTGTAGTGGCTATTAATGTTAATTTGCAATCTTGATTCCACTGTTGTCGATGCTTATGTTAAATTGTGTTAAATGGTCGTGTTAAATTAAATCGTTGTTTTTGCACAATAAACGCAAAGTTGATCTTAAGATTCTTGAGGGTTGTTTCAATACCAGTGTCTCAAGCTAACTCCAATGTTCAGTAGACATAATATTTCTTAAATACATAAATATGTCAAGCTTTATTAACTATGGCAATAGATGTGGCCCTCCATCTGCTCACAGACCTGGGACCCGGCCCCTAGGCAGAACCGGGTTGCCGACCCCTGACCTAAGAGGAAAAGATTAAGTACATCTTCAAAGCCTCTTTGGAGAAATGCAACATCCCCACTAGTTAATGACTGCTCAAAGTAAAAGGAAAATTCAGGATGGTAGTGAGAACTGAGAACATGAGCACAGTGCAAACTTAAAACACTATTAGTTATAGTTTACCAACCTTCTTCGTTCTCTTGATAGACACTGATTGTTGATGGGAGGCAGGAATAATGCATGTTATACAAGTTCTCAGTGACGATTACTAAAATGACTTCTTCACGCAAGGATTTGAACAGCAAGTTTTAGTTATTTCAACATACTGATACAGGAACCACAAGTAGTGAAAACAGTTGATTTGAAAAAATAGCAGTGTTTCAAATATCAGATCCATATTGGTAGTTCATCTAAGTTATATTAAAATTAAAAATGTCTAAACTCATAACGTGAGTAAACATCTTGCACAATCACTGGTAAAAATTCCAACAACATTACAATTCGACAGATACATGCTTATATAATTTTAAAATTAATTAATTCAAATAAAGCACTGAAAATATGCCAGGACTGAAATAATAAATATGCATAAGGCTTGGAGGATCAAATAACCATATAACAATTACAGCACGGAAACAGGCTATCTCGGCCCTACAAGTCCGTGCAGAACACTTATTTTCCCCTAGTCCCATCTACCTGCACTCAGACCATAACCCTCCATTCCTTTCCCATCCATATACCTATCCAATTTATTTTTAAATGATAAAATCGAACCTGCCTCCACCACTTCCACTGGAAGCTCATTCCACACAGCTACCACTCTGAGTAAAGAAGTTCCCCCTCATGTTACCCTTAAACTTCTCCCTTAATTCTCAAGTCATGTCCTCTTGTTTGAATCTTCCCTACTCTCAATGGGAAAAGCTTATCCACGTCAACTCTGTCTATCCCTCTCATCATTTTAAACACCTCTATCAAGTCCCCCCCTTAACCTTCTGTGCTCCAAAGAATAAAGACCTAACTTATTCAACCTTTCTCTGTAACTTAGTTGCTGAAACCCAGGCAACATTCTAGTAAATCTCCTCTGTACTCTCTCTATTTTGTTGACATCCTTCCTATAATTGGGCGACCAAAATTGTACACCATGCTCCAGAATTGGTCTCACCAATGCCTTGTACAATTTTAACATTACATCCCAACTTCTATACTCAATGCTCTGATTTATAAAGGCTAGCATACCAAAAGCTTTCTTTACCACCCTATCTACATGAGATTCCACCTTCAGGGAACTATGCACAGTTATTCCTAGATCCCTCTGTTCAACTGCATTCCTCAATTCGCTACCATCTACATCCTATTTTGATTTGTCCTGCCAAGATGTAGCACCTCACACTTATCAGCATTAAACTCCGTCTGCCATCTTTCAGCCCATTCTTCCAAATGGCCTAAATCTCTCTCTAGACTTTGGAAATCTACTTCATTATCCACAACACCACCTATCTTAGTATAATCTGCATACTTACTAATCCAATTTACCACACCATCATCCAGATCATTGATGTACATGACAAACAACAGTGGACCCAACACAGATCCCTGAGGCACCCCACTATTCACCGGCCTCCAACCTGACAAACAGCCATCCACCATTACTATCTGGCATCTCCCATTCAGCCACTGTTGAATCCATCTTGCTATTCCTGCATTAATACCCAACAATTGAACCTTCTTAACCAACCTTCCATGAGGAACCTTGTCAAAGGCCTTACTAAAGTCCATATAGACAACATCCACTGCTTTACCCTCATCAATTTCCCTAGTAACCTCTTCAAAAAATTCAAGAAGATTAGTCAAACATGACCTTCCAGGCACAAATCCATGTAGACTGTTCCTAATCAGACCCTGTTTATCCAGATGCTTATATATATAATCTCTAAGTATCCTTTCCATTAATTTGCCCACCACTGAAGTCAAACTAACAGGTCTATAATTGCTAGGTTTACTCTTAGAACCCTTTTTAAACAATGGAACAACATGCGCAGTACGCCAATCCTCCGGCACTATTCCCGTTTCTAATGACATTTGAAATATTTCTGTCATAGCCCCTGCTATTTCTACACTAACTTCCCTCAATGTCCGAGGGAATATCCTGTCAGGACCTGGAGACTTATCCACATTTATATTTTTCAAAAGTGTCAGTACTTCTTTTTCTTTGAATCTCATAGTTTCCATAGCTACTCTACTTGTTTTCCTTACCTCACATAATTCAATATCCTTCTCCTTGGTGAATACCGAAGAAAAGAAATTGTTCAATATCTCCCCCGTCTCTTTTGTCTCTGCAGATAGCTGTCCACTCTGTTTCTCTAATGGACCAATTTTATCTCTCGTTATCCTTGTGCTATTAATATATCTGTAGAAACCCTTTGGATTTACTTTCACCTTGCCAAAGCAACCTCATATCTTCTTTTAGGTTTTCTAATTTCTTTCTTAAGATTCTTTTTACTCCTCAAGCACCTCATCTACTCCATGCTGCCTATAATTATTGTAGATCTCTCTCTTTTTCCAAACCAAGTGTCCAATTTCCCTTGAAAACCATGGCTCTTTCCAATTTTTACTATTTCCTTTCAACCGAACAGGGACATAAACATTCTGTACTCTTAAAACTGCTGTGTTTACAATGATAAGAAAAGTAGCACCAACAAGCACCAAGCCATTCAGGGAAAAAAAGACAAACCTTTCAATCAAATCAGCTGAGTGAAAGCCATTTACTGAACAAAGCTGCTGTGTGGTTTTATTCTGGGTAGTGCAAAAATCCCCCAAATGGTTTCACATGTGCTTAAATATTGCAGTTGACACAGCTTAGTCCTGATTTGCATGTCAGCAAAGGTATTAGGCACTTGTTCCACTAGTTGCATACAATGAAAACAACTCTAGATATATGCTAATTCTTTACAAGCCCAAATTGCAATGTTGTCATCTCTAACTGCCCCCCTCTCCACTGCTCTCTCCTTTCTCCCACCCCCCCCCCCCTTGACCCCCTCCCTTGTGCCCCACCTGAACTCTCACCCATTTCTCCCCTACATTCCTTTCTCGTGCTTCACAATTTGCAACTCTTCAATCATTTTGCCCCACACCTGTTTTAATCCATGTATTTTGTTCCATCTGCCTATCAAAAAACTTTTGCCTGTCTTCACCGATTACCTGCTACGTCTTGTCCCGATTCGCTTCTTTCCCATATTCCGCTCCCCCACCCACAATCAGCCTGAAGGATCCCAAAACGTCATCTATCCTTGTTCTCCAGTGATGTTGCCTGACCCACTGAGTTACTTCAGCATTTTGTGTCTATCTTCAGTTTAAACCAGCATCTCCGGTTCCTTCCTACACAAATGAATTTGTAGGTTTGAAACAATATATTTAATAGTCATTACAATAATTGCATCAATGATTAGTACTATTTTGAAATCAGCATAAGTACTGTTTGCTCTTTCGATGAGCTTGCTAATTGGTGGTGTTGGAACAAGCATGCAAACAACTGGAATACTCTGCAGATTGGCAATGCCTTTGCTGACAGATGATAAAGTTGTAATCTAAAGTAGGTTCCACCAGAACCTTTAAAAAAACTATTAAAAAAAAGCAGGAGTGCAAAAGAGCAAAACCGTTATTAAAAATAAAAGAGCTTTTGGGAAACAAGAGGGAGTTTGTAAAGAGAAAAATTCTGATAGAAGTGAGGTCGACCGATTGACCAAATGGTGCCAGCACAATAACCTGGCTCTCAACACCAGCAAATGTGCCCAATTCTGCAAGAAAAGGTCCCGAGGAGGGTACAGATTTACTAGAATGGTATGAGGGGGGTATAAGATTTCAGTTACTTTTAATTTGAAGATATAGCATGGAAACAGGCCCTTCAACCCACCAAGTCCACACCAACCAATGATCCCCTGCACACTAGTTCTATCCTACAGAGTAGGGACGATTTACAGTAGCTAATTAACCTGCAAACCTGCACCTCTTTGGAATATGGGAGAATGTACAAACTCCATACAGACCGCACCCATAGACAGGATCAAACCCGGGTTGTGGTGCTGTAAGGCAGCAATTTTACTTCGGAGTCACGTGAGTGATTCCGTGAAGAACCCGCTCAGCACGCATGCGCGGCATTACGTCCAGCAGAGCAACAGCGGGAGTCAGGCGCTCCCGCTATGGAGGTGAAAGAAGCTGACGTCGGGTTTTCTTTCACAGGGAGCCTTCTGCTGTCCGGCAGAGAAGAAAGGCTCTAGAACAAACCTGTCTCCCGCTCGACTCCACGGAGGAGCGTTCCATCTGGGGGGGGCAGCAACAGAACAGACCTGTTCCCCGCTCGACTCCACGGAGGAGCGTTCCATCTGGGGGGCAGCATCAAGGCGGTAGGATCATTTACCCGGCGCTCCGCTATCCCGACACCGTGTCGAGCCCAGCCCGCTAGCGCCTAAGAAGCGGGCAGGAAGTACCGCCATGGAAGAAGTGTCCGACCGGTGGCTCCGACTTATCGGACGGGACGTCTTTCCACCCGCACGGGGGGAAAGACAGCCGCCTGAAAAGACCTGCCCTCCGCTCGACTCCACGGAGGAGCGTTTCATCTCGCGGGGGCAGCAACAAGGCGGTAGGACCGCTTACCGGGCGGTCCGCTATACCCCGACACCGCGCCGAGCCCGCTAGCGCCTGAGCAGCGGGCTGGAAGTACCGCCATGGAAGAGGTGTCCGGCCAGTGGCTCCGACTTATCGGACGGGACGTCTTTCCACCCGCACGGGAGGAAAGACAGCCGCCTGAAAAGACCTGCCCCCCGCTCGACTCCACGGAGGAGCGTTTCATCTCGCGGGGGCCGCAACAAGGCGGTAGGACCGCTTACTGGGCGGTCCGCTATACCCCGACACCGCGCCGAGCCCGCTAGCGCCTGAGCAGCGGGCTGGAAGTAAAGCCATGGAAGAGGCGTCCGGCCGGTGGCTCCGACTTATCGGACGGGGACGTCTCTCCACCCAGGTGGGGGAGAGACAGCCGCCTGAGCCGCATGGAGCGGCTCTTGGAGCAGGAGCTCCAGTGAGGTGCACCCCAGGAGGGGCGCTCTCGCAGAGGGGGGTCGGGCACTCCCTCCACAGTGCCTTGTGCACTGTCCATTGCTTCCTCCTTTCCAGAGGATAGCTTTGGTGACCAGGACTGGGCTGGTCAAGAACAGGGGCAATGGCTGAAGATCTCGGGAGTATGCAAGGGGTGCAGGAACAGGAAGAGCTGCTAGGTGTGGTGGACAGCTACGTGGAAACCCCACGTACAGGAGGCCGTTAAAAGCCTGACGTCAGCCATCACATCGTTTCTCCTCGTTCCATGGACAAATACGGAGATGACCACAACCTTCGTAAACAAGTCATAAGGCCTGCCATAAATCCTACATTGCGGGGTTGTGCATACCCCAGCCACTGAGCCAGACCCACTGCTCTTTGGCAAAAACCTCACAAAGCATATGAAGGACATGCAAGAGGTTTTACAAAACTTTCGGCTCATGAGGGCAGGGCCGGGACGAGCAAACCAAAAACAGTAATTCCTACGCAGCAGCACCCCATCGCGTCCATCAGTCAACGTCTACCATATCGGACTGATGAAAGCTCGGGGTCCGCATTCTATCCCCGAGTCTTCTTTAGACCAGGGCCCAGAGCGGACCCCATGGAAAATGTGCCACCCCACAACGTCACTGCCACGTCAGACGACGTGCAACACTCGTTGGACCGGCAGGAAACAGAAGAATACCCATAACCATGGAGGTAGGTGGGTCTGGCTCCTACCAGTATATAGAGTAATACTAACACATGGGAGTCTATCACGAGTGATCAGTATATACTCAATGGCATTAGTGAATACAAATACAGTTCATTCTAGAAAAATTGCCACCAGGTCAACATTCACCCCAGAGGGTATTTTTCCCCTCTCCGTTAAAGAAACAAGAGGGACAAGCTGAACTGGTGAGAATAATTACAAAGGGTATCATGGGAAAACCTGAACCCTTGCAATTCGTATCAAATATATTCACTAAACCCAAAAAAGATGGTGGATGTCGCATCATCATTGATTTAACTTCACTAAATATGTTTGTTAAGTATATACATTTCAAAATGGAACCGGTTGTTACTGCCAAACAACTAAATTCCAAAGAATACTTCATGGCAAGCATTTATCTTAAAGATGTTTACTATTTAGTACCATTCACAAGGATCATCGCAGATTTACCTGGATGGGGCAGCTATAGCAGTTTAAAGCGTTACCCAATGGGTTCACATCAGCCAAGAGTGTCACCAAGACACTAAAACCAGCTCTGGCAATATTCAGAAGACAAAAACATATTGTCATGGCATATCTTGATGATATCCTAAATGGTAGGCAAGACCATGAAATTGACTATGTTAGCTGTTTAGCTACCAAACATTTATTCGAAACCATGGGGTTGTCTTACATCCAGATAAATCTAAGTTGAAGCCGTCCACTATCATGGACTACTTGGGCTTCGCAATTAATTCAGTCTACGTGACTGTAACATTGCCAAGAGACAAAATAGTTGAATTGGCACAATCATGCAAAAATTTAATGGTCAACAAACTACCAACTACTCGACAAGTAACAGAGTAGTTGGGAAAATGGTAGCAGCATTTCCGGCTACATAATTCGGACCTTTGTACCAAAAACGACATACAGGTCATTATGATCATTTCATGAAGTTACCCACTGAAGTAATATCAGAACTACAGTGGTGGGCAAAAAACGTTTGACATAGTTTTCAGCCTATTATCATCACTAACCCTACGTCAGTTATCCAAACAGATGACAGTGCTCAAGGCTGGGGAGCAACTAACTCTATATCCAGCACAAGTAGTAGATGGACTAACCCAGAATCATCGTTACCACTTACACTTATAATTGCGGAGGAGGCGATGTCCTGAACGGCTGCCTGTCCTGCAGCTGTCCGTTTTTTCCCCTTCTTTTTTATTATTTTTAGTTCGTTAAGTGTACAGTCAGGGGGTCTAAATCTTTTATGTGTGGGGGGTAAGGGGGAAACTGCTTTTCTAAGTCCCTACCTGGTCGGAGGGGTTGCCTTCCTCCGAGCAGCGTCTTCGACCTGTCCTCGCGGCCTACCAGCGGGTCCTGGAGCGACGTTTCCCTGAGGGGACCTGGCCAGAACATCGGCGTTGGCGGCGGCGCAGAACGTCGGCGGCGGCGGCGCAGAACATCGGCTTTGGCGGCAGTGCAGCGCTGGAGCGCTATTGCGGAGCGGGCGATGCCTTTCCTGGGTCGCCGCGCTGGGACTCCAGTATGCTTGGTACCGCTGAGGAAAACATCGTGGAGCCGCGGTTCTGCGGAGCGGCCAGCTGCGACGTTGAACTTACATCTCGCCGAGATCACCAGTGTGCGGAGCTCCGTCTGGCGTGGTCTGTTGGCTTGGAAGCCGCAGGCTCCGGTGGGAAGGCGGCCGTTCCTGGCACCCCAAGCCGCTGGGGGTTCTCCCGACGCCGGAGTACCATCACCCGGCGAGAACATCGGGCGCCGTGGCGGCGACTGTGGAGGCCTCAATAGGCCCGACTATGGGTGGACAAGAGGATGGGGACTGGACTTTGTGCCTTCCCCCACAGTGGGAATCACTGTGGGGGGATGTTTTGGTGTTGAATTTCTTTATGAATACTGTGTTGTATTTTTATTAGTATGCTGCAAGGACATCAGAATTTCCCCTGAATAAGGGGATTAATAAAGTAATCAATCAATCAATCAATCATTAATTATCTAGAGATGTTGGGTGACTTTTATGGTTTAAAAGCATATGCATAAATATGCATCACTTGCATGTACGGTTATAAATAGATAATACTACGGTGGTGGCCTACATTAACCATATGGGCGGCATAAAATCGGTATCATGCGACAAGTTGGTCAACACAATTTGGCAATGGTGTGTCCAAAGACATATTTGGCTATCAGTAACTTACCTGCCAGGTAAGCTAAATACAGTGGCAGACACCAGGTCACGTAAATTTAATGACAACATCGAATAGATGTTAAAAAACCCCCAAAAATTTTTCACAAAAGTTATCAATCAATATGGCACGCCAGATATCGATTTATTTGCATCAAGGCTAAATCACCAGGTACCTATGTATGTCGCTTGGGAACCAGACCCTGAGGCAGCAGCGGTAGATGCGTTCGCGCTGGGTTGGGGAGATTCTTCTTCTATGCATTTCCTCCCTTCTGCCTCATCAGTCGGGGACTACGCACAGTACAAATGGACTCTGTTTCAGGTATTTTGATAGTACCCGACTGGCCTACACAGCCATGGTTCCCAATACTCCATGACATGGTTGTTGAAACTCCGATGGTATTCCCCAGTGACCCAGAGTTATTAACACCCAGTGTCAGGCACAAGCCACCCGTGCCATGAAAAAATCAAACTCCTGGGTTGCAGATTCTGCACAAACCACTTCTGGGACTGGGATTATCATAACAAATCGTCGACACCATGTCAGCATCCCTCCGAACATCCACTAAAAAACAGCACTTGTCCAGCATCAAAAAATGGGAGAAGTACTGCTTGGATACAGGGACCACCTACTCAACCGCTACAGTTACCAACGTACTGGAATTCCTGGCGAACCTTCACCACGATGAAGGACTCAGCTACAGAGCCATCAACACAGCTAGAATTGCCCTGCCTGTCTATTTAAAACCAGCTCCAGGACAACAGGCCATGGGGTCCCACCAGCTCCAGGACAACAGGCCATGGTGGTTAAACTAATGAAGGGTATTTACAACTCTAACCCCCTAGACCAAGGTACACCGATATATGGGATGTCAGTGTGGTCCTGACATACCTCAGGGGATGGCCACCAGCCGGATCCCTCAACCTGGAACCATCTATGCTCAAAACACTAATGTTGATGGCACTTGTATCTGCACAGAGGGTCCAGTCACTACACCTATTGCGACTGGACACCATGCTCACAGCTCCAGACCAGATCTCTGTCGTTATCCAGGGAATGATCAAACAGAGCAGACCAGGAACACCTAATCCAGTCGTGGAATTCCGGGTTTACCCGACAGAAACACGGTTATGTGCCATGACCCTACTATCCTACATAGACACAACCAAAATACTTGAGGGAGATGAAAAGCCTTGTGGGTCAGTCATAAAAAACCTTATGGTCGGGTGACGGGCCATTTCGAGATGGCTCAAGCAGGTGCTAAAAGCTGTTGGGATAAAAACTAACATGTACAAATTTCATTCCACCAGGGCAGCATCCACGCCGACGCCTAAAAGAATGGACGTGCCTATAAACCACATCCTGGCTACAGCAGGATGGTGGGGGGGTAGACCGTTCAGAAATTTTATAATAAGCCGGTGGCAAAACCTGTTTTATTTGCAGGAAAGATTTTACAGACTGCAAATATTTAATTTAAGCCCAGGGGAGCAATTTAATTTCTTTGTTGTTATTGTTAAAAAATACCATTGTGTTTTTCTACAAACAGATTCATTGGTTGGTACGATAACACACTTCCTCCCTCAAAGACTTCGGCAGTGATCTAGTAATAACTGTTACACGGTTTGAAATCACAGAGCTTTGAAATCTTCACGGAATCACTCACGTGACTCCGAAGTAAAATAGTAAGATTAAACGAGAACTTACCAGTTTGAAGTTTGATCTGTATTTTATGAGGAGTTACGATGAGGGATTACGTGCCCTCCGCTCCCACCCTCAATAATATGGGTCAAATTCATAAACTGATGTCTCTTTGTCTTTACTATGTTTACTTCAATAACTGTGTCTATCTGTGCTTCCACACCGCTGCTTTGAAGTATGCCGCGCATGCATGCTGAGCGGGTTCTTCACGTAATCCCTCATCGTAACTCCTCATAAAATACAGATCAAACTTCAAACTGGTAAGTTCTCGTTTAATCTTACTATTCTACCACTGTGCCTCTGTGCTGCCCAGCGAAGATCACCAGGCATTCAGAATGCACTACTGAAAGATTTAAATGCAAATTTAATTTAAAAAACAAAATCAATAAATATGCAAAGATAAAAACATTCACACAATTCTGGAGAAAATGGCAAGCTAGACTGAATGGGGCGTTTTAGAGAGAGAGAAAAAACAAAATGCTGAAGGAACACGTCAGGTCAGACAGCAACTGTGGACAGATAATGTTTCAGGTCAGGAACCTTCTGATTTATTGTAGTTGCGGGGAAAAAGCTGGAAAGGAGATCCAGCTTTCTACCCCCTTCTTCTATCAGTCTGAAGGAGGATCCCAACCCGAAACATTGTTTGTCCATTCCCTCCGCAGATGCTCCCTGACCTACCGAGTTCCTCCAACACTTTGTATTTTACTCAAGATTCTAGCACCTACATTTCTACAAGGAGTAACCAAGACTGACTAGGCTTAATAGCAGCCATGTACTATAATGATTTGGCACACGATAGTGGAGTTCGAGAGGCTTTTTAATCAACACAAACACGCAGGGGAAAGAATGGATATATATCACACGAGGAAGGGATTAGTTTCATCTGGCGTCATGTTCCGGCATAGACATCGTAGCCCATTTCTGTTCGGTTCCTGTGCTGACTGTTTTGAGTTCTATGACAATAGAAACATAGAAACATAGAAAATAGGTGCAGGAGTAGGCCATTCGGCCCTTCGAGCCTGCACCGCCATTCAATATGATCATGGCTGATCATCCAACTCAGTATCCTGTACCTGCCTTCTCTCCATACCCCCTGATCCCTTTAGCCACAAGGGCCACATCTAACTCCCTCTTAAATATAGCCAACGAACTGGCCTCAACTACCTTCTGTGGCAGAGAATTCCAGAGATTCACCACTCTCTGTGTGAAAAATGTTTTCCACATCTCGGTCCTAAAAGATTTCCCCCTTATCCTTAAACTGTGACCCCTTGTTCTGGACTTCCCCAACATCGGAAACAAACTTCCTGCATCTAGCCTGTCCAACCCCTTAAGAATTTTGTAAATTTCTATAAGATCCCCCCTCAATCTTCTAAATTCTAGCGAGTACAAACCGAGTCTATCCAGTCTTTCTTCATATGAAAGTCCTGACATCCCAGGAATCAGTCTGGTGAACCTTCTCTGTACTCCCTCTATGGCAAGAATGTCTTTCCTCAGAATTGGAGACCAAAACTGTACGCAATACTCCAGGTGTGGTCTCACCAAGACCCTGTACAACTGCAGTAGAACCTCCCTGCTCCTATACTCAAATCGTTTTGCTATGAATGCTAACATGCCATTCGCCTTCTTCACTGCCTGCTGCACCTGCATGCCTACTTTTAACGACTGGTGTACCATGACACCCAGGTCTCGTTGCATCTCCCCCTTATCGGCCACCATTCAGATAATAGTCTACTTTCCTGTTTTTGCCACCAAAGTGGATAACCTCACATTTATCCACATTATACTGCATCTGCCATGCATTTGCCCACTCACCCAGCCTATCCAAGTCACCTTGCAGCCTCCTAGCATCCTCCTCACAGCTAACACTGTCCCCCAGCTTCGTGTCATCCGCAAACTTGGAGATGTTGCATTCAATTCCCTCGTCCAAATCATTAATATATATCGTAAATAGCTGGGGTCCCAGCACTGAGCCTTGCGGTACCCCACTAGTCACTGCCTGCCATTGTGAAAAGGACCCGTTTACTCCTACTCTTTGCTTCCTGTCTGCCAGCCAGTTCTCTATCCACATCAATACTGAACCCCCAATACCGTGTGCTTTAAGTTTGTATACTAATCTCTTATGTGGGACCTTGTCGAAAGCCTCTCTTATGTGGGACCTCGTCGAAAGCCAATTGTTGCATCTAACCCGGTTGCTTTAGAAAATGCTGCAAGAAAAGGAGTGATTCAGATTTTCAGTATCTGCAGCTTTTTGACTTTAATAAGACAGAAATCTTGACCATTTACTTACGTCCTGAAACGGCGGATGTAAAAAGTGTGGCTGGACACACTTATGTTTTTACATAAAACCCTATTTCTACAAGAGCCTGCAGAGTATCTTCATTGAAGCTACAACTGCTGATGGTAGTAGCATAATGAATTCTGAAGTGTATAGACACATCATATTTGCTCAAGTTCAAACAAATGCCTCAACTGATTGGCCAGTGGTTCATTCTACAGTAAGACAATTATCCCAAACATACTAAAGCAACAAATGAGTTTTCAGAGCTAAAAAATGGTCAATTCTTGAGTTGCCGTCAATCATCCGATCTGAACCCAATTGAGCATGATATGCTGAAGAGAAAACTCAAGGGGACTAGCCCTCAAAACAAGCATAAACTAAAGATGGCTGCAATACAGGCCTGGCAGAGCATCATCAGAGAAGACACCCAGCAACTGGTGATGTCCATGAATCGCAGACTTCAAGCAGTCATTGCATGCAAAGGATATGCAACAAAATACTAAACATGATTACTTTCATTTACTGCTGTGGGGAACTATGTATAAACACTGCTGTAATTTCTACATGGTCAAACCAACATGTATGAAAATGGCCTTTAGACAATGCACTTTAACGACATGTGATTTTTGTTCCATTACAAATCTCAAATTGTGGAGTACAGAGGCAAATAAATAAATAATGGGTCTTTGTCCCACACATTATGGAGGGTACTGTATATTAGATATAGATTTTTTACTTTATTAACCCAAAGGGTTGTAAGTATATGGGATGAGCTCCCAGAAAAGGTAGTGGAGGCAGGTACTATTACAATGTTTAAAAAACATTTGGACAGATACATGGATAGGATAGGTTTGGAGGCATGTGAGACTAGTGTAGTTGGGGCATGTTGGTCGGTGTGGGCAAGTTTGGCTGTAGGGCTTTTTTCCACGCTGTATGACTGGATTTTACTAGCATTAATAATGAATTATTCATGTGCAACAATAACACTGCAATTTTCAATATAATGTTAACAGCATCATCGTTAAAGGTTTAGAGATTTCAAATGAAACGTAGCATACATTATAAAGGTGCACAGTCAGCTTCATCATCATATTGATCACAATAGTTGGAAATATCTCAAAATATAATTTGCTTTCGAGGTCAGTTAATGCAATTCTATAGGATTATTGATTTACTGTGCAGTGAATTTGTTCATAGATTTCAACATTAAATAGCTTAACTTCTCAGCTGTCTCAAAATGTAGTATCACATTAGTCTATAATGAAAAAAGCAGCAACAGATCATTTGGCTCCTTGAGCCTGCTCTGCCACTCCATTCAATCTTGACTGATCATCTTTCTTAATCCATGTTCCCTTTTCTCCTCATGCAGCAAGAGGCATTTTGGCATTTCAAAACCAATCTATATTTAGTGTAGAGAATAGCATATTCGTCACCATTCAGGTGTGAAACATTCTCATCTCAGTCTTTAATGCCTTTCGCTACAATTTGAGAACGTGATCCCTCATTTTATTCCTCCCTAATCAGGGGAAAAAATTCCCTGCAGCCTATCAAACCCTGTCAGTCTTTTGGTGGTTTCAAGAGATTTCCTCTTATTTATTTATCTGAACTCTTACCTACCAGAAACCTGGTTGACCCAATCTTTCCTTCTACAAAAGTTCAACCATCCCAGCAATTAGCCTTAAGACTTTTTTTTTGCACTCCCTCCAGCATAGGTATACAATTTCTTACACAAGGAATTCAAGACTATGCAATACCCCTGATGTGGTCTCACCAGGGTCTGTATAATTATAGCAAGACATTCTTGCTTTTCTACTCAAAGTCTCTTGCAATGAAGGCCAAATACCATTTGCCACCTTAATTGCTTGCTCTAGCTGCATGCTTGCTTTTAGCGAGTTATGTACAAGGACACCCAGATCCCTTTTTATATCAATGTTTCTCAATCTATCGCTATTACTCTGCCTTTATTTTCCTACTAAAGTGAACAAATTCACATTTGTCACAATATAATGCATCTGCCATATATTTGAATATACTTACCGAAATCACTCTAAAACCTCTTGGCATCACCCTTCAATTCACAAACCCACCTAGTTTCTTGCCATCAACAAATTGATAACAATTACATTTGTTTCCTTTATTCAAATTACTGAATTTATATTATGAATAGCTGAGGTACTAAACACTGATCACTGTGACACTCCATCAGTCTTCCACTCTGAAAATGATTTATTCCCTCTATTTTCTACTACATCCTCAAAGGATTCCAGTTGGTTTAACAAACTATTCTCTTTCCAGGAATTCTTACTCTCTAATCTCATTGCAAATTTCCAAGTGCCCTGTTATAAAGGATGCAATAAAAGACAAAGGCATATTATATACCATTGGCATCAAGCCAAGCTCACCATTGGACTCCAATTTCCTTCTCCCTTCTCTCTTTTAAATTGCCTACTGTAGTGGCCTGGTCGAGGTCAGGAAAAGACCGGACACCAGGCGGATTCTAAAGAAGCTTTTTAATGGTAGCAGTACGAGAACACACACACGACACCCTGATCTCCGCCCCTGGGGAGTCGTCAGGAAACCCCGTATCTCCGCCCCTGGGGAGTCGTCAGGAAACCCCGTATCTCCGCCCCTGGGGAGTCGTCAGGAAACCCCGTGGCAGACCAATGCCCCTGTCCCTCAATCGGCGAGGGGGATGATCCAAGGAGTGGCCTACCCCACAGGGACCGCCACAGGACCCCCCCCAAGTACCCGAGGTACGAAACGGACAGGAGGGCGTACACGGCGGCCAGCCCGGGTGCACACAACGCTCGGCCCTGGAACAGGCGCCTGGTCAACAAGTGCGGGGGACGAAGTAGCCAGAGGAGGAGGTACCCTAGACAGGGGCCGCCCTCGCTTTCGGGGCAGCGCTACCAGCGCCGGCCGATCGATATCGATATGTGCTGGCTTCAACCGCGCAACTGAAACAGTCTCACGCCGACCCCCAATGTCCAGGACGAAAGTCGACGAGCCATGTTCCAAGACCCGGAAGGGACCTTCGTACGGCCGCTGTAGAGGTGTCCGATGTGCATCCCTGCGCAGAAAAACAAACCGGCAGTTCTCCAGAGCAGAGGGAACGTGCGGACGGAAGGACCCATGACGAGACGTGGGCACCGGCGCCAGCTTGCCCACCGTCTGCCGAAGACGTTGCAGAGCGTCCGAAGGCTGCTCCACCTGGCCACGTGCCGGCGGGATGAACTCCCCGGGCACCGTTAACGGAGACCCATACACCAACTCGGCGGAGGAGGAGGCCAAGTCCTCCTTGGGTGCGGTGCGTATCCCCAGCAAAACCCACGGTAGAGCGTCTACCCAGTCTGGGTCAGTGAGCCGCGCCCTCAGGGCACCCTTAAGCTGCCGGTGAAACCGCTCCACTAGGCCGTTCGACTGCGGGTGGTACGCCGTCGTGTGGTGCAGACGAACACCCAGGAGGCGTGCCATGGCCGACCACAGCTCTGACGTGAACTGAGGCCCCCGGTCGGACGTTATGTCCAGTGGAACACCGAACCGGGCGATCCAGTGCGCCAGCAATGCTCGAGCACAGGTGGTTGTTGTGGAATTCTGTAGCGGAATGGCTTCAGGCCACCGCGTGAAGCGGTCCACAACGGTGAATAGGTACGTCATGCCCTGGGACGACGGCAGCGGCCCCACGATGTCCACATGAATGTGGTCGAAACGTTTATGAGGAATGGGGAACTCCTGCAATGGCGCGTGCACATGTCGTTGCACCTTGGCAGTCTGGCACGGGATGCAAGTGCGCGCCCAATGTCCAACCTCCTTCCGCAGCCCGTGCCACATGAAGCGGGAGGCTACCAGGGCTACTGTCGCCCTGATGGAGGGATGTGCAAGTCCATGGAGCACGTCAAACACCCTGCGCCGCCAGGCGATGGGAACGATGGGTCGCGGAACTCCAGAGGAGACATCGCACAGCAGCGTGGTACCCCCAGGGCCACAGACAACGTCCTCCAACTGCAGGCCCGAAACCGCCGTACGGTAGGCGACCATCTCCTCGTCGGCAAGCTGAGCGGCTGCCAGGGCGGAATAGTTGATCCCCTCACCGACCTGGAGAACCGTGTGGACTGCAGGTCTTGATAAGGCATCGGCCACCCTGTTAAATTTGCCCTCAATGAACCGGATGGAGGTAGTGTACTCGGACACATACACCAACTGCCTCTGCTGCCGGGCAGACCACGGGTCTGATACCTTGGCGAACGCGAAGGTCAGTGGCTTGTGGTCCGTGAATGCAGTGAATGGTCTCCCCTCCAGAAAATACCGGAAATGACGTACGGCGAGATACAGGGCAAGGAGCTCACGGTCGAAGGCGCTGTAACGACGCTGAGGACCACTGAGATGCCTGCTGAAGAAGGCAAGTGGCCGCCAGGAACCCTCAACGAGCTGCTCCAACACTGCCCCAACCGCAACCTCAGAAGCATCCACCGTCAAGGCGGTCGTGGCGTCCTCTCGTGGGTGGACGAGCATTGTGGCATCAGCCAGTGCCTCCTTAGCCCTCTCAAATGCCGCTGTTGCTTCCACGGACCAATCAACCTCCCTGCGATGACCAGCAATCAGGTGGAAAAGCGGACGCATGACTGCAGCCGCTGACGGCAGGAAGCGGTGATAGAAAGTGACCATCCCCACGAATTCCTGCAGGCCCCTAACTGTGGTCGGACGGGGGAACCTGCGGATAGCGTCCACCCTGGTCGGCAGAGGCACCACCCCTTGTGCAGTCACGCGGTGGCCGAGGAAGTCGATAGCCGTCACCCCGAAACGGCACTTGGACGCGTTGATAGCCAAACCGAAATTGCTGAGGCGCTGACACAGTTGACGGAAGTGGGTGCAGTGCTCCTGCCGCGAGCGACTGGCCACGAGTATGTCGTCCAGGTACACAAAGACAAAGTCCAATCCGCGGCACACGCAGTCCATAAGACGCTGAAAGGCCTGCGCGGCATTCTTCAACCCAAACGGCATCCGCACAAACTCGAACAGACCAAATGGTGTGATAATTGCCGTCTTCGGGATATCGTCGGGGCGGACCGGAATCTGATTGTACCCCCGCACGAGGTCCACCTTGGAAAATATGGATGCTCCAGCAAGATGGGCATTGAAGTCCTGAATGTGCGGGACCGGATACCTGTCGGGGACGGTCGCATCGTTCAGGCGACGGTAATCCCCACACGGGCGCCAGCCCCCGTTCTTCTTAGGGACCATGTGGAGCGGTGAGGCCCATGGGCTACCGGAGGGACGCACGATGCCCATCGCCTCCATCTGGCGGAACTCCTCTCGAGCTAGACGGAGCTTGTCTGGGGCGAGACGACGTGCTCGGGCGTGCACAGGCGGGCCAGTAGTGGGGATATGGTGCTCCACCCCGTGTTTCGGGGTGGAGGAGCGGAAGTGGGGTTCGAGAATGCCAGGAAAATCTGCCAGGATGCGCGCGAAAGTCGCATCCACGGATGACAGGGGGCCATCAGGGCGTACTACCGGATCGCCTGTACGGAGGAAGACCGGCTCCAGCGTGACAGAGTGCAACAGGCGCCGCCGCTTGACATCCACGAGCAGTGAATGGGCTTGAAGGAAGTCGGCGCCCAGCAGCGGCTGGGAAACGTCTGCAATGACGAACCTCCACGAAAACGAGTTGCGGCCAAAGTTGAGCGGGATGGTGCGAAACCCGTAGGTGCGAATAGCACTCCCGTTCGCCGCGGTGAGGAGGGGGCCTTGTTTGCCCGCACGGATGTCGGCAATGGAGGGAGGCAGAACACTCACTTCCGCACCAGTGTCGACGAGGAAACGTCCCCCACTGCGGCGGTCCCAAGCGAAAACGCGATGAATCGTGCCGGCCGCCGAAGGAATCTCTGACGACCGGCCCTTCAGTTTCCCGAGAACGAACAGGGTGGTCGACAAAGCCGGGCTGCAGCTCCCCAGCGGCGATGGTAATAACACCAACCAACCTTGCTGGCGTCTGGTTGAACTGCAGGCGAATTAGGCTGGTTTGAACGCCAGCGACCTCTGCTGGCATTGGTTCGAACTGCAGGCTGGCCGTGCTGGAAGGACGTGCCTGCTGTGGAATGCGCAATGGCCGCCGGATTTTGCCGCGGGGGCCGACCGGGAGCAGCGGAGACGCGGTGGATAGCGGTCCCGACCTGCTCTGAGTCTCCAAACGCCTCGGGAAGGACGTCCACTGCTTCCAGGTTGTGATGGTGAGAATTCCACAGCTCGTCGGCTTGTTCACCCAGCGCCTGCATGTCGGTAAACGGATCCCTGGCGAGCTGCATGCGAATGTCGGGAGGCAGCTGCTGCAGGTAAGCATATTTAAATAAAAAACACGGCTCATGGTCCCCCATTAGGGTGAGCATGTCTTCCAGGAGGGCAGACGGCTTGCGGTCGCCCAGGCCGTCCATTCTGAAAATGCGAGCTGCCCGCTCGGCGTCACCCAGGCCAAACCTCCTGATGATAAATGCTTTAAGGCCATCATATTTGTTCGCTACCGGGGGGGCCCTGAGGAAAGGCTTAACTCGCCTCGCAGTTAGTTGGTCAAACGAGCCAACCACATAATAATATTTAGTCTCATCCTGCGTGATACCTCTCACGGCAAACTGTGCCTCTGCCAGCTGGAACCAGGTTTCGGGTTCTTCGGTCCATAGAGTTGGGAGCTTCAACGCAACGGCGTTATTCTCCATCACGATGCGTGATGAACGACGCGGGGTCACCAGTGTAGTGGCCTGGTCGAGGTCAGGAAAAGACCGGACACCAGGCGGATTCTAAAGAAGCTTTTTAATGGTAGCAGTACGAGAACACACACACGACACCCTGATCTCCGCCCCTGGGGAGTCGTCAGGAAACCCCGTATCTCCGCCCCTGGGGAGTCGTCAGGAAACCCCGTATCTCCGCCCCTGGGGAGTCGTCAGGAAACCCCGTGGCAGACCAATGCCCCTGTCCCTCAATCGGCGAGGGGGATGATCCAAGGAGTGGCCTACCCCACAGGGACCGCCACACTACCTTCATTCCATAATCTGAAGATTGAAAGATACAACCATGTTTTAGTGGCTGCCTGTTAATAAACTGAGATATAGATTAACAGCTTTCAGTAGCATTCATTTCATCAGCCCTTTTTTCCATTACACCTGGTTCCTGGCACGAGAAGATATTTTTATCCTCTTTCAAATAGGTATGTTGCAAAGCCTACCTGAAGCGTCGCTGAAAATCTGTCGCTGCGGGTGTGCGCGATTTTGGCGCCGTTTAGAGGGGGGCGGGTTTAAAACGCGATTTTCTCTAGGCTGTTCAAATCGAAGATGTTCAGCCTAGTTAATTATTAACGAAAAATCGCTGGAAGACCCCGTCGCAAAAGCTATTATTAGTTTTAAAGGCCTCGTATAATAGTTATAGTAGTTTAAAAATCAATCTCTAAACCCGCGACCACCGGCAGCTGTCAGGGTCGCATAGAGCAAATAATAGAAGGTATGCTGCTTATTTTTACATTAAAAAGGCTTCTTAAGATCCCTTTATACAAAGTTTAATATTGCGAGTAGCTCATTTTGGGCCCATTATATCCCGCAGTATTTTTCTGGGCATTTGAGGGCACAAATCTAGCGCAATGTGAACGTTCTAAACCAGCGCGTTCACAGGATCCCACTAGAAAGCTGATTTAAAATGGACTTTAATTTACAGCAATTGAACACTAAATTCCTTCCATTTGGCCTATAAATTAATGTAAATGAGATTTTAAAATCATGTTTTATTGTGAATTATTTATGAATATTATTTGGACACTTAGGCTATTTAAAAATGTTAATCATTTATTAAGAAATGGATAGATGTTTAGATCTAGTAATTGAAGTTTGAAATTAGCTACACTTGGGTAACTAACTAATTATATGCTTTAATTTCAGGTCATCCAAGTAAGATTATTTTATATTTGTTTCAGAATGGTTCAATCTACGATAACTGAAAATTTCATTCAGTTCTCTTAATTTTTAAGAAGGTTATGGGCTTTTGACTGCACACGATCACAGCTTTTTTGTTATGTCCATAGAAAATCAATAGGGAACAAGATGCTAATTTCCGAGTATGAAAATGGCCATAACTTTTTAAATACTTGAGATATGAAAGTGAATTAAGTTTCAAATTAAACTTCTTTTTATGCTTTATCTGATGGGATAAATTACAGACTTGATTTTTTTAATCTCATAATGTTGTAACATTGCTATTTCAAAGTAATTGTTATCCTCTTTTCAAAGTAACATAAGCAAATTTGCAGATGACACAAAGCTGGGTGGCAGTGTGAACTGTGAGGAGGATGCTATGAGAATGCAGGGTGACTTGGACAGGTTGGGGGAGTGGGCAGATGCATGGAAGATGAAGTTTAATGCGGATAAATGTGAGGTTATCCACTTTGGTAGCAAAAACAGGAAGGCAGATTACTATCTAAATGGCGTCAAGTTGGGAAAAGGGGTAGTACAACGGGATCTGGGGGTCCTTGTTCATCAGTCTATGAAAGTAAACATGCTGGTACAGCAGACAGTGAAGAAAGCGAATGCAAAATCAAAGAAAGTCAAAGTATCCTTTATTAATAATAATAATAATAATAAATTTTATTTATGGGCGCCTTTCAAGTCTCAAGGACACCTTACAAAAATTTAGCAGGTAGAGGAAAAACATGTAAGGGGAATGAAATAAATAGTAGAGACATGACTAGTACACAAAGTAAAGACAGAATACAATTCAAAACAAAATATGAGGCAATTAATGCACAGATGAAAAGGGAGGGGGACGTGGGGCTAAGGATAGGCAGAGGTGAAGAGATGGGTCTTGAGGCGGGACTGGAAGATGTTGAGGGACACGGAATTGCAGATCAGTTGGGGGAGGGAGTTCCAGAGCCTGGGAGCTGCCCTGGAGAAGGCTGTCCCCAAAACTGCGGAGGTTGGACTTGTGGATGGAGAGGAGACCGGCTGATGTGGATCTGAGGGACCGTGAGGGTTGGTAGGGAGAGAGGAGGTCAGTGAGATATGGGGGGGCCAGATGGTGGAGGGCTTTGTAGGTGAGGATCAGGATTTTGTAGGTGATCCGGTGGGAGATGGGAAGCTAGTGAAGTTGTTTGAGGACTGGAGTGATGTGATGCCAGGATTTGGTGTGGGTGATCAGTCGGGCGGCTGCGTTCTGGACCAGTTGGAGTCGGTTGATGTAGGTGGAGCTGATGCCAAGGAGAGGTGAGTTGCAATAGTCCAGTCGGGAGGAGATGAAGGCATGGATGAGTCTTTCAGCAGCGGGAGGTGTGAGAGAGGGTCTGAGTTTGGCGATGTTGCGGAGTTGAAAGAAGGAGGTTTTAATGACATGGCGGATGTGAGGCTCAAGGGAGAGGGTGGAATCAAAGATCACGCTAAGGTTGCGGGCCTTGGGAGATGGGGAGACAGTGGTGCCGTCGATGGTGAGAGTGGGGTTATTGATTTTGCTGATTGTGGCTTTGGAGCCAATGAGGAGGAATTCTGTCTTATCGCTGTTGAGTTTGAGGAAGTTATGTTGCATCCAGGTTTTTATAGCTGACAAACAGGAGTTGATATGGGAGAGGGGGGGATTTGGTGCTGAGGTAGATCTGGGTGTCATCGGCATAACAGTGGAAGTCCAGGTTGAAGTGGCGGAGTATCTGACCAAGGGGGAGGATGTAGATGATGAAGAGGAGGGGGCCGAGTACGGAGCCTTGGGGAACGCCTTGAGTGACTGTGGCTGTAGCAGAGGTGTGGTTGTGGAGGGAGATGAAGTGGGATCTGTTGGAAAAGTAGGAACGGAGCCAGCTGAGTGCAGAGCCTTCAATGCCGAGGTCCTTGAGTCTGGTGAGCAGGATGTTATGGTTCACTGTATCGAAGGCTGCGCTCAGGTCGAGGAGGATGAGGATGTTGAGGGAACCAGTGTCAGCAGAGGTGAGGAGGTCGTTGAGGACTTTGAGGAGAGCAGTTTCTGTGCTATGGAGGGGGCGAAAGCCAGATTGAAGGGGTTCAAGTAGGTTAGACGCAAGGAGGTGGGAATGAAGTTGCGACGCAACGATACGCTCCAGGGTTTTTGAAAGAAAGGGGAGGTTTGAGATTGGGCGGTAGTTAATGAGAGAGGAGGGATCAAGACCAGGTTTCTTTAAGATTGGTGTGACAGCAGCAGTTTTAAAAGCGGAGGGGACAATTCCTTGGGACAATGAGGGGTTGAAGAGATGAGTGAGGTTGGGGCAGAGAACGGGGAGGCAGGACTTCAGCAGGGGAGTGGGGAGAGGGTCGAGGGAGCAGGTAGTGGGTTTGGAAGAGCTGATGAGTTTGGAGATTTCAATAGGGGTGACCAGGTCAAACTGGGAGAGGAAGCAGTGTGGAGGAGGGGTAAGGAGGTCAGTGGAGATGTTGAAAGGAGGGGTCTTGGTAGGTGGTGGAGTAGATGCTGGGGAGTCGGGTACAGGGGATAAAGATTGATAGATGGTGCTGATTTTATCAGCGAAAAAGTGGAGGAATGAGTTGCAGAGATCCGGTCTGAATGAAATTTCGTTGCCTTGCAGTCATACATATAATAAAAAACAAACACACAATAAACACAAATTTAACATCCACCACAGTGAGTTCACCAAGCGCCTCCTCACTGCGATGGAAGGCAAAAGTCTTAAAGTCTTTGTCTCTTCCCTCCTTGTTCTCCCTCTGCGCTGAGGCGATCCAGGCCTCCGATGTTGTCGTCCACTGGACCCACGGCCGAGCCTCCGAAGTCGGGCCACCGCCGCCGGAACGCCGCCACAGCCTCGAAGCCGCGCCGCCGCCACGTTGGAACGCCGCCACAGCTCTGAAGTCGGGTCCGCGGCCGCCGGAACACTGGAATGCCGCCACAGCTCTGGAGTCGGGTCCGCCGCCGGAACGCCGCCACAGCCCCGAGGCCTCCAGCTCCGCCATTAGGCCTCAGCGCAGACGGAGACGGGGGACACGACAAGAAAAAGTTGCATCCCCCCCGAAGGGAGAGACTAAAACCATGTTTCTCCCCCCCCCCCCCCCACACACACACACATACACAACCTAATAAACTAAATTTAACTAAAGCAGACAAAAGAAAACAAAAACAAAAAAGAAAAAACAGACGGACTGCAGGCGAGCCGCAGCTGCCAGGCAGCGCTGCCACTGCAGGGCTCTCACTTAACTTTTTATCCCTGTTGCCAGCCGGGAAACCTGGGCAGCTTTTTAGGTTGCCAAATGACAGTTTAGGTGGTCATTTAAGACGGTTTGCAAGACGCGTGCGATAATGTGCTCGGCCGAAGTGCGTAGTTACCAGTCAGAATTATGCTCAATGAAGCATTCACATATTATTTCTGCTTCAAATAAAGTCACAAACTAAACATATTCACCAATCAAGACATGATATATACCACAATGACATGCACCAAAATTATAATACAGTATCTCAACTCTTTTTACACATTGCAATTAATGCAATTTCTATTACATAGAAACATAGAAAATAGGTGCAGGAGGATGCCATTCAGCCCTTCGAGCCAGCTCCGCCATTCATTGCGATCATGGCTGATTGTCCCCAATCAATAACCCGTGCCTGCCTTCTCCCCATATCCCTTGAATCCACTAGCTCTATCTAACTCTCTCTTAAATCCATCCAGTGATTTGGCCTCCACTGCTCTCTGTGGCAGGGAATTGCACAAATTCACAACTCTCTGGGTGAAAAAGTTTTTTCTCACCTCAGTCTTAAATGGCCTCCCCTTTATTCTAAGACTGTGGCTCCTGGTTCTGGACTCACCCAACATTGGGAACATTTTTCCTGCATCTAGCTTGTCCAGTCCTTTTATAATTTTATATGTTTCTATAAGATCCCCCTCATCCTTCTAAACTCCAGTGAATATAAGCCCAGTCTTTTCAATCTTTTCTGATATGACAGTCCCGCCATCCCAGGGATCAATGTTGGGAACCTACGCTGCACTGCCTCAATCACAAGTATGTCCCCTTCCTCAAATTAGGGAGACCAAAACGGTATTAGTTCTTTCCACTTCCAAACAAAAATGTGGTTGGATTATTCAGCGTATGAACAATCTGTGTCAATAAATCCTGGACCATGGTAACATATATGCTTAACCATGCACACTACAGATTGATGCAAGCATGTTTTCTGTGAATGACTGAAAATTACCATGACATGGTCATAGCATGGGTCGTTATTGCTATTGGCACAGAAACATTCAAACTTCCCACATAATTTATCCATAACTAAATATACAGGTTGCCTGGAAATTTCCAAAGGCATTTTATGATAATAGCTGTTAAAACCGACTATACCCATCTGACAGGTTAAACATTACACTAACTGACAAGAGATGGCCAAAGGACATAACTGCAGCAAATGTTCTTTTGGTAATATGTTTAAATGTCAAAATGCCATATTACCGGACATTCAGATTAGATGTACGTGTTGTGAACAGCAATGAAGATACCCAGTTTGTACGCACCGGATTTTTAAAAAAATTGATAAACGCTGTTTCCATCATTCCCACTTCAGAATTAACGTTAAAATTTCAACTGAAATATCTCCTGCCCAATTTTGTGATGTATATGACCGACTATAGAAAACACTGGATAAATCCAACATACAGTTGTGAATGTTGCTCATTAAATAACTACAGTACTGATACACCATATCGGCATTGATTTGCCGTTAAAATGAATTCTGTAATAACGTGTCAACGGTAGCAGTGACAATCGAACACTGCGGTTTTAATGTTTCACGTTAATCCATCTTGATGGACTAAAACAAATAATAACATTGGGAATTAAAACACGTTTGATTGCATTCCGTTATCAAACATAGTCAATGTTCGCTCTGAAGACATTTCCAGCACAATAGAGTCAGTGAGGGGGGGTGGTGAGAATCAGTGCTGGGTGGGTTGGGGGGGGTGAGAAGTTGAGAAGGCAATCGGTGCGGAATGGATGGATTGAGGCAGGTGAATTAGTACGTGTTGGTTGGAGTGTGTAAAATTGTGAGGGGAGAGCACGGGGGATGTCAGTGGTGTTGAATGGGGGGGATCAGTACGGGATGGGTGGGGGGGGGATCTGTACAGGATGAATGGGGGGGGGGGGGATCAGTACAGGATGAATGGGGGTAGACAAAATGCTGGAGAAACTCAGCTGGTGAGGCAGCATCGATGGAGCAAAGAAAATAGGCAAAGTTTCGGGTCGAGACCCTTCTTCAGACTTCCCCCCCATTCTTCTTGGGGGGGATCAGTACAGGAGGGATGGGGCGGTCAGCGCAGGATGAATTGGGGGGGGGGGTGGATCAGTACAGGATGAATGGGGGGGGGGGGGGGGGGGTCAGTACAGGGTGGATCGAAGGGTCAGTACAGGATGAATGGGGGGGGGTCAGTATAGGATGAATAAGGGGATCAGTACAGGATGAATGGGTGGAATCGGTGCAGGATAAATGGAGGGTGGGTCAGAACAGGGTGAATGGGGGGGGGGGGGTCAGTACAGGATGGATGGGGGATCAGTACAGGATGGATGGGGGATCAGTACAGGATGGATGGGAAGGGGGTGAGTACAGGATGAATTGGAGCTGCAACTGGATGGATGGAGGGTGGCAGCAGAATCAATGCGAGGTGGATAGGGAGATCAGTGCAGGATGAATAGATGGGAGGCGGGGGAGGGATAGATGGGGAGGGGAGCACAGGTGATGTCAGTGAGGACTGAATAGAGGCAGGAATGGGGATCAGTGCAGGATGGAGAGGAGGGGTCCCAGGATAAGGGGGGGTGAAGGCAGGCGTACGAGAGAGAGAGAGAGGGGAGGCGAGGTGTGGGGGAAGGAAGGTCAGCGCTCCTCGGACAACATCGCCCCGCTGTCTTGGCAGTCCCTGTCCACCGGTTGGGATCTCCTCGCCACCGCCTCCCCTCCTCTGCCAGCCAACAGCAAGGTGCGGTGCCGAGCGGTGCAGCCCAAAGATCCTATAGGGTGATTTCACTAAAGGGCACTGGAGCGTAGATCCGCACCCACGTGACCGAAAATTTTAACTGGAGTACATGCGTCACTTCCGGTACATGTTAGTGAATGGGAAAACACGCACTTTCACACCCGTTAAAAACATCGAAAACGGCTCGTTTTTGAGCTGCAATTAACTGTACCAGTCGGGGTGACCGTGAGGAACAGCTACCTAAATTTACAGTCCAAAAAAAAGATAGAAACTAAGGTAAATTCAAGAGGGAGCTGAAGGTGTCAAAACAGCGGAAGTTGTTAGCGGACATTTGCCGTGGAGATTTAAAGATCGAAAATATCTGGAATTATCGCGTTTGCTCGCTGCATTTCATCAAAAGTAAGGCATTATTGACTTTTTATCTTTATTCATTTGTTATATGAAAAGTATTAAAAGTTAAAAATCCGTCAGTAAAATTGCAAAATCGCCCATGGTTCTCAGGTGGGTTTTAACATGCAAAATGAAAATGCTTCTGAAGCTCCATTTACCATTTAAATAATCGTAAACTATCAATGCGTTTTGAAATAAATTTTACTGAGATGCAAGCTAAGGAATGGGATAATTGTCAGCTGAGAAAAAAAATCGTGGGGAGTTGAGGAGGGAGAGTGGGGGGGGAGAGGAGGGGGTAGGGAGAGTTGCTCAAACGTCTACACTCCCTCTCACACCCGCCCCTCTCTACCCTCCCTGCCCCCGTCTCTACACCCCTCCCTCCCTACCCTCCCCCCCCACTCTGCCTCCCCCTCTCTAACCCCATCTCTGCCCCTCTCCCTCTACCCCATCACCTCCCTCTCTACCCATCACCTCCCTCTCCACCCCCGTCCCCTCCCTCTCTACCCCCCACCCTCTCCACCCCCTCCCCTCTCCACCCCCTACCTCTCTATCCCCCTCCCTCTACACTCCTCACCCTCTACCCCCTCCCCCTCACTCTACCCCCCTCCCTCTCCACCCCTCCCCCTCTCCCTCTGTAGCCACACCTGCGCAGTTGAATGCTATGCGTGTGGATAGGGCGGGGGATGGGGGAAAAGGAGCGAATGAAAGTGTTACTTAAAATTAAAGAAATCAACGTTCAAATCCTGGGTTGGAAGCTGCCCAAGAGAAATAAAAGGTACAGTTCCTCCAATTTGCGTTTGGCATCACACTGACAATGGAGCAGGCCCGGGACAAAAAGGTCAGCTTTGGCAGGGGAGTTAATTCATTGACCTGCTCCATTATAATACATTTGACATCAACATTTGTAAAGGTCCCAGAACCTGACTGCTGATAGTCAAAGCTCCCAGGTTTAATATATTTATGAACAGTCTGCAGACTTCAATTTGAATTTGTGTCATGATTACATAATAATCAATGGTGAATCAATTTGAAGAGAACCATAGACCAGGTTCCAGAATGTGAATGGAAGCAAGCAGATGGGGAACTGATCTCTTATACTACAAACCTTGCAGCACCATCCACCTTTGACGCTGAGGATTCCAAGTGCCCCATGGTCACTTTGTGCCAAAGCCACTAATTTACTGCAACATTTCACCATCGGATATTTTCCAAATTAGAATTGTCAGATTTACTCCACAAGTCAATGCTCCTGATCAGTAAACTATGTGCTTGATAGTGCAGGAACCAGAGAGAGGTGTCCAAATCCCTCTATGGCATATGTGGGATTTAAATCTAACTAACTAAATAAATCTGAAGTGTCTTGATCCAAAATGTCACTTATCCACGTCTTCCAGAGATGCTGTCTGACCTACTGAGTTACAACATCTTGCGTCTTTTTTGGTAAACCACCATCTGTAGTTCCTTGTGTCGCTCTCTCTTAATTAAATATTAATTAACATTAATTATATTAATATAATATCAAGGGGGGGTGGTTAGTGCAAGTGTGTGACGCCGCAAAACGCCCCCCACCCCACCCACAACTGTGCGTTGAGGGGACGGGACCCAATAGGTCCCACTTGGTCTGGTATATTACTCTGTTTGTTTGTATATGTGCATGCATACGTGTGCATGATATCCCAAAACCCCGCCAAAACGGTACACGATAGCGCTACAATTTTAGGCCCACCTCACTCACTGTTGTCCTGGGATGTAAACGAAATAAGTTTCATTCAGATTGATAGTATAGTTTACAAGTTATTGACAATAAACTTTACAAAAATCATTTTTCAAACCACTTTGCCAGTTGCCCTGCCGGTCAGCCGCATTCGACGTTACGTCACAATGGGATCCCGAATCTCATTTACATTTTTTTTTTTTAAATCGTGCTTTTCACAAAAACTCCGTTTTAATCAAATTGTTCCATTTTCATTAACGGTCAACAGTGTGTTTAGGTTACTTTAAAGAAAAAACGCGATTATCATTGATAATTTCATTTAACAAAAATCATCACGATTTTCATTGTGGAGGGGGTGGGATAGGGAGGAGGTTTCTTTCTTTTTAAATCCAGATTTTCATTGTGAGGGGTGGGATAAGGGGGGGGGGGTTCATTTAATAAAACATGACGATTTTCATTGTGGGGGGGTTGGATAGGGGGGAGGCGAGGCGTGGGGGAGCAGGGGGATAGACGGCGAGGAGTAGGGAGGGGAAAGTGGGGGAGGTGAGGAGGGAGAGAGGATAGAGGGAGAGGAGCAGGAGTGGGGGATAGAGGGAGAGGAGGGCAGTGGGGGAGGGGAGGGGGTAGGAAGGGGAGAGGGGTTATGAAGGGAGGGAGTGTCTGAGGATAGGGGAAAGGAGAGGGAGGGAGAGGTGCGGCAGGGAGTGGGAAGGGGAGGAGGAAAGGGGAAAGAAGAGGGGAAGGGAGTGCTGGGGATGAGGGGGAATAGAGGAGGTTAGGGGTAGGAAGGATGGTGAGGTAATGGAGGAGGGGAGGGGGAAGAGGGAGGAGGTGTATTTTACAGGTTATTACCATTTTGAACTAAAAATATTGCAGTCGCGCTCCCACTTGCTGGCCGCGACTGCGCGGTTGGGGAGGGTTAGCCGTGACGCGTCACAACGGGGATATCCGGTGTCACAACGGGAACCAGTCAGCCACGCCTGTGCAGTTGGTGGCTTTGGGTCAATGGTGGAATATTCACTCGGGGAACAGACCCAATGGGTCCACACCTGGTCTAGTGTCCTTTAAAATATTCCTTCCCTCATCTTAAAGCTATGCTCTCCAGCCTTTGACATTTACACTCTGGAAAAAAAGATTCTGGCTATCTACTGTATCTATATCTTTCATAATTTTACATTCTTCTATCTGGTTTTCTTTAGCCATGGACACCCCTTAGAGCTAATACTCTCTAATCCAGTTGACATCCTCGGTGAACCACTTCAAACCCTCTTCAAAGACTCCCTACCATTCCTGTAATGTGAAATCTGAACTGCATATAATACTCCAATTGTGGCCCAATTCAAATTTTATACAAAGTTTTATTCCTCCTATCCTTGCAGTTTGCATCATTTAGATTTAACACCCCAGGTTGTGGCAATGCAAGAACTTAATCTTGTTGAAAAAAAAAAATTTCACAAAGCAAAGTCATAACTTTTTATTCCTTTTTAATCCAATTGGATCAGGTCCAAATAACAATAGGAATAAGCACTTAAAAGCACTGGAAATCTGAATGGATAATCAACACCCATTGTCACATGGCAACCAACGGCTATACTGTATGGAAATCAAGATTTAACAATTCATAACATGCATTAAAAAATTATGGAGAACTCTTGCCATACGCGACATTGAACAGTTACAATTGCAATGAAGTGATATGAAAAATTTCAACAAACAAAATCAGCAATGTAGCAAGACCACAATAGTAGGCCAAAGACAGTCAGAGTAATATATCATGGAAACCCTAGAAGGGTTTCGGCCCGAAACGTTGCCCATTTCCTTCGCTCCATAGATGCTGCTGTACCCGCTGAGTTTCCTGTTCCTTCTATTTTCCAGCATCTGCAGTTCCTTCTTAAATAATATATCATGGTAGCAGGCCAGTCTGCTCAACTCATCCAAGATACTCATGTATGCTTGCCCTATTTTCTCAAGTTAGGCTTGTATCCCTCTAAACTTTCATTCCACATATGCACCATCCTCTCTGTGAAGACATTGTCCCTCAGGTCCCTTCTAAATCTTTATCCCCTCATCCTAAATCTCTACCCCTAGTTTTTGTTGTTCCAGTTCCTGGAAAAAGAAAAATGTGCATATGCATTATGTATGCCCCACAATGTTATACAGTTCTATAAGATCACCTTTCAGTCTCCTACACTTCAAGGAATAGTCCTAGCCTGCCAACCTCTCTATAACTAAGGTCCATGAGTCCTGGGAATATTCTTGTAAACTTTCTTTGCACTCGTTCCAGCTTGATGACATATTTCCTAATACTCCAGGTGCAGTTTCAACAATGTCTTGTACAATTGCAACATAAAATCCCACCCTCTGTACTCAGTGCTTTGACTGATGAAGGCAAGCGTACCAAATGTCTACATCACCACGCTGCTGAATTGTGATGCCACTTTCATGTGCAGATTTGTTTTCGAATGGGAGTACTCTGAGGCTCATAGATCTGAGCATGGCGTGACTGATATATAATAATCAAAGTCTGGACTTCCTAAAATATGAACTTTTTTTGATCACAAAGTAAATCACACCAAGCCCAAATACCTTATCCAATATCTACATTTCCCAGTAGTTATTGGATGGAGATCAGATAGCAAACCATAACCATTTGCCATCACCCTAATTAAGTTAACAGAGTTTTAAAAGTTCCTATTCATTGGCTTAGCTAAGACAGTACTTATGCCATATGTGGAATTAAAACAATCACATTACTCAATAAAAAATGCTAAAGGTTGGGGGGGTTGAAAGCACGAACAAGAAATTGCATTGATTATGCAATTTTAATACTTTAATGCTTCCCTAATTTACTGCACAATAGTGAACGAGCGAGAGGTCAAATGGTATATTGTTAATTCATTCCAAATAAACGGTTGGATATATCTTTCCCAGTCTAGTGCAACAGTGACTCATTTGTTAAATCTTATGCTTCATTAACATTCATTTTATATTAAGTTTAGAAAATTTAAAAAAATTCTATTCAAGTAAAATTTGAGATCTTCTCAAAATTCTCTTTTGAGAAGATCTCCTTGCACTCCACTGCGCCCACAGCGCCGGTCAGCAACCCTATAGCGACGGTGGACAATGTCTACGCCCAGGTACTGGCTGAGTTCCCGGACATTGTCACCCCCAAGTTCGGCTCGGCCAGCCTGAGGCACGGTGTCATGCACCATATTCTGACATCGGGTCCACCTCTCCACGCTCGCCCCCATAGGCTCGCTCCTGACAAGCTCCTCGACACTCCAACAGCCCATGGGCCTCCCCACTGCACATGCTGTCAAAGGTGTCCGGCGGTTGGAGTCCGTGTGGGGACTACCGCCGCCTTAACGAGGCCACAACCGCTGACCGTTACCCTATTCCCCCTATACAGGTTTTCTCAGCACATCTGGCCAAGGCTAGGTTCTTCTCTAAGATCAACCTAGTCCGGGGATTTCACCAGATCTCCGTTCGACCGGAGGATATCCCCAAGACGGCAATTATCACCCCGTTCGGGTTGTTCGAGTTCCTGTGGATGCCCTTCGGCCTCAAGAATTCGCAGTGCCACACCGGCGGTTCGATCACATACACGTGGACATCGTGGGGCCGCTGCCTCCGTCCCAAGGGGTTTCACACCTGCTTACGGTGGTCGACCATTTTACGTGTTGTCCGGAGGCCATCCCGCTCACGGACACTTCAACGCAGTCATGTGCTCGTGCCCTCGTAGCAGCCTGGATTGCCTGCTTTGGGATTCCACTGCACATCACATCCGACCGGGGCGCCCAGTTTACATCTGAACTGTGATCCGCCATGGCCCGCCTGTTGGGGACGCAGCTCCACCACACAGCATACCATCCCCAATCAAATGGGTTGGTGGAGTGGTTCCACCGCTGTCTGAAGGCCGCCCTGAAGGCTCGTCTCACAGGCCCTGGGTGGATGGACGAGTTGCCGTGGGTCCTGTTGGGCATTCGGATGGTCCCCAAGGAGGATGGCAACGTCCTCTACGGAGTTGGTATATGGTGCTCCGCTCACCGTCCCCAGGGAGTTTGTCCCTGCTGCTGATGGGTCCCAGGAACCCCCATCATCGGTGCTGATCCACTTGAGGGAGCGGGTCGGCGCCCTATCTTCCATCCCAACGTCACGTCATGGAGTGGCCCCTTCCCATGTGCCACTGCCACTGATGGGCTGCCCGTACGTTTTTCTTCGCCGTGACTCCCACAAGTCACCCTTGCAGCGCCCATATGAAGGTCCCTTTCGCGTGCTGCAGCATGGGCATTCGATTTGGACATGGGAGGCCGGCGTGAAACGGTGTCTGTGGCTCGTCTGAAACCGACCGGCCCACTTGGACCTGAGCGAGCCAGTCCATGTGGCTCAACCTTCCCGTTGCGGGCTTCCGCCATCCCGGGCTCCCGGAGATTCTTCCTAACCGAGCAAGGGGTGAGGGGAGGGGGAGCTCTCCTAAAGTCTACAATCAATTCCACTGTCTTAAGAGCATTGAGCTCCAAGTTGTTGCGAAGGCACCAGGACGCCAGCTGTGACACTTCCTGTCTGTAGGCAGATTCCTCCCCATCCTGGATCAGATTCCTCCTCATCCTGGATCCAGCAAACTTGAGAAGCTTGACAGAGGAGTCAGTGGAGGTGCAGTTATGCTGAGGGTTTGCGGGTCCGAGCTTTCCCAGCCTCACATGCTGCTTCCTGTCTATCAGGAAGCTGGTGATCCATCGACAGAAGGGTTCAGGCACAGTCAACTCAGAAATGTTGGAGTGTAGTAGCTCTGGCACAATGGTGTTGAATGCAGAGCTAAAATCAACAAAGAAAATCTTCGCATAGGTCCCCTGGCGGTCTAGGTGCTGGAGGATGAAGTGCAGGCCCAGGTTGACTGCATCATCCTCAGATCTATTGGCCCGATATGCAAACTGCAGAGGGTCCAAGTTCATGATATTTTTCAGCTTGGTCAGCACAAGCCTTTCAAGGGTCTTCATCGTCTCAGAGGTCAGTGTGACAGGCCTGTAGTCATTAAGACCAGTAATCCTTGCCTTTTTGGGTACAGGAACAATAGTGGAGATTTTGAAGCAGGCAGGGACAATACAGGTTTGCAGGGACTGATTGAAAATGTCTGTGTAGACCGGTGCCAGTTGTTCGGCACAGAGTTTGAGAGTAGAGGGGGAAACATTGAAGATTTCTGGCTTTTCTGTCTTCTGAATGTATGTATAAACACAGCTGTAATTTCTACATGGTGAAACCAAAATGTATAAAAATACTCTTTAATAAAATCTGACAATGTGCACTTTAACCACGTGTGATTTATTCTATTACAAATCTCAAATTGTAGAGTACAGAGGCAAATAAATAAGTGAAGAGTCTTTATCCCAAACATTATGGAGGGCACACTGTATATCAGTGCAACAGACCAACTATTTACACCAAATTTATTTAGATTGGAATATCAGATGGTGATGAATATAGCCAAATAATTATTTTTTTGGTTATTTCAGAATCCATTAGCATGCTTTGATTAAGCAAATATTGATCCTTAGCTGTACTTAAAATATGTCACCCATTCAGTCCTAACCATTTTTTTTAAAAAGGCTGGTTCAAATAAATTGAAAATACTGTACTCTAATGCAGTGTTTTTTGATCATTTGAAACTTAATTTGCTTCCAGTTTATGTATGAGGATGTATTGACAGTTTGAAAGGTGAAAGTCAAGTTACCAAATGCCAAGAGATCTTATTTTTAATTGAACCATTGTAGCTTCAGGCCAAATTTAATTAGGCAGGATGCAATAAAAAGACTGCCAAATTCCCAGGTGCCATTTCATTGCTGCCAAACTGTTTTATGAGTGATAACAATGTAATAATTAAATGAATAAATAATTGAAAATCTCCCTTGATCAAAATGACAAGTACATAATGTCCCTCACATACACCAGGGCTACAAAAGGTTCTCTGTAACCAATAGTCACTGGGATCACCATTGATGATCAAATATCAACACCAGGCATATTTTTCCTATTGAATGTCTACATCCTTATGTCGCATTACTATTTTCCTGACTGCTTACAGTAGTTGAGTTTCACATTCTCAAAAACAACTTTGGATCCATTTCATGTACCTTCAAGTCATGCAATTAATATGCATAAAAAAGAACTGCAGTCCTAACATCAATTGACATAATAAAACATTGCACACTTCCCTTTAATCTATCAAATAACCATCAACTAGAAGAATTTGTGCCTTTATTAATTCACTTCCACCTCCTAAACCAGGGGTCGGCAAACTTGTTCTGCATAGGGACCAGGATGCATGTCTGTGAGCGGATGGCGGGCCACATCTAACACGTGTACACATGGATCCCGCCCTCAGCCCGCCCCGGATGGCAGGCATCAAATCTCGTATTCACAGAAGATAGACAAAAATGTTGGAGAAATTCAGCGGGTGAGACAGCCTCATGCAATCCTTGCATGTCTCACCTGCTGAGTTTCTACGGCATTGTCTACCTACGATTTTTCCAGCATCTGCAGTTCTTTCTTAAACGTGTTCACAGAAGGTGCGCGGCCATGCCGGTAGCTTTGCGCAGGATGCTGTACAGCCAGAGCTTGCTCGGCGGGCCGGATGATTACGGGAAAAAAAAATCCCCCTGCGGGCCGGATAATTTTGGGTTACGGGCCACAATCGGCCCGAGGGCCGCAGGTTGCCGACCCCTGTCCTAAACTATAAGGATTGAAATTCTGATAAAATAAATATTTTACTATCCTTATGTAGCATTATCTTCAGTAATCATGCATCATATCAAAGAAATCAATTTACTCTGACAATCTACCATTAACAAATCAATGGTGTATTTCAATTTTCCTCAATACTTCCATAAGCACTAATGAAGTTGCTTTAGTGAATATTAAATCTTACACTGGATTATTGAAGTAAAACTGGTTGAAAATCTCAAATTACTCCTATGTTATCCATTCTGCTCTTGATGATTCTTTGTTGGTACTCTTCCTCAATTGACTACTTGTTCTATTATAGTCTACAGAATTAATTGTAATACGTTAACAAACCATAAATGTCATCGTACACTCTTTCATCTGGAGTTACTAAATAGCCATTAATGAAGGAAATTGGCCAATTAGTTTCTCCCTACTCTAGGAAGTGTCAAAACCAAATAGTCATTCTGACTGAGTCAGGGGCAGCTGGGCTTTCTCTAATGCATACACCTCAAAGCCATATTTGTTTAAACAGATATATCAGCTTATCTTGGCATTGCTAGCAAATCATTTTTCCTGGTTTTATTCAGTTACTACTGCTGCAACAGTTCAATACACAAAACCATTCACATTATGCGGCTTAATGGGCCTGTCCCACTTAGGTGACTTTTTAGGCGACTGCAGTCGCCACATGTTCGCGGGTGGTTGCCAGGGAGTCGCCTTCATGGTCATGAGGAGTTCCCACATTCTGGGAACTAGTCGCAGCCTCACTATGGTCGCCATGAATTTTTCAACATGTTGAAAAATTAGCGACGACTGGAATGAAGCCGCCATGGAGAGTAGCGAGAATTCTGGAGCCGTAAGTGGGTCGCCAGGAGGTCCTAATGGGTTGCTAGGAGGTCGAAGGTTCTCGAAGGTTGTAGCCAGTGCTGACAGGTGAATATCATTGGCTCATTGGGGAAAAAAAGGTAAGCAGTCGTTTTCAGAACCAAGGATAACCGACCGGTAATGTTAAATGTCCGCCGAGCTTCACAGCCGTGTATCTCTGACTTCTTAAAAGTTGGACAGGCCCATTAGGCAAGAACTGCTGCGTTGTCAACAGCTAAATTCCAAGAATCTCTCTCACCCCTTCCCAGCATCCCATCCCACCCCCTCCCAGCTTAAAATAAGATTGCAGTCAAGAACTTGATATTGTTGCATTTAGTACTAGATCATAACATGCTTAGGAAATTGATAACCAGTAAATTTCACCTAATTAAGTGCATGTTCTGACAAAAGGTATTCAACCTCAATGTTAGCCTCGTCTCTTTCACAGATGCAGTTTGGCTTGAGTATATCAAGCATTTTCAGTTTTTATATTGACAATTTCCTCCATCTTCATAGACATTTTATGCTCGAGTCACTCTGGATATCAGATTTAAACAGCCATTTTTCACAAGAATTCAGACATCTACTTCAAGTTTGATCCTCCATATTTTCAATAACTACCATTCACTAATAATAGACAATAGGTGCAGGAATAGGCCATTCGGCCCTTCGAGCCATTCAATGTGATCATGGCTGATCATCCCCAATCAGTACCCAGTTCCTGCCTTCTCCCCATAACCCCTGACTCCGCTATCTTCAAGAGCCCTATCTAGCTCTTTCTTGAAAGTATCCAGAGAACTGGCACACACACTGAGGCAGAGAATGCCACACTCACAACTCTGTGTGAAAAAGTGTTTCCTCACCTCTGTTCTAAATGACTTGCCCCTTATTCTTAAACAGTGGCCCCTGGTTCTGGACTCCCCAACATTGGGAACACGTTTCCTGCCTCTAGCGTGTCCAAACCCTTAATAATCTTATATGTTTCAATAAGATTCCCTCTCATCCTTCTAAACTCCAGAGTATACAAGCCCAGCCACTCCATTCTCTCAGCATATGACAGTCCCGCCATCACAACCTTTCTGAAACCACAGGGAATCTTTCAACTAAAATTGAATCGTTCAGCATATTTTGCCTTTTGAGAATTGTTTTTAATGTTTTTAAGTGCGTTTAAATCCATGTGAGGAAAATATTGTTTTAATGTCTCATGTTCAATTTCCAATTTTTGATTTACTAAACGAGGCAAAAGCTTTTAAAACATTTTTTCAACTTTACACACATCAAAAAAAATCCCAAAACAACGAGATTAAGAGTCAGCAAATGGAATATATAAAACATGTATTTTCAATCCTATACGTCACAACTATGACAAAAACAAGTCATAGATAACCCCATCGCAAAGAGGAAGAAAGATTCTAAGGGGAGTAAGAGGCAACCGTGGCTGACAAGGGAAGTTAGGGATGGAATAAAACTAAAAGAAAAAGTGTATAACATAGCAAAAAGTAGCAGGAAACCAGAGGATTGGGAAACTTTCATAGGACAACAGAAGGTAACAAAAAGGGCAATACGAGTTGAAAAGATGAGGTACGAGGGTAAGCTGGCCAAGAATATAAAGAAGGATAGTAAAAGCTTCTTTAGGTATGTTAAGGAGAAAAAGATTAGTAAAGGCAAATGTGGGTCCCTTGAAGGCAGAAACAGGTGAAATTATTATGGGGAACAAGGAAATGGGAGAAGAGTTGAACAGGTACTTTGGTTCTGTCTTCACTAAGGAAGACACAAACAATCTCCCAGATGTACTAGAGTATAGAGGATCTGGGGAGACAAAGGAACTGAAAGAAATTTGCATTAGGTGAGAAATAATATTCGGTAGACTGATAGGACTGAAGGCTGATAAATCTCCAGGGCCTGAAGGTCTGCATCCCAGGGTACTCAAGGAGGTGGCTCTAGAAACTGTGGACGCATTGGTGATAATTTTCCGATGTTCTATAGATTCAGGATCAGTTCCTGTGGATTGGAGGGAAGCTAATATTATCCCACTTTTCAAGAAAGGAGCGAGAGAGAAAATAGGGAATTATTGACCAGTTAGCCCGACATCGGTGGTGTGGAAGATGCTGGAGTCAATTATTAAAGAAGTAATAACGGCACAGTTGGATAGCAGCAAAAGGATTGGTCCAAGTCAGCATGGATTTATGAAGGGGAAATCCTGCTTGACTAATCGTTTGGAATTTTTTGAGAACGTGACAAGTAAAATGGATGAAGGAGAGCCAGTGGATGTAGTGTCCTTGTACACCAATCACTGAAAGTAAACATGCAGGTACAGCAGGCAGCGAAGAAAGCTAATGGCATGTTGGCCTTCATAACAAGAGGACTTGAGTATAGGAGTAAAGAGGTCCTTCTGCAGTTGTACAGGGCCCTGGTGAGACCACATCTGGAGTGTTGTGTGCAGTTTTGGTCTCCTAATTTAAGGAAGGACATCCTTGCTATTGAGGCAGTGCAGCGTAGGTTCACGAGGTTAATCCCCGGGATGGCGGGACTGTCATACGAGGAACGATTGGAAAGACGGCTTATATTCACTGAAATTTAGAAAGATGAGAGGGAATCTTATAGAAACGTATACAATTATAAAAGGACTGGACAAGCTAGATGCAGGAGAAATGGTCCCAATGTTGGGCGAACCAGGGGCCACAGTCTAAGAATAAAAGGGAGGCCATTTAAAACTGAAATGAGAAAAAAACGTTTTCACCCAGAGAGTTGTGAATTTGTGGAATTCTCTGCCACAGTAGGCAGTAGAGGCCAATTCTCTGGATGAATTTAAAAGAGTTAGATAGAGCTCTAGGGGCTAGCAGAATCATGATCACAATGAATGGCGGTGCAGGCTCGAAGGGCCAAATGGCCTCCTCCTGCACCTAATTTCTATGTTAACGTAACATATAATCAGTTTGTATCTATTTACACAAAAGAGAAGCTAGTTAATTAGGGTGAGCTGATGATCCCAGACATTATAAGACTACAGTGGGTTAATGGTTTGTGGCTGTAACGAAGTTTCCAAAAAGATCTGGATTTATGCAAAAGATCTGGAGCAGCTTGTCCCTTCAACTCTGGTCCACGTCTACTTATTGACCACAACACATATTCGAAATACGGCAACGTTCCCCTTTTTTAATTTAAAAAAAAAAGGCAATTTTGACTCCAATGTACAAAACTATGAACAAACTGATGAAATATACATATTCACGTTTCCAGCCCTGCTTTCGCATAAACAAATGCCCTTCTACAGTAGGCAGGAGGGAAGGAATGAGATGGTTGCTGAGACAGAGGCAGCTGCAAGCCGAGTACCGCGTCTTATCCCGGGGCCTCCGGTTTGATTAAGACACAAACAGCAGGGCTCCCTGGCTCAGACAGCTCAAGTTGCGCGGAGACCTTCGCCAGTCTCCCCAAGCCGGACCGGGTCCAGCCCCGGGTTAACGGTGGCTCCATCCTCCTTGACCCCGCTGTCTAAATACCCCGGCGCGGCGCGGCTCAACGTCTCACCTCCAACAGCAGCAGAAGCAGGCAAGCGATCGCCGAGCTCGGCCTGGGGCTCACGGCCATTGCGGATCCGGATCCTCCCCCACTCCTACTCCCAGAGCGGGGCCAAGACGATTCAAGCGAGTCTCATGTCTTCCAACGATTGCGAGCGGCGGCCGACGGTGCTGCTATAATTAGCCTTATGTAACGGCCGCCCCGCCCCGCGCCGCCCCGCGCAGCGCAGCGCACGAGCGCTTGAATCACCCGAGGGAAAGCCTATGGACAGAGACTGCGCACCGTTAACCCGGCAGTCCCGGGGGCCAGTGTTATTGGAAATAGCAGCTTTAACAAACCATCGAAGGTTATTACAACACGTTTTATAAACGTTTGATTTTTATATTAATATCTTATTGCAACTATTACATTCCCTGTTAGTCCCAGCCTTATGGCAGGCCAGCATATGTCTGTGGCATACTTAGCTGTGAGAGATTGAAGAGCTGATCTGTTACCTTTAGACTAGAGCCATCAACACCATATGTACATTCTGGCCCAATTAAATAACAACTATTAAGTCAATAAATAACAGAACCCCGGCAAGACACAAAAATATGGAATAAATCAGCGGGTCAGACAGCACGGGCCTGGAGAAAAGGAAACGGCGATGTTTCGGGTTGAGGCCCTTCTTCAGGCTGAGAGTCAGCGGAAAGGGAAACGAGAGATATAGACGGTGATATAGAGAGATAGAACAAATGGTTGAAAGATATGCGAAAAAGTAACGATGATCAAGGAAACGGTCCATTGTTAGCTGTGGGCTGGGTGAAAATAAATTATACAGACAATGAAACTCATCAGGACGACAGTGAAACCAGTACAACTACAATGACAATACCCTGTGAAATGTGAAAATATTAATTTCAGCAAGCCAATGACAAGCATAGAGCCGTACTGCATTGGTCCATGGGGCACCAACTTGCCCATGCCGACATCTACACGTCCCACCTGCCTGTGTTTGGCCCATATCTTTCTAAACCCTTCCTATCCATGTACCTGTCCAAATGTCTTTTAAATGTTGTTATATTACCTGCCTCAACGTCCTCCTTTGGCAGCTCATTCCATAAACCCACCACTCTATGTGTGAAAGTTGTCTTTCAGATCCGAATTAAATCTCCTTGCACCTTAAACCTATATCCTCTGGTTCTTGATCCCACTACTCTGGGTAAAGGACTCATTCCTGTGCATTCATCCTATCAATACAATACAACACAATAATACTTTACTAGACTAAGTGCAACCCGTTCCCCCAAAGCAATATTCCACCGCACACCCATAGCCCCTATCTGTGCAGGTGCGGCTCATTTCCCCTCATCCCCAGCACTCTCTCCCCCCCCCCCCCCCTTCATGTGTGGGAGTGGGGGTGTGTGCAGGCAGGGGGGTGGAGGTGGTGGGGGGGGGGATGAGAGCGTGGAGTGGGGGAGGGGGGTGGGGTGGGAGGGGAGGTGTGTATGTGTTGCGTCTCTTGGCGCGTTCTTCAGGCGGGGCCTGTCGGGAGCCGGTGGGGGCAGCGCTGTAGGACCCCCCCCCCCCCCCGCTCCCGACAGCTCCCTCCGGAAGTCTCCCCCTCCCCCACTGCAGGAGTCGTCCCGTCCCCAGCTCCAGGATGGTCCCCTCCCCGAAACTCCCCCCATGGGGGAGGGGGGGCGTGGGGAGATAGGATGTGGGGAGGGGGTGGGGGAGGGGGTGTGTGTGGGGGAGGGGGTGTGTGTGGGGGAGAGTGGGTGTGGGGGAGGTGGGGTGTAGACGCAGCAGACGCAGCTCGCACGCTGCTCACTCCCCGCACGCTGCTCACTCCCCGCACGCTGCTCACTCCCCGCACGCTGCTCACTCCCCGCACGCTGCTCTCTCCCCGCACGCTGCTCACTCCCCGCACGCTGCTCACTCCCCGCACGCTGCTCTCTCCCCGCACTCACTCAACACACTCTACTCAATCCGCTCCTTCAGCTTGATTCTCCTCGCCGCCGGTGATTGACAACGGGTGCCAGAAGGGGCGTTTTTTGTGATTTTTAAACCTTCATAACTTTCGTACTATTCCACCGATCAGAACAAAACTTGTTGCACCTGCAGCACAGGAGAATGGCGAGTAAGGTGGCAAAAAATTGTAGTCCAACGTACCATTTTTGCGCAAATTTAAAAATAACGCAAACCGGAAGACAAGATGAGAGTTTTATAAGTATAAAGATTTGCAACATACAAGGAATTTCATTTGCCAAGTCAGTCATACAAATAAAAAGCAACAGAACACACAAAATACATTTTAACATAAACATCCAACACAGTGACTTCTCCACATACCTAAAAGTTCACTTTCTGCCCTTCTTTGTTCTCCCGCGGTCGGGGGCCTCAAGCCTTCCGTTGACGAGACCATCTTACTCCCCCAGCTGGCGTTTGGATCCTGGGCCGGGGCTTGTCGAACCTTCTGCGTCTTGGAGCTCCCGACATCTACAGTCTCTACCCAAGACTGCGAGCTCTCGATGGTAAAGTCCGCAGGCCACGGTTGGAGCGATCCCAGACAAGGAATTGGCTCCGATGGTAAGTCCACGCCCCGCGGGAGGGCTCAAAGTCAGTCCCGAGCAAGGCCTCCAGATCCATGATGTTAGGCCGCAGAGCAACCTGAGATACGACCCGGAAAACAATCGCATCTCCGGCAGGATAAGAGATTGAAAAAAAAGTCCCCCCCCCCCCCCCCCCTTCCCGCATAAAACAAACCAGAGAACATTTACACAAACTTTTAAAGCACACTAAAAATAACAAAAACAAAACGAAAAAACAGACAGACTGTTGGCGATGCTGCCAATCGTATGGCGCCCCTAGTGGTCAATTACCCTCCTGATCTTATACACCACTATAAGATCATCCTGAACCTCCTGTGCTCCAAGGAATAAAGTCCAGGCCTGCTGGTGACATCTTTGTAAATCTTCTCTGCACTCTTTCCAGCTTAATTACATCCTTCCTACAGTAGGGTGACCAGAAGTGAATACTTCAAATGCTGCCTTAGCAATGTATTGTAAACAGTAATAGCGAGTGGAGGGTTATAATTTAAGAAGAATATTTAATTTTAAGGTACAAAGAGTCCGCATGACCAGAAAAACATTTTGTATTTCGGTCTGTGGAGTAGGATTGTGGAACAGTTTGAATGTGGAGTTAAAGCAATGTCCAAACATGAACCAGTTCAAAATGACATACAAAAAACTTTGAAGGGGATGGTTGACAAACAGGGGTTGGTGTTTGTTTATTATTTTGTTTATTATTTATTTATGTTTTTTGGTTACTTCATACATATTACTTGTAAGTGTATATCAGTTGTATGTATATATATGTTTGTATGCATCTCTAAAATTTGTCTGAGGTATTATTATTATTATTAAATATGGAAGAAGGGTTTAGGGAGAAGGGGTGAGATTAAATAAGTTATTCTTCTTCTTTTCGAGCTTGTAAAGAAAAAGTGTTGGACATTTAAATTTTCCTTTATGCTTTTTATTGCTTTGCAAATATTGCCTGGATTGTCCAATTGTTTGACTATTTCGATTTTGTTGTTGTTATTTATTCCTATTTATGTCTTTACTTGTTCGGAACAAATAAACAAATAAACAAATAAATAAATAATATAACCTTCCAACTTCAATGCTTAATACTCTGACTAATGAAGACCAATGTACCGAATGTACCAAAGCCCTCACGATCACCACCAACATATGAAGGTACAAACAAGGGAATTCAAGGTTGACTTTGTTTGCTTTCACTCAAGGTGACAGAGGGTAATGCTACAGTTAATCTAATTACCTTGATAAAAAAATGTCTATACATTCCTCTCCTATTTGTTATCCTGAATTTTTTTCTGGAAATGCATCTCTGGGGTCAGCTGTAATGATCTCCATTGTTGAAAAGCCTGCCAATATTCATTATCTAGGCATGCTTGAGAATACTTTGTTTAAGTAAGATATGGAAAACCACCGGGTGCCTTTGTACATCAGCAGGAATAATTTATTTTAGGAAAGGAATCTCAGAGGTACAACATTTGCGATTGTAGTGTTAGATTTTTAGAAAAAGCAACAAAAAATGTATTTGCCTATGTGTGTCCCTTTTAGAGTTTATAGTTACGGTTCCTCCAATGAGGACTAGGCTGAGCGGGCTGTGTAACTGCATAATATATCCCAACACAATAATCAATATAATTACTAGTGACACCCTTTAAGGACTGTAGAGCAATAAGGCTATTCTAAATATTGTAAACTACAGACTATTCTAATCAGGTTCAATGTCCAGTACTCATAATATTTGAATTCCATCTATCTATCGTACACCTCGTATTGCCCTTTTTGTTACCTTCTGTTGTCCTTTGAAAGTTTCCTAATCCTCTGGTTTCCTGCTACTCTTTGCTATGTTATACACTTTTTCTTTTAGTTTTATTCCATCCCTAACTTCCCTTGTCAGCCACAGTTGCCTCTTACTCCCCTTAGAATCTTTCTTCCTCTTTGCGATGAGGTTATCTATGACTTGTTTTTGTCATAGTTGTGACGTATAGAATTGAAAATACATGTTTTATATATTCCTTTTGCTGGCTCTTAATCTCTTCGTTTGGGGATTTTTTTTGATGTGTGTAAAGTTGAAAAAATGTTTTAAAAGCTTTTGCCTCGTTTAGTAAACCTTCAGGTAGTTTCTGGACAAGAAAATGTGAATCCACATTATAGTACCCACATACATATACATATAACATAGAACAGCACAGCACAGGAATAGGCCCTTCAGCCCACAATATTCATGCCGAACATGATTTATGCCGACATCAGTCCGAAGAAGGGTCTCAACCCAAAACGTCACCTATTCCTTCTCTCTAGAGATGCTGCCTGTCCTGCTGAGTTACTCCAGCATTTTGTGTCTACCTACAATTTAAACCAGCATCTGCAGTTCTTTCCTACACATGATGCCCAGTTAAACTGATCTCATCTGCCTGCACATGATCTATATCCCTCTATTCCCAGCACTTCCATGTGCTGATTTAAAAGCCTCTTAAACACCACTGTCATATCTGCCTCCACCATCATCCCTGGCAATGCGTTCCAGGCTTCCACCATCCTCTGTGTAAAACAAATTACCCCACATGTCCCCCTCTCACTTTATAACTATGCCCTCTCGTGTTGGACATTTTCACAGTGGAAAAAAGCTTTTGACTGTCTACCCAATCTATGCTTCTCATATTTGTATATACTTCTATCAATCTCTCCTCAACCTCTCGCATTCCAGAGAAAACAATCTGTCTATCCAACCTCTCCTTGCAGCTGGAACCCTCTAATCCAGGCAGCATTCTGGTAAATTTCCTTTGCACCCTCTCCAAAGTTTCCACATCTTTTCTATAATGAGGTGACCAGAAATGCACATAATACTCCAAATGTGGCCTAACCAAAGTCCTCCAGAGCTGCATCATGATTTCTTGATTCCTACATTCAATTCCCACAGCTATGAAGCTAAGCATACCATACGCCTTCTTTACCACCCTATCTACTTGTGCTGCCAGATTCCAAGATCCCTCTGCTCATCAATGCTGTTAAGGGTCTTGTCATTAACTGTATACTCTCTTACAATCAACCTTCAACAACTTGCACTTGATGGGGTTAATCTCCACCTGCCATTTCTCTGCCCATTTCTGCACCTGATCTATAATCCTGCTGTATGTTCTGACAGCTTTCCTCACTGAATACAACTTCTCCAATTTTGTTGTTGTCAGCAAACCTACTCACCAACCCACCTACATTTACGTCTAGGTCATTTTTCTACAAATAGCAGATATCCCTGCGGAACTCCACTGGTCACAGATCTCCAGTCAGAATATCCTTGTCAAGGCCCCTGCTATCTCCTCTCTTACCTCCTTCAATAACCTGGGATAGATCCCATTAACTATAAATGCTGATATTTATCCAGGACTATCGTTTACATGCATAATATGTATTGCATCAACACTGTTAATGGTGAGGAATGAATCAAGCTTTATTTGCAAAAGAAAGTGTATAGAGGTGGAGAACAAACAATAAAAGTCTGTACTAGAGCAGAAACTGGAAGAGCCCGAATGACACAAATGGTGTTGTGTATTTTCTATATATTTATTTTTCAGAATAAGGATATCACTGACAATTCAGCATTTATTGCCCTTCTCTAAGTGCTTGTGAGAAGGTCGCAATTAGCACATTCTTGAATTGCTACTGTTCTTCTGGTAGTGAAGTTGGACATAAAGTTGCAGGATTTAAATGCAATGATGACGAAGGAACACCAAATATTTGGTAACTAGGGTGGTGTAGGAGGGGAATATGTTGTGCTGGCATACCATTACGCTTGCTGCTTGTGTTAGTAGTGGTAGAGATTTAGAAAATACGGTTCCAATAACTTTGGTTAGTAACTGCAATGCATTTTGTGGATAGTGCACTCAGCAGCCACTATGGAGCAACTGACTATTTATGGGGACACCAATCAAGTGGGCTTCACTGACCTGGAAGGTCTCGGGATTGATCAGTATTGCTGCAATTGCACTCATCCAACCAAATGGAAATTCTTCCATGCAGACACAAGAGACTGCAAATGCTGGAATCTGGAGCAACTCAGTGGTTCAGGCAGAGTCTCTGTGGAGGTAAAGGGATTCCATGCTCCTGACTTGAATCCTGTAGGTGGTGGAAAGGCTTTGGGTGTCATGAGGTGAGTCACTTGCAATGGGGTAATCTGAAGAAGGATCTCGACCTGAAACGTCATCCATTCCTTCTCTCCAGAGATGTTGCCTGTCCCGCTGAGTTACTCCAGTATTTTGTGTCTACCTTCGATTTAAACCAGCATCTGCAGTTCTTTCCTACACACAATCTGTATCTCATCTGTTCATGTAGCCAAGGTGTTTGTGTGGCTGGTGCAGCAGTGATTTTAGTCGCTGGTGACCTCCAGGATGTTGATAATGGAACAGAAAAACAATATGTTGGAGGAACTCAGCAGGTAGAGCAGAATCTGTGGGATGAAATGATTTGCTGGCGTTTTAAGTTGAGAAAAATGGAAAATAACCAGTGTAAAGAGGCGAGGGAAGGGATGGGACAGGATTCAGTAGGTGATAGGTGGATTGAGGTGAAGGATGGCAGACAGATGAAGCCAGGAGCAGATGGGTTGAAAATGGGAAGAGGAAGGTGGCTGATTGATGAAAGCAGACAGAGACAAAATAAAAGATCAGATGTGTCCAAGTGGGAGGAAGGGGTGGGAGGGGAGGGAGGGGAAGGTGAAGATAACTATTGGAGGGTGATACGTGGGAACACAAGGACTACCAGCACGGGAAACTGATATTTAAGGAAGGTGATAATGGGAAACATGAGGGGAAAGATGAAGGCCAGAGGAACCAGATGGAGTAGGGGATCCAGTGGGTGCAACATGTGGGCAGTTTGTGGATGGAACTAGGTAATAGGGGGGCGGGAAGAAAATGCAATAATTACCCTGCATCTTCTTCTTGCGTATGACGTGCACAGCCTAAAGTTGTAGGATAACTTGTTCTATTTGATCTTATTTGAATGTGCACACTGGGTTGATTGCATTCGTCGAAACAGGGTTGCACGTGAAGGTTGCAATCTTCCACCCCACCCTGCATCTGATTTTATGAAGAAAGAGTGATAATTGATGATGGAGTTGAAAATGGTTGTACTTTGGAATTCCTGTAAAGTTAATTTGCCACAGGTGACGGACCCACACAAGCACATTTTCTTGTGCAAAGTTTGACTCCAACTATTGGAGTGTTTTACCCATGAGGCTCAATGTCTACAAAATGATAAATAGTTTATCAACAGAAACAAATAGAAAGTAAAAATAATTAAGTAAATTAGTAAACGAGGCTAGAGATTACAAAACCAATAAAAGGACAAAACAAAAAAATCTAATTCTGAATGCATTTGAAATAAAAAAGTAGTAGTTTAGTTTAGAGATACAGTGTGGCCACCAAGTCCACGCCGACCACAATCATCCAAACACTAGTTCTATCCTACACACGAGGGACTTTTTCTTTACGGAAGCCAATTTACCTGAAAATATAAACTGTTAAGACCATCCCAATGACCATTACAGCGACGTGGCAGCAGGACAACACAGACTGGAATTTGATTATGCGATATTTAGAAAGGGGAGGAAGGTAGGAAAAGTAGCTCTGTTATGCCCCTGTCCCACTTAGGAAATCTGAACGGAAACCTCTGGAGATTTTGCGCCCCACCCAAGGTTTCCGTGCAGTTCCCAGAGGTTTTTGTCAGTCTCCCTACCTGCTTCCACTACCTGCAACCTCCGGCAACCACCTGCAACCTCCGGGAAGCGCACGGAAACCTTGGGTGGGGCGCAAAGTCTCCAGAGGTTACCGTTCAGGTTTCCTAAGTGGGACAGGAGCATAAAAGAAGCAAAAAAATTGTCAGGTATGGCAATCATTATGGGAGATTTTAATCTAGATACACACTTGAAAATCAGATAAGCAAAGGTCACCAAGATGAGTTCAAAGACTATTCTCAGAATAATTTTTCAGACCAGCATGTTCTGTAACCTACCAGAGAGCATGTATACCCAATTTGAATTAAGCAATGAAATAGGGTTAATTAATGACCTCATTTTGGAGAAACACGTACCTCACAACATGCTTAAATTTTACATCGAGTTTGAGGAAAAGAGGACTAAATAAGGGGAACATTTGAGAAACTGAAAGCAGAGTAAGCTAAAGCCAGCTGGAAAATTAGGTCAAGAGATCAGTCAGATAAAATGCAGTAGCATTCATTTAAGGGTAACTTTCGGAATATACAGAAAACTGGGGCTCTCCGGGTTATGAATGCCATACTTATCTAGATCTGGCTTTATGCAAATTGTCGCAAACATTTAAAAAACATTTTTCAAGGTAGTAATAATAATGTTTCATATTATTAATTAATGACCAGATATAGCATATATTCTATTAGTTCAATTATAAGTGGTGTTTGGATAATTATTCAAAAAAAGTAAATAAGTATAGCAAGTAGACACAAAATGCTGGAGTAACTCAGCGGGTCAGGCAGCATCTCTGGAGAGAATGAATGGGCGACGTTTCGGGTCAAGACCCTTCTTCAGACTGATGTCAGGGGAGGGGGCGAGACAAAGATAGAATGTAGGCGGAGACAGTAAAACGAGTGGGAGAACAGGGAAGGGAATGGAGAGAAAGCAAGGGCTATCTGTAGTTAGAGAAGTCAATGTTCATGCTGCTGGGGTGTAAACTATCCAAGCAAAATATGAGGTGCTGTTCCTCCAATTTGCGCTGGGCCTCACTGACAATGGAGGAGGCTCTGGACAGAAACGTCAGATTGGGAATGAGAGGGGTAGTTAAAGTGCTGAGCCACCGGGTGATCAGGTAGATTAAGACGGACTGAGTGGAGGTGTTCAGCGAAACGATCACTGAGCCTGCACTTGGTCTCGCCGATGTAGAGAAGTTGACACCTGGAACAGCGGATACAGTAGATGAGGTTGGAGGAGGTGCAAGTGAACCTCTGCCTCACCTGGAAAGACTGTTTGGGTCCTTGGATGGAGTCGAGAGGGGAGGTAAAGGGACAGGTGTTGCATCTCCTGCGGTTGCAGGGAAAAGTACTCGGGGAGGGTATGGTTTTGGGTGGGAAGGGACGAGTTGACCAGGGAGTTTCGGAGGGAACGGTCTCTGCGGAAAGCAGAAAGGGGTGGAGATAGGAAGATGTGGCCAGTAGTGGGATCCTGTTGGAGGTGACGACAATGTTGGAGGAATGTATGCTGTATGCCTCGGTTGATGGGGTGGAAGGCGAGGACAGGGGGTGGGGGAGTAATAACGGAGCTGTGGGATATCGAGGAGACACTAGTGAGTGCCTCATCTATAATGGAAGAGGGGAACCCCCATTTCCTAAAGAATTAGGACATCTCCGATGCCCTGGTATTGAACACCTCATTCTGGGCGCAGATGCGGTGAAGACGGAGGAATTAGGAGTAGGAGACAGTCTTTACAGGAAGCAGAGTGGGAAGAAGTGTAGTCAAGATAGCTATGGGAGTCAGTAGGTTTGTAGTAGATGTCGGTCAATAGTCTGTTTCTTGTGATGGAGACGATGAGATCTAGAAACGGTAGAGAAATGTCAGAGATGGTCCAAGTGAATTTGAGTGCCGGATGGAAATTAGCGGTGAAGTTGATGAAGTCAGTGAGTTCTGCATGGGTGCAGGAGGTAGCATCAATGCAGTCGTCGATGTAGCGGAGGTAGAGTTCGGGGATAGGGCCAGTGTATGCCTGGAACAGGGATTGTTCAACGTACCCTACAAAGAGGCAGGCATAGCTGGGGCCCATGCGAGTGCCCATAGCTACACCTTGAATTTGGAGGAAGTGGGAGGAGTCAATGGAGAAGATTTTGAGGGTAAGGACCATCTCTGCTAGGTGGAGGAGATTATTAGTCGACGGAAATTGGCTGGTTCTGCAGTCGAGGAAGAAACGGAGGGTTTTAAGACCCTCCTGGTGGGGGCTGGAGGTGTAGAGTGACTGGACATCCATGGTAAAGATGAGGGAGTGGGGGCCTGGAAAACGGAAGTCATTGCGGAGCCGAAGAGCGTGTGGGGTGTCTTGGACATAGGTAGGGAGGGAATGGACCAGTGGGGATAGGATGGAGTCGAGGTATGTGGAAATTAATTCAGTGGGTCAAGCAGAAACAATGGGTCTACCAGGACAGTTCTGTTTGTGGATTTTGGTGAGAAGATAAAATCAGGCCGTGAGGGGCTGGGGAACAATAAGGTTGGAGGCTTTAGAGGGCAGAGAGCCGGAAGTGATGAAATCAGTAATGGTGCTTGAGATTAAGGCGTGGTGCTTGTCTGTGGGGTCATGGTCCAAGGATAAGTAGGAGGAGGTGTCTGTGAGTGGGAGCGTGGCCTCAACCCAGTAGAGGTCCGCGTGCTAGACTACCACGGCACCTCTCTTGTGGCGGGTTTGATTATCCAGTCGGAGTTGCTGCAGAGTGAGCGGAAGGCTTTACGTTCAGGGGGAGAGATTAGAGTAAGTAATGGGGAGTGGAAAATTTGAGGCGGTTGATGTCCTGCCGGCAGTTGGAAATGAAAAGGTCTAAAGAAGGTAGATGGCCATCCAGGGGAGTCCAAGAGGTGGGGGTCTGTTGGAGTCAGGAGAAGTGGTCATCACTGGGTGGTGAGGACTCCTTCCCGTAGAAAAAGTCCCAGAGTCGGAGGCGACGGAAGAAGGGCTCTACATCGTGGTGGACCTGGAACTCGTTGAGGTGGGGGCCGAGGGAAACAAAGGTGAGGCCTCTGCTGAGGACAGACTGTTCCGTATAAGAAAGGGGGAGGTCAGGGGGGATGGTGAACACACGACAAGGGTGGGGGTTGGAGTCGGAGGAAGGCAGGTGAGTGGATGGAGGCCGAGGCAATATCTGGTGGGGGGGATCGTGGGTGTTCAGAGAGGATGGGGGACATGAGGACTATTGTGGGTAAAAGGGAAAGAAGGGTTCCCTGCAGGAGGGGGGGGGGGGGCGGGGAAGCAGTGGGACCCAGCACAGTCAGGCCCCGTGGTGTGGGAGTCTGTATCGTGGCGCGGTGCTGAGCCTGGGACTCAGGTTAGGCGACGGTGGGCGGTGGAGTGGCGAGTGTCGGTGGAATCGCTGGTGGAGGCCCACGGGGAGTGGAGCCCGGGTCAGCGGACGAAGCATCGGTATTCCCGGTCAGTGGATGGCCAGGGGGGAAGCGAAGGTTTTCAAAAGGGAACTGCAGATGCTGGAATATCGAAGGTACACAAAATTGCTGGAGGAACTCAGCGGGTGCAGCAGCATCTATGGAGCGAAGGAAATAGGCGACGTTTCGGGCCGAAACCCTTCTTCAGACTGAAGCGAAGGTTGTCAGTTTATATAAAATGGATTACTGGAGAAAATGGATGTCTCTGATATATAGAGAATTCAATTTATGGACAGTTCTCAAGAATGGAACCATAACATAAGCCATGGACTGCTCGGATTTGCATTCCAGTAAGAAAAAATATTCCCAAGGGGAGACCCCACCATCGATCTTTAACTAAAAACATTAAAGATAGCAACGAGCCTAAAACAAAACATGTAGTTGGGCAAAGTAGCAGGTCAGAAGTTTGATCAGAATATTTTTAAAAAGCATGACTAAAAGAAATATACAAGAAAGGAAAATGTTGAGAAATAGAGGCATAGAAAGTCAGAGCAGGTATACGCCATATGGTTCTTTGAGTCTGTCCTATCATTAATACGATCATGACATCCTCTGTCCATATTCCCATTCTTTCCCCATTATATGAGATAAAACCAATTAACGTTATAGGTTTCTCGAGATGTATGAGAAAGAAGAGGTAAAAAATTAACGTTCCTTTACAGAAATGTTTGTGGAAATAATAGCGGGAAACGAGGAGATGGGGAGGGGGTGGTGGTTAATGGGCACACAAGAATAGGATTAATGGGATTAATAGAGCCAGTATAGACACAGTAGGCAGAATCCCTCATGTCGGTTCAATCACTAGCTGCTTCAGGTATATATAGGCAGCTAAATACTTCAGGATTCAATAAGAGGTATTCAATGTGAGGTATTGAAGTTCACCACCCAAGTTCAAGTTCAAGTGAGTTTATTGTCATGTGTCCCTGATAGGACAATGAAATTCTTGCTTTGCTTCAGCACACAGAACATAGTAGGCATTTACTACAAAACAGATCAGTGTGTCCATATGCCAAACACATGCAGTGACTTTTCAGAGCTTTTACTGCATAGTTCAACATGGAGAAGCACTAATTCATTACTTGAGGATGGACAGTAGGTAGTAAAGAAGAGTTTTCCTTGCTCATGTTTCACCTGATCCCACGTGGCTTCGCAGGGTCAGGAATCAATCTTAATGATGCCCAGGACCACACTTTCCTGTTTCTCTGTTGGATCTGTCATGCTGCTGGGATGTTATTACCTAGATTGTCACGTTTTTTTCAAAGTAAAGGGCCTGTCCCACTTGGCTGTCCTTCACGCGCCATTTATGCGAACTGCTAGCGCGTGGGTAGCGTGTGGGTAGCGAGTGGGTAGCGCGTGGGTAGCGCGGGACGGACGCATGGAATGGTGTGGAGGAGTGTGGAGTGGCACGGAGGAGTGTGGACTTCGTCCTGAACTAAATCTTCGCGTGCCACCGGCCTGTCGCGTAACTGACGGCCAAAGTGGGACAGGCCCCAGACCCTGGCACGGCGCAACGTCTCACTTCCAACAGCAGCAGAAGTAGGCAGGCGATCGCTGAGCTCGGCCTGGGGCTCACGGCCGTTGAGGATCCAGATCCGCCCCCACTCCTACTCCCAGAGCGGGGCCAAAAAGATTGAAGATAGACACAAAATGCTGGAGTAACTCAGCGGGACCGGCAGCATCTCTGGAGAGAAGCAATGGGTGACATTTCGAGTCAAGACCCTTCTTTCAGACTGAAGAAGAGTCTTGACCCAAAACATCATCCATTCCTTCTCTCCAGAGATGCTGCTGGTCACGCTGAGTTACTCCTGCATTTTGTGTCTATCTTCAAATTACGTCACGCGCTCCAAACGGCTATGCGGACGCATGATGACGCGCGGGACCGTTGCGCATCAGTCACTACTGGCCTGTCGCGTAAGTGACGGCCCAAGTGGGATAGGCCCTTAAGATTCTGCGAATATCAGGTTTTTGTCTGTGGGATATCTCTCCCAATATAGGCGGCGGTTGCCAGATGTTTGGGTGCCTTTGTTCGGAGCATTTTGTCACATCTGAATCTAGTGCCTCAGTCAATATTGCATGGTCTGTTTGTTCACTTCTGATCTGGTTCACTATTGTCATCATGATACAACTGAGTGAAAAAGGGCAGTTAAGAATCAACCACACTTCTGATGGTTTTGGAGTCAAAAATAAGCTGCATGGATGGTAAATTTGTGAACCAGATGGAGCTATATATTAATTCAGTAGTTTCCTGGTCATTGAAGACAATTTCTTTATATCAATTCCAAATAATTAACTCAGTACTGCTATAGTAGGATTTTAATTCATAACCTTGGATGATTGCCAGTCATCTGGGTTATTAGTTTGGTACTATAATCTCTTCCCACCATGTTGAGATGATGAATACCAGAAAGGAGCTTAATAAAACTCAGTGTTTGCTTGAATAACAATGCCTAACTGTTAAATACAGCCCTAGTTTCACAGCTTGAATACTACTTACACTTCTGGTTCAATAACACATAACAATGAAGATGCGATTCACTGGAGAGTGTGCAGTGGAGATATACGAGGCTGGAATATTGGATAAACTAGGGTAGGCTGCTTTGAAATTGAAAAGTCTGAATGAAAACTTAGTTTGATTTGGTAAAATAATGATGCATAGTGCGTAAATGGTACTATTGAGAAGGGTCATTATTAAAGGTAGTAGCAGAAAAATTAGAAAGAGAGATGATTAAAAGTTTTTCAGCTGGAAAATATTAGAGACAAAACGTTAGAGACTCGCTGAAGGAGACAGACAGAGAAACTTTCATCATATGCAATAAACACTTTGCTGTGTACGTGTGATCTGCAGAACAAGGGATATAGTACTGGAAATAGACACAAAATCCTGGAGGAACTCAGATGGCATCGAAGAAGGGTCTCGTTCCAAAACGTCACCCATTCTTTCTCACCAGAGATGATACTTGTCCCGCTGAGTTCCTCCAGCATTTTGTGTCTATCTTTGGTTTTAACCAGCATTTGCAGTTCCTTCCTGCACATCGTAGGCCCCCCTCAGTCATGACTGACGCATCTTAGTTGTTGGCTGTTTGCTCCAAACCTCGGCTAGAGCAGCGTCGCTTGTGGCTGAAGAGACCAATGCGGGGGTGACAGTCTCTGTTGCAAACATCACATTTGTGTGTGGTCTCTGGTTTGTTGAAGTTGCTGCGCTACTTTCTGCGTGCCCGCTTGTCTGCCGCTGCGTTCAACAGTTTCTCTTCCCCCATTTTGTGATGTTGGTTCAGGGTACCTCTCCACCTCGTGCAGTCAGCTGCAAGGTTCTCCTAGGACTCCACATCGATGTTGAGCACCTTCATATCTCTCTTGCAGACATCCCCTGGGGGCGGTCGATTGTTCTCCTCCCAGATGTCAGCTCTCCATAGAGGATGTCTTTTGAATACAGCCATCCTCCATGCGGTGGACATGGCCCAGCCACTGCAGTCTGCGCTGCCTGAGTAGAGTGTACATACTGGGAAGGCCAGCGCGAGACAGGATCTCGGCATTGGACACTCTGTCTTGCCAGGATATGCCCAGGATACGGCGGATGCTTCTCAGGTGAAAGTTGTTGAGTCTTCTCTCCTGCCTGGCGTATGTAGTCCATGTCTCACTGCTGTACAGCAGCGTGCTGTTGACACAGGAGTTGTACACTGCTATCTTTGTCTTCACTGCAGCTTTGGGTTGGTCCACATTCGAGTTGTGAGGCGAGCGAGAGTTGTAGCTGCCTTCCCGATCCTCTTATCAATCTCTGTGTCCAAGGAGAGGTTGTCGGTGATGGTGGAGCCGAGGTACGTGAACTGATGGACGGCATCAAGTTCGTAGTCGTCGATGGTGATGACAGGCAGCGCCTCTGCATCCTGCCCCAAGACGTTCGTCTTCTTCAGGCTGATGGTCAGCCCAAAGTCCTTGCATGCCCGATAGAAGCGGTCCATCAGTGACTGTAGTTCCTGTGGGACACAACTGCAGCGTTGCCGGCAAACAACATGTCTCTGATGAGAGATTCACGTACTTTTGTCTTTGCTCTGAGGCGGGTGAGGTTGAAGAGCCTGCCATCAGATCTAGTACGCAGGTAGATCCCCTTTGTTGCAGTGCCGAAGGCATGTTTGAGGAGCAGAGCAAAGAAAATCCCAAAGAATGTGGGAGAGAGGACGCAGCCTTGTTTGACGCCACATGTCGAAGGGTTCCAAGAAGCTGCCATTGAACTGTACTGTCCCCTTCGTGTTGATGTGGAAGGATTCTATCATGCTCTGCAATTTTGGTGGGCAGCCGATCTTTGGCAGGGCCTTAAATAGGCCATCTCTGCTGACGAGGTTGAACGCCTTGGTGAGCTCAATGAAAGCAACATACAGGTGTATCTGCTGTTCTCTGCACTTCTCCTGGCGCTGGCGAAGGGAGAAGACCATGTCCACTGTTGACCTTCCAGCTCGGAAACCGCACTGTGACGTGTTCTGCCAGCTTCTGCAGGCGGATCAAGATGACCCGAGCAAAGACCTTGTCGACGATGTTGAGGATGGAGATGCCTCTGTAGTTGTTGCAGTCGTTTCTCTCTCCCTTGTTCTTGTAGAGGGTAATGATCGTGGCATCCCTCATGTCCTGCGGTACAGCTCCTTCTTGCCAGCATTGGCAGAGGACTTCATACAAAGGAAGCAGTAAAGTAGTCTTGCAATGCTTGATCAGGTCAGGGGGTATCTCGTCGCTGCCTGAGGACTTGCCTGAGACCAGGCTGTCAATGGCCTTGCTGAGCTCTTCTACCGTCGGCTCTGCGTCTAACTCATCCATGGTCGGCAGGCACTCGTGCATCAAGGGCTGAGGGGGGGACAGTGTTCTCTCTAGAGTAGAGGTCAGAGTAGTGTTCCACCCATCTCTCCATCTGCTGGCATTCGTCTGTCATTACTTCACCAGAGGAGGATTTGAGGAGGGCTGTCTTGTTCTGGACTGGTCCTAGTGCCTTCTTAACGCCATCGTACATTCCCCTGGTGTTCCTTGTTATGGTGACCATCTGGATGTCCTCACCAAGGAGGCCATGGCTGGGTGAGATAATAAACACAGAGACCAAGGAATGTAACCTATAAATATTGCGTCAGTATCATTATTATTCCACATCTGAGGCCTAGATGCGATATTGGCGACGAGGATATTTCAGATATTTTAGATATTTTGGATTCTGAATCCGTGGCTTCGAGCTGGAAACAGATTTTTTTTTTAAATGGTGGTCGCTGTAGCTGATTTCTTAGCACTTCGTGGAGTTCCACACTGATCCAACAGGTGATGCAAGTACCATCAGCGTGAAGTGGAATGCTTGGCTGGTGGAATTTGAAGCTTACGCCGACAGTCGAGGACTCTTTCTTGATGAGAGTACGACGGCGCAGAAGGCGCAGCGGAGAGCGTTGCTTCTTTTCACCGTGGGGCCAGCAGTTCGAGAAATGTTTAAAACACTCCCTGATACTGGAATGAAGGAAGACTATAAGAAAGCCGTTGATGCTTTGAACGGTCATTATATGGTTGTGCCGAATGCTGCATTTCAACACCATTTATCCCGTAAAACAATGCAGGAAGATGGCAAGACTGTTGCTCAATTTGTGACGAGACTCAGACAGGTGTCTATATCTGTTCCACACCGATCCAACAGGTGATGCAAATATGCGGCTGCTGATGTGGAAAACCAGATGGATCAGGTTGTCCAGCATTGCAGGTCAGCCAAGCTCAGGAGAAGGCTGCTAGAAAAAGGGGGTGATTCAATGCAAACTGATAATTCCTTTTAACAGCATGCTCACCAGCTTCATCACTGTCTTCATCACTTCCGAAATCACCTTCTACGTGACGGACATGACCCTTCTTTTTCTGCCAAGGTCAGTCTTTCTTTTCACTGGAGTTCCCTTTCTTGTTGTAATCACTTGTCTTGTCCCTGTCCTTAATGATGCTTTGTTGATTGCAGCAGCACTGGAAGCTGTTCAGGGACAATTTCACAGCATGAAATTGAAAGATTCCAAGACTGGGCAAGTTAAGCAGCTGTCCTACGGTAGACCAAGAAGTATGCCTGAACGTGAGATCAATTGTTACAGATTGTGGCAACAAGGGTCACACAGGGAAAGATGCATGTTGTCCAGCAAAAGGTAGAACATATAGGAAATGTGGAGATAAAGATAATTTTGAAAAGAAATGTAAAAGTAAGGCCAGGGACAAGACAAGTGATTACAACAAGAAAGGGAAGTCCAGTGAAAAGATAGACTGACCTTGGCAGAAAAAGAAGGGTCATGTCCGTCACATAGAAGGTGATTTCGGAAGGGATGAAGACAGTGATGAAGCTGGTGAGCATGCTGTTAAAAGGAATTATCAGTTTGCATTGAATGAGAGCCATCACGAGAAAGTTGCAGTGACCATCGGGGGTGTTACAGTGCCAGTGATTGTATATTCTGGTAGCGACAGCAATGTAATTGACAGATCAATTTGGGAATGCTTGAAACAGCATTCCCAAATGAAGAGCATTCCCAAGAGAAGAATACGTCAAGGAGGTGTAGTAGGAACTTATATCCATACACCGCTACTAAACCATTGCAGACCATTAGATGTTTCACGGCTAAAGTAGGGGATGGAGAAAGTGAAGCAGAATTTGTGGTGATAGAGGAGAAGGGAGAACCTCTGCTGAGTAGAAATACAGCTCAAGAGCTGGGAGTGCTTCACATCGGAGTGCATGTCAATTCAGTGCAGTCATATGATAACATGAGGCAGGAATTTCATTCAGTATTTCAAGGGGTTGGAAAATTGAAAGGCCGGCAAGTGAAGTTAGCCATTGATGAAAATGTCAAGCCGATAGCTCAACCGGTGCGGAGAATGCCATTTGGACTTTGTGGAAAAGTAGAAGTTAAAATCAAGGAGTTGATGTTTGAACCAGTTGAATATTCGACACCATGGGTGAGTCCAGTTGTGATTGTGCCGAAACCCAATGATGACATTAGGCTGTGCGTTAACATGGGGAGAGCCAATGAGGCAATAATCAGAGAAAGACACCCAGTTCCTACGGTTGATAAGGTGCTACAAGAGTTATCAACCAGTAAAGTGGTGTCCAAAATTGCTCAAGTGGGATATCATCATTTGGAATTACATCCAGAGTCAAGAAAGGTGGCAGCATTCGTCACTCACTGCGGATTGTACCGATACAAAGACTGATGTTTGGAATCAATGCTGCTCCCGAGATCTATCAATACGAAATCCACAGAGTGATTCAAAGTGTACCAGGAGTAGCAAACACATCAGATGACATTATCGTCCATGCATCAATTCGTGAAGAGCATGAAGGGAGGTTGAAGCTAGTGTTGACTAAACTTCAAGAAGCGGGTCTCACTGTGAATGAAGACAAGTGCAAGTTTGCCGACTCTGAGATTTCATGGGCCTCAGACTCACAAGTGAAGGGCTGAACCCAGCCAAAGCTAAAGTGAAAGCTGGTGCAGATGCACGTGAACCTCAGAATGCAACCGAGATGAGGAGCTATCTAGGACTGGTCAATTACTGTGCAAAATGTATTCCAAAATTTGCTACACTGGCAGATCCACTGAGAAAGTTGACCAGGAAAGACGTACCATTCTAGTTCGATAGTGAACAGAGACAGGCATTCAAATCACTGAAGCAGAGTCTAATGAGTGCAGAAACCCTTGGATATTATGATCTAGCTGCACCAACAAAAGTCATAGCAGATGCTAGTCCGGTCGGCTTAGGAGCAGTGCTGGTACAGACACATGCAGATGGACCCAGAATCATAACATATGCCAGTCGATTGTTAACCAGCGTGGAGAGAAGGTATTCTCAAACAGAGAAAGAAGCACTGGGCCTGTGAAAGGTTCCATGCATACTTGTGGGCACTGTAGGCCTGTGTGGGCCTGTGAAAGGTTCCATGCATACTTGTACGGCATTGGAGTCCTAGAAAGCTCTTTATTTAAAGTAAATACTATCTACCTTTTTTTTTACTTTTTACTAATAATTATGTCTTCTGATGATCTGATCTGCATTGAAATATAAAAGGGTGTTTCAATGTGAATTATTTCTCATCTGTATTGTAGCATGAACAAAGATGTTCAAAACAAATGTGCTTTCATCTTTCTGATCTTATTTTATTTATATTTATTCATATTTATCATGGAGGGAGTATAGGAGCCTAAGGCCTCAAATGCAGAAAATCAACAGAGCGCTCCATTCCACCCCTCTCTCATCTTCCATACCCATTTTGGCCTTACAGGCTACAGCTCATGCCATAAAACGTAGTGGATAAAAACAGGATGACTAATACAGAAGGGAAGGGGGCCCGAAAGAAACTTTGTACCCACTGATAAAATTCCTCTCAGAGGCCCTGCTCGGAGCAATGCCACCACTCCCATTCCCTCACTTATTTCCCTGTAAACTATTTGCATGTTCATTAATTCCTCGCTGATTCTCCCACCAGCCACCTACAGTAATTTATAGAGGCCAATTAGCCAATCTACAACATGTCATTGAGATGTTCAAGGGAATGACAGCACCCAGGGAAACCAATAGTCATTGTGAGAACACAAAATCGCAATACTAGCAGCACCACAGGTCAACATTGAACCTGAATCATGAGACAGCAGCTCTACTCACTGCAGCATTGTACTGCTATAACAGCAATTTTATTTCAGTGAAATACTGTAACCAGGGAAACAACATAACACTGGTCGAGTTTTCGGAACAAGTTCAATCCCTTACAAGCTTTATAGTTTTTGCATGTTACTGTTTTGCATGTTCATTGGTGGGTCAGCAGTACAGAAAGTTAGCAATTTCAAATTCCTGGGTATAAACAGCTCAGATGACCTGTCCTGGGCCCAGCACTTCGATGTGATTATAAAGAAGATGTGCCAAAATCTTAATTTTCTTTGAAATTTAAAGAGATTTGGCATGTCACTGAATACTTTAACAAGCCTTTACCGATACACTGTAGAAAATATCCTGACTGGTTGCATCATGGCCTGGTAGGGTTATACCAATGCACAGAGGCTGCTGAGAGTGGTGAAATGAGGCAAGTGCACCACAGCCCCCCCCCCCCCCACTGTCAAAACCATCTACATTAGGTGCTGCCTCAAGAAGGCGGCATTTATCATCAAGGATCCTCACCATCCAGGATTGTCCTCTTCTCGCTACTCCCTTTGGGCAACCTGAAGTCCTACACCACCAGGTTCAGACACAGCCACTTTCCCACAATCATGGTTCTTGAACCAACCTGGACAACCATAATCCTTCCTCAGCAACGGAACACCATGGACCATCTCTTGTACTACCCTGGACTGGTTTCCAAGTATGTTTTGCATTAATGTCTTGGTTTTACAAGACCTTTTTCTTTTCAGTCTTGTATAATTTATATATAATTTATGTTTTGCGTGTTTATCTGTGTGTAGCAGCAGATTTTCATATCTTTTGGGAAATTAACTCCCTAGTCGCTGAAAGGATGCACAGGGATAAGGGGAATATCTTCGACACGCATACGAGCTGGCTCACAGAGACCTTCAGAGCTTTGTCACAGATATGGCTTAAAAACAGTCTTTTGATGAATAGATGCTTTATTGTTGATAGGAAACAGTAAGATACATCCAAATCCAAATCGTTACTACAATCTCCATCGAACTCCAGCTTACTACTTTAAACATTAGAAAACTCCTCATGTCTCCGTAACACTGGCATGATCTCCGTTAAAACGCACATGATCTTGCATGTGGCCCGCATGGCTAGCATGGTCGAAGGATTAACCTTCTCCCTGGCTCGCTCCAAACAACACTAAAAACTAAACTTCTGCGCAAGCATCTTAGCTCCAAACACGCCCAAAAACACGTCATAAATCCCACCCACATTATAACGGGCAGTCTAAAATTTAAAGGCACATGCCATCATCAATGACATGCAAAACAGGCCAAATGGCCACTACATGCCGGCCCCTAATTGTTCCGAGTATATAAATGAGACAATTACTAATAAACATTTAAAAAGTGGCCATAAAGGCTTAACATATATCAAAAAACAAAAGGTCAGGGAATAAAACCCTGTGGCTCCTCGTTGGGAAATTAAACCCCGGTCTCTCCACTTTTCTCAGTCTTCTGGGCAGTTTGTTAAAGATGATTCTAGTATTACTCGGAAGATTCATTTCTTCCATGTGGTTGAGATTTCTCATCGAGCTACAACAATTTCTCAGAAATATTGCATAATCACTCAATGCCTCCCCATCTTCCGGCTTGATTTCTTTCCAAGCATGGGCCTTCTCCATGTAAGCGTTAGCAATCCTCTGTTCATCACCAAAACGTTGTTTAAGTAATCTTCTTGCCTTTTTATAGCCACGGTTGCCTTGCTCTTTCTGACAACTTTCCACAAGCTCATTCACTCTTCCACTGTGTCCATGTACCTGTGATGTTGATGCAAGTACGATTGTCATTGTAACTGTACCTCACTATACTTGTGCAAATGACAATAAACTCAATGCCTTCAGCTGCCAACTATTACCATTCCATTTACATAAATTAATGCTATGCATTCTTAAAGCTCAAGTCATTGCATTGATGCTAAAGAGGAAATGTAAATGACTTATAGAAATCTGTTCTCCTATGCTGTGGCCTTGTTACATTTTGATGTTAAAAAACAAATGAGATCTAGCTGGCAAGAACCAGAAAAATAGCTTACATAATATCTCACTTCTCCTTATGTCTGTCTTCATGTGAATTGTTTGGCATGAAAAGCAGATTATTTCCCTTAGATTTTTATGACACTTAATTTTCTGTATATACTGAAGCACCTCACTTCTTGTAATGGCAAAAAAATTCTTGTCAACCACTAATTTAAATTTGTCCTTGCTCCTTTAATAGCCATCTCATTTTTCTCATCCTGTATCTGGTAATTGTGCAAACGGTATGTCATAGCCATAAAGTACACATCAAACCTGAGTAACTAGACCAAGCAAATTGAAGAACCCATAAAGAATCAATGCAGGCCTTGAATAAAGATGAATTATTTAAAATTGATGAATTTAGTGTTAGACCAGGCAGACAGACAGACAGACAGACAGACAGACAGACAGACAGACAGACAGACAGACAGACAGACAGACAGACAGTAGCATTTGTCTATTAATATCTTAATTTCTATGTTTAATTGCAAACCTATTCTTAACTGAAATTTAGATCATCTATGGCAACTCACATTCCCCCACTAATTATACCTGTAATCAATTCCCCACATATTCTCATGAACATGCCCCCAATTCCAATCACTGCCGTGATTAGTTGCTGTGCCCATTTAGCCTACAAACAAGACAACTTTAGGGTGTAGAAGGAAACCAGAGCAGGGACTATCATTGTGGTCATAGGCAGAACATGGGTCATAGGCAGAACACAGAGTAACCTAAGTATATCCACATGGTCACAAGCAGAACATAGAAACTCCATACAGCAACCAAAATTGGATGGAAGACTAGGTTTTGAGGCAGCAGCTCTACCAGACGAGCCACACAGTGGTTTTGTTTCTAGAAAATGACAGCAATCTCAACCATATTATTCTGGCAATGTGCTAATTTGAGATAAAACAGTGTACCAAACCAGAAGACTAATTGTTCCAACTATACTTCCTTCCTCCGTCCCTACAATTGTGGAAATAATGGGATTGAGAGGTTTATAAAATTTACTCTTTGAAAATATATATAATTTTCGGTTTGTGCTTCGCCTTGGTGCATCAGCGTAACCGTGGCATTAAATCAGAAGAAAGGTAGAAAGTTATTAAAAAATTTGGCAGGGGTTAGGTTCCACTTAGCATCATGAATCGACACACCTCAATTAACAACATCACATACACCAAGTGAAAATTAAAATCTCTGGTGTTGAGTGATCTTTGTATTATTTATATTAGACTCATGATTTATATTAGGACCAGGCGAAAGCAGAAGCTCTTGCAAACCAATTTCAACACGTTTTCACCCGGGAAGATGTGGAGCCTTCATCATTTCCAGTCCTACCGCCCAGCCCGTATGCAGATATGCCTGCTATTAAAATTGAGGTTGAAGGTGTCAAGAAGTTATTGCTCAACATCAATACCACAAAAGCAATTGGACCAGATCAGATACAGAATCAAGCCCTCAAGATCGCAGCCGAAGAACTGGCTCCAGTTTTGCAGTTCACTTTCCAACAATCGCTTGACTCAGGTGATATTCTGATGGTTTGGAGGAAGGCTAACATCACTCCTTTCTTTAAGAAGGGTTCAACCACCAACCCAGCGAATTATCGTCCTGTTTCATTAACAAGTACTTGCTGCAAATTGCTGGAGCATTTAATTGATAGTAATCTGATGCGACACGTGAGCAAACATAACATTCTTACTGACAACCAACATGCATTTAGGAGGCATAGATCATGTGAGTCTCAGCTTATCTTGACGACAAATAACCTGGCCAAGCACCTTGATAGTAACGTCATCACGGATTTAGTTGTGCTGGACTTTTCTAAAGCATTTGATGTCATCCCACACCAGAGACTGCTTCGGAAGCTTGACTTCTATGGTATTCGTTCCAACATGAAACGATGGATTTCCAGTTTCCTGACAAAACGTCTTCAGCGTTTGTGTGTGAACGGAAAGAGCTCCAATTGGCATCCAGTGTTGAGTGGTACACCTCAGGGCACAGTACTTGGCCCACATCTGTTTTTGCTTTACATAAATGACATCCATGAAAAAGTCGCAAGTACGACCAGACTATTCGCTGATGATTGTTTGCTGTACCGTCCAATTAAGTCAGCTGATGATGAAGATGCTCTCCAAAAGGATCTCGATACTATGGTTGAGTGGTCACAACAATGGGGCATGCAGTTCAACCCTTCCAAATGTGAAACCATGCGTGTCACCAGAAAGAGGAATCCAGGCGAAACATCTTACAATATACTTGGTGCCACCCTTGAAGAATCCAAACAAACCAAGTATCTTGGCATCAAATTGCAGAATGATCTGTGTTGGAATGGTCAGACTCATCATGCAAC